>NC_057808.1:545424289-546024289 GCF_018294505.1 Triticum aestivum
TAAATGGTTCGCATCATTGGTTTTGCTTTGGATAACCATAGCTTGGGTTTGGTTGAGGACGTGGCACATAGCTACGGTCGGATTATTATCATGCCGACAGAGGAAGAACTTCTTGGTTTAGCCGGAGTTGATGGATTCAGTCTCCATTTGTGGTCAATGGTACCTAGCATTGATGGGGTTGTATCATGGACACGTCTCACGGTCATTGATCTGGAGAAGTTTCTTGCGCGTACTTGCGGCGTGTATAGTTCCTGTGGCGCTAGTTGGCTATGCTGAAGATGCTAGTGTGATCTTCATTCGTGTGTATCCTAGTATCTACATGATCCATCTCAAGTCCATGAAGATTGAGGAGGTGTCACAGAAAGGGGTCTACCTATTGGTTTTTCCTTACGCAAGTTTCTAGACTCCAGGTATTTCCATGGTTTCTTATGTTACATAGTTTAGTTTAATCTCCTAAAGTATCTCATGTCCATGTTTTTGAAGTAAATGAGTCATTGTTCACTATAGATGACACGTTTTCATGAAACTTCTTCCGAAAGAACTGATTATTAAATGATGAACTCAGAACCATCCATACTCTACTAATATCCATTTCCGTTCCTTTTGGCTCATGCGATTCTCATATTCTGATTGCTAATGTGGTTTTCTTATCGAGCTAGTCATTGTTGTTCCAACTTCACGAACAAATTGTTCGTGCACGAGTGAAAAATTAACTCTTATAATCTTTCGCAACTCAAAAGACGTATAGGAAGCCATGTCATTATTCTTAGTTGCACGTGTTTCACATGTTTTTGAATCCGGACCCAAATCCTACAATTTTCTTACCATAATTAATGATGGACTAATTTATTTGTACTATGGTGATGGCAATTTCTTGATGTTCTCTTGAGCCATACATATTTATATCTAAATAGTCAGGAAGCTTGCAAATTTAGTGAATGTGTCATCGTTTAAAAGGTGCATTGTTTACCATGCCCTTACAATGACTTGAAGGACAATATAGCTGTTTCCCAGTAGCAATTTATAGTCGTTCTGTTCTTGTTTGGCCTTGTTGTGGTAGCGGCTAATGTAAACACTACACATGAGAATTAATCAATCGAGGAACAAGTGACTGATAATTTTGGTATTGTTGCGCTGAATCGGTCTGCTGCTGATCGTAGTGTGATGCCATTGTCCTTGCTTTCTTGAGGGCATGTCTGTTACACTAAGTTCTGTAATGCGTTAATGTAACTTCGATGGATTAAGCGAGGATATCTTTCTAGCCAATCCTGTGCGCCAACCCGCATAGTCGCAAATGAGCTTGAGCAGCGAAAAAGAAGTTTTCTAAATGTGAAAAATAATCAGGAAAAAATAGACATGCAAAATGTATAGGTAGCATGCATGGGATTGCATTTTTTTTCACAAAAAAAGATCATTATTGTGACCTGTGTATCTCAAGTTTTAATGTTTGAAAATTTAGGGCAGTATTGAGTTTTTTTTTCGATGGAAAAAATCTAGGAATACCCATATAAATGATTCAAGAAAATACATGTGTAATTTTTACATTTTTGGAAGTTTTTTAATTTTATTTTCAGTTTAAATTTGTCCCGGGAACCAATCATCTCTGCTATCTCTAGTCACATGGTAATTCTTGCATTTTTTTAATTAAGAAGAGCACCATCACGACCTATGCAGAACTCAATTTTTAATGTTTGAAAATTCAGGGAAGTATTTAGTTTTTTTGGAGAAAAAATCTATGAATACCCATATAAAAGATTCAACAAAATACATTTGTAATTTTTTTATTTTTTATGAAGTTTTAAATATTTATTTTGAAGTTAAAGTTTGTCCGGAGAACCTTTTCCTCTTTGCTAGGTCTAGTCACATGTTAATTCGCATTTTGTTTTCACTACAAAAGCACCACTGCAACCCATGTAAAACACAAGTTTTAATGACTAAAATTTTAGAAAGTATTGAGTTTGCTTTTTTAGGGAGATGTTTACATGAATATACAGTATCCATAAATGATTGAAACGGTAACATCTGTAAACTTTTACATTTAGTATTTATAAGTTTTTGTAGTATTTACTTGAAGTTACTATTTTCCCTGAGAACCTTTCCTCTACTCTGGTGACATGGTAGTCTCTTGATGCCTCTCAATTATGGTAAGAATGTGCACTAGCGTTAGAGTAAAAATGCAAGCGGTGACGCCATTTCTGTGAAGTGGAAGATCAAAACATTCTCTCCAACAATCGCAAGGTTAAAGAGGAGCCTGAAATATCAGACGCTCCACATTGAATGTTGTATATGTAATTGGTGTTTTCTTATGCTGACGTTATGATATATGAGTTGAGTTTTCTTGCACTTAGCCATGAGTGTCTAGAAAGTACATGGGTTTGTATAGTGTGTAGTATTTATGCAATGTGATTGGGCCTGAGGTCCTAGGATAGTATGATTAACCGGTTCTTTGGCTCAAGGTTTTTGACATTTTGCAAGCTATAGGTCATATTAGTAAATTTATATTCAAAAATAGTTTGTTATTATATATATTGTGTCATATAATTCATATTTTGTTTATCTATTTAGCTATGTTGAGAGAACATTAATGAAGGTTGCTGAGGAAATGATGACACCACTCACATTTTCCACCAACTTTAGAGTCGATTTCATATTAAATCGGTGGCCAATGGGAGGATACTTTGAAATTGGTCAATGTGTTCTCAATGTGATGATGCTTTGGAAGTGTTTTCCGTTTTTCTTTGTGACGAAGGCCGGAAGGGGGTCTAACTTAAGGGAAATGCTTGTGCCTGGCCGACCAGCGGAAACCTCACCCGGTCACGCGCGAGCCACGTGATCGAGGCGCCTCATACATCTCGCGCACCTCCCTGCCCCACCTTATCTTCTTTCTTCATCTACCTTCTTCCTCCTGATCCCCTTCTCTCTTTCTCTCTCAACCGCATCCACGCACGGGGGTAGCCACGCTCCTCGCCTTCCTCCTCCAGATCCCGCCGCCGGCTAGCCTTGATCCCGCGTAGGTCCCTACCTCCAACCTCAGCGCCCACCCGCACTTCTTCCGCTGCCCATGGCTGCAGATTCCTTCCGCCCCGGCGAGCCGGAGTTGGAAGTCGCCTAGTACTCGCCCTAACTTAAACCAGGGCCCAGTTATTTTGTTCATTCTCTCAAAGCCCAAACCGACACACACAACCCCCAAACGCCCGAACCCCATGGAGGCAGGGACGAGCTCGCCGGCGGCCGTTGCCGCGCCGCTTCCCCTGGACGATCTCCTTCGGGAGATATTCCTGCGCCTCCCGCCGGAGCCGATCCACCTCTTCCGCGCCTCCTTCGTCTGCAAGCACTGGCGCGGCCTCGTCCACGACGCCCGCTTCCTCCGCCGCTTCCGTGATTTCCACGGCGGCACGCCTCCCGTGCTCGGCTTCTTCAACCAGACAGGGCCTCCCTTCTTCGTCCCCACCTCCGGCGGCTTCGCGCTCCCCACCGTCACGATGTCCCCAGATGACTGGTGGGCCCTCGACTGCCGCCACGGCCGCGCCCTCATTGAGAGCTGCCGCACTGGGACGCTGCTCGTCTGGGACCTCGTGACCGGCGACAAGCGGTACCTGCCGCTCCCCGCGCAGGACTGTTCTCAGTACAATGGCGCGGTTCTGTGCGCGGCTGGCCACGCCGACCACCACGACTGCCATTCTTGCCCGTTTCTCGTGGCGTTCGTGTTCAGTGACGACAGGGATTTCATCACCTCCGCGTGCGTCTTCTCGTCTGAGACCGGTGTCTGGGGTGAGATCACTTCGATTGTTATACCAGATGCATTAGTTCTGCCAAAGCCGACGGCTCTGGTTGGAAACACAATCTACTTCCTGTTGGATGACAATAGCATCATTGAGTTCGTTTTGGATAAGCATACCTTGGGTTTAGTTGAGGAGGTGCCATGTACCTACGATCAGATTATCATCATGCGGACAGAGGATGGATGCCTTGGTTTAGCTGGAGTGGAACGATTCAATTTCAATCTTAATCTGTGGTCAAAGGTGGCGAGCATTGACGGGGTGGTGACATGGACACATCAAAGGGTCATTCAACTCGAAAAAATTCTTGCGCCTGAAGCAGTGTCGGCGTGTATGGTTGGAGGTATTGGAGCGCATGCAGTTGGCTGTGCGGTAAATGCGGATGTGATCTTCATCGATGTGTATCCTAGCATCTACATGATCCATCTCAAGTCCATGAAGATCGAGGAGGTGTCGAAGAAACGGATCGGCAAACAATATGTTTTTCCTTACACAAGTTTCTACGCTCCAGGTACCGCCAATATTTACAGTGTCCCAGAGTTCACATTAATCTTCCAACTCAGAGTTCACTTTAATCTTTCAACTGTATCTGCCTTGTAGATGCTTTAAAATATATGAGCCAGCCATAGTTCATTTACAAATAAAAAGTTTTCATGGAGCTTCTTTTGAAAGAACTGCTAACTAAATGACTTGTTCTAGTAGGATTTGCACCAAGTTACTAACAAGTCATTCATGCAACTACACGAGAGCGAAAAATAACCCTTTCACAACTAGAAGATGTATAGGAGAGGAAGTCCTGGCATTGTTATTTGCATGTGTTTCACATATTTACTCTTCATCCAGACTCATATCCTGCCATTTGCTTGTATCATAATTCATACTCAATTATTTGATGTTCAGTTGGGCTACACATCTAAATCTAAACAGTGATCATTGTGTTTATTGCTAGAGTTTCGGCTTGTACATTTAGTCAAGTGGCACCATTAAAAAGTAATTTGCTTACCTGTAAGATGCACTTGAGGAACAATATAGTATCCTGGCACCGATTTATAATTGTTCTTCCATGTTGTTCTGTTGTGGTATATTGGATAATATAATCTCACTGAATCATGAGAGTTGATAAATTAAGGAACCAAAGTGACCAATAGTCTGCATTTTGTTTGCGTTGCATAATAGAACAACAACCAATTAGCGAGTCAATGCTGAACTCTTTTCTCTTTCAGTTTAAGCAACTGGACTCTGGATATTGCCTTCTCAATTGCTCGAGCTTCGAGCTATGTTGGAATTTAGGGTGGTTACTTTGTTTCTTATTTCTCTGGTCTGCATTCTTTGTTCTGAATTGTAGAAAATATGCGTCCATTCTGGTTTTCTTTCACTCTCATGTGCATACAAAACTTAGATATAAATTACGAATGGGCCCACACCAAAACAAATTCTAAAATGCTTCTTGGTTAAGTAAATCACTGAATAGCGTTATCCTTTGTTTTGAGGTAGATTAGGTGGTGTACAATGCCTTGATGAGTATTTATTTCTTGATTTCTTGCAGTACATGTCATTTCTTAATTGTTCCTTGACTACTTGTAGCAAAAGCTAGTATTTTCTGCAAGATGAGATATATAATAAGTGTTTAATGTATGTGTCACCACCTCTTATCAGTTATTCCATCTGTAAAGAAATATAAGAGTGTTTAGATAACTACTTTAGTGATCTAAACACTCTTATATTTCTTTACGGAGGGAGTATTTTCTTGTCCATGTTTTTCAATACTTATTGACTTATATTCTTCTCATAGGAATTACCATTGGTGGTGCAAATGATCAAGTTGAAGTGCTGAACAACAGTTGAGATGATTGTGCTGTTACATCTGCTGATGCGCTTTGTTGGTTGAAGAGGTGATATGACATCCAAAGTTACTATTATCTATTGTTTTGTTTGCAAGCACTGGATCAATATTCTCTGCAGTGGAAAAAAATCGAGTGCTATGCACAATACAGCTGGAACCTTGAATAATGTGACTATATCGCCTACTTTGACCTTACTCGCTTTTTCTCTTGGAGCTGGGAAACACTCCTTGATCTGCACAGTTCATAGTTCATTATGCTGGTGTGCTACCACAATGCAGTTTATCATATCAGACGACATTTTATACCATTTCTTTGATATCCTTTTGTTGTATAGTTGCATCAGTCACGAGCTGGAGTCTTTGCATTTTAGAAAACACAATGACAGGAAGGTTTCAGTTCAATCTTCAGATATGAACTCATGCTCTCATTGTCACTAATCATTACCTTGAGCCAAAAGTATTTCAGTATTACTAGAAATCAAACGTTGCCCATGACTGGTAATCTTGCTAGTACAGTGTACTAGTTCTCTCTCTGTTGAGATTTGCAAAGAGACGAGAGAACAAGTTTTAACTGGTAGAAACTGTTTTGCTAGTGCAGTTTTAACAGATATCGTTTTCTCTGTATTTTTGCCCCTCGTGATTGTGAGTAGCCAAAGTCGGTTCCGCTGATGAGATTGCTGCTGTGCAGGTTTCCGCCGAGCGGTGAATGTGGCTGTTAATGAACTACTATTCCTTGAGAAATGTGTCGCTCACTTGCAAAACGTGAGGAAATTTGTGGCTTTAATAATGCTCTGTAGCACATTCGTGCTGAACCAATATGTTAGGTTTTTTCTTCAGAGATTCTGATGGCTTTGTGAGCTCTATGATCCCCCGCTAAAAATTGTCATAGTTTGTTCTTTCCTTTTTTGTGGTACCATCGTAATGTTGTGTAATGCACAAAGTTGAACTCTGCTTGTGTGATGGCATGGCAATATGACAGCTGCTATACCTGGGAAGTATATATGCATTTTCTCTCCTGCAAATTTGAATTCTAGCTTCAGGTGAGTATACATGCTTTTGGCTGGCAAAGTGTGCAGAACGTGAAAATCGTGACGGAAGCAACGGAACACGCTCGGGCCGTCGCGTTGTACCAGAGCCCTTTTGTTTATATATATATGAACTCAGGCTTTTAGCCGGAAGTTCAGCGTTTGGGTTCATGTCTAAGACTAAGGTGCCGGCATTTCAGCTTCAGAAATACATCCAAGACCTGTTTGGACTTTGGACCATGAGTAAACGGAAGCTTCACTTTTTTTTTTCATAGTCTTCTATCACGAGCTACTAGTAATACAAGGTCGGAGTAATCTCCGATGATTCTGTTCATATATAAATACAAGTACAGCGTGAGTTTGACAACAGTCACATCACCACGGCATGTCCTACATGCATACTCCCTCCGTCTGAATTTTTTGTCCCAACCTTGTCCCTTAAATAGATGTATCTAGCTAGCACTAGAGGGACAATTTTTTTCGAACGGAGGGAGTACACAGGTGCACGGTGGAGATTTTGTCGTAGTAGACGAGTGTATCACTGTTTGGTGGACGCCCGAGCTCGTGAAGTACTCGCCTGATTCAGCAAGACTCCATGACAGCAGTGTGCCTCCATACAATTCTCCATCTCCGCGCTGGATCGAGACACAGTTTGCTGTCCCTTTGCCGCAGATGAAGATACAAAAACCGGACGCAGATTTGTACGTGTTGTTACCAGGACCGTTTCTGAGATTTCTGGGGCCTGGGGCGAAACTAAAACCCATGGCCCCTTAAGCTATTCTAACCATAGTTACCAAGCTCCCGGTTTGAGCCGGTCGAGGGACGGAAACGACCATGCAGGATTGCCGTTAGTCACAACTAGGATTTAAATCCCTAGAACAATCTTTCAACATGGGGAACACGATCCTATTAAATCCAGCATGTGCGGGTCAATCAGTCTAATCTTTCAGGAATTGTATATGGGAAGCAGGAATAGATTAAGGAAACATAACTGATTAAGGAAATAGCAAAATAAGAAAATCCATGTGGTATGGAGGATCGTTGTTATTATATGTTGTCATTCTGTTCGTTCGTTATCTTTAGTACATTTAGGCCGCGGAGTCCTGAACTCCTGGTACCCGTAGTGTCAACTCTTCAGGGTACGCGTCCCGACCATCAAATCCTATTGACCCACACTCAACCCGATCCTCGATTGGGGTCGATGAACCACACGGGATGTGGCATCGACCCACGTTTCCCGTACTATGATTGTAACATTAGGTCTTGGAGAAGTATTGGTCAATCCCTTGGATCTACGGAAAGAAGGGTTCCTATTGTCTGATATCTAACGTGAAAGATTTTATTGTTCAATGTTTATTTACTACCATACTTGACCAAAAACTACAATGCAAAATTAGGGATTTCTATCTATTTTCTACAAAGTTGGAAACACTAGTGCACACGCATGTGAAGGTACTATACAAGAACTGCTATTTTAGCTAGAACAGCTTCATAAATCGAGGATTCGTGGCCGTGCCTCATAAGAATCCCTCTGCTCACGCTGCCACTTGGGCCAGCCCATAGTTCGCTAATTTTTAGTGCGAGCCTAACACACAAGGGCACCCACCTGGGGGCCCCTTTTGCTCCGGGCTCGGGGCGGCCGCCCCCTGCCCCCCCCTCCCGCCCCCCAGGCCGAGTCTGGTCGCTATGTCGGGGAAGCCGGCCCAATCTGCATTGGAGTAAGCCATGTGTTAGTGTGATGCAGGGCCAGTCCTGATATTTTGGGGGCCCGGGGCGAAACTATAATTTGGGGCCCTTAAAATAAACACTATAAGAATATATGATCACATAAGTGCACAAATCCGACAGGGCATGTATATTGGTGAATATGGTTTCACTCACAACTCTTGTGAATAGTTAATTTGAAAAAATACTAGTCATATAAAAATAAAAAATAAACAGATTATACATAGGTATTAAGTTTCACAAGGAAATGACATTCTAAGCAAAAATGCCAAAGTTGAAGTTATATTGAAAAATATTTTTTTGATGAATAGTAAGGCCCGATTGTATTTTCTTCTCTAAGAATACCACTGGTCCCATTTCTTCACATAGCTTCACAAGTGAGTAGAATGGTCGACCAAGTTTTATACCGCCAAATTTCAGAATTTTTGAATTTTTCTAGTATTTAAAAAAAATTATTAGTTATACGGGTGTAGATGGAACCATGTTCATCTTTGTATTTTCGAAAAGCAGCATTCATATCAAATAATTGATACATATTACCTTCAAAATTTCATCTAACAATCATCAATAAAATTCACTACTTATGATTGAGTCGATGGCACCTCTCAGTAATTCTATCAAGTTAACCACACTTTGTTTTCTTTTTCCTCTTTTTATCAAATGCATATATTCTAGGAGTAGGCGACATTATGACACACAGATCAAAATAAATAAATTACATCAAAGCTTGAACACCGCAAAGCTATGCATCAAGCATGCATTCCAATATAAAATACTTAATTAGCAATATAGATATGGGAAATAGGTAATATTACCTCGGATCATTCGGGTTGGTGTCCATGATCATTAGCAATATATATTGATGTCTGATGGAAGGAGCTCGGCGAGCGTGAAGAGCGGAACAGATCCGGTGGAGTTCGTTGACGTGGCAAGTCGTGAACTTCGTCAGCACTGCCTGCCCTACCATGGTCGTCGTCCCCTTGGAGTCTAGCATGAATGCCGCTCCCGTGTCCGCCCCACCACCGGCTTGCGGTTGTCACCGGCGCCGACATAGGAGGAGAAAGCTGCGACGGCGAGACCAGGCTGCCCATGGTTTGTTTTGCAATGACCAAAGGAGATTGGGGAATAGATTGAATAAGGAAAGTCATAGCGATGAGAAGGAAACCCAATAATCTGGCTAGGGCAAGGCAACCAGGCTAAGCATTTTTAGTTTGAGAGAAGCGTACAGGCTAACAGATCAAATCCCAACTATCAGCGGCTTCGTCCGCAGTCTCCCTGGGCCATGGCCTACGTGGATAGTACCTGGGTGGGGGCCCCTATACATGGGGGGCCCGGGGCGGCCGCCCCCTCTGCCCCCCCTCAGGGCCGGCCCTGGTGTGATGCCAAGGGCCAAACATGCAAGCCGAGATTCATAGTGTCCCAGAGATAACGATGAATAGGCTTAAGTAGAGCGTGGTAGGGAACGCGCGGAGCGTGCATGATCAAGCATATTTGTTGTATGGTGTAGAGTATGTCAGGCCTAGTCAGTGTTGAGTACCGTAGAGCACCGCCGATGCTGTGGACCTGTGGTAGAGGGTGGGATAGGGTGTGGCGGTGTCGTCATTGGCAGGGAGCTTTCGTTTGGTGTCTTTCTATATGGTGATGGAGTACAATTTAACACCACTCCATCCTTCTTGGTATTAGATACCAGTTTGATCTCTCGACCTCCATGGCAAGCTCCGACACCTCTCCACTCCCCTCTTTGCCGTGTTCATAGGCTCCACTTCCCTCTTTGATGCGCTCAAACTTCCTATTGGCAAGGCACCTCCTACGACAGTGCCCACCTCCCTTGCCATCCTCCCGCCAGCTACTCTCCTGGCCGTCCCCGTCCATGGCATCCCTTCCATGTACGAGCTCAACATCTCTCACTTCATCCATTTTAAGTTGGAGCCTGGCGCCGGCAACTTCTCCAAATGGAAGGACATCATGGGGTGTGTCTTGTCCATGTACTCGAGAAGGATCATATCCGGCAGTTCGAAAATCCTTACACCTATTAACAACCTACAAACAATTTACGAAACCTTCCATAAATTCTCTCCTCCCAACGGAATTCAACCGGGGTAGGCCCCAGCCGCTAATCCTAGGCCAACCGATTTGCTCACATCAGCCCATAATAAGATAAATTACATGGAAACTGCGCGTAGGTCTAGCATTGCTTCCCGCAGTTCTGGACACAACTTTAGCGTGACATAAGCTGGCCCCACACCGACATCATGATCCTCATGTGGATCTATGGCACCATTGCCGATGATCTATACGACGTCATAAAGTCTGCAGATAACATGTTCTTAACGTCTCGGAGCTAGCAGCTCAACCTGGTTCAAGCTGATTTGCGCGTGGCGCGACACAAAATCGGGCACAACTCCAACAATGCCGGTCGTGGCTAATCCCTTTGGCTTCCATGGTAACATTGGTGGGGTTGGCCACGATTCAATACATAGCATATCTGATTCAAGGGCCCTGATTCAATACAGTGGAGCACAGATGGGGTTTTCCACGTCAAGCATACCTGAGTTCAATATACGCAATACTCGATCCGATTTATACGTACGCTGGCGGCAGTCCTGGAATAATAATGCTACACGCACGGACGAATACAGACGTTTTACGGGGCTGACTAGGAAACGATCCGACGTGGGCTGCGCTGAGGAATGAAACAGTTAGAGAACGCGCCGCTGTTTACGCTAGTAAAAAAACCAGAACGCAACAGAACGGCAGATCGGTTTGCCCTCGTTCCAGATTACTGATCGGGCCGCCTCGGACGACCACGATGTGTCCCACCGCCTCGGACGACCTCAGCGTGTCCCGCCGCCAAGAGCACGTTGACGCTTGCTCCGCTGATCTGTTCGAGCCGTGGGCGTGCCTGTTTGTTCGCGTCGGCATTAGCAGGTAAACCCAAGGCCATATATACTCTGTAGATCAAAGCCGTGTAGTATGCCACAAGCAGACTATCTGTAGATCAAAGCCATGTACGTGGGTTGTCCGTCTTGATCAAAGCCGTATACGAGTTATTTTCAGTAAACCTTGAAGTACTAGATAAGGCTAATGGACAACTTATGAGAGATGACGGCTACAGATGGTTTGTACATAACTGTATCAAGTATCATGCCACATCAGAACGGCAAAATTCTTATGATTGTTTCTGAGTGTATAGATTTTTTGTAAAGTTCAACATACAGTTTCGTAGTTCAGTTTTAACATGCCAATCTTCAGGTCAATTTGTTACTACCATTCAGTTTAGTTATTTTGCCTTCGAACAAGAATGATTAAAATATTCATGATCTACAGGAATGGATGATGGAACTTGTGGTGTTCAAGAATCGATTGACATGTCTATATCAAGCGACAGCGCTGCTATACACACGATGGGCGGTGGACGATATGTGAACGACAATGTAGATCAGCTCGTCCATGCACAACACTGAAGTGAAGCAGACGGCTGGATTTGGCTGTCGTTCCCTTGTCGTGCAGGGACTGTCGTCTGTATAGTAGTTTCGATCAAGCGATGATGACGGCATCAAGGAACAAAATGAAAACAATGTGGAAGTTGAACATCAGCACGGTGATGCTCAGCCGCATGCGTTAGTTGGAGAACCAAAACTGGGAATGACCTTTGATAATGAGAATGACGTGCGAGAGTACTATACCAAATATGTTAAAGCGAAAGGACAAATACTGATGACAAGAAGTTCAAATACTGATGCTAATGGACAACTGAAGTACCTTACACTTTCCTGCACTCGCAATGGTAAGACTCACAGTCCAAATCAAGAAATATGTTGAAGCCAAATCCATCAGCCGGGTTAGGATGCAAAGCTAAAATAAATATTGCTCGTGGTCCTCATGGAAAGCTTTATCTTTCAACTATCATTTTGGATCATAATCATCCATTAAGTCCACAAAAATCTTGGTTATTCAGATGCAACAAAAGGTTAGATTGTCATGCCAAGCGAAAGCTTGAGTTGAATGACCGGGCTGGAATTCGAGTAAACAAGAATTTCAATTCTTTTGTTGTTGCAGCAGATGGCCATGACAACCTAATTTTTGGTGAGAAAGATTCTTGCAATTATCTAGAGAAAGATTCTTTTGTTGTTCGTGACTATTTCGTCAAAATGCAATCCGACAATCCAAACTTTTTTAGTGTCATGGATGTTGATGAAAATCCCGACTTAGGAATGTATTTTGGGGTGATGCTAGAAGTAGAGCAGTGTTTGACTTTTTTCATGACGTCATTACTTTTGACACAACATATTTGATGAACAAATATGGTATGCCTTTTGCTTGTTTTGTAGGAGTGAATCATCATGGTCAATCAGTGCTGCTAGGACGTGCTTTATTACCAAATGACGATACTGCAACATTTGTTTCGTTATTTCAAGCATGGCTCATATCACCTAATCACGTTAATTTTGGAGAGAAAGAGAGAGAGAGATATGGGATTGGTTCTGTCATTCCACGTGCGTGCCTTTTGCCTACGTGGGCTATTCATGTAGCCATGTATCTCGTGGGCTATTCATGTAGTCATGTGTCTCGTGAGCAGGAGTGCTCGGACATGCCAGTAAATTTTCGGCCAATACCAACCATACTTTTGTCTTAGCTTCGGCAATACAAAGGAGAATGAGCACTTGATGATGCTCACAAAAGTGGAGTGAATTGCCATGCCGAAAGAAAGCATTCCAGACTCCCGAGCAACGCGAAAGGAGAACTAGTGCCCGATGAGAATGAACTTCGACATGCAAGACGACAAGGATGCATGCATGCACCATGACCTCCTAGATCTGACAACACGTTGCTGTCTGCATTAAGAGCATCTATAGCCGGGCATAACAAATATGATCCTTATAGGTCAGCCCCTGCCAGCCCCTCATATATTGCACTGCGCATCCACATACCTCAAATCCGGATTCTTAAATTCATGCAATCAATACACGTCGATCATACGATACAAACTGTCTGAATACCAAAGTTTAAAAGAAAGCGAAGCAAATTATAGTTCAACAAATCGGACATGGTAAAATGAGATCAATGTCCGAGCATGACGGATGGCCTCGGATCACTGGCGGGCGCCTGCTCCGAGCGGAATGCGTCGTGCTCCAAGCGGAATGCGTCCTACTCTGCCTGCATCCGGGCTGCCTGCTCTGCTTGCATCCGAGCTACCTCCTCCGTCTGCATCCGGGCCACAGCCGCCCTCGCCGCCTCGTACTTCCTACGATCGTTGATCTCCATCTTCTTGTCCGCAATCCATTTCTTTGCATGCTCATCCAAGAGGGTCTCATCCGACATGATCCTCGCATCTTCCGCGTCTCGTGCGGGTTACAACCTCTCCTTCTCAAGCTCTATGTCGCCAAATGTCTTGGTCTTCTCGAGTTCCCATTTGATCGCCGCTTGTTGCTTCTCCAACTCGACCTTCTCCCTTTCAATTTCGAGCTTCTTCTCCGCCCTCTTCTGGCCCCATTTCATCCTTTCCTTTTGCGCATCCGACAAGAGCTTGTACCTCTCCTCTTTCTTGTAGCCGCCATTTTGGTAGCTGTAGCATCACAGGCGGCACGAGCCTTCTCCCACTTGTTTCCCATGACTTGCCGGTTATCCTTCGGCACGGTGGCTTTTCCATTCGTCACGAAAACATTGTCGTCTTCATCGTACAACCCAATTGATTGGTTCGAGCTTGAGCCATCATTCCTCTTCTTTCCATACTTGAGCTCGGCGACAAGTTGATTCCACTTTGGCTTGCCATTCAATAGAATCCAACAATGGCTAAAAGCCAATGGCTTCTTCTCCACCTCATGATATAAAGTGGTCGCCACCGTTGTCTAGCAAACAACATATGTATGAGCACAAGAATGCAAAAAAAAAACAAATCATATGCAAATGGACGACAATATGAGGCAATCGAGCTTACGAGAGTTGCGACTCTCATCCCACTTTGAGAGCGTTTGGTCAATTGCAAGTAGTAGCCTACGTACTTGTTTACTTCCCCTTGAATGAGCCCCCAATGATGTTGGGGAGATGCCACATTGCGGGTTGACACGATAGGATGCGGCTGCACATACTCCTTTTGCTCGTGATACTCCTTCCAAATCTCCGTCCAATAGGTGTTCCCCTTTTGCTCGGTGCCACATATCGGATCCATTGTTGTGGCCAACCAAATTTTGACCAACAAAATGTTCTCAAATCTTGAGATTGCCGGACCTCTTGCCTTCGGCATCTTTGTCTGCCTCTCTTCTTGCCCGGATTGGGATCGGATGTCGCCCCAACTTCAAATGCAGTGGTGGCCTCCAATTCATAATCCATTTCGTCCGGATCTTCATTGTCATTGATCATGTTGGACAAGATCGCCTACTACATGCTTGTGGTTTGCAAGCATTCATCACGTGCGAAATGAACTAGTGCTCTATGCTAAAATATGATCGGACAGGAGCAAAGAAAACACACCGAGTCTTTTCGCTCATTCCGTCGAACATGTCAAGGGCAGTCCGGGCACTGCCGGTGCCCGTGCTCATCCGCACCCGGACGAGCTGCGGCGAGCCACACACATCCACCGCTGGCATCTGTGTGGGCGGAAAGCTCTCCGAAATGGCCCAGCCGGCGGTCACTTCATCCTTTATCCCAATAGGGTCGGATAGAGTAAACCTCGTCTGCGCTCGGAGGGAAGGAGTGCGGGGATCCGGGCGCGGCGGAGTCACCTACTGCACCACGTCCGAACCTCCCTGTGACGCCGCTGCCGCCTCCCTCTCTCGCTGCCGTCGTCGCCGCAACTTCCGGGCAACGTTCTCCGCCTTGCAAGTCGCAGTCGACGAGTTGACCGCGCCAACGGACGAGGCAGACTGCATCTCCGTCGCGACGGTGTGGGTCGGGTTGGACGACATCTCTGGCGGTGGATCGGGACCGGTGGTGCGGATTGTGAGCAAGGGTGGAGGACGGCGAGGGTCCAGGCACGGGAAAGGTTGGAGGGCGGCGGGAGAAGGAGGAAGAGTTTGGTGGATTTGGTACAATTTGACGTGGGGTCTGGTTGTCGGGTCCGACGTGGGACGGACCCAATGGGCGCGCGGCCTGTGCTTCAAGTGCGGCGAGCACTGGGGACCCGACCACGTCTGCCCTACGTCAGTTCAGCTCCACGTCGTCGAGGAACTTCTGGAGCTCTTCGGCATCGACGCTACTACAGCACCAACGCAACCCGAGGCAACCCAAGACAAGGTGGTCATGGCCATCTCCAAACCGGCCTTGACAGGGGGCGTGTCGAGCAAGGTGTTCCAGCTGCGTGCGTGGATTCAAGGGCGCGAGGTGTTGTGCTGGTGGACTCCGGCAGCACTACGTCGTTCGTCAACGAGCGGCTCGCAGCAACCATCCAGGGCGTCCAACCTCTCCCACGCGCGTATCAGGTGCGTGTGGCCGACGGGGGAGCGCTCATCTGCTCGGCCATGGTGCCGCAATGTCAATGGTGCTCCCAAGGCCACCAGTTCACGACGAACATGAAGGTGCTGGCCCTCGGAACCTACGGCGCGATCCTAGGCATGGACTGGCTCGAGGAGCACAGTCCCATGACCGTCGACTGGCGCGCGAAGCTCATCAAGATTCCATCGGCCACGGGCCGATCCGCCTCCGCGGGCATGAGGTGACTTTTTCAACATGCACAGTCATCAACGCCCTCTAGCTCCAACAACTGTGCAACACCGGAGCCATCACTCATATGGCACTGGTCTACGCAACCACCGGCGAGGACAGCAACAGCACCAACATCCCAACGGATATCCAAGCTGTTCTGGAAGAATTCGAGGATGTATTCAAGGAACCAGAAGGGTTACCACCTCGCCGTGACTGCGACCACAAGATCCCACTCATACCAGGAGCTCAACCAGTGAACATCAGACCATACCGGCACAAACCCGAGCACAAGAAGGAGATCGATGCCCAAGTCGAAGAGGTGCTCCACAAAGGTGTCATCCAGAAAAGCAGCAGTCCATTCTGCTCACCCGTGATCCTCGTCAAGAAGAAAGACGGAACATGGCGTCTTTGCATCGACTACAGACACCTCAACGCCCTCACCTACATCGCCAAGTATCCAGTACCAATTATCGAGGAGTTGCTGGATGAACTACACGGTGCGGCCTGGTTCTCCAAATTGGATCTCCGCTCCGGTTATCATCAAATTCGCTTGGCGGAAGGCGAGGAGTACAAGACAGCCTTTCAAACGCATTCAGAGCACTACGAGTTCCTCGTGGTTTCCTTCGGCCTGGCAGGCGGACCAGCCACATTCAACGGTGCCCTGACAACTACTCTCAAGCCAGTCGACCGCAAGTGTGTCCTCCACTTCTTCGATGACATATTGGTTTTCAGCAACACCCTTCGCGACCACATCAACCATCTCCGTCAGGTCCTGCAACTCCTGCGCCGTGACCAATGGCATGTCAAAAGATCCAAATGTGAGTTTGCCTAGCACAGCCTATCGTACTTGGGTCATGTCATCAGTAGCAAAGGGGTATCAACAGAGCCAACCAAGATTCGTGTTGTGGCAAACTGGGAAACACCAACTGATGTCAAGACAGTACGCAGCTTCTTGGGGCTCGCCGGGTACTTTAGAAGATTCGTCAAAATTTTCGGCATCATCGCACGGCCCCTGTTCAATCTGCTGAAGAAGGGAGCACCTTTCGTCTGGACGCCTACAACCGATATTGCATTTCAACTCCTCAAACAACAACTGATCGAAGCTCCAGTACTCGCTCTGCCCAACTTCTCCCGGCCATTTGTGATTGAGACCGATGCCTGCGTCAAGGGAATATGCGCAATTCTTCAGCAAGATGGCCACCCGATTGCATACATGAGCAAAGCGCTGAGCCCCCGCTACCAAGGCCTCTCAACCTATGAGAAAGAATACGTAGCAGTCATCGTGGCCGTGGACCAGTGGCGCCTTGCTACCTCTTGAGCACTGCGTTGGTTTTCCCTTGAAGAGGAAAGGGTGATGCAGCAAAGTAGCGTAAGTATTTCCCTCAGTTTTTGAGAACCAAGGTATCAATCCAGTAGGAGGCCACGCACGAGTCCGTCGCACCTACACAAACAAATAAATCCTCGCAACCAACGCAATAAAGGGGTTGTCAATCCCTTCATGGTCACTTACGAGAGTGATATCTGATAGATATGATAAGATAATATTTTTGGTATTTTCATGATAAAGATGCAAAGTAAAATAAAAGGCAATAAAAATAGCTAAGTGTTGGAAGATTAATATGATGGAAAATAGACCCGGGGGCCATAGGTTTCACTAGTGGCTTCTCTCAAGAGCATAAGTATTACGGTGGGTGAACAAATTACTATTGATCAATTGACAGAATTGAGCATAGTTATGAGAATATCTAGGTATGATCATGTATATATGCATCACGTCCGAGACAAGTAGACCGACTCCTGCCTGCATCTACTACTATTACTCCACACATCGACCGCTATCCAGCATGCATCTAGAGTATTAAGTTCACAAGAATAGAGTAACGCTTTAAGTAAGATGACATGATGTAGAGGGATAAACTCATGCAATATGATATAAACCCCATCTTGTTATCCCCGATGGCAACAATACAATACGTGCCTTGCTGCCCCTAGTGTCACTGGGAAAGGACACCGCAAGATTGAACCCAAAGCTAAGCACTTCTCCCATTGCAAGAAAGATCAATCTAGTAGGCCAAACCAAAAAGATAATTCGAAAAGACTTGCAAAGATAACCAATCATACATAAAAGAATTCAGAGAAGATTCAAATATTGTTCATAGATAATCTTGATCGTAAACCCACAATTCATCGGTCTCAACAAACACACCGCAAAATAAGATTACATCGGATATATCTCCACAAGAGAGGGGGAGAACATTGTATTGAGATCCAAAAAGAGAGAAGAAGCCATCTAGCTAATAACTATGGACCCGAAGGTCTGAGGTAAACTACTCACACATCATCAGAGAGGCTATGGTGTTGATGTAGAAGCCCTCCATGATCGATGCCCCCTCCGGCGGAGCTCCGGAAAAGGCCCCAAGATGGGATCTCACGGGTACAGAAGGTTGCGGCGGTGGAATTAGGTTTTTGGCTCCGTATCTGGTAGTTTGGGGGTACGTAGGTATATAGGAGGAAGAAGTACGTCGCTGGAGCAACGTGGGGCCCACGAGGGTGGAGGGCGCGCCCAGGGGGTAGGCGCGCCCCCTACCTCGTGCCTTCCTGGTTGATGTCTTGACATAGGGTCCAAGTCCTCTGGATCACGTTCGTTCCGAAAATCACGTTCCCGAAGGTTTCATTCCGTTTGGACTCTGTTTGATATTCTTTTTGTGCGAAACTCTGAAATAGGCAAAAAAATAGCAATTCTGGGCTGGGCCTCCGGTTAATAGGTTAGTCCCAAAAATAATATAAAAGTGTATAACAAAGTCCATTAATGTCCAAAACAGAATATAATATAGCATGGAACAATAAAAAAATTATAGATACGTTGGAGACGTATCAAGCATCCCCAAGCTTAATTCCTCCTCGTCCTCGAGTAGGTAAATGATAAAAACAGAATTTTTGATGTGGAATGCTACTTGGCATAATTTCAATGTAATTCTCTTAATTGTGGTATGAATATTCAGATCCGAAAGATTCAAGACAAAAGTTTAATATTGACATAAAAATAATAATACTTCAAGCACACTAACTAAGCAATTATGTCTTCTCAAAATAACATGGCCAAAGAATGTTATCCCTACAAAATCATATAGTCTGGCTATGCTCTATCTTCACCACACAAAGTATTTAAATCATGCACAACCCCGATGACAAGCCAAGCAATTGTTTCATACTTTTGATGTTCTCAAACTTTTTCAATCTGCACGCAATACCTGAGCGTGAGCCATGGACATAGCACTATATGTGGAATAGAATGGTGGTTGTGGAGAAGAAAAAAATGGAGAAGACAATCTCACATCAACTAGGCGTATCAACGGGCTATGGAGATGCCCATTAATAGATATCAATGTGAGTGAGTAGGGATTGCCATGCAACGGATGCACTAGAGCTATAAGTATATGAAAGCTCAACAAAAGAAACTAAGTGGGTGTGCATCCAACTTGCTTGCTCACAAAGACCTAGGTCATTTTGAGGAAGCCCATCATTGGAATATACAAGCCAAGTTCTATAATGAAAATTTCCCGCTAGTATATGAAAGTGACAACATAGGTGACTCTCTATCATGAAGATCACGGTGCTACTTTGAAGCACAAGTGTGGTAAAAGGATAGTAACATTGTCCCTTCTCTCTTTTTCTCTCATCATTTTTTGGGCCTTTTCTCTTTTTTTTATGGCCTCTTTTTTTTAGTCCGGAGTCTCATCCCGACTTGTGGGGGAATCATAGTCTCCATCATCCTTTCCTCACTTGGGACAATGCTCTAGAAAATGATGATCATCACACTTTTATTTACTTACAACTCAACAATTACAACTCAATACTTAGAACAAAATATGACTCTATGTGAATGCCTCCGGCGGTGTACCGGGATATGCAATGAATCAAGAGTGACATGTATGAAAGAATTACGAACTGTGGCTTTGCCACAAATACGATGTCAACTACATGATCATGCAAAGCAATATGACAATGATGGAGCGTGTCATAGTAAACGGAACGGTGGAAAGTTGCATGGCAATATATCTCGGAATGGTTATGGAAATGCCATGGTAGGTAGGTATGGTGGCTGTTTTGAGGAAGGTATATGGTGGGTGTATGATACCGGCGAAAAGTGCGCGGTATTAGAGAGGCTAGCAATGGTGGAAGAAAGAAAAGTGCGTATAATCCATGGACTCAACATTAGTCATAAAGAACTCATATACTTATTGCAAAAATCTACAAGTTATCAAAGCAAAGTATTATGCGCATGCTCCTAGGGGGATAGATTGGTAGGAAAAGACCATCGCTCGTCCCCGACCGCCACTCATAAGGAAGACAATAAACAAATAAATCATGCTCCGACTTCATCACATAACGGTTCACCATATGTGCATGCTACGGGAATCACAAACTTTAACACAAGTATTTCTCAAATTCACAACTACTCAACTAGCATGACTCTAATATCATCATCTCCATATCTCAAAACAATTATCAAGCATCTAACTTCTCATAGTATTCAACACACTCATAAGAATTTTTTTACTAATCTTGAATGCCTATCATATTAGGATTAATTTCCCAATTTAAGCAAATTACCATGCTGTTTAAGACTCTCAAAATAATCGAAGTGAAGCATGAGAGAACAATAGTTTCTAGAAAACAAAACCACCACCGTGCTCTAAAAGATATAAGTGAAGCACTAGAGCAAAAACTATATAACTCAAAAGATATAAGTGAAGCACATAGAGTATTCTAACAATTTCCGAGTCATGTGTGTCTCTCTCAAAATGTGTGTACAGCAAGGATGATTGTGGCAAACTAACAAACAAAGACTCAAATAATAAAAGACGCTCCAAGCCAAACACATATCATGTGGTGGATAAAAATATAGCTCCAAGTAAAGTTACCGATGGAAGTAGACGAAAGAGGGGATGCCTTCCGGGGCATCCCCAAGCTTTGGATTTTATGTGTACTTAATTATCTTGGGGTGCCATGGGCATCCCCAAGCTTAGGCTCTTGCCACTCCTTGTTCCATAATCCATCAAATCTTTTACCCAAAACTTGAAAACTTCACAACACAAAACTTAACAGAAAATCTCGTGAGCTCCGTTAGCAAAAGAAAACAAAACACCACTTCAAGGTACTGTAATGAACTCATTCTTTATTTATATTGGTGTTAAACCTACTTTATTCCAACTTCTCTATGGTTTATAAACTATTTTACTAGCCATAGATTCATCAAAATAAGCAAACAACACACGAAAAATAGAATCTGTCAAAAACAGAACAGTCTGTAGTACTCTGTAACTAACGCAAACTTCTGGAACTCCAAAAATTCAGCCAAAATAGGACGACCTAGAAAATTTGCTTATTGATAAGCAGCAATTGAATCAATATTTTATCACGTTCTTGTGATTTTTAACAATTATTTTCGTGAACAGAAAGTTTCTGCAATTTTCAGCAAGATCAAATAACTATCATCCAAGAAGATCCTATAGGTTAAACTTGGCACAAACACTAATTAAAACATAAAAACAGATCTAACCAGAGGCTAGATCAAATATTTATTCCTAAACAGAAGCAAAAAGCAAAAAACTAAAAATAAAATTGGGTTGCCTCCCAACAAGCGCTATCGTTTAACGCCCCTAGCTAGGAATAATAGCAAGGATAGATCTAGGTATTGCCATATTTGGTTTTAGGGAAGAAAAGAGCAAACTTGTTATCTATAGAATTAATCTTTCTATTTTGATAAAGCGTGTGGCTATTAATGCTAGAAGAAAGATTAAGCACGTTGCGGAAATTGGCATCTACGCTAGCTTTTATTTCTTTGATAGATTCGTTTTGGTAGGAGAGCAAAAGAGATGTGGATTCAAATTTCTCATTCATGGGGTGCCCAAATATAGTTTTCATCTTTTCATAGGTATCTATGGGGTCCCCTTCAAGAAAACCCTCTTCAAAAATAGAATCTAAAACTTGTTTGAACGAAGCGGGCAACCCAACATAAAAGCTTTTTAGGTAAACCTCAATTTGATATTGAGGTACATAGCTAGCCCAGATCCTTAACAGCCTATCCCAAGCATCTTTCAAAGATTCATCGAGTAAATAACAAAAAATTCCGGAATCATCTTCATCAAAATTATTAAGACTCTCATTGACAACTCCGGAAGGTTTTTCCATAGCTTTATTTATGAGTTTAGATAGAATAGAAGGATCGTCCAAGCTCGGGAGAGAACCCCCAACTCTTTTTGGTTCCGACATGGCGAGGGAAAAGCGAGCGAAAAGAGGCAAACAAAAAGAGAGGGCGAATAAAACGGCAAGGGTGAAGTGGGGGAGAGGAAAACGAGAGGCAAATGGCAAATAATGTAATGCGGGAGATAAGGGTTTGTGATGGGTACTTGGTATGTTGACTTTTGCGTAGACCCCCCGGCAACGGTGCCATAAATCCTTCTTGCTACCTCTTGAGCACTGCGTTGGTTTTCCCTTGAAGAGGAAAGGGTGATGCAGCAAAGTAGCGTAAGTATTTCCCTCAGTTTTTGAGAACCAAGGTATCAATCCAGTAGGAGGCCACGCACGAGTCCCTCGCACCTACACAAACAAGTAAATCCTCGCAACCAACGCAATAAAGGGGTTGTCAATCCCTTCACGGTCACTTAAGAGAGTGAGATCTGATAGACATGATAAGATAATATTTTTGGTATTTTTATGATGCAAAGTAAAATAAAAGGCAATAAAAATAGCTAAGTGTTGGAAGATTAATATGATGGAAAATAGACCCGGGGGCCATAGGTTTCACTAGTGGCTTCTCTCAAGAGCATAAGTATTACGGTGGGTGAACAAATTACTGTTGAGCAATTGACAGAATTGTAGTTATGAGAATATCTAGGTATGATCATGTATATAGACATCATGTCCGAGATAAGTAGACCGAATCCTACCTGCATCTACTACTATTACTCCACACATCGACCGCTATCCAGCATGCATCTAGAGTATTAAGTTCACAAGAACAAAGTAACGCTTTAAGTAAGATGACATGATGTAGAGGGATAAACTCATGCAATATGATATAAACCCCATCTTGTTATCCCCGATGGCAACAATACAATACGTGCCTTGCTGCCCCTAGTGTCACTGGGAAAGGACACCGCAAGATTGAACCAAAAGCTAAGCACTTCTCCCGTTGCAAGAAAGATCAATCTAGTAGGCCAAACCAAACTGATAATTCGAAGAGACTTGCAAAGATAACCAATCATACATAAAAGAATTCAGAGAAGATTCAAATATTGTTCATAGATAATCTTGATCATAAACCCAGAATTCATCGGTCTCAACAAACACACCGCAAAAGAAGATTACATCGAATAGATCTCCACAAGAGAGGGGGAGAACATTGTATTGAGATCCAAAAAGAGAGAAGAAGCCATCTAGCTAATAACTATGGACCCGAAGGTCTGAGGTAAACTACTCACACATCATCGAAGAGGCTATGGTGTTGATGTAGAAGCTCTCCGTGATCGATGCCCCCTCCGGCGGAGCTCTGGAAAAGGCCCCAAGATGGGATTTCACGGGTACAGAAGGTTGCGGCAATGGAATTAGGTTTTTGGCTCCGTATCTGGTAGTTTGGGGGGTACGTAGGTATATATAGGAGGAAGAAGTACGTCGGTGGAGCAACATGGGGCCCACAAGGGTGGAGGGCGCGCCCAGGGAGGGTAGGCGCACCCCCTACCTCGTGCCTTCCTGGTTGATGTCTTGACGTGGGGTCCAAGTCCTCTGGATCACGTTCCTTCCGAAAATCACGTTCCCGAAGGTTTCATTCCGTTTGGACTCCGTTTGATATTCTTTTTCCGCGAAACTCTGAAATAGGCAAAAAAAACAGCAATTCTGGGCTGGGCCTCCGGTTAATAGGTTAGTCCCAAAAATAATATAAAAGTGTATAGCAAAGCCCATTACTGTCCAAAACAGAATATAATATAGCATGGAACAATCAAAAATTATAGATACGTTGGAGACGTATCACGCCCCTACCTTCAACATGCAGAATTCACTATCCTCACAGACTAGCGTAGCTTGACACACCTGACAGAACATAGGATGACAACGCCGTGGCAGCAACGAGCTTTCACCAAATTGTTCGGGCTTCAGTACACCATCAAATACAAGAAGGGGGCAGAGAACACAACAGCTGATGCATTGTCAAGAACCAACACAGAAGAAGTGCTACACACTCTCAGCGTGTGCCAACCAGCTTGGTTAGAGGACATCGTCAACAACTACAATACCAACCCGCAGGCGCAGCGACTTCTCGAACAACTGGCTGTCCGGGAGGATCCAAAAGGGCGATTTCAGCTGCAAAACGGGCTCCTCCGTTTCCGCGGCCGCATCTGGCTAGGAGGGACCACAACAATGCAGCAACATATCATTGCTGCCTTTCACGACATCCCGATGGGCGGTCATTCTGGGTTCCCAGTGACTTATCGCCGCGTCCGCCGGCTATTTGCTTGGCCCAAGATGAAAACACACATCCAACAATACGTGAGATGCTGTCAGGTCTGCCAACGAGCCAAGCCAGATAGAACAGCTTCGCCGGGCTTGTTGTTACCCCTTCCTATACCCAAGGAGTCATGGGACCTCATCACCATGGATTTTGTGGACGGCTTACCTCAGTCCGGACAATACAACTGCTTGCTGGTTGTTGTCGACAAAAGAACCCGGTTTGCTCACTTTCTTCCCCTGGCTCACCCATACACAGCATCTAAAGTGGCACTGCTCTACATGCAACAGTTATACAAACTCCATGGATTCCCAGGAGCCATTGTGTCCGATCACGACCCAGTCTTTACCAGTCACTTTTGGCAGGAGTGGTTCAAGTATGCAGGCACCGGGCTACGGATGAGCACAGCAAACCACCCACAGACCGACGGGCAAACCGAGAGGGTGAACCAATGCATCGAGACCTACCTTCGTTGCTTTGTGCAAGCCTGTCCGAAAACGGTGGAGCTTTTGGGTTCCCTTGGCCCAATTCTGGTACAACTCTTCTCACCACTCAGCAATCGGGATGACACCATTCAAGGCCATGTTCGGCAGGGAACCACGACATTGGGTAATTACGGCAACTACTTCATCTTCGGTACCAGCGCTGCAAACTTGCCTCGAAGAGCGAGCTGTCATGCAAGACTTGATACAGCAGCAACTCCATCGCGCACGTCAGATCATGCAAGACCAGGCGAACAAGAAGCGTTCCTTCAGACAATTCCAAGTCGGCGACCAGGTCTTCCTCAAGCTCCAGCCATACAACCAAACTTCGGTGGCCCCCCGCGCCAACCACAAGCTCAGCTACAAGTTCTATGGACCGTTCAAGATCGTCGCCAAGGTCAATGACGTCGCCTACAAGCTCCAACTACCTCCGCAGGCGACGGTGCACCCGGTCTTCCACGTCTCGCAACTCCGACACGCACTCCTTCCAGGCGTTACAGCGGCCTCTACACTTGCCTCGGGCGCGGGCGACATGGCGATGCCACTCAAGGTGCTGCAGTCAAGATGGCGCAAGAAGAACGACGTCATGATCGAACAGGTCCAGGGGCAGTGGTCGGCCGGCACAGCAGTCGACATCACCTGGGAAGACAAAGAAGCACTCCAGGCTCGCTTCCCTCAGGCGGAGGCTTGGGGGCAAGCCTCTTCCCAAGGAGGAGGGGATGTTAACACCCCTGACAGCCTAGCCCCACCTGCCAGCGAAGCATGGGCGTGGCCCAGCCGCACCCGACGCAGCAACCCCCGCTTCTTCGGCCCGGAGTGGCACGCCAAGGCCGGCCCAACCGCGACTACTACTTAAAGGCGCTGCCCTCTCCGTTTCCCTCATCCAGTGGATCACCGAACCGGCGGTGGCGGCACGAACCCTAGCTTCCTCTTGCTTGATCCATTCCTGTAATCAGCTTGTATCAGACTAAATTGCCACAGTGAGGATATTAGCTCGATTCATCCCTACCTTGTCCCTAACAAAGAGGAAGTTCATTGGGGCAAGGGTACTCCCAACTCAAGCTAATGATGACTAGTGTTCCTTCGAGAGTAAATTGTTGAAAACCATCACATTTGTAGCAAGGGTACTTCAAAATCATCATCTTTGCCGAAAATAATGAAAGACCACCACTTCTGTGGCAAGTGAGTAACAAAACGCGCTAAACTAGCTGTGACACGCGACTAACTGGAAAACTGACATATCGAGCCCACCTGTCAGAACCACGTGGCCAGGGCTAACGGTCGAGGCCAGATGGCCGCTACCACCGCTCGTTACACTAGTGGAAAAAACCTAACTATGGCGTGGCAAATAGTGCCTTGCTGGCGTAGGCACCCAACGCCACCAATATGGCGCCATTGTTAAGAAATAGTGGTGGCGCTGCCACCTACGCCATCAGTATTTTGGACTATAATGGCGTGCTGCGTGGTCAACGCCAGCAGTATTAGTCATCAGTTGTGACGTTCCGTATTTTCGCGACGCCAGTAATTTGATTTTCAGATTTGAAATAAAATATATACAACAGCGATTTCAGCCAAATTGACAACATAATCCAGTTTAGGAACAACCAATAAATCAACTATAAATAGGCCCAATGACAGCATTTAAATTCAACAGTGCACTTATTGATATAGTTCAACAAAGTAGGCAAAGTAACACACATATGAATGTACAAGTTCAAATAAATATATGTGATAATAACATGATATCCCCATGTATGCCAACTAGCTAACTACGAATTTTCGGCGGGTGGAGTCATGGTCATAGTCCGGATTAAGTGAACTATCATCGTTGCCAGCGGGCTTGTCGTAGACCATGATCTCGTCACGATCGTAGTCGAGGTAGAACGTGGCTCTCTCCCCAGCTTCCATCTCGTAAGCATTTGCAAGGGCTTTCCAACCAGGGCAACCGAAGTTGGTGCGGTTTGCCTCATTGGTGACAAGACAATTAAATTGTTGGGCCGTCAACATCTTCATGAGGGTGCACTGGAATGTGATGGTTGCATCAACTAGAACTTTAAACTTCTCTAAGAAGTCACGCCTTGCCCCGCAAGGGATGAACTAAGCAAAATTGAAAAAAAGAAGTAGCTAGCTAGTTACACAATTTTGGGCACAGCCGTATACACCATACGAAATTCAATCAAAACATGTTCAACAAAAATATACCATCGTAGATCTCTATGAAGAACTTCTTATCCCTCTGGCATCTCATTGAACCACATGTCTCACACGGGGCATCCATTTACTACTTTCATGAAGTTGAGAAAAATAAGCATACATAACGGATGCACATAGATATAATGCAACATAAGCAGTTAATACAAACCAGCGCTATCCACCCATCTAGTTATTAACACATACATACTTGTAATTAAATAGTTCTACAAACCATGCGTAATTCAAATACAAAACATGCATAAAGTAAAACATTTCATATGAAAATAGGTAGCACGCACTAAGTTAGTGGCCAGAGGGACCGGCCTCGTGGTCGTGCCTAGTTGACCTACGACGAGACCCCTGCTGACCCTCCTCCTCAAGCTCCAAGGCATCCAGTCTATGGGATCCTCCTCCACGCTCTTCCTGGCTGCATACTAAAGTAACATCATCTTGTTGGCCTCCAAGAGTTTGTCATCTCTCGCAAGCTCGCTCACCAATGGGTCGAAGAACTGCATCTTGGCCTCTTTATTCTCCTTCTCCTCAACCCTAGTGCATATCTTCATGTCCTCAGGCGCGAGGAACATCGCGAACTCATGACACTTAGGGAAGTTCAGATTCGCCCCTTCCTGAAAAAACTCTACTGCCATGGCATCATAAGCGCGCGCCGCTAACTCCGGGGTGTCCCAATGGCCAAGTTCGTGGATGACATTGTCCTTCCTAATGGTTGCATAGTATTTATTTCCCTTCTGTTGCACACCATGAAACTTTGGAGTCATCTGTGATGATGCATATATAACTAACAAGTTAGTAAAAATGGGTATATTAACGAGTACCTGCAAAACCTACAATGCATAAAATGTACTCCCTTTGTTCCCAAATATAAGTGTTGGGGAACGCGGTATTTCAAAAAATTTCCTACGATCACGCAAGATCTATGTAGGAGATGTATAGCAACGAGCAGGGAGAGTGTGTCCACGTACCCTCGTAGACCGAAACCAGAAGCGTTTAGTAACGTGGTTGATGTAGTCGAACATCTTCGCGATCCAACCGATCAAGTACTGAATGCACGGCACCTCCGCGATCTACACACGTTCAGCTTGGTGATGTCCCTCGAACTCTAGATCCAGCTGAGGCCGAGGGAGAGTTTCGTCAGCACGACGGCGTGGTGACGGTGATTACGAAGTTACCGACGCAGGGCTTCTCCTAAGCACTACGACAATATGACCAAGGTGGAAAACTGTGGAGGGGGGCACCGCACACGGCTAAAGATCAACTTGTGTGTCTGTGGGGTGCCCCCCTGCCCCCATATCTAGAGGAGCAAGGGGGAGGCCGGCCGGCCCTCATAGGGCGCGCCCAAGGGGGGCAATCCTACTCCAAGTAGGAGTTGGATCCCCCCTTTCCTAGTCCAACTAGGAGAAGAAGGAAGGAGAGGGGAAAGAGAAGGAAGGAGGGGGCGCCGCCCCTACCCCTAGTCCAATTCGGACTTCACCCATGGGGGGGGGGGGCTAGCCCTTGGCTGCCCCTCTCTCTCTCCCCTAGGCCCAAGCAGGCCCATTACTTCTCCGGTGGTTCCGATAACCCTTCCGGCACTCTGATATTTATCCGGTGACCCCTGGAACTCATCCAGTGTCCGAATAACATCGTCCAATATATCATTATTGTCTCGATCATTTCAAGACTCCTTGTCATGTCCGTGATCTCATCCGGGACTCCGAACAAACTTCGGTTCATCAAATCACATAACTCATAATACATATCGTCATCGAACGTTAAGCGTGCGGACCCTACGGGTTCGAGAACTATGTAGATATGACCGAGACTCATCTCCGGTCAATAACCAATAGTGGAACTTGGATGCTCATATTGGTTCCTGAATATTCTACGAATATCTTTATCGGTCAAACCGCACAACAACATACATTGTTCCCTTTGTCATCGGTATGTTACTTGCCCGAGATTCGATCGTCGGTATCATCATACCTAGTTCAATCTCGTTAGCGGCAAGTCTCTTTACTCGTTCCGTAGTGCATCATCCCGCAACTAACTCATAAGTCACATTGCTTGCAAGGCTTATAGTGATGTGTATTACCGAGAGGGCCCCAGAGATACCTCTCCGACAATCGGAGTGACAAATCCAAATCTCGATCTATGCCAACTCAACAAACACCATTAGAGACACCTGTAGAGCATCTTTATAATCACCCAGTTATGTTGTGACATTTGATAGCACACTAAGTGTTCCTCCGGTATTCGGGAGTTGCATAATCTCATAGTCATAGGAACATATGTATAAGTCATGAAGAAAGATATAGCAACAAACTAAATGATCATAGTGCTAAGCTAACGGATGGGTCTTGTCAATCACATCATTCTCTAATGATGTGATCCCATTCATCACATGACAACTCATGTCTATGGTTAGGAAACTTAACCATCTTTGATTAACGGACTAGTCAAGTAGAGGCATACTAGTGACACTATGTTTGTCTATGTATTCACACATGTATTAAGTTTCCAGTTAATACAATTCTAGCATGAATAATAAACATTTATCATGATATAATGAAATATAAATAAACAACTTTATTATTGCCTCTAGGGCATATTTCCTTCGGTCTCCCACTTGCACTAGAGTCAATAATCTAGTTCACATCGCCATGTGATTTAACACCAATAGTTCACATCTTTATGTGATTAATACCCATAGTTCAGATCGCCATGTGATAAACACTCAAAGGGTTGACAAGAGTCAATAATCTAGCTCACATCGCTTATGTGATTAACACCCAAGAGTAATAAGGTGTGATCATGTTTTGCTTGTCAGAGAAGTTTTAGTCTACGGGTCTGCCACATTCAGATCCATAAGTATTTTGCAAGTTTCTATGTCTACAATGCTCTGCATGGAGCTACTCTAGATAATTGCTCCCACTTTCAATATGTATCTAGATCGAGACTTAGAGTCATCCAGATCGGTGTCAAAGCTTGCATCGACGTAACTCTTTACGACGAACTCTTTGTGACCTCCATAACCGATAAACATTTCCTTATTCCACTAAGGATAATTTTGACCGCTGTCCACTGATCCACTCCTAGATCACTATTGTACCCTCTTGCCAAACTCATGGTGAGGTACACAATAGTTCTGGTATACAGCATAGCATAGTTTATAGAACCTATGGCTGAGGCATAGGGAATGACTTTCATTCTCTCTCTATCTTCTCTCGTGGTCGGGTTTTGAGTCTTTACTCAACTTCATACCTTGCAACACAGGCAAGAACTCCTTCTTTGACTGTTCCATTTTGAACTACTTCAAAATCTTGTCAAGGTATGTACTCTTTGAAAAAAAACTTACCAAGTGTCTTGTTCTATCTCTATAGATCTTGATGCTCAATATGTAAGCAGCTTCACCGAGGTCTTTCTTTGAAAAACTCCTTTCAAACACTCCTTTATGCTTTCCAGAAAAATTCTACATTATTTCTGATCAACAATATGTCATTCACATATACTTATCAGAAATGTTGTAGTACTCCCACTCACTTTCTTGTAAATACAGGCTTCATCGCAAGTCTGTATAAAACCATATGCTTTGATCACCTTATGAAAGTGTATATTCCATCTTCGAGATGCTTGCACCAGTCCATAGATGGATCGCTGGAGCTTGCACAATTTGTTAGCACCTTTAGGATTGACAAAACCTTCTTGTTGCATCATATACAACTCTTCTTTAAGAAATCCATTAAGGAATGCAATTTTGACATCCATTTGCCATATTTCATAAAATGTGGCAATTGCTAACATGATTCAAACAGACTCTAAGCATCACTACGAGTGAGAAAATCTCATTGTAGTCAACATCTTAAACTTGTCGAAAACCTTTTTTTTGCAACAAGTCGAGCTTTGTAGATAGTAACACTACTATCAGCATCCGTCTTCCTCTTGAAGATCCATTTATTCTTAATGGCTTGCCGATCATCGGGCGAGTCCACCAAAGTCCATACTTTGTTCTCATACATGGATCCCATCTCAGATTTCATGGCCTCAAGCCATTTCGCGGAATCTGGGCTCATCGTCGCTTCCTCATAGTTCGTAGGATCATCATGGTCTAGTAACATGATTTCCAGTACATGATTACCGTACCACTCTGGTGCGGATCGTGCTCTGGTTGACCTACGAAGTTCTGTAGTAACTTGATCCGAAGTTTCATGATCATCATCATTAACTTCCTCGCTAATTGGTGTAGGACTCACTGGAACTGATTTATGTGATGACCTACTTTCCAATTTGGGAGAAGGTACAATTACCTCATCAAGTTCTACTTTTCTCCCACTCACTTCTTTCGAGAAAACTCCTTCTCTAGAAAGGATCCATTCTTAGCAACAAAGATCTTGCCTTCGGATCTGTGATAGAAGGTGTACCGAATAGTTTCTTTTGGGTATCCTATGAAGACGCACTTCTCCGATTAGGGTTCGAGCTTATCAGGCTGAAGCTTTTTCACATAAGCATCACAACCCCAAACTTCAAGAAACGAGAATTTGGGTTGCTTGCCAAACCACAGTTCATATGGTGTCGTCTCAACGGATTTAGATGGTGCCCTATTTAACGTGAATGCAGCTGTCTCTAATGCATAACCCCAAAATGATAGTGATAAATCGGTAAGAGACATCATAGATCGCACCATATCTAATAAAATACGGTTATGACGTTCGGACACACCATTACGTTGTGGTGTTCCAGGTGGCGTGAGTTGCGAAACAATTTCACATTGTTTCATGAAGACCAAACTCGTAACTCAAATATTTGCCTCCACGATCAGATTAGAGAAACTTTATTTTCTTGTTACGATGATTTTCCACTTCACTCTGAAATTCTTTGAACTTTTCAAATGTTTCAAACTTATGTTTCATGAAGTAGATATATCCATATCTGCTCAAATCATCTGTGAAGGTTAGAAAATAATGATACCCGCCGCGAGCCTCAACACTCAGCGGACCGCATACATCAGTATGTATTATTTCCAACAAGTCTGTTGCTCGCTCCATTGTTCCGGAGAACGGAGTCTTAGTCATCTTGCCCATGAGGCATGGTTCGCAAGCATCAAGTGTTTCCAAAAGCACATCAGCATGGATTTTCTTCATGTGCTTTATACCAATATGACCTAAACGGCTGTGCCACAAATATGTTGCACTATCATTATCAACTTTGCATCTTTTGGCATCAATATTATGAATATGTGTATCATTACGATCGAGATTCAATAAACCATTACATGAATAAACAGTTTATTATGAATATGTGCTAAATCTTGAAGTTCCCTTTCTTTTCCTTTGACTTTTCTTGAAACTAGTGGTCTTGTTAACCATCAAACTTGATGCTATTTCTTGAGTTCTACCTTCGCCGATTTCAGCATCGCGAAGAGCTTGGGCATTACTTTCATCATCCCTTGCATATTATAGTTCATCACTAAGTTCTAGTAACTTGGTGGTAGTGACTAGAGAACTTTGTCAATTACTATCTTATCTGGAAGATTAACTCCACTTGATTCAAGCAATTGTAGTACCCAGACAATCTGAGCACATGCTCACTGGTTGAGCTATTCTCCTCCATCTTGTAGGCAAAGTACTGTCAGAGGTCTCATACCTCTCGACACGGGCATGAGTATGAAATACCAATTTCAACTCTTAGAACATCTTATATGCTCTGTGGCGTTCAAAACGTTTTTGAAGTCCCGGTTCTAAGCCGTAAAGCATGGTGCACTAAACTATTAAGTAGTCATCATACTGAGCTTTGTCAAACATTCATAATGTGTGCATCTGCTCCTGCAATAGGTCTGTCACCTAGCAGTGCATCAAGGACATAATTCTTCTGTGTAGCAATGAGGATAATCCTCAGATCATTGATACTATCATCTTTCAACTTATCTTTCTCTAGGAACATATCAAAATAAACTGGAAGCTACATCGCAAGCTATTGGTCTACAACATAGATATGCAAATACTATCAGGACTAAGTTCATGATAAATTAAAGTTCAATTAATCATATTACTTAAGAACTCCCACTTAGATATACATCCCTCGAGTCATCTAAATGATCACGTGATCCATATCAACTAAACCATGTCCGATCATCACGTGAGATGGAGTAGCTTTCAATGGTGAACATCACTATGTCGATCATATCTACTATATGATTCAACAAAAACTCACAAGTACCAACAAAATGCAAGAATTTTTTGGGGGGCTCTTTTTGTGGGAAATTTTCGAATTGGGACAAACCACACAAAATTAGGCTAGAAAACGCCGGGGGAGACTCCAAATTCGTGATCAACGTGGCTCAAGATACCAAGATGTTGTAGGGTGGAACCCTAAGTGGAGATCTTTCACGAATTGAAGGGGAAATCCCCAAGAACAAGAAGAACACACAGGGGAAAACACAAGAGGAACACTAAAGAACAAGTCCAATCACCCATCCACTAGACTCAAATCCACACAAGATTCACAAAGGTACATAAACAACAAGAGGAACATGGGTACATGGTAAAGTTCATCCCAAATCCCAAAGGGAGACGATGTCTTGAATCCCTAAGGATATTCTTGAATGGAGGCCTTGAACTCCAATGGAGTATTCTCCCTCAAGAGAAAACCCACAAGGGGAGATACATCAGCTAAGCTCTAATGTCTAGATCTATTCTTAGCTAACCCTAATTATGAGCTAGGGAACGTCTACTTATAGTCTAGGGAAGATTTGGGGAGAAACAGGTGTACGTGGGTCATTTGGCCCTTAACGCACGCAGACATCGCCAGAGGGGCCGGGCACCTGGGGGTCGTTGGGAGGAGGAGCCCGGGAACCCGGGGTAGCGCCAGGTGAGGGGTCGGGCACCCGAGGGTAGGGGTGCGGGCACCTGGGGGTCGGGGTGTGATACGTCTCCAATGTATCTATAATTTTTGATTGTTCCATGCTATTATATAATCAATCTAGGATGTTCCTTATTATATTATTAATCTAGGATGTTTCATACTACAAAAACCTATATCTACTATCCATATTGCACTTGTATCACCATCCCTTCGCCGAACTAGTGCACCTATACAATTTACCATTGTATTGGGTGTGTTGGGGGCACAAGAGACTCTTTGTTATTTGGTTGTAGGGTTGTTTGAGAGAGACCATCTTCATCCTACGCCTCCCACGGATTGATAAACCTTAGGTCATCCACTTGAGTGAAATTTGCTACTGTCCTACAAACCTCTGCACTTGGAGGCCCAACAACGTCTACAAGAAGAAGGTTGTGTAGTAGACATCAAGCTCTTTTCTGGCGCCGTTGCCGGGGAGGTGAGCTCTTGAAGGTATATCTTTAGATCTTGCAATAGAATCTTTTTGTTTCTTGTTTTATCACTAGTTTACTCTATAAAAGAAAACTAAAAAAATGGAATTAAGGGTACCTCATATGCTTCATCTTTTTAATGTCTTTCGTGAAAATGATGGGAAGGAAAATTGTGCCAAACTGTTAGAAGAAGAATGCATTAGAATGTTTGGCACTAAATCTTTGAATGATGAACATGATTGCAATGTTATTAGTATGAACTCTTTGAATATCCATAGTACTAATGATGATTGCACTAGTCATGATGAAAATGTATCTTATAAGCATGTCAATTTTTGTGGAGTGCATAGAGTTTGCAAGTACACACCAAATAGGGAAGATAGATTTTGCAAGAGGCATAAGTATTTAGAAACTAAATGGTTGCAAGAGTGGCTAGATGCTTGTGCTGAAAATTTAAAATTTCTTTGCCATCCTTGTGAACTTTGCAATGAACGTGATCATTTAAATCCCCAATGCAAATTGTTTCATGATCGTATCGTGTCAAAAAGTTGCGATGACTTGATTTCCCTTGCACATCATAATGAACTTAGTTTGCTTTCGGGTTATGAAGAAATGAAACGTATAACTAAGGATATGCCACAATTTGTCCTTGATAAAGTTCTTGATTTTGATCTAGAAGAAATTTTTATGTATTGTGCGGTGAATTGCATTGAAAATCCTTATATTGCCAATTACATAAAGAAAACAAAACAAATAGAATATGAAGAGAATACTAATGAAAGGGAAGGGATTTCCCAATATCCTCCTATTCTTTCTTATGATGAATCAGGTGATGAGGAGGAGGTTTCTATTCAACCAATCTCATCAATAAGGAGCTCAAAAGAGAGGGTTAAACCCATACATGATGTGAAGAAGAAAAAAAAAGATGGAGAAGCAAAGGTAGAAAGGTATCCTTCCCAAATGATGTTGCTCCTATTACTCATTGTGATGATGATAATTGCTATACTATTGGTGCTATCCATACTATTAATGATGAGAGTGATTATGCTTATGATATGAAAAGGCCCAAGCTTGGGGATGCCATGTTTGATGAGAATGACAAGTTTGAGAATTTATTTGCTGCTATTAATGATTGTCCCAAGCTTGGGGATGCTATGTTTTATGAAGATGATATGTTTAACCTTCCAAGTTTTGATATGCAAATTTATTATGATGATATCATGCCCCCTATTTATGATGGTTATATTGATGAAAGTGGGTTTGGAAGAGTGTCAACTTTAGGAAGTAATGATCCCACTATTTTGGAGGGTGTTGAATCTTATAATATTTATGAAAGTGGATTTTGAGAGGTCATGACTTTATTTAGTGATGAATCCACTCTTTTGGAAGAGGTTTCAATTGATTATGATGAGAACAAAGTTGCTACTTATGATGATTATTGTGATGAAAATTATGCTATAAAAAGTAGTGATGATTATATTTATAGAACTTGTCATGATTATGATTACCCTTTTTCTGAACATTACTCTTTTAATATGGAAACAGTTTATAGTATTCGAGTTTCTTATGATACTCCCACTATTCCGAATGAGAAGAATTTTGCTTATGTGGAGAGTAGTAAATTTTCTATGCTTGTAGATCATGAAAAGAATGTTTTATGTGATGGTTATATTGTTGAATTCATTCATGATTCTACTGAAAATTATTATGAGGGAGGAACATATGCTTGTAGGAATTGCAATAGTATCAAGTTTCCTCTCTATGTGCTTAAAGTTTTGAAGTTATGCTTGTTTTGCCTTCCTATGCTAGTTGATTATTGTTCCCATAAGTTGTTTGCTCACAAAATCCCTATGCATAGGAAGTGGGTTAGACTTAAATGTGCTAGTCATATTCTTCATTATGCTCTCTTTATGTTTCAATTCTTATCTTTTATGTGAGCATCATTCAAATCATCATGCCTAGCTAGGGGCGTTAAACGATAGCGCTTGTTGGGAGGCAACCCAATTTTATTTTTATTGCTTGATTTTTGCTCCTGTTTATTAATAAATAATTCATCTAGCCTCTGGTAGATGTGGTTTTATGTTTTAATTAGTGTTTGTGCCAAGTGGAACCTTTGGGAAGACTTGGGTGAAGTCTTTATGATCATGCCGTAAAAAAAACAGAAACTTTTGTGCTCACGAGATTAGATGCCAATATTTACTGGAGAGAGATTTTAGGTTGATTCTTTTTGCAGATGATCAATAGGTAAATTCCTCACGTCTACAAATTTATTTCAGAATTCTTGGAGTTCCAGAAGTATACGTTTTATACAGATTACTACAGACTGTTCTGTTTTTGACAGATTCTGTTTTCTATGTGTTGTTTGCTTATTTTGTTGAATCTATGAGTAGTATCGGAGGGTATGAACCATAGAGAAGTTGGAATACATTAGATATTACACCAATATGAATTTAGAATGAGTTCACAAAAATACCTAAGTGGTGATTTTATTTTCTTATACTAACGGAGCTTACGAGTTTTCTGTTGAATTTTGTGTTGTGATGTTTTTAAGTTTTAGGTAAAGATTCGATGGACTGTGGAATAAGGAGTGGCAAGAGCCTAAGCTTGGGGATTCCCAAGGCACCACAAGGTAATATTCAAGGACAACCAAGAGCCTAAGCTTGGGGATGCCCCGGATGGCATCCCCTCTTTCGTCTTCGTTCATCGGTAACTTTACTTGGAGCTATATTTTTATTCACCACATGATATGTGTTTTGCTTGGAGCGTCATTTTATTTTCTTTTGTTTTGCTTGTTGTTTGAATAAAATACCAAGATCTGAAATTCTTAGATGTTAGAGAGTCTTCACATAGTTACATAATTTCAACTACTCATTGATCTTCACTTATATCTTTCGGAGTAGTTTGTCATTTGCTCTAGTGCTTCACTTATATCCTTTTAGAGCACGACGGTGGTTTTATTTTGAAGAAATAGATGAATTCTCATTCTTCACTTATATTATTTTTAGATTATTTTAAACAGCATGGTAATTTGCTTTGGCTATAAAATTAGTCCTAATATGATGGGCATCCAAGAGGGATATAATAAAAACTTTCATATAAAGTGCGTTGAATACTATGTGAAGTTTGATTCCTTATGATTGTTTTGAGATATGAGGATGGTAATATTAGAGTCATGCTAGTGAGTAGTTGTGAATTTGAGAAATACTTGTGTTAAAGTTTGTGATTCCCGTAGCATGCACGTATGGTGAACCGTTATGTGATGAAGTCGGAGCATGATTTATTTCATGATTGTCTTCCTTATCAGTGGTGGTCGGGGACGAGCGATGGTCTTTTCCTACCAATATATCCCCCTAGGAGCATGCACGTAATACTTCGTTTGGATAACTAATAGATTTTTGCAATAAGTATGTGAGTTCTTTATGATTAATGTTGATTCCATGGATTATACGCACTCTCACCCTTCCACCATTGCTAGCCTTTCTAGTATCGCGCAACTTTCGCCGGTACCATAAACCCACCATTTACCTTCATCAAAACAGCCACCATACCTACCTATTATGGCATTTCCATTGCCATTCCGAGATATATTGCCATGCAACTTTCCATCATTCTGTTTATTATGACACGCTCCATCATTGTCATATTGCTTTGCATGATCGTGTAGGTGACATCATATTTGTGGCAAAGCCAGCGTTCATAATTCTCTCATACATGTCACTCTTGATTCATTGCACATCCCGGTACACCGCTGGAGGCATTCATATAGAGTCATATTTTTGTTCTAAGTATTGATTTGTAATCCTTGAGTTGTAAGTAAATAAAAGTGTGATGATCATCATTATTAGAGCATTGTCCCAGTGAGGAAAGGATGATGGAGACTATGATTCCCCCACAAGTCGGGATGATTCTCCGGACGAAAAAAGAAAAGAAAAAAAGAGGCCATAAAAAAAGAGAAAAGGCCCAAATAAAAAAATATAAAAAAAATAAAAAAAATGAGAGAAAAAGAGAGAAGGGGCAATGCTACTATGCTTTTACCACACTTGTGCTTCAAAGTAGCACCATGATCTTCATGATAGAGAGTCTCCTATGTTGTCACTTTCATATACTAGTGGGAATCTTTCATTATAGAACTTGGCTTGTATATTCCAATGATGGGCTTCCTCAAAATGTGTTGGGGAAACGACACCTATGGGATCACAAGAATCCCTACTACGGTTGCCGGGGCGCGGGGTTGCAAGAAGAGCAGGATCAGTAGTCAGCACAAGGATCGTTTACCCAGGTTCGGGCCACGAGGATGCGTAAAATCCTAGTCCTGCTTCGGTGGGTGTATTTCTGAGAGTTCTTGAGCTCTCGAACTATTTATGGTGAGTGCGTGGTTCGAAAGAGCCGAATCCTCCTCCAGTATGCCATGGGCCTCCTTTTATAGTCGAAAGGGGCTGCCACAGTGGCACACAGGAGGTGGAAAGGCGCACAGTGCTATGAGCTTATCGCTCGTATTATAGGACAAGACGCATTTAATGCGCCGCTGAGGTGTCCCCTAGCTTTATCGGCGACGGGGGCGAGGCCCGTCCCGTCCGTCGCCGCTCCTCCTCGCTTCGACACGCACCCTGGCCAGCGATGCGTGCGGCGCCATGTAGGCAGGCAGGCAGCTGAGGTGGCGCGGTGGTAGGGTCTTCACGAATATCTGCATGCTGCCACGCAGGCGCCTGCTGAGTTGGCCTGGAAGCTGCATGTTGCCATGCAGGTGCCTGCCCAGCTGGTTTGTGCTGGCAGCTGCATGCGAACGGTGGTGGAGACTTGGCCGGTGCGGGCCTGGTAGTGGTCTTGCTGGCGTCTTTGGCGAGAGCCTTGCCGGGGGGCCCGGCAAGGGTCTTGCCGTGGCGCGCTGTCGTCCCCGGCAAGGATCTTGCCGGGGGTCTCGTGGCTTTCCTCGGCAAGGATCTTGTCGAGCATCGTTGTCCTCTAATCCCCATCTGGTCTTGAATATGTCTTCACAAAGATCTGTATGCCACCATAGAGGTGCCTCCCGAGCCCTGGCCCCACGTGGTTGATGGTGTTGGGGACGTGGGCTCAAGGGTGGCTCGCCCCTGTTGGCGTTTGGGCACGCTACCCCAGCAAGGATCTTGCCTGGGCTGCTGAGGCAGTCCCCGACAAGGGTCTTGCCGGGGGAAACTGCTCCGCCCCTTTGCCTCTTTGCGTTCTCAGTCTTGGCGTTGCTCTGGCTGTCTTGGGCTTCGGTTTTGCCTTGGTTCACCTCCCCTGCTCTGCTTGGTGTGGCCTTGGGCGCGACTCTGACTGCCCGTGCATAGGTAAAGGGGTACAAAGGTGCGCCCCTTCTTTTGTACACTGACAAAATGCCCTAGGTCTTCGTGAGCAAGCAAGTTGGATGCACACCCACTTAGTTTCCTTTGTTGAGGTTTCATACACTTATAGCTCTAGTGCATCCGTTGCATGGCAATCCCTACTCACTCACATTGATATCTATTGATGGGCATCTCCATAGCCCGTTGATACGCCTAGTTGATGTGAGACTATCTTCTCCTTTTTGTCTTCTCCACAACCACCATTCTATTCCACATATAGTGCTATGTCCATGGCTCACGCTCATGTATTGCGTGAACATTGAAAACGTTTGACAACATCAGAAGTATGAAACAATTGCTTGGCTTGTCATCGGGGTTGTGCATGATTTAAATATTTTGTGTGATGAAGATAGAGCATAGCCAGACTATATGATTTTGTAGGGATAGCTTGCTTTGGCCATGTTATTTTGAGACGACATGATTGCTTTTTTTGTATGCTTGAAGTATTATTGTTTTCATGTCAATATTAAACTTTTGTTTTGAATCTTACGGATCTGAATATTCTTGCCACAATAAAGAAGATTACATTGATAAATATGTTAGGTAGCATTCCACATCAAAAATTATGTCTTTATCATTTACCTACCCGAGGACGAGCAGGAATTAAGCTTGGGGATGCTTCATACGTCTCCAACATATCTATAATTTTTTTGTTCCATGCTATTATATTATCAATCTAGGCAGTTTTGTATGCATTTATATGCTATTTTATATGCTATTTTATATGATTTTTGGGACTAACCTATTAACCTAGAGCCCAGTGCCAGTTTCTGTTTTTTCCTTGTTTTTGAGTATCGCAGAAAAGGAAAACCAAACGGAGTCCAATTGACCTTAAATTCAACGGAGATTGTTTTTGGACCAGAAGACGTCCACGGAGCATCGGAGATGGCTAGAAGACTCCCGAGGCCACCACGAGGGTGGGGGGCGCGCCCTACCCCCTGGGCGCGTCCCCCTACCTCGCGGCCGCCTCGGGCTTATATATACCCAAACTTCCAGAAAGAAACCTAGATCGGGAGTTCCGCCGCCGCAAGCCTTTGTAGCCACTAAAAACCAATCGGGACCCTGTTTCGGCACCCTGCCGGAGGGGGGAACCCTCACCGGTGGCTATCTTCATCATCCCGACGCTCTCCATGACGAGGAGGGAGTAGTTCACCCTCGGGGCTGAGGGTATGTACCAGTAGCTATGTGTTTGATATCTCTCTGTCTCATGTTCTTGATTTGGCACGATCTTGATGTATCGCGAGCTTTGCTATTATAGTTGGATCTTATGATGCTTCTCCCCCTCTACTCTCTTGTAATGGATAGAGTTTTCCCTTTGAAGTTATCTTATCGGATTGAGTCTTTAAGGATTTGAGAAGACTTGATGTATGTCTTGCATGTGCTTATCTGTGGTGACAATGGGATATCATGTGATCTACTTAATGTATGTTTTGGTGATCAACTTGCGAGTTCCGTAACCTCGTGAACTTATGCATAGGGGTTGGCACACGTTTTCATCTTGACTCTCCGGTAGAAACTTTGGGGCACTCTTTGAAGTACTTTGTGTTGGTTGAATAGATGAATCTGAGATTGTGTGATGCATATCGTATAATTATACCCACGGATACTTGAGTTGACATTGGAGTATCTAGGTGACATTAGGGTTTTGGTTGATTTGTGTTTTAAGGTGTTATTCTTGTACGAACTCTATGATAGATCAAACAGAAAGAATAGCTTCGTGTTATTTTACTATGGACTCTTGAATAGATCGATCAGAAAGAATAACTTTGAGGTGGTTTTGTACCCGACAATAATCTCTTCATTTGTTCTCCGCTATTAGTGACTTTGGAGTGACTCTTTGTTGCATGTTGAGGGATAGTTATATGATCCAATTATGTTATTATTGTTGAGAGAACTTGCACTAGTGAAAGTATGAACCCTAGGCCTTATTTCAACGCATTGCAATACCGTTTACGCTCACTTTTATTACTTGTTACCTTGCTGTTTTTATATTTTCATATTACAAAAACCTATATCTACTATCCATATTGCACTTGTATCACCATCTCTTCGCCGAACTAGTGCACCTATACAATTTACCATTGCATTGGGTGTGTTGGAGACACAAGAGACTCTTTGTTATTTGGTTGCAGGGTTTTTTGAGAAAGACCATCTTCATCCTATGCCTCCCACGGATTGATAAACCTTAGGTCATCCACTTGAGGGAAATTTGCTACTGTCCTACAAACCTCTACACTTGGAGGCCCAACAACGTCTACAAGAAGAAGGTTGTGTAGTAGACCTCAGGGTGCGGGCACCCGGTGGTGAAAGCCCAGGCACCCGGGGTGGTCAGGGGCCGTGCGCTTTGGGGGCCGGGAGTCCGGGCACCCGGGGTGGTCCGAGGCCTTTGGTGCTTCGCGTCTTGGGGTCCCTCTTCCTCCTCCTTCTCCCTTCTTGGACGGTCTAGATGTTCTCTTGTGCTTGAACTCCTCCTCGTCGTCCATGAAGCTCCGGTAATACCTATGCGTGCACACGAGGGATGTCAAGTAGTATACCATCCTCAAAGGGGTCAAGTGAACACGTGTAAAGGAGATGATTAACCTTTATGTATGTGAAGTAGATGTCGCACGTCTCACTTGCCGAATGGACTCTTGACTTGGTGATGTCCGTAGGATGCTCCGCATCATATTGTTTTTTAATTTTATTGTTTTATTTTCCTATTATTTATTATATTGTTATTTTTAACTATTATTTTGTGTAAATATATATGTAACAATACAAGGAAAACCAATAATTAGAATACCAACATCGATCTCATTAGTCTAGCCTAGATACATAATAGTTGAAGGATGAAAATAATAACAAATATATATAACTTCTAGTACTACATATTCTTGATCTGGACTAAGAACATCACCAATGTAATGATTCCCATGAGAAAAAAAGCCACCACCGATCTAGCAGGGAGAACGAGGCCAAGCATAACACCAGCTAAAAGGGCAAACTGAAGCATCTTGAATTTATGGATTTGGCCGCGGCATCACATCAGTGTTCAGCTACATCTCATCTATCTGTTGTCTTAGTTTACCAATGGAGTACTCGAGTCACTCGCTCACGTACTTCTGCACGAGATCAACCCATATCCATGTGTAACAATATCTTGTTCCTGACGCCTATGGATCACAATATACACACACATATATTAATGATCGCCACTCCGTATATATTACCTTTCCAAGGTTACCACTGATGTACAACTCTCGCTCTGAATTACTTTGTGTGTGCGACACATATGCTTATCAGCAGGGCGTCCACAGCCGCAAAACAGCACAGGTGCCCTCGCTCGATTCTTCGCAGCTTCGCCCGTGGCATAGCCGCCAGATCGAAGGGACGTCGTGCTGCAGCGGGATGGTTCGCCAGACACGGCTGGCTGCATTGGCCGTGGCAAGCGCATGTCCTGGCCAACGGGGCCAGATGAGAGCTCGACCAAGGCAGCAGAGTTCCAAACTTGCGACATGCCCCGCCGACATGGGCTTGCATGGGGGGCTCGTGTCGATTCGACAAGCTTCGGTGGGTCCATTGTCACCAAAGCAGCTGACTAAGAGGGAGTAGAATTTTGCGGAGAATGGAAGTGACTGTATTTGAGAATAAGGGGCTGCCAACATATCTATATATAGGCACAACTTAGTGCTGCGTTCACGACGACGGCATGACAACACAAGGTCAAGTATCTATGGCGTGTTTATAAATCGCAAGACGACAGTATGCTGCAACTGGTCACGTCCACTGGGCCCACAAGGTAGTGTCGTAGTAAGTATTAAGTACGCCAACAATAGCAAGTTATAGTTGGCGTACCAATTTGGACGACGGCAACACTATTTGAAAATAATAGTGCTAGCGTCGATGAAAAACGGTGCACCACAAACGAAAGTTGTGACTAGCCATTTTTCCACTAGTGTTAAGTCAGTTGCCTCGCGCGCGGTAGGGCATTTCATCCAACCGCTCTTTTTTCTGATTGTTCCCCTCTCGTGCTGCACCTGCAGCCACCGTCACCGCCATCCGCCACCGCGACCAGCTTTGCACCGCCGACAGGAGGGAGACATGGTTTCTTAGTCTGATGGTTCTGACTCGTCCTCATCATCTGACGATGATTGTGTGACCCAGGTAAGCTTCTACTCATGTGCACCTAGGGTTAGGGTTAGGGAGAAAGGGGAATTTTTGTTCCAGATAGAAATTGAACTCATTTTCCTTATGTTTAGCTACCTGCCACCATGAAGTGCACGGAATGGAGCGGCCTGGCTCTGAATGATCCTGCACGTTGTGAGCATCGAGCCCCCTGTGAGAAGTTGCTGGCATTTGAATCCACTGATAGCGGAAGGAGGTTTCTAGGTTGTGCAAAAAAGGTAAGCTCGCAGTGCAATTAGGTGTTAAAGTGTACAAATTTTATTGCTTAGCTGTTTTAGTCATTTTGTGAAATCAGTGAATTGTTATCTTCTTAGTTGCCTGATAGAATTACGTTTGCAATCAGGATGTTAAAAGTGTATTGTTGTGTTCATAATTCTTGACATAAGTAGGCAGTGCATGCTGTTTTTTATGCTTTGGACATTAGTGTTGATATAAAATTACAAGTCTGCCACAAGTCTTCTTCAGAAGTATTTTAGCTCTATATTACTTATCATTATTTTTGCTGTATATTATTGTCGGTAATGTTGTTGATATTGTAGTAGTAGTATTTTAGCTCTATCTTATATTTGTACAAGTAGAACATTAGCACAATTAAATTGGTTAAGTTGTTTCGCATTGTTTTCAGTAAATTAGTTCTGCATTGGTTTTAGTGTTATTTCCTTTTTTCACACATTCATAGGATGGAACCAAGTGCAACTCTATGGAATGGATTGACTCTGAGTGGCCAATCCCATTGAAGCAAGCTTTAGCTAGGATTTGGACTATGTATGAGAAGGAGGTGACCGAGAGATTGAGACAAAATGTAGTTAATGTTGAAGAAGTGTGCAAGTTATTGGAAGATAAGAGGAAGATGGAAAATGATCCGATGTTCTTTACAGATGACTTTGCTAAAATGGTGGCTGACAAGGAGGATGCAATTGCCCAGTTATGCAATGTACAGATAGCTCTTAGTGACCTGAAGGAAGACCTTGAGAAAAAGAAGTTGGTTGTGAAAGCAGACACTAACATCCATCAGGTGCTAAGGGCCAAAGCAGAGAAATAGAGAGACCAAAAGAAGCTAGAGAAGGTGAAGCTGCTGCAAGAGATGGACCAGATCAAGCAGGAGAGGGACAGTTTGTTGGAGGAGAGGGAGAAGTTCAAGCAATAGAAAAGGCACCTGGAGTACACCATAGGTGATCTATTCAAAGAGAAGGAGTCCACCAAGGGGAAGCTCAGGAAGATCAAGGAGATAGTTAATGAATGATTTAATGTTGTTGTACTACTATCTTCTATTTGTATCACTAAAAATTGCAAGAATTTTGTACTAAAATTTGTGCTTGTGCTGAATTTAATTATGTTAATGGATGATGTTATTAATGCCTTATTTCTGCCTACTTTGTGTTTCATGAAAGTGCCCTATTTTTGACATATGAGACATGTTGCCGATGACCACTATTTTAGGGTATGGTATAGGTTGGGTCGTTGTCGAGGATTCGATGACCACTGTTTTAGGGTATGCTAGGTTGGATAGTTGTCTAGGGGTCGATGACCACTATTTTAGGGTATGGTAGGTGAAGGAAAGATGCCCTAGAGGCAATAATAAAGTTGTTATTTATGTTTCCTTATATCATGATAAATTTTTATTATTCATGCTAGAATTGTATTAACCGAAAACTTAGTACATGTGTGAATACATAGACAAACAGAGTGTCCCTAGTATGCCTCTACTAGACTAGCTCGTTAATCAAAGATGGTTAAGTTTCCTGACCATAGACATGTGTTGTCATTTGATGAATGGGATCACATCATTAGAGAATGATGTGATGGACAAGACACATCCGCCAGCATAGCACAAATGATCGTTTAGTTTTATTGCTAATGCTTTCATCATGACTTATACATGTTCCTCTGACTATGAGATTATGCAACTCCCGAATACCAGAGGAACACCTTGTGTGCTATCAAACGTCACAACGTAACTGGGTGATTATAAAGATGCTCTATAGGTGTCTCCGATGGTGTTTATTGAGTTGGCATAGATCGAGATTAGGATTTGTCACTCCGTGTATTGGAGAGGTATCTCTGGGCCCACTCGGTAATGATCATCACTATAAGCCTTGCAAGTAATGTGACTAATGAGTTAGTTACGGGATGATACATTACGGAATGAGTAAAGAGACCTGCCGGTAACAAGATTGAACTAGGTATGATGATACCGACGATCGAATCTCGGGCAAGTAACATACCGATGACAAAGGGAACAACGTATGTTGGTATGCGGTTTGACCGATAACGATCTTCGTAGAATATGTAGGAGCCAATATGAGCAGGTTCTGCTATTGGTTATTGACCGGAGATGTGTCTCAGTCATGTCTACATAGTTCTCAAACCCGTAGGGTCCGCACGCTTGATGTTCGACAACGATTTGAATTATGAGTTATGTGATTTGATGACCAAAGATTGTTCGGAGTCCCGGATGAGATCACGTACATGACGAGGAGGATCGAAATGGTCGAGACATAAAGATTCATATTTGGAAGGTTACATTCGGACACCGGAATGGTTCGGGTCATTTTGGATGAGTTTCGGAGTACCCGGGGTTACCGGAACCCCCCCCCCCCCGGGAAGTTATTGGGCCTCATGGGCCTAGTGGTGGAAGAGAGGAGGCCGGCCAGGGAGTGGCGCGTGCCCCCCCTAGCCCAAACCGAATTGGACTAGGGTTGGGGGGGCCCTTTCCTTCTCTCCTCCTCCTCCTTCCCTCCTTGTCCTACTAGGAATAGGAGAGAGGAGGGGAATCCTACTTGGACGGAGGAGTCCTAGTAGGATTCCCCACACCTGGCGCACCCCCCTTGGGCCGGCCACCTCTTCCCTCCCCTCTTTTATATACGTGGCCAGGGGCACCCCAATAACACACAAGTTGATCTTTTAGCCGTGTGCGGTGCCCCCCTCCACAATTACACGCCTCGGTCATATCATCGTAGAGCTTAGGCGAAGCCCTGCGCCGGTAACTTCATCATCACCGTCACCACGCCGTCGTGCTGACGGAACTCTCCCTCGGCCTCAACTGGATCAAGAGTTTGAGGGACGTCACCGAGCTGAACGTGTGCTGATCGCGGCGGTGCCGTAAGTTTCGTACTTGGATCGATTGGATCGCGAAGACTTTCGACTACATCAACCGCATTACTAAACGCTTCCGCTTTCGGTCTACGAGGGTACATGGACACACTCTCCCCGCTTGTTTCTATGCTTCTCCTAGATAGATCTTGCGTGATCGTAGGCAAATTTTTTGAAATACTATGTTCCCCAACAGTGGCATCCGAGCCAGGTCTATGCGTAGATGTTATATGAACGAGTAGAACACAATGAGTTGTGGGCGATAATAGTTATACTGCTTACCAGCATGTCTGACTTTGATTCGGCGGTATTGTTGGATGAAGCGGCCCGGACCGACATTACATGACCGCGTTCATGATACTGGTTCTACCAATGTGCTTCGCACACAGGTGGCTAGCGGGTGTCTGTTTCTCCAACTTTAGTTGAATCAAGTTTGACTACGCCCGGTCCTTGTTGAAGGTTAAAACAGCACACTTGATGAAAAATCATAGTCGTTTTGATGCGTAGGTAAGAACGGTTCTTGCTAGCAGCCCGTAGCAGCCACGTAAAACTTGCAACAACAAAGTAGAGGATGTCTAACTTGTTTTTGCAGGGCTTGCTGAGGGAGTCCTATATTAGGGGGGTCCTCGGACAGCCGAACTATATACTTTAGCCGGACTGTTGGACTATGAAGATACAAGATTGAAGACTTCGTCCCGTGTCCGGATGGGACTCTCCTTGGCGTGGAAGGCAAGCTTGGCAATACGGATGTGAAGATCTCCTCCCTTGTAACCGACTCTGTGTAACCCTAGCCCCCTCTGATGTCTATATAAACTGGAGGGTTTAGTCCGTAGGACAAGAACAGTCATACCATAGGCTAGCTTCTAGGGTTTAGCCTCTACGATCTCGTGGTAGATCAACTCTTGTAATACTCATATCATCAAGATCAATCAAGCAGGAAGTAGGGTATTACCTCCATCGAGAGGGCCCGAACCTGGGTAAACATCGTGTCCCCCGCCTCCTGTTACCATCCGCCTTAGACGCACAGTTTGGGCCCCCCTACTCGAGATCCGCCGGTTTTGACACCGACATTGGTGCTTTCATTGAGAGTTCCACTGTGCCGTCATCATAAGGCTAGATGGCTCCTTCGATCATCGGCAACAATGCGATCCGGGGCGAGGTTTTCCTCCCTGGACAAATCTTCTTATTTGGCGGTACTGCGGGCCAACTCGCTTGGCCATCTGGAGCAGATCGAGAGTTACGCCCCTGGCCATCAGGTCAGGTTTGGAAACTTGAACTATACTGCCGACATCCGCGGAGATTTGATCTTCGACGGATTCGAGCCCATGTCAGGTGCACCGCACAGTCACGACGAGCACGACTTGGCTCTGCCGTCGAACAGTGTTCGGGAGATCGCCCCTGCAACTACTCCGGTTCTCGATCCGGAAAAAATTGCGCCATCTGAGGACAGGTGGATGGACCCTGCCACGAAGGTCGCATGCTCAGTGGCAATAGAGCCGAATACTGACTTCACCTCTTACGAGACCCGTGTTGCCGAACCGTTGGATTCGTCCCCGGCCATGGGCTCCGAGCCGCTCACGTCCGTGCCTATCGAATCTGATTGGGCACCGACCATGGAGTTTTCCTCCGCGAATATCTTCCAGCACTCACCCTTTGGCGACGTGCTAAACTCGTTAAAGTCTCTTTCTCTGTCAGGAGAGCCTTGGCCGAACTATGTCCGGCTAGAATGGGATGCAGATGACGGAGAAATTTGCTCCCCACCCACCACCCACTTAGTAGCCACTGTCGACGATTTAACCGACATGCTTGATTTCGGCTCCGAAGACATCGACGGTATGGACGACGATGCAGGAGACGAACAGGAACCATCGCCCACAGGGCGCTGGACAGCCACCTCATCACATGATATATACATGGTGGATACACCCAAAGAAGACAACGATGAGGAACGGGAGGATGCAGCGAAGGATAAACCCATCGAGAAGCAACCAAAGCGGCGACACATACACCGCTCCAAATCCCACCTCGGCAAGAACAGCGATAACAGCGCAAGAAAAAATAACACCCCGGTCGACTCCAGAGGAAACGACGACCACATTGACCCAGCAACAGAACAGGACGAGCCAGCGGACGGCGAGCATAGTGCGGAGCCACTGTCCGATCATGGCGACACCGAGGGTAGAAATCATCAACCTGTCTCCGGAGAGGAGAATAGTCCGGATGACGATGCACACATCATCCTGGAAAGACACTTGGAACAAGAGAACCTCCGTAGAAGGCTTATTGCCACCGCGAGGAGCCTGAAGAAGTAGAAGCAAAGGCTTAATGCCGCGTAGAATACGCTCAACAGTAGATGGAACAAAGTGCTCGACACTGAAGAAAAGTATGGTGGCAGTCGCCACACAAAGAGCTATCCAAAGCGCAAGCTGTTGCCTGAATTTGATGATGAGGCCGTAGAGCCTACACAGCCAAAAAATAAAACGGCCGATCAGCCGAATCGACCACCTCGTGGCCGCGATAGGGTGGCTAACAATGCCACACATAAGTCAGCACACGATTTACGTGAGGACTTGCGTAAAAAATCTGGTATGACCAGGGCCATCTATGGATCTAGGAAGCGCGCTCCGGCACAAAATCAAAACCGAACACTACAGCCGTCTGAACGCCATGATACATCTAAATACAGGGGTGCCGCACACCCCCTATGCTTCACCGATGAGGTACTGGATCATGGATTTCCAGAGGGATTCAAACCCGTAAACATAGAGGCGTACGACGGGACGACAGACCCTGGGGTCTGGATTGAGGACTTCATCCTCCATATCCATATGGCTCGCGGAGACGATCTCCACGCCATCAAATACTTTCCCCTCAAGTTGAAAGGACCAGCTCGGCACTGGCTGAAGAGCCTCCCCGAAAATTCAATTGGAAGTTGGGAGGAGCTTGAGGATGCTTTTAGGGCCAACTTTCAAGGGACCTACGTCCGACCACCGGACGCAGACGATTTAAGTCATATAATTCAACAGCCCGGAGAGTCAGCTCGAAAGCTTTGGAACAGATTTCTAACTAAGAAAAATCAAATCGTCAATTGCCCAGACGCCGAAGCCTTAGCAGCTTTCAAACACAACGTCCGAGACGAATGGCTCGCCAGACACATCGGCCAAGAAATGCCAAGGACAATGGCAGCCCTAACAAGCCTCATGACCCGCTTTTGCGCGGGCGAAGATAGATGGCTGGCCCGTAGTAGCACCAGCGACCCAGGCACATCTGAAGTCAGGGATGGCAATGGAAAACAACGACGCATTAAAAGCAAGCGTCGAAATAACGAAGACAGCCCAGACAACACGGCGGTAAACGCCGGATTTAGGGGCTCTCGACCCGGTCAGCGGAAAAAGCCCTTCAAAGGCAACAGAGATGGACCGTCCAGCCTAAACAAGATTCTAGACAAACTATCTCAGATCCATGGCACCTCCGATAAACCTGCAAATCACACCCACAGAGAATGCTGGGTCTTCAAGCAGGCTGGCAAGTTAAACGCCGAACACAAGGGGAGGGAGACACCAAGTGAAGACGAGGACGAGCCTCGCCAGAAAAGCACCGGGGGACAGAAAAAATTCCCACCAGAGGTCAAAACAGTGAACATGATTCACGTAACAAAAAGAACGAGCAAACATGCACTCCAAGACATATGCGCTGTAGAGCCCGTCACCCCTAAGTTCAACCCTTGGTCGGCCTGCCCGATCACTTTTGATCGCAGGGATCACCTGACGAGTATCCGGCACGGAGGACTGGCTGCCTTGGTGTTAGACCCAATTATCGACGGATACCATCTCACCCAAGTCCTCATGGACGTCGGCAGTAGTATTAATCTGATATATCAGGACACAGTCCGCAAAATGGGGATAGACCCGACAAGAATCAGCCAAAGCAATACTACCTTTAAAGGAGTAATACCGGGCCAAGAGGCCCGCTGCACGGGCTCTCTAGTACTAGAGGTTGTATTCGGTTCTCCCGACAACTTCCGAAGTAAAAAATTAACCTTCGATAGCTCCATTCCGAAGCGGCTATCAAGCACTACTCGGAAGAGCAGCTTTCGCTCGTCTCAATGCAGTACCGCATTACGCTTCTCTTAAGCTTAAGATGCCCGGTCCACGGGGAATCATTACAGTTAGCGGAGATGTTGAGCGTTCCTTACGCGCGGAAGAAGGTGTGGCGGCTTTACCAGCCGAACACTAAACAGCCTCTCCAACCAGAATAAATGATCGGTCGTCAAGACCGCGGACACGGCTAGACGAGTCCGGCGCATCACTAGTTGTAACACCTTAGATAAACCCAAGTTTGGTTTGACGGATATACCCCTAGAGGCAGTACCAGGGGCTTCCCGCATGTAAAAAGGACTACCGTTCGGCTCGACCTCACTCATCTTGAATTTTAATGGTTTATTAAGAATAACCAATTTTACGCACGACAACTTTCACCTAAGTTCTTCTCTTTTACAGATGATAATCGTGCTACACCCTCCCAGGATACAGCACAACGGAGACACAGGCGCAGACGTGCAGCAGGGCCCCGCTCAAAGGTTTCTTTTTAGATTAAGACCATGTGTAAACCTTTTTTACTGTCTCTTCTTGCTTCACATCCTCCGGATACTCAGTACAACCGACAGGCATGCTGGCGTTATTGGCATTTCGCCACGTCAAAATAATGCACGTACCTGGACACTCGGGGCTCATTATCAAGGGCGTTAGTTAGCCCGGTATTTGTTATAAAGACCGAATACCTTAGGGAGTGTTCGGCGTCGCGAGTTTGGCCTTATATGCATTAGCTCTGAATCATGTCTTTAGTCAAATGTTGGATTTGCCCGGCTCCCGCGTTTTGCTACCTTACGTTCCGCTCTATCGGCTAAGGTGGCACCGGGAGAACTGCTGTGATTGTGCCCTGGTTCATCCGGATGAGCACCTCAGGAGAGAAAGCCGAAAACTGACTGTCATGATAAAGCGTGAGACTGGTCAACCACTCGATGACTTATTGGAATCTTCGGGATTCCTCCGCATTAACGAAGGACCGGTTTCCCCGGTCATGTACGTACGCGCACCGTATTCGGATAGCCGCGGAAATACCAGGGGCTATATAGTAGCCCCACCGTCAAACTCGTATGGTTAAGTGAAAGTGTTAAAGCAATATAGTCCGATTGCCTCGTTCGCTGCGCTACCACCTCCTTAATGGACCAAGACGTTGGATCAAGTGTGAAGACGCGCTTTTGCGAACACCCCCGCATTATATGCGTGGGGGCTGAAGCCGACGACTGCAAACTTTCAGGTTATATATATATATATATATATATATATATATATATATATATATATATATATATATATATATATATATATATATATATATATATATATACATAAACGACCGCACAGGAGGCATAATAATACTTTCAGGCAAAAGTATGAACATAGCCTTTATAATTCAAATAACATTGTTCTTACAATTGGGATACATGTCACTAGAACATGATACTCTTCGAGCACTGAGCCTCTATTAAACGAGCGCCTTCTAGGACTTCTTCAAAATAGTGCTCGGCCGACACCCGGCCTACGGCCGAATCTGGGTTGCAATAGCGGTGGCCTCCATCTCTGCCCAGTATGTCTTGACACGGGCAAGAGCCATCCGCGCACCCTCTATGCACGCCGACCTCTTCATAGCGTCGATATGCGGCACGGCACCAAGGAATCGTTGCACTAAGCCAAAATAATGTTCGGTTTTGGTCCTTCCGGCCAAAGATGATCCACAATAGACCTCATGGCAAGCCCGGACAACCTATGGAGCTCGGCCCACTCAGCCATTTGCTCATTCAACAACAGTGGATGCGCCGGGGCACTGAACTGCGACCAGAAGAACTATTCCACTTCATGATCTTTTTGGTCTTCGAAAAACTTGGTCGCATCAGCAGCACTTGCTGCCAAATCCAGGTACACGTCCGCAGAACTCCATAATTGATCCAGGCGGGCATATTTAGGATCTCCGAACTTCGTCCGCAACAAAAAGGGCTTCCCAGCCGTGATATCTCCGGCTTGACGCAGCTCCTCCTTCGCAGCTCTGATTTTAGAGCGGGCTTCCTTGGCTGCTAACGTGGCTTTCTCCAGATCCGCCATCTTCGTTCGGCTTTCCTTTTCAAGAAGCTCATAACGGTCGGCGACGTCTTTGAGCTCAATAGCCATCTTGGCTATTCTTTGCTCTCGCAATGCGCAGCCTGTTCGGCTTCTAACTCTTCAACCGCCTTTAGGGCGGCCGCATCACTCCTCCTGGCTTGTTCCTTGGCTAGGGCAAGTTCCGCCCGAAGGGTCTCCACGGCGGTAGCTCCATCTGCAGTCACAGCATATTATAGATACTAGCATTATGCTCCTCTTAATAAATGTTGACCATTGGAGAATACATACCCTGTGCCTCGTCAAGCCGCTTGTTTACAAGCATGATGTCGGCATCTGCCGCATCAAGTTGCCGCTTTAGTTCGGAAAACTCACCAGTCCAGCTAGCCACCGGACCTTCAGCCACCCGCACATGAAAGCAGCACGGTTATTACCTGGGACTATGATCCTCTATTTGCCGTCTCTTTCGACAGCAACCAGAGTCTCAGGGGCTACTATCTGCATAGGGCACACCTAGCGTGTGCGGTACCGTCAAAAACTATATTACTTTGCGTACCTCAAAGCCTCTCAGCAGGCTCATAAAAGCTTCATGCAACCCGCTTTCGGCGGATGAAATCCTCTCAACCACCGTACCCATTAGCGTACGATGCGCCTCTGAGATAGCCGCTTGCTCCAGAAGATTCATCAGTGCGTATAGTCGTGCACCGGACAGTCCCGGACTCTTTCTGTTGCTCCCCTCAGGAGCCGGATACCCCGGACTTCGGGTGGCCGAAGGGTTACCTTCTGGCCTTGGCGGATCAGGAGAAGTCCTCTGTGACGACACCTCTGGGTCGCCCGCCTCATGAGGCGGGGAGGCATGGGGAGGTGTTTCGCTCTACATCATCTCCGGAAGAAGATCCCCCGAAGACGAACTCTGTCGAGAAGGGCTACAATCTGAACTACAAGACATGCGTCTCGGTTATTGTTCTCAGAAATGAAGCAGGGTACATTTACTATAGAGTACTTTTGTTTACTTACAGCTCGGTGGAGGGCTGATCCCCTTGCAGGCACTGTGCGGTAAGGATACCCTCCGGGGTAGGGCCCCCTGACAAAGATTTCTTTCCTTGTTTGGAAACCATTGTTTCCAAGTCTTCAGAGGCGGCCCTCTTCCTTCCTTTGGGAGAGGGAATTTTAGATTCTTCTCCCCGGTTATCCTCCTTCGCGGAGGCACTAATTCCCCCGGTTTGGATGAATGATGAGCGAGGCCCGCTTTCGGCTTCTGTATTCCTCCCTTTATCTTCCCCTGATGGCGCTTGATAAGGCACGAGCTCAAGCATTCTGGCCAGTACCGGGTCCGTTGAGCCTTCGGGAAGGGGGGCCGAACACCTGATCACCTTCGCCTTTTTTGCCCAGTCCTGGTCAAAGAGCGACTTTTCAGAATGACGTTGTGATAAATAAAGAGACAACATGTTCGGCCGAAGGATTACTTACTTGGGTATCTGGACGATTGCAGCTTAGACCCGCATCCTTGGTGGTGTCCGGACACTCTACTTGTGATCCGAAGAACAATCCATACATCTCTTCGTGCGTCATGCCGAAGAAGTGCTGAATAGTTCGCGGTCCTTCCGGGTTGAACTCCCACATACGGAGAGGTCGACGCTTGCAAGGCAGGACTCGACGAACTAGCATGACTTGCATTACCTTGACAAGGCTGACATCTCTCTCGAGGAGATCTCGGATGCGACTCTGCAATGTCGGCACATCATTTACTGGCCCCCACTGCAGCCCCTTGTTGACCCATGACACCCGTTGTGCGGGGGCCCGAGCGGAAGGCAGGGGCGGCAACCCACTTAGTACCTCGGGGAGCTGTGATGTAAAACCACTCCCGCTGCCATAACTTGAATGTCTCCGGGAAGGAACCCTTTGGCCATGGAGCATCGGCGCCTTTGTTTATTATGGCGCCTCCGCACTCTGCGTGTCGCCCCTCGATCATCTTCGGCTTTACATTGAAGGTCTTGAGCCACAAGCCGAAGTGTGGGGTAATGCGGAGGAAGGCTTCACACATGACGATGAACAACGAGATGTGAAGGATGGAGTCCGGGGCCAGATCATGGAAATCGAGCCCGTAGTAGAACATGAGCCCTCTAACAAAGGGATCCAGACTAAAGCCTAGCCCTCGGAGGAAGTGGGAGACGAATACGACACCCTCGTTAGGCTCGGGAGTGGGAATGACCTGCCCTCGAGCAGGCAGCCTATGCGAGATTTCGGCGGTCAGATACCTGGCTTCTCTTAGCTTCTTGATGTCCTCCTCTATGACAGAGCAAGGCATCCACCAACCTTGAAGATTGGATCCGGACATGATTGAAGGTCCGAAGCACCTAGCCTGAGCCTTGGGTGTTGGACCTCGAGGTGGGGGAAGGATTCAATTGAGCGCGAGAAGAAAAGGACAGGCCTTGGCCCCTTTATAAAGAGGATGAATATCAAGCGTCCTCGCGTGGCCATTTGGAACTTGCCTAAAATCGAGGAGTCATACCAGCAGGGACGATGGGGTTACCCACGCCCGTATTGATGAGAATCCCGTGAAAAAAGGAACACGATCTCTGCTTTGACAGGACGTGCCAATAAAACTGCCTCCCAACACGTGCAGTGGCAGGCTCGGAAAAACGGTTCGTCATGACCAGATCACGGCCGTATGTCACGTTATGAAAAGCTGTCAGCAGATTAGATTTGTGGAAATATTACTCTCTCTACGGTGGTATGTGGAATTTTTTTTGCAGAGCCGGACACTATCCTTGTGTTCAAAATCTTCTGTGGAATATTCGGAGGAAGAACCCGCCTTGCAATGCCGAAGACAATCTGCGCGCCGGACTCATCGTCATTGAAGCCTGGTTCAGGGGCTACTGAGGGAGTCCTGAATTAGGGGGTCCTAAGACAGCCGGACTATATACTTTAGCCGGACTGTTGGACTATGAAGATACAAGATTGAAGACTTCGTCTCGTGTCCGGATGGGACTCTCCTTGGCGTGGAAGGCAAGCTTGGCAATACGGATGTGAAGATCTCCTCCCTTGTAACCGACTCTGTGTAACCCTAGCCCCCTCCGGTGTCTATATAAATTGGAGGGTTTAGTCCGTAGGACAAGAACAATCATACCATAGGCTAGCTTCTAGGGTTTAGCCTCTACGAACTCGTGGTAGATCAACTCTTGTAATACTCATAACATCAAGATCAATCAAGCAGGAAGTAGGGTATTACCTCCATCGAGAGGGCCCGAACCTGGGTAAACATCGTGTCCCCCGCCTCCTGTTACCATCCGCCTTAGACGCACAGTTCGGCCCCCCTACCCGAGATCCGCCGGTTTTGACACCGACACTTGCTGTGATGTGATATGGTCAAACGTGATGATATATAAATTCTTGTATGATATGATCATGTTTTGTAACAGTTATCGGCAACTGGCAGGAGCCATATGGTTGTCGCTTTATTGTATGAAATGCAATCGCCATGTAATTGCTTTACTTTATCACTAAGCGGTAGCGATAGTCGTAGAAGCAATAGTTGGCGAGACGACAACGATGCTACGATGGAGATCAAGGTGTCAAGCCGGTGACGATGGTGATCATGACGGTGCTTTGGAGATGGAGATCAAAGACACAAGATGATGATGGCCATATCATATCACTAATATTGATTGCATGTGATGTTTATCCTTTATGCATCTTATTTTTCTTAGTACGACGGTAGCATTATAAGATGATCTCTCACTAAGTTTCAAGGTATAAGTGTTCTCCCTGAGTATGCACCGCTGCTACAGTTCGTCGTGCCGAGACACCACGTGATGATTGGGTGTGATAAGCTCTATGTTCACATACAACGGTGCAAGCCAGTTTTGCACACGTAGAATACTCGGGTTAAACTTGACGAGCCTAGCTTATGCAAATATGGCCTCGGAACACTGAGAGGTCGAGCGTGAATCATATAGTAGATATGATCAACATAGTGATGTTCACCATTGAAAACTACTCCATCTCACGTGATGATCGGACATGGTTTAGTTGATGATTAGAGGGATGTCTATCTAAGTGGGGGTTCTTAAGTAATATGATTAATTGAACTTTAATTTATCATGAACTTAGTACCTGATATTATTTTGCATGTCTATGTTGTTGTAGATAAATGGCCCGTGCTACTGTTCCTTTGAATTTTAATGCGTTCCTAGAGAAAGCTAAGTTGAAAGATGATGGTAGCAACTACATGGACTGGGTCCATAACTTGAGGATTATACTCATTGTTGCACAGAAGAATTACGTCCTGGAAGCACCGCTAGGTGCAAGACCCGCTGCAGGAGCAACACCAGATGTTGTGAACGCCAGGCAGAGCAAAGCTGATGACTACTCGATAGTTCTGTGTGCCATGCTTTGCGGCTTAGAACCGGGACTTCAACGACGTTTTGAATGTCATGGAGCATCTGAGATGTTCCAGGAGTTGAAGTTAATATTTCAAGAAAATGCCCGGATTGAGAGAATGAAGTCTCCAATAAGTTCTACAGCTACAAAATGGAGGAGAATAGTTCTGTCAGTGAACATATACTCAGAATGTCTGGGTACCACAATCACTTGACTCAACTGGGAGTTAATCTTCCTATTGATAGTGTCATTGACAGAGTTCTTCAATCACTGCCACCAAGCTACAAAAGCTTCGTGATGAACTATAATATGCAAGGGATGGATAAGACCATTCCCGAGCTCTTCGCGATGCTAAAGGCTGCGGAGGTAGAAATCAAGAAGGAGCGTCAAGTGTTGATGGTTAACAAGACCACTAGTTTCAAGAAAAAGGGCAAAGGGAAGAAGGGGAACTTCAAGAAGAACGGCAAGCAAGTTGCTGCTCAAGTGAAGAAGCCCAAATCTAGACCTAAGCCTGAGACTGAGTGCTTCTACTTCAAAGGGACTGGTCACTGGAAGCAGAACTGCCCCAAGTATTTGGCAGATAAGAAGGATGGCAAAGTGAAAGCTATATTTGATATACATGTTATTGATGTGTACCTTACTAATGCTCGTAGTAACGCCTGGGTATTTGATACTGGTTCTGTTGCTCATATTTGCAAATTGAAACATGGGCTACGGATTATGCAAAGATTGGCTAAGGACGAGATGACGATGCGCGTGGGAAATTGTTCCAAAGTCGATGTGATCGCCATCGACACGCTACCTCTACATCTACCTTCGGGATTAGTTTTAGAACTGAATAATTGTTATTTGGTGCTACTTTAAGCTTGAACATTATATCTGGATCTTTTTTGATGCGAGATGGTTATTCATTTAAATAAGAGTATAATGGTTGTTCTATTTATATGAGTAATATGTTTTATGGTCATACACCCTTGATGAGTGGTCTATTTTTGTTGAATCTCGATAGTAGTGATACACGTATTCATAGTATTGAAGGCAAAAGATATAAGTTTAATAATGATAGTGTAACTTATTTGTGGCACTGCCGTTTAGGTCATATTAGTGTAAAGCGCATGAAGAAACTCCATGCTGATGGGCTTTTGGAATCACTTGATGCTTGTGAACCATGCCTCATAGGCAAGATGACTAAGACTCCGTTCTTCGAAACAATGGAGCAAGCAACAGACTTGTTGGAAATAATACATATTGATGTATGCGGTCCAATGAGTGTTGAGGCTCGCGGAGGGTATCGTTATTTTCTCACCTTCACAAATGATTTGAGCAGATATGGGTATATCTACTTGATGAAACATAAGTCTGAAACATTTGAAAAGTTCAAAGAATTTCAGAGTGAAGTGGAAAATCATCATAGCAAGAAAACAAAAGTTTCTACGATCTGATCGTGGAGGTGAATATTTGAGTTATGACTTTGGACTTCATTTGAAACAGTGCGGAATAGTTTCGCAACTCACGCCACCTGGAACACCACAGTGTAATGGTGTGTCCGAACATTGTAATCGTACTTTATTAGATTTGGTGCGATCTATGATGTCTCTTACTGATTTACCGCTATCGTTTTGGGGTTATGCTTTAGAGACGGTTGCATTCACGTTAAATAGGGCACCATCTAAATTCGTTGAGACGACACCATATGAACTGTGGTTTGGCAAGAACCCAAGTTGTCGTTTCTTAAAGTTTGGGGCTGCGATGCTTATGTGAAAAAGCTTCAACCTGATAAGCTCGAACCCAAATCGGAGAAATGTGTCTTCATAGGATACCCAAAGGACACTGTTGGGCACACCTTTTATCACAGATCCGAAGGCAAGATATTTGTTGCTAAGAATGGATCCTTTCTAGAGAAGGAGTTTCTCTCGAAAGAAGTGAGTGGGAGGAAACTAGAACTTGATGAGGTAATTGTACCTGCTCCCTTATTGGAAAGTAGTTCATCACATAAATCAGTTCCAGTGATTCCTACACCAATTAGTGAGGAAGCTAATGATGATGATCATGAAGCTTCTGATCAAGTTACTATCGAACGTCGTAGGTCAACTAGAGTAAGATCTGCACCACAGTGGTACGGTAATCCTGTTCTGGAGGTCATGTTACTTGACCATGATGAACCTACGAACTATGCGAAGCGATGATGAGCCCAGATTCCGCGAAATGGCTTGAGGCCATGAAATCTGAGATGGGATCCATGTATGAGAACAAAGTGTGGACTTTGGTTGACTTTCCCGATGATCGGCAAGCCATAGACAATAAATGGATCTTCAAGAACAGGACTGATGCTGATGGTAATGTTACTGTCTACAAAGCTCGACTTGTTGCGAAAGGTTTTCGACAAGTTCAAGGAGTTGACTACGATGAGACCTTCTCACCCGTAGTGATGCTTAATTCTGTCTGAATCATGTTAGCAATTGCCGCATTTTATGATTATGAAATTTGGCAAATGGATGTCAAAACTGCATTCCTTAATGGATATCTTAAAGAAGAGTTGTATATGACGCAACCAGAAAGTTTTGTCAATCCAAAAGGTGCTAACAAAGTGTGCAAGCTCCAGCGATCCATTCATGGACTGGTGCAAGGATCTCGGAGTTGAAATATACACTTTGATAGTGTGATCAAAGCATATGGTTTTATATAGACTTTTGGAGAAGCCTGTATTTACAAGAAAGTGAGTGGGAGCTCTGTAGCATTTCTGATATTATATGTGGATGGCATATTGTTGATCAGAAATGATACTGGATTTCTGGATAGCATAAAAAGATACTTGAATAAGAATTTTTCAATGAAAGACCTCGGTGAAGCTGCTTATATATTGGGCATCAAGATCTATAGAGAAAGATCAAGACGCTTAATAGGACTTTCAAAAAGCACATACCTTGATAAAGTTTTGAAGAAGTTCAAAATGGATCAAGCAAAGAAAGGTTCTTGCCTGTGTTACAAGGTGTGAAGTTGAGTCAGACTCAATGCCCGACCACTGCAGAAGATAGACAGAAAATGAAAGTCATTCCCTATGCCTCAGCCATAGGTTCTATCATGTATGCAATGCTATGTACCAGACCTGATGTGTGCCTTGCTATTAGTTTAGCAGGGAAGTACCAAAGTAATCCAGGAGTGGATCACTGGACAGCGGTCAAGAACATCCTAAAATACCTGAAACGGACTAAGGATATGTTTCTCATTTATGGAGGTGACAAAGAGCTCATCGTAAATGGTTACGTCGATGCAAGCTTTAACACTGATCCGGATGACTCTAAGTCACAAACCGGATACGAATTTATATTGAATGGAGGAGCTGTAAGTTGGTTCAGTTCCAAATAGAGCGTCGTGGCGGGATCTACGTGTGAAGCGGAGTACATAGCTGCTTCGGAAGCAGCAAATGAAGGAGTCTGGATGAAGGATTTCATATCCGATCTAGGTGTCATACCTAGTGCATCTGGTCCAATGAAAATCTTTTGTGACGATACTGGTGCAATTGCCTTGGCAAAGGAATCCAGATTTCACAAGAGAACCAAGCACATCAAGAGACGCTTCAATTCCATCCGCGATCAAGTCAAGGAGGGAGACATAGAGATTTGCAAGATACATACGGATCTGAATGTTGCAGACCCGTTGACTAAGCCTCTCTCACAAGCAAAACATGATCAGCACCAAGACTCCATGGGTGTTAGAATCATTACTATGTAATCTAGATTATTGACTCTAGTGCAAGTGGGAGACTGAAGGAAATATGCCCTAGAGGCAATAATAAAGTTGTTATTTATATTTCCTTATATCATGATAAATGTTTATTATTCATGCTAGAATTGTATTAACCGGAAACTTAGTACATCTGTGAATACATAGACAAACAGAGTGTCCCTAGTATGCCTCTACTAGACTAGCTCGTTAATCAAAGATGGTTATGTTTCCTAACCATAGACATGTGTTGTCATTTGATGAACGGGATCACATCATTAGAGAATGGTGTGATGGACAAGACCCATCCGTTAGCATAGCACAAATGATCGTTTAGTTTTATTTCTAATGCTTTCATCATGACTTATAAATCTTCCTCCGACTATGAGATTATGCAACTCCCGAATACCGGAGGAACACCTTGTGTGCTATCAAACGTCACAACGTAACTGGGTGATTATAAAGATGCTCTATAGGTGTCTCCGATGGTGTTTGTTGAGTTGGCATAGATCGAGATTAGGATTTGTCACTCCGTGTATCGGAGAGGCATCTCTGGGCCCACTCGGTAATGATCATCACTATAAGCCTTGCAAGCAATGTGACTAATGAGTTAGTTACGGGATGATACATTACGTAACGAGTAAAGAGACTTGCCGGTAACGAGATTGAACTAGGTATGATGATACCGATGATCGAATCTCGGGAAAGTAACATATCGATGACAAAGGGAACAAAGTATGTTGTTATGCGGTTTGACCGATAAAGATCATCGTAGAATATGTAGGAGCCAATAAGAGCATCCATGTTTCGATATTGGTTATTGGCCGGAGATGTGTCTCAGTCATGTCTACATAGTATTATGAGTTATGTGATTTGATGACCGAAGATTGTTCGGACTCCCGGATGAGATCACGGACATGACGAGGAGTCACGGTCGAGATGGTTCAGGTCATGACCAAAGATTCATATATTTTAAGGTTACATTCGGACATCGGAATGGTTCAGGTCGTTTCAGATGAGTTTCGGAGTACCGGGGGTTACCCGAACCCCCCCCCCCCCCGGGCCAGGAAGTGGCGCCCACCCCCTAGTGGAATAGTAGCAAAGGACAAGCCTCAACAAACTCTTATATGAAGGAAAACGCTCCCGAGGACACATGGGAATCATCGTCAAGCTAGTTTTGATCACGCTCATATGATTCGCGTTCGTTACTTTGATAATTTGGTATGTGGGTGGACCGGTGCTTGGGTACTGCCCTTTCTTGGACAAGCATCCCACTTATGATTAACCCCTATAGCAAGCATCCGCAACTACAAAAGAAGTTTTAAGGTAAACCTAACCATAGCATGAAACATATGGATCCAAATCAGCCCCTGACGAAGTAACTCATAAACTAGGGTTTAAGCTTCTGTCACTCTAGCAACCCATCATCTACTTATTACTTCCCAATACCTTCCTCTAGGCCCAAATAATGGTGAAGTGTCATGTAGTTGACGTTCACATAACACCACTAGAGGAAAGACAACATACATCTCATCAAAATATCGAACGAATACCAAATTCACATGACTACTTATAGCAAGACTTCTCCCATGTCCTCAGGAACAAACGTAACTACTCACAAATCATATTCATGTTGATAATCAGAGGGGTATTAATATGCATTAAGGATCTGAACATATGATCTTCCACCAAATAAACCAACTAGCATCAACTACAAGGAGTAATCAACACTACTAGCAACCCACAGGTACCAATCTGAGGTTTTGGGACAAAGATTGGATACAAGAGATGAACTAGGGTTTTAAAGGAGATGGTGCTGGTGAAGATGTTGATGGAGATTGACCCCCTCCCGGTGAGAGGATCGTTGGTGATGACGATGGTGATGATTTCCCCCTCCCGGAGGGATGTTTCCCCGGCAGAATAGCTCCGCCGGAGCCCTAGATTGGTTCTGCCTCGTGGCGGCAGTGTTTCGTCCCGAAACCTTGCTTATGATTTTTTCCAGGGTAAAAGACTTCATATAGCAGAAGATGGGCACCGGAGGCCTGCCAGGGGGGCCACGAGGCAGGGGGCGCGCCCAGGGTGGTAGGGCGCGCCCCCTGATACGTCTCCAACGTATCTATAATTTTTGATTGTTCCATGCTATATTATATTCTGTTTTGGACAATATTGGGCTTTATTATACACTTTTATATTATTTTTGGGACTAACCTATTAACCGGAGGCCCAGCCCAGAATTGCTGTTTTTTTGCCTATTTCAGAGTTTCGCAGAAAAAGAATATCAAACGGAGTCCAAACGGAATGAAACCTTCGGGAACGTGATTTTCGGAAGGAACGTGATCCAGAGGACTTGGACCCTACGTCAAGACATCAAACAGGAGGCCACGAGGTAGGGGGCGCGCCTACACCCCCCCAGGCACGCCCTCCACCCTTGTGGGCCCCCTATTGCTCCACCGACGTACTCCTTCCTCCTATATATACCTACGTACCCCCAAACTACCAGATACGGAGCCAAAAACCTAATTCCACCACCGCAACCTTCTGTACCCATGAGATGCCATCTTGGGGCCTGTTCCGGAGCTCCGCCGGAGGGGGCATCGATCACGGAGGGCTTCTACATCAACACCATAGCCTCTCCGATGATGTGTGAGTAGTTTACCTCAGACCTTCGGGTCCATAGTTATTAGCTAGATGGCTTCTTCTCTCTTTTTGGATCTCAGTACAATATTCTCCCCTCTCTCGTGGAGATCTATTTGATGTAATCTTCTTTTGCGGTGTGTTTGTTGAGACGGATGAATTGTGGGTTTATGATCAAGTTTATCTATGAACAATATTAGAATCTTCGCTGAATTCTTTTATGTATGATTGGTTATCTTTGCAAGTCTCTTTGAATTATCAGTTTGGTTTGGCCTACTAGATTGATCTTTCTTGCAATGGGAGAAGTGCTTAGGTTTGGGTTCAATCTTGCGGTGTCCTTTCCCAGTGACAGTAGGGGCAGCAAGGCACGTATTGTATTGTTGCCATCGAGGATAACAAGATGGGGTTTATATCATATTGCATGAGTTTATCCCTCTACATCATGTCATCTTGCTTAAAGCGTTACTCTGTTCTTATGAACTTAAGACTCTAGATGCATGCTGGATAGCGGTCGATGTGTGGAGTAATAGTAGTAGATGCAGGCAGGAGTCGGTCTACTTGTCTCAGACGTGATGCCTATATACATGATCATACCTAGATATTCTCATAACTATGCTCAATTCTGTCAATTGCTCAACAGTAATTTGTTCAACCACCGTAAATACTTATGCTCTTGAGAGAAGCCACTAGTGAAACCTATGGCCCCCGGGTCTATTTTCCATCATATTAATCTTTCAACACTTAGTTATTTTTATTGCTTTCTATTTATTTTGCATCTTTATCATAAAAAACAAAAAATATTATCCTATCATATCTATCAGATCTCACTCTCGTAAGTGACCGTGTAGGGATTGACAACCCCTCATCGCCTTGGTTGCGAGGATTTATTTGTTTGTGTAGGTGCGAGGGACTCGTGCTTGGCCTCCTACTGGATTGATACCTTGGTTCTCAAAAACTGAGGGAAATACTTACGCTGCTTTACTGCATCACCCTTTCCTCTTCAAGGGAAAACCAACGCAGTGCTCAAGAGGTAGCAAGAAGGATTTATGGCGCTGTTGCCGGGGAGTCTACGCAAAATTCAACATACCAAGTACCCATCACAAACCCTTATCTCCCGCATTACATTATTTGCCATTTGCCTCTCGTTTTCCTCTCCCCCACTTCACCCTTGTCGTTTTATTCGCCCTCTCTCTTTTCCATTTGCCTCCCTCTTTCTTTTTGCTCCTCGCACTTTCTGCCGTTATGTGTGAAATTGGGGAAACTATTGTTGATATGGAAAATAGTAATAACATGGAAAATTCTGATGCTCCTGCTGAAGAACCCCCTACCTTGCATAGAATTGTTTTTTTGAATTGGTAGTGGTAATATTATCGAAAAAGGAGTTATCCAAGATTTCTTTACTTGTGCCGGTGCTTTGCCTTCTATGGGTAGTTCTATTCTTCATAGAACTAGTAGTCTTGCGGACGCTATCGCCATGCTTGTAGTTGAACTTGAAAGACAATTTATGCACATGCATCCTTGCATACAGAGGATTTTTCTAGAATTTTCTAACACTGAGTACTCTTCTGTTAAGTGTGCCGCTACTATCTTTTTGGCTCATGAGTTCAGATTTATTATAAAAGAGTCCAAAGAAATCTTTGCGCATTATACGGTGGACGCTGGACGTCCTCCCATAGAAACTATCTTATTTGATCAAGCGGAAATAATGCGTTTTCAATCTCTAGATTATGTTGCTTTTAATGAAAACCTTAGAAAAAAGGTTCCTACCAATACTCTAGTTGATAGAATCTCCGAACTTAATGATGATTTTGCTATTCAAAATAATGAGCTAGGATATTCTCTCGAATATAGACTCACCAAGTTCTGCCAAAAGAATGCGTATAATGATGACTTGGTTGTGCAATATGAAGGGCCGAAGGAGGAACCTATACCTCCTAAGGTTGATCTTGGGGATTTTTGTCCCATTAAATTTAGCCCTTTTGATTACTTTTTCTTGCCACAAAGAAAACTTGCTTCCGAACGTAGAGAGTATGAAATGAGTTTTAATGATCTATCTTATTATTATGGCACTACCAAGATCTATCCTTGCTTTTATGCCTAGCTAGGGGCGTTAACCGATAGCGCTTGTTGGGAGGCAACCCAATTTTATTTTTAGTTTTGCTTTTTGCTTCTGTTTAGGAATAAATATTTGATCTAGCCTCTGGTTAGATGTGTTTTTATGTTTTAATTAGTGTTTGTGAACCTATAGGATCTTCTTGGATGATAGTTATTTGATCTTGCTGTAAATTCCAGAAACTTTCTGTTCATGAAAATAATTGTTAAAAATAACCAGAACGTGATAAAATATTTATTCCAATTGCTGCTGATCAATAAACAAATTGTCTAGGTCTTCCTATTTTGGCTGAATTTTTGGAGTTCCAGAAGTTTGCGTTAGTTACAGATTACTACAGACTGTTCTGTTTTTGACAGATTCTGTTTTTCGTGTGTTGTTTGCTTATTTTGATGAATCTATGGCTAGTAAAATAGTTTATAAACCATATAGAAGTTGGAATACAGTAGGTTTAACACCAATATAAATAAAGAATGAGTTCATTACAGTACCTTGAAGTGGTCTTTTGTTTTCTTTCGCTAATGGAGCTTACGAGATTTTCTGCTGAGTTTTGTGTTGTGAAGTTTTCAAATTTTGGGTGAAAGATTTGATGGAATATGGAACAAGGAGTGGCAAGAGCCTGAGCTTGGGGATGCCCATGGCACCCCGAGATAATCTAAGGACACCTAAAAGCCAAAGCTTGGGGATTCCCCGGAAGGCATCCCCTCTTTCGTCTACTTCCATCGGTAACTTTACTTGGAGCTATATTTTTATTCACCACATGATATGTGTTTTGCTTGGAGCGTCTTGTATTATTTGAGTCTTCATTTGTTAGTTTACCACAATCATCCTTGCTGTACACACCTTTTGAGAGAGTCACACTTGATTCAGAATTTATTAGAATAGCCTATGTGCTTCACTTATACTTTTTGAGCTATATAGTTTTTGCTCTACTGCTTCACTTATATCTTTTAGAGCACGGTGGTGGATTTGTTTTATAGAAACTATTGATCTCTCATGCTTCACTTATATTATTTTGAGAGTCTTAAAATATCATGGCAATTTGCTTTATTTAATATCATAAGAAATTTGATGCTTGATAATTGTTTTGAGATATAAAGGTAGTAATATCATGGTTGTGCTAGTTGAGTAATTGTGGAATTGAAAAATACATGTGATGGAGTTTGTGATTCCCGTAGCATGCACGTATGGTGAACCTTTATGTAACAAAGTCAGAGCATGAAGTAATTTGTTGATTGTCTTCCTTTGTGTGGCGGTCGGGATCGCGCGATGGTTAACTCCTACCAACCCTTCCCCTAGGAGCATGCGTAGTAGTACTTTGCTTCGAGGGCTATTAAATTTTTGCAATAAGTATATGAGTTCTTTATGACTAATGTGAGTCCATGGATCATACGCACACTTACCTTTCCACAATTTTCTAGCCTCTTCGGTACCGCACATTGCCCTTTCTCACCTTGAGAGTTGGTGCAAACTTCGCCGGTACATCCAAACCCCGTGATATGATATGCTCTATCACACATAAACCTCCTTATATCTTCCTCAAAACATCCACCATACCTACCTATCATGGCATTTCCATAGCCATTCCGAGATATATTGCCATGCAACTTTCCACCGTTTCATTTATCATGACACGCTCCATTATTGTCGTATTGCTTTGCATGATCATGTAGCTAAGATTGTATTTGTGGCAAAGCCACCATTCATAATTCTTTCATACATGTCGCTCTTGATTCATTGCATATCCCGGTACACCGCCGGAGGCATTCATATAGAGTCATATTTTGTTCTAAGTATTGAGTTGTAATTCATGAGTTGTAAGTAAATAAAAGTGTGATGATCATCATTATTAGAGCATTGTCCCAAGTGAGGAAACGACGATGGAGACTATGATTCCCCCACAAGTCGGGATGAGACTCCGGACTAAAAAAAACAGGCCATAAAAAAAGAGAAAAAGCCCAAATAAAAAAATGAGAGAAAAAGAGAGAAGGGACAATGTTACTATCCTTTTACCACACTTGTGCTTCAAAGTAGCACCGTGATCTTCATAATAGAGAGTCTCTCATTTTGTCAGATTCATATACTAGTGGGAAATTTCATTATAGAACTTGGCTTGTATATTCCAATGACGGGCTTCCTCAAATGCCCGAGGTCTTCGTGAGCAAGCAAGTTGGATGCACACCCACTTAGTTTCTTTTTTGAGCTTTCATACGCTTGTAGCTCTAGTGCATCCGTTGCATGGCAATCCCTACTCCACGCATAAACATCAATTGATGGGCATCTCCCTAGCCCGTTGATTAGCCTCGTTGATGTGAGACTTTCTCCTTTTTTGTCTTCCCACATAACCCCTACCATTATACCTTATTCCACCATAGTGCTATATCCATGGCTTGCGCTCATGTATTGCGTAAGAGTTGAAAAGGCTGAAGCGCGTTAAAAGTATGAACCAATTGCTTGGCCAAAACCGGGGTCGTACATGATATGAATATTTTGTGTGGGGAAGATGGAGCATAGCCAGACTATATGATTTTGTAGGGATAACTTGCTTTGGTTATGTTATTTTGATAAGACATAATTGCTTAGTTAGTATGCTTGAAGTATTATTGTTTTTATGTCAACATTAAACTTTTATCTTGAATCATATCAAATCTGAACATTCATGCCACAATAAGAAGAATTATATTGAAATTATGCCAAGTAGCATTCCACATCAAAAATCCTGTTTTTATCATTTACCTACTCGAGGACGAGCAGGAATTAAGCTTGGGGATGCTTGATACGTCTCCAATGTATCTATAATTTTTTATTGTTCCATGCTATATTATATTCTGTTTTGGACAATATTGGGCTTTATTATACACTTTTATATTATTTTTGGGACTAAACTATTAACCGGAGGCCCAGCCCAGAATTGCTGTTTTTTGCCTATTTCAGAGTTTCGCAGAAAAAAAATATGAAACGGAGTCCAAACGGAATGAAACCTTCGGGAACGTGATTTTCGGAACGAACGTGATCCAGAGGACTTGGACCCTATGTCCAGACATCAAACAGGAGGCCACGAGGTAGGGGGCGCGCCTACCCCCCCCCCCCAGGCGCACCCTCCACCCTCGTGGGCCCCCTGTTGCTCCACCGACGTACTCCTTCCTCTATATATACCTACGTACCCCCAAACTACCAGATACGGAGCCAAAAACCTAATTCCACCGCCGCAACCTTCTATACCCGTGAGGTCCCATCTTGGGGCCTGTTCCGGAGCTCCGCCGGAGGGGGCATCGATCACGGAGGGCTTCTACATCAACACCATAGCCTCTCCGATGATGTGTGAGTAGTTTACCTCAGACCTTCGGGTCCATAGTTATTAGCTAGATGGCTTCTTCTCTCTTTTTGAATCTCAATACAATGTTCTCCCCCTCTCTCGTGGAGATCTATTCGATGTAATCTTCTTTTGCGGCGTGTTTGTTGAGACCGATGAATTGTGGGTTTGTGATCAAGTTTATCTATGAACAATATTTGAATCTTCTCTGAATTCTTTTATGTATGATTGGTTATCTTTGCAAGTCTCTTCGAATTATCAGTTTGGTTTGGCCTACTAGATTGATCTTTCTTGCAATGGGAGAAGTGCTTAGCTTTGGGTTCAATCTTGCGGTGTCCTTTCCCAGTGACAGTAGGGGCAGCAAGGCACGTATTGTATTGTTGCTATCGAGGATAACAAGATGGGGTTTATATCATATTGCATGAGTTTATCCCTCTACATCATGTCATCTTGCTTAAAGCGTTACTCTGTTTTTATGAACATAATACTCTAGATGCATGCTGGATAGCGGTCGATGTGTGGAGTAATAGTAGTAGATGCAGGCAGGAGTCGGTCTACTTGTCTCGGACGTGATGCCTATATACATGATCATACCTAGATATTCCCATAACTATGCTCAATTCTGTCAATTGCTCAACAGTAATTTGTTCACCCACCGTAAATACTTATGCTCTTGAGAGAAGCCACTAGTGAAACCTATGGCCCCCGGGTCTATTTTCCATCATATTAATCTTTCAGCACTTAGTTATTTTTATTGCTTTCTATTTTACTTTGCATCTTTATCATAAAAATACCAAAAATATTATCCTATCATATCTATCAGATCTCACTCCCGTAAGTGACCGTGTAGGGATTGACAACCCCTTATCGCGTTGGTTGCGAGGATTTATTTGTTTGTGTAGGTGCGAGGGACTTGTGCGTGGCCTCCTACTGGATTGATACCTTGGTTCTCAAAAACTGAGGGAAATACTTACGCTGCTTTACTGCATCACCCTTTCTTCTTCAAGGGAAAACCAACGCAGTGCTCAAGAGGTAGCACCCCCACCTTCGTGGCCAGGGTGTGGGCCCCCTCTGGTGGATCATTTCGCCAGTATTTTTTTAATTCCAAAACGTGCCTCCGTGAAGTTTCAGGACTTTTGGAGTTGTGCAGAATAGGTCTCTAATATTTGCTCCTTTCCTAGCCCAGAATTCCAGCTGCCGGCATTCTCCCTCTTCATGTAAACCGTGTAAAATAAGAGAGTAAAGGCATAAGTATTGTGACATAACGTGTAATAACAGCCATAATGCAATAAATATCGATATAAAAGCATGATGCAAAATGGACGTATCAACTCCCCCAAGCTTAGGCCTCGCTTGTCCTCAAGCAGAAGCCGATAATGAAAAATATGTCCACATGTTTAGAGATAGAGGTGTCGATAAAATAAAATACGGACATGAGGGCATCATGATCATTCTTATAACAACAACATATATATATATATATATTGTCATATGGTTTCTTATGCTAAAGTAACAATCTATTCACAATGTAAGGTATGAATCAGAAACTTCATTGAGAACCAACAAACTATAATCTCGGTCATTGAAGCAATTGCAATTTATCATAACATCGGAAAGTGTCAATATAAGAGCTTTTCAGCAAGTCCACATACTCAACCATCATTTAGTCTTTCATAATTGCTAACACTCACGCAATACTTATGTGTATGGCGTTTTAATCGAACACAGAGAAAGATAGGGCTTATAGTGTTGCCTCACAACCTTCTACCTCAAGGGTAATGTCAACAATAATAATTCATGCTAACTTACATCCAATTGGATATATATATCAGGATCTTTCCCACACAATGTGCTTGCCAAAGGATAAAATGTAAAAAGGAAAGGTGAAGATCACCATGACTCTTGCATAAGGTATAAGACAAAAGTAAAAGATAGGCCCTTCGCTGAGGGAAGAAGAGGTTGTCATGTCCTTTTATGGTTGGATGCACGAAATCTTAATACAAAAGAACGTCACTTTATATTGCCACTTGTGATATGGACCTTTATTATGCAGTCCGTCGCTTTTATTGCTTCCATATCACAAGATCATATAAAGCTTATTTTCTCCACACTAATAAATCATACATATTTAGAGAGCAATTTTTATTTCATACAACAATGACAACTTACTTGAAGGATCTTACTCAATCCATAGGTAGGTATGGTGGACTCTCATGGAAAAACCAGGTTTAAGGATATTTGGAAGCACAAGTAGTATCTCTACTTAGTGCAAACAATTTGGCTAGCATGAGAGGGAAAGGCAAGCTCAACATGATGGATGATCCATAACAATATACTTTATTTCGGATATAAGAAAACATAACCCATTACGTTGTCTTCCTTGTCCAACATCAACTCTTTAGCATGTCATATTTTAATGAGTGCTCACAATCATAAAAGATGTCCAAGATAGTATATTTATATGTGAAAACCTCTCTTTCTTTATTACTTCCTATTAATTGCAACGATGACCAAAACTAGGTTTGTCAACTCTCAACAACTTTTATTCATCATACTCTTTATATGTGAAGTCACTACTCTCCATAAGATCAATATGATCTCTTTATTCTTTTTACTCTTTTTCTTCTCTTTCATTCCCTCAAGATCATAGCAAGATAATCAAGCCCTTGACTCAACACTAATCTTTATTATATATAGCTCACGGACTCGATTACATAGAAGGATCATAAAGCAAAGCTCAAAACTAAATCATACTAAAATTTTATTCTACTAGATCAAGATATTAATAAAAGGATCGGACTAAGAAAAACGGTAAAGATAGGAGTGTGATGGTGATACAATACTAGGGCACCTCCCCCAAGCTTGGCAGTTGCCAAGGGGAGTGCTCATACCCATGTGATTATATCTCTTTCCTCGGGGGTGGTGATGATGGAGTTGTTGATGATGTAGGCTTGTCGTCCATCTTCCAAGGCATAGGCTCACCATCATAGAAGGATGATCGAGTCTCCGGGATCCTTAAATTTGCAGCCAAACTCATCCTCTTGAATCTATGTTCATACTCACAGTTTTGGTTTTGCAGGTCATAGATCTGGGCTTGGAAATGCTCGATTTTCTCGTGAAGCTTGAAGATGGTCTCCCCAATGTTCTTGGCATCCAGCTTGTGGTTGTTGGTGAACTCCGCGATCATCATGTGGTTGGCGTTGAGTGCGCCTTCCACCATCCCCTGACACTTGAAAACTTGTTGGTCCATTGCTTCGAGTCTTGTCTCCAAGCTTCCGGTCCTCCTGGGTCCCTCAAGATCGCGGATGTGCAGCACCCCCACATGCATCTCAATGGTTTGAGGGTGTTGCAGCACCTCCGCGAGGTAGGGGTTGATGACCTTCTCGAAAAACTTGTCCTTGGGTGCGTTCGAAGACGTCATGGTGATCTAGATCTATCAGAAAGACAGCTCAAAACCAAAACAGAAGATATTTGCGTGGTACGGTGGTCAAAACCTTCGGGAGATTATATAATGAATTTTTACCAACCAAAGAAGTATCGTGCAAGAAAACGGAGTCCAGAGGGCACACGAGGTTCCCACGAGGCAGGGGGCGCGCCCTCCACCCTCGTGGACGCCTCGTGTCCTTCCCGGACTACTTCTTATTATCCTAATTTTTTTAAATATTCCAAAAAGGAGAAAAATTGCCATTAGAACTGTTTTGGAGTCGGTTTAATTACCGTACCACATACATATTCCTTTTCGGAGTCTAAAGCATTCTGGAAAGTGTCCCTTATATATTCCTCCGGGTTACGGTTTCAATAACATTGGTTTCAACATTTATGGGATTACCTGAGATATAATATTTGATTCTTTGACCGTTCACCACCTTCAGATTTGTGCCTTCGAAGTTGTTGATTTTTATGGCACCGGAACGATATACCTCCTCGATAACGTAAGGACCTTCCCATTTAGAGAGAAGTTTTCCTGCAAAAAATCTTAAACAAGAGTTGAATAGCAACACATAATCACCTACATTAAACTCATGCTTTTGTATTGTTTTGTCATGCCATCTTTTAACCTTTTCTTTAAATAGTTTGGCATTCTCATAGACCTGGGTTCTCCATTCATCAAGTGAGCTTATGTCAAATAACCTCTTCTCACCGGCAAGTTTGAAATGATAATTGAGCTCTTTAATGGCCCAATATGCCTTCTGTTCTAGTTCGAGAGGTAAGTGACATGCTTTCCCATAAACCATTTTATACGGAGACATACCCATAGGATTTTATATGCAGTTTTATATGCCCACAATGGATCATCAAGTTTCTTGGACCAATTCTTTCTAGTTCTATTAACAGTCTTTTGCAAAATTAATTTGAGCTCTCTATTACTAAGTTCTACTTGACCACTAGACTACGGGTGATACGGGGATGCAATTCTATGATTAACATCATACTGAGCAAGCATTTTACGAAAAGCACCATGAATAAAATGTGAACAACCATCAGTCATTAAATATCTAGGGACTCCACCTCGGAAAAATAACTTCTTTAAGCATCTTAATAGAGGTGTTATGATCAACACTACTAGTTGGAATAGCTTCTACCCACTTAGTAACGTAATCAACAGCAACTAAAATATGTGTATACCCGTTAGAGGAAGGAAACGGTCCCATATAATCAAAGCCCCAAACATCAAATGGTTCAATAACAACTGAATAGTTCATAGGCATTTCTTGACGTCTACTAATATTACCGATTATTTGACATTCATCACAACACAAGACAAACTTACGGGCCTCTTTGAAGAGAGTAGGCCAATAAAAACCGGATTGCAATACCTTGTGCGCAGTTCTATCTCCAGCATGGTGTCCTCCATAAGCCTCGAAGTGACACTTGCGTAGGATCTATTCCTGTTCATGCTCAGGTATACAACGTCTAATAACACCATCTACTCCTTCTTTATAAAGGTGTGGGTCATCCCAGAAGTAATGTCTTAAATCATAGAAAAACTTTTTCTTTTGCTGGTATGTGAAACTAGGTGGTATAAATTTAGCGACAATGTAATTAGCATAATCAGCATACCATGGAGCAGTACGAGAAGCATTTATGACAGCTAATTGTTCATCAGGAAAGTTATCATCAATGTTTAGTGGGTCATCAAGAATATTCTCTAACCTAGACAAGTTGTCCGCAACGGGGTTCTCAGCTCCCTTTCTATCAATAATATGCAAATCAAATTCTTGTAGTAGGAGAACCCATCTAATGAGTCTAGGTTTATTATCTTTCTTTTCCATAAGGTATTTAATACTAGCATGATCAGTGTGAAAAGTTACTTTAGAATCAACAATATATGGTCTGAATTTATCACAAGCAAATACAACTGCTAAAAATTCTTTTTCAGTGGTAGCATAATTTCTCTGGGCACTGTCTAAAGTTTTACTAGCATATTGGATAACATTTAATTTCTTATCAACTCTTTGTCCTAGAACAGCACCTACAACATAATCACTAGCATCACACATAATTTCAAAGGGTAAATTCCAATCAGGTGGGTGAACAATAGGTGTAGAAATCAAGGCTTTCTTAATTATTTCAAATGCTTCTACACAATCATCATCAAAGACAAAAGGAACATCTTTTTGTAAGAGATTAGTCAGAGGCCTAGAGATTTTTGAGAAGTCTTTAATGAACCTCCTATAAAAACCGGCATGACCAAGGAAACTTCTTATACCTTTAATGTCCTTGGGACATGGCATCTTTTCAATAGCATCAACATTAGCTTTATCAACTTCAATACCTCTTTCAGAAATTTTATGCCCCAAGACAAAACCTTCATTAACCATAAAGTGGCACTTCTCCCAATTCAAGACAAGATTAGTTTCTTCACATCTCTGCAAAACTCGATCAAGGTTGCTTAAGCAATCAACAAAAGAAGTTCCATATACGGAAAAAGCATCCATGAAAACGTCAACAATCTTCTCACAAAAGTCAGAGAATATAGCAGTCATACATCTTTGAAAGGTAGCAGGTGCATTACATAACCAAAAGGCATACGTCTATAAGCAAATGTACCGAAAGGGCAAGTAAAAGTGGTCTTTTCCTGATCCTCTTTTGACACAGGTATTGGAGAGAAACCAGAATAGCCATCTAGAAAGAAAAAATGTGTGTGTTTAGATAATCTTTCTAGCATTTGATCAATAAAAGGTAAAGGGTAATGATCCTTTTTAGTAGCTTTATTTAATTTGCGGAAATCAATTACCATTCTATAACCTGTAACAATTCTTTGTGGGATCAATTCATCTTTATCATTAGGAACAACAGTAACACCTCCCTTCTTAGGGACACAATGGACAGGACTTACCCACTGACTATCAGCAATGGGATAAATTATACCTGCCTCCAGAAGCTTTAGTATTTCTTTTGTTACCACTTCTTTCATCTTAGGATTTAACCGTCGTTGGTGATCAACAACCGGTTTAGCGTCTTTCTCCAATTTTACTTTGTGTTGGCATAGAGTGGGACTAATGCCCTTAAGATCATCAAGAGTATATCCAATAGCAGCGTTGTGCTTCTTCAGAGTTTTCAATAATTTCTTTTCTTCATGCTCTGAAAGGTTAGCACTAATAATAACAGGATATATCTTCTTTTCATCAAGATAAGCATAATTAAGAGTATCAGGTAATGCTTTAAGCTCAAACACGGGATCACCCTTGGGTGGAGGAGGATCCCCTAGGATTTCAACAGGCAAGTTGTGTTTCAAAATAGGTCCCTGTTTAAAGAATACTTCATCTATTTCCCTTCTTTCATTCATAAACATATCATTTTCATGGTCTAGCAAATATTGTTCTAAAGGATCATTAGGAGGCACGGCAATAGGAGCAAGAACAATAATTTCATCTTTACTAGGTAATTCTTTATCATGGGGTTTTCTATGAAATTTAGCAAAATTAAACTCATGAGACATATCCCCCAAACCAATAGTAACAACATCCTTTTTGCAATCTATCCTAGCATTAACAGTATTCAAGAAGGGTCTACCAAATATGATGGGACAAAAGCTATCTTGTGGTGAACGAAGAACAAGAAAGTCAGCAGGATATTTCACTTTCCCACACAAGACTTCAACATCTCTAACAATCCCAACTGTTGAAATAGTATCTCTATTGGCAAGCTTAATTGTAACATCAATTTCCTCTATCTCAGCAGACGCAATATCATGCATAATATCTTTGTATAAGGAATGATGTATTGCACTTGCACTAGCACCCATATCACATAAGCCATGATAGCAATGACCTCCTATTTTGACATAAATAACAGGCATCCCTACAACAGGTCTATGTTTATTCTTAGAATCTGGTCTAGCAATTCTAGCAGCTTCATTAGAGAAGTAAATAACATGCCCATCAATATTATTAGCCAAGAGATCCTTAACCATAGCAATACTAGGTTCAACTTTAATTTGCTTAGGGGGTGTAGGTGTTCTAGTATTACTCTTACGAACCACAGTTGAAGCTTTAGTATGATCCTTTATTCTAACAGGGAAAGGTGGTTTCTCTATATAAGCGCGGTGGGAACAATAGGATCAACATTATAAGTCATAGTATTTTCTTCAACTTTAATAGGTGCAACTACTTTTACTTCAACGGGAGGATTATATTTGAACCACCTCCTTAGCGAGATCAACATGAGTAGCAAAGGATTCACAGAAAGAAGCTACTATCTCAGAGTCAAGTCCATATTTAGTGCTAAATTCATGGAAAACATCAGTGTCCGTAAAAGATTAAACACAATCAAACTTAGGTGTTATACCTGACTCCTTACCTTCGTCGAGATCCCAATCTTCAGAGTTGCATTTAATTCTTTCCAGTAAATCCCATTTGAATTCAATAGTCTTCATCATAAAAGAACCAGTACAAGAAGTATCGAGCATGGAGCGATTATTGAGAGAAAGCCGAGCATAAAATTTTTGAATAATAATTTCTCTTGAGAGCTCATGATTGGGGCATGAATATAACATGGACTTAAACCTCCACCAAGCTTGAGCGATGCTTTCTCCTTCGCGAGGCCAAAAATTATATATATAATTGCGATCACGATGAACAAGATGCATAGGATAAAACTTCTGATGAAATTCCAATTTCAATCGGTTGTAGTTCCATGATCCCATATCATCACATAGCCTAAACCATGTCAATGCCTTTCCCTTCAAAGATAAAGGGAAGACCTTCTTCTTGATAACATCCTCGGGCATACCTGCAAGCTTAAATAATCCACAAACTTCATCCACATAGATTAGGTGCAAATCGGGATGTAATGTTCCATCACCTGTGAAAGGATTAGCTAGCAGTTTCTCTATCATACCCGAAGGAATTTCAAAGTAAACATTTTCAGTAGGTTCAGTAGGTTGAGGAGCAACTCTTTGCTCTACTGGTCAGGGTGAAGATACCCCGAACAAGACCCTCAAAGGATTATGTTCCATAGTAACAAGTGACAGTAAATTTCAGCACACTATATAAATTTTTCCTTACCAAATTCCACTTACCAAAGGCGCTTCACTTCCCGGCAACGGCACTAGAAAAGAGTCTTGATGACCCACAATTATAGGGGATCTATCTTAGTCCCTTCGATAAGTAAGTGTGTCGAACCCAACGAGGAGCAGAAGGAAATGACAAGCGGTTTTCAATAAGGTATTCTCTGCAAGGACTGAAATTATCGGTAACAGATAGTTTTGTGATAAGGTAATTTGTAACGGGTAACAAGTAATGAAAGTAAATAAGGTGCAGAAAGATGGCCCAATAATTTATGTAGCAAAGGACAAGCCTCGACAAACTCTTATATGAAGGAAAACGCTCCCGAGGACACATTGGAATTATCGTCAAGCTAGTTTTCATCACGCTCATATGATTCGCGTTCGTTACTTTGATAATTTGGTATGTGGGTGGACCGGTGCTTGGGTACTGCCCTTTCTTGGACAAGCATCCCACTTATGATTAAACCCTATTGCAAGCATCCGCAACTACAAAAGAAGTATTAACGTAAACCTAACCATAGCATGAAACATATGGATCCAAATGAGCCCCTGACGAAGCAAGTCATAAACTAGGGTTTAAGCTTCTATCACTCTAGCAACCCATCATCTACTTATTACTTCCCAATGCCTTCCTCTAGGCCCAAATAATGGTGAAGTGTCATGTAGTCGACGTTCACATAACACCACTAGAGGAAAGACAACATACATCACATCAAAATATCGAATGAATACCAAATTCACATGACTACTTATAGCAAGACTTCTCCCATGTCCTCAGGAACAAACGTAACTACTCACAAATCATATTCATGTTCATAATAAGAGGGGTATTAATATGCATTAAGGATCTGAACATATGATCTTCCACCAAATAAACCAACTAGCATCAACTACAAGGAGTAATCAACACTACTAGCAACCCACAGGTACCAATCTGAGGTTTTGGGACAAAGATTGGATACAAGAGATGAACTAGGGTTTTAGAGGAGATGGTGCTGGTGAAGATGTTGATGGAGATTGACCCCCTCCCGATGAGAGGATCGTTGGTGATGACGATGGTGATGATTTCCCCCTTCGGGAGGGATGTTTCCCCGGCAGAACAGCTTCGCCAGAGCCCTAGATTGGTTCCGCCAAGGTTCCGCCTCGTCGCGGCGGTGTTTCATCCCGAAAACTTGCTTATTACTTTTTCCACGGTAAAAGACTTCATATACCAGAAGATGGGCACCGGACGCCTACCAGGGGGGCCCACGAGGCAGGGTGGCGCGCCTAGGGGGTAGGGCGCGCCCCCCACCCTCGTGGCCAGGGTGTGGGCCCCCTCTGGTGGATTCTTTCGCCAGTATTTTTTTATTAATTCCAAAACGTGCCTCCGTGAAGTTTCAGGACTTTTGGAGGTGTGCAGAATAGGTCTCTAATATTTGCTCCTTTTCCAGCCAAGAATTCCAGCTACCGGCATTCTCCCTCTTCATGTAAACCTTGTAAAATAAGAGAGTAAGTATTGTGACATAACGTGTAATAACAGCCATAATGCAATAAATATCGATATAAAAGCATGATGCAAAATGGACGTATCAATCAACCGTGTTACTAAATGCTTCTGCTTTCGGTCTACGAGGGTACATGGACACACTCTCCCTGCTCGTTGCTATGCTTCTCCTATATAGATCTTGCGTGATCGTAGGCAAATTTTTTGAAATACTATGTTCCCCAACAGTAGGTTGGGTTGTAGTACGTAGAGGGTTCGATGACCACTATTTTAGGGTAGGGTAGGTTGGGTTGTTGTCGAGGGGTCGATGACCACTATTTTAGGGTAGGGTTGGGTTGTTGTTGAGGGTTCGATGACCATTATTTTAGGGTAGGGTAGGCTGGGTTGTTATCGAGGGGTCGATGACCACTATTTTAGGGTAGGGTAGGTTGGGTGGTTGTCGAGGGTTCGATGACCACTGTTTTAGTGTAGGGTAGGTTGGTTAGTTGTCGAGGGGTCGACGACCACTATTTTAGGGTATGGTAGGTTTGGATAGTTATCGAGGGATCAATGACTACTATTTTAGGGTAGGGTAGGTTGGGTTGTTGTCGAGGGGTCGATGACCCCAATTTTGGGGTAGGGTTTGTATGGCTAAAAAATGACAACATATAGGCTATAACACAAATGACACACATGTTCACAGAATCAAATGAAACACATGTTCACATAGGTTCATAGGCGTCAGATGGAACAAAGGTTCACATGACTCAAAATTCCACATAGGTTGACAGTACTCAAATGGAACACATGTTGGAAATATGCCCTAGAGGCAATAATAAATGGTTATTATTATATTTCTTTGTTCATGATAATTGTCTATTGTTCATGCTATAATTGTGTTATCTGGAAATCGTAATACATGTGCGAATACATAGACCACAACGTGTCCCTAGTAAGCCTCTAGTTGACTAGCTCGTTGATCAACAGATAGTCATGATTTCCTGACTATGGGCATTGGATGTCATTGATAACGGGATCACATCATTAGGAGAATGATGTGATGGACAAGACCCAATCCTAAGCATAGCATAAAAGATCGTGTAGTTCGTTTGCTAGAGCTTTTCCAATGTCAAGTATCTTTTCCTTAGACCATGAGATCGTGCAACTCCCGGATACCGTAGGAGTGCTTTGGGTGTGCCAAACGTCACAACGTAACTGGGTGACTATAAAGGTACACTACGGGTATCTCCGAAAGTGTCTGTTGAGTTGGCACGGATCGAGACTGGGATTTGTCACTCCGTATGACGGAGAGGTATCTCTGGGCCCACTCGGTAATGCATCATCATAATGAGCTCAATGTGACTAAGGAGTTAGCCACGGGATCATGCATTACGGTACGAGTAAAGAGACTTGCCGGTAACGAGATTGAACAAGGTATTGGGATACCGACGATCGAATCTCGGGCAAGTAACATACCGATTGACAAAGGGAATTGTATACGGGATTGATTGAATCCTCGACATCGTGGTTCATCCGATGAGATCATCGTGGAACATGTGGGAGCCAACATGGGTATCCAGATCCTGCTGTTGGTTATTGACCGGAGAGGCGTCTCGGTCATGTCTGCATGTCTCCCGAACCCGTAGGGTCTACACACTTAAGGTTCGGTGACGCTAGGGTTGTAGAGATATTAGTATGCGGAAACCCGAAAGTTGTTCGGAGTCCCGGATGAGATCCCGGGCGTCACGAGGAGTTCTGGAATGGTCCGGAGGTGAAGAATTATATATAGGAAGTCCAGTTTCGGCCACCGGGAAAGTTTCGGGGGTTATCGGTATTGTACCGGGACCACCGGAATGGTCCCGGGGGTCCACCGGGTGGGGCCACCTATCCCGGAGGGCCCCATGGGCTGAAGTGGGAAGGGAACCAGCCCCTAGTGGGCTGGGGCGCCCCCCCACGGGCCTCCCCCTGCGCCTAGGGTTGGAAACCCTAGGGGTGGGGGGCACCCCACTTGACTTGGGGGGGGGGGAAGTTTCCCCCCTGGCCGCCGCCCCCCCCCCCTTGTAGATGGGTTCCAGGGCCGGCGCCCCTCCCCCCAGGGGGCCTATATATAGTGGGGGGGAGGGAGGGCAGCAGCAACACAGCCCCTGGCACCTCCCTCTCCCCCTGCAACACCTCTCCCTCTCGCAGAAGCTTGGCGAAGCCCTGCCGAGATCCCCGCTACATCCACCACCACGCCGTCGTGGTGCTGGATCTCCATCAAACTCTCCTCCCCCCTTGCTGGATCAAGAAGGAGGAGACGTCGCTGCTCCGTACGTGTGTTGAACGCGGAGGTGCCGTCCGTTCGGCACTCGGTCATCGGTGATTTGGATCACGACGAGTACGACTCCATCAACCCCGTTCATTAGAACGCTTCCGCTCGCGATCTACAAGGGTATGTAGATGCACTCCTTTCCCCTCGTTGCTAGTATACTCCATAGATGGATCTTGGTGATGCGTAGGAAATTTTAAAATTCTGCTACAATCCCCAACAGTGGTATCAGAGCCAGGCCTATGCGTAGTTACTATGCACGAGTAGAACACAAAGCAGTTGTGGGCGTAGATGTTGTCAATTTTTCTTGCCACTACTAGTCTTATCTTGTTTCGGCGGTATTGTGGGATGAAGCGGCCCGGACCGACCTTACACGTACGCTTACGTGAGACAGGTTCCACCGACTGACATGCACTAGTTGCATAAGGTGGCTAGCGGGTGTCTGTCTCTCCCACTTTAGTCGGAACGGATTCGATGAAAAGGGTCCTTATGAAGGGTAAATAGAAATTGGCATATCACGTTGTGGTTTTACGTAGGTAAGAAACGTTCTTGCTAGAAACCTATACAAGCCACGTAAAAAACTTGCAACAACAATTAGAGGACGTCTAACTTGTTTTTGCAGCATGTGCCTTGTGATGTGATATGGCCAGAAGATGTGATGAATGATATATGTGATGTATGAGATTGATCATATTCTTGTAATAGGAATCACGACTTGCATGTCGATGAGTATGACAACCGGCAGGAGCCATAGGAGTTGTCTTTATTTTTTGTATGACCTGCGTGTCATTGAATAACGCCATGTAAATTACTTTACTTTATTGCTAAACGCGTTAGCCATAGAAGTAGAAGTAATCGTTGGCGTGACAACTTCATGAAGACATAATGATGGAGATCATGATGATGGAGATCATGGTGTCATGCCGGTGACGAAGATGATCATGGCGCCCCGAAGATGGAGATCAAAGGAGCAAAATGATATTGGCCATATCATGTCACTATTTGATTGCATGTGATGTTTATCATGTTTTGCATCTTATTTGCTTAGAACGACGGTAGTAAGTAAGATGATCCCTTATAATAATTTCAAGAAAGTGTTCCCCCTAACTGTGCACCGTTGCGAAGGTTCGTTGTTTCGAAGCACCACGTGATGATCGGGTGTGATAGATTCTAACGTTCGCATACAACGGGTGTTGACGAGCCTAGCATGTACAGACATGGCCTCGGAACACACGCAATACACTTAGGTTGACTTGACGAGCCTAGCATGTACAGACATGGCCTCGGAACACGGAAGACCGAAAGGTCGAGCATGAGTCGTATAGAAGATACGATCAACATGGAGATGTTCACCGATCTTGACTAGTCCGTCTCACGTGATGATCGGACACGGCCTAGTTAACTCGGATCATGTTTCACTTAGATGACTAGAGGGATGTCTATCTGAGTGGGAGTTCATTGAATAATTTGATTAGATGAACTTAATTATCATGAACTTAGTCTAAAATCTTTACAATATGTCTTGTAGATCAAATGGCCCACGTTGTCCTCAACTTCAACGCGTTCCTAGAGAAAACCAAGCTGAAAGATGATGGCAGCAACTATACGGACTGGGTCCGGAACCTGAGGATCATCCTCATAGCTGCCAAGAAAGATTATGTCCTAGAAGCACCGCTAGGTGAAGCACCCATCCCAGAGAACCAAGACGTTATGAACGCTTGGCAATCACGTGCTGATGATTACTCCCTCGTTCAGTGCGGCATGCTTTACAGCTTAGAACCGGGGCTCCAAAAGCGTTTTGAGAAACATGGAGCATATGAGATGTTCGAAGAGCTGAAAATGGTTTTCCAAGCTCATGCCCGGGTCGAGAGATATGAAGTCTCCGACAAGTTCTTCAGCTGTAAAATGGAGGAAAATAGTTCTGTTAGTGAGCACATACTCAGAATGTCTGGGTTACACAACCGCTTGTCTCAGCTGGGAGTTAATCTCCCGGATGACGCGGTCATTGACAGAATCCTTCAGTCGCTTCCACCGAGCTACAAGAGCTTTGTGATGAACTTCAATATGCAGGGGATGGAAAAGACCATTCCTGAGGTATATTCAATGCTGAAATCAGCGGAGGTGGAGATCAGAAAGGAACATCAAGTGTTGATGGTGAATAAAACCACTAAGTTCAAGAAAGGCAAGGGTAAGAAGAACTTCAAGAAGGACGGCAAGGGAGTTGCCGCGCCCGGTAAGCCAGTTGCCGGGAAGAAGTCGAAGAATGGACCCAAGCCTGAGACTGAGTGCTTTTATTGCAAGGGAAGTGGTCACTGGAAGCGGAACTGCCCCAAATACTTAGCGGACAAGAAGGCCGGCAACACCAAAGGTATATGTGATATACATGTAATTGATGTGTACCTTACCAGTACTCGTAGTAGCTCCTGGGTATTTGATACCGGTGCGGTTGCTCATATTTGTAACTCAAAACAGGAACTGCGGAATAAGCGGAGACTGGCAAAGGACGAGGTGACGATGCGCGTCGGGAATGGTTCCAAGGTCGATGTGATCGCCGTCGGCACGCTACCTCTGCATTTACCTACGGGATTAGTTTTAAACCTCAATAATTGTTATTTAGTGCCAGCTTTGAGCATGAACATTGTATCTGGATCTCGTTTAATTCGAGATGGCTACTCATTTAAATCCGAGAATAATGGTTGTTCTATTTATATGAGAGATATGTTTTATGGTCATGCCCCGCTGGTCAATGGTTTATTCTTGATGAATCTCGAACGTGATGTTACACATATTCATAGTGTGAATACCAAAAGATGTAAAGTTGATAACGATAGTCCCACATACTTGTGGCACTGCCGCCTTGGTCACATTGGTGTCAAGCGCATGAAGAAGCTCCATGCAGATGGACTTTTGGAGTCTCTTGATTACGAATCATTTGACACGTGCGAACCATGCCTCATGGGTAAGATGACCAAGACTCCGTTCTCCGGAACAATGGAGCGAGCAACCAACTTATTGGAAATCATACATACCGATGTGTGCGGTCCAATGAGTGTTGAGGCTCGCGGAGGATATCGTTATGTTCTCACTCTCACTGATGACTTAAGTAGATATGGGTATGTCTACCTAATGAAACACAAGTCTGAAACCTTTGAAAAGTTCAAGGAATTTCAGAGTGAGGTTGAGAATCAACGTGACAGGAAAATAAAGTTCTTACGATCAGATCGTGGTGGAGAATATTTAAGTCACGAATTTGGTACGCACTTAAGGAAATGTGGAATCGTTTCACAACTCACGCCGCCTGGAACACCTCAGCGAAATGGTGTGTCCGAACGTCGTAATCGCACTCTATTGGATATGGTGCGATCTATGATGTCTCTTACCGATCTACCGCTCTCATTTTGGGGCTATGCTTTAGAGACTGCCGCATTCACTTTAAATAGGGCTCCGTCGAAATCCGTTGAGACGACACCGTATGAATTATGGTTTGGGAAGAAACCTAAGCTGTCGTTTCTAAAAGTTTGGGGATGCGATGCTTATGTCAAGAAACTTCAACCTGAAAAGCTCGAACCCAAGTCGGAAAAATGCGTCTTCATAGGATACCCTAAGGAAACCATTGGGTATACCTTCTACCTCAGATCCGAAGGCAAGATCTTTGTTGCCAAGAACGGGTCCTTTCTGGAGAAAGAGTTTCTCTCGAAAGAATTGAGTGGGAGGAAAGTGGAACTTGATGAGGTGATAGTCACCCCTTCCGAACCGGAAAGTAGCGCAGCGCGGGAAGATGTTCCTGTGGTGCCTACACCGACTGGGGAGGAAGTTAATGATGATGATCATGAAGCTTCGGATCAAGTTACTGCTGAACTTCGTAGGTCCACAAGGACACGTTCCGCACCAGAGTGGTACGGCAACCCTGTCCTGGAAATCATGTTGTTAGACAACGGTGAACCTTCGAACTATGAAGAAGCGATGGCGGGCCCGGATTCCGACAAATGGCTAGAAGCCATGAAATCCGAGATAGGATCCATGTATGAAAACGAAGTATGGACTTTGACTGACTTGCCCGATGATCGGCGAGCCATAGAAAATAAATGGATCTTTAAGAAGAAGACAGACGCGGATGGTAATGTGACCATCTATAAGGCTCGACTTGTCGCTAAGGGTTATCGACAAGTTCAAGGGGTTGACTACGATGAGACTTTCTCACCCGTAGCGAAGCTGAAGTCCGTCCGAATCATGTTAGCAATTGCCGCATTCTATGATTATGAGATATGGCAAATGGACGTCAAAACGGCATTCCTTAACGGCTTCCTTAAGGAAGAATTGTATATGATGCAGCCGGAAGGTTTTGTCGATCCTAAGAATGCTAACAAAGTATGCAAGCTCCAGCGCTCCATCTATGGGCTGGTGCAAGCATCTCGGAGTTGGAACATTCGTTTTGATGAGATGATCAAAGCGTTTGGGTTTACACAGACTTATGGAGAAGCCTGTGTTTACAAGAAAGTGAGTGGGAGCTCTGTAGCATTTCTCTTATTATATGTGGATGACATACTATTGATGGGAAATGATATAGAATTCTTGGAAAGTATAAAGGCCTATTTGAATAAGTGTTTTTCAATGAAGGACCTTGGAGAAGCTGCTTATATATTAGGCATCAAGATCTATAGAGATAGATCAAGACGCCTCATTGGTCTTTCACAGAGTACGTACCTTGACAAGATATTGAAGAAGTTCAATATGGATCAGTCCAAGAAGGGGTTCTTGCCTGTATTGCAAGGTGTGCAATTGAGCACGGCTCAATGCCCGACCACGGCAGAAGATAGAGAAAAGATGAGTGTCATCCCCTATGCCTCGGCCATAGGGTCTATTATGTATGCCATGCTGTGTACCAGACCTGATGTAAACCTTGCCGTAAGTTTGGTAGGAAGGTACCAAAGTAATCCCGGCATGGAACACTGGACAGCGGTCAAGAATATCCTGAAGTACCTGAAGAGGACTAAGGATATGTTTCTCGTTTATGGAGGTGACGAAGAGCTCGTCGTAAAGGGTTACGTCGACGCTAGCTTCGACACAGATCTGGATGACTCGAAGTCACAAACCGGATACGTGTATATTTTGAATGGAGGGGCAGTAAGCTGGTGCAGTTGCAAGCAAAGCGTCGTGGCGGGATCTACATGTGAAGCGGAGTACATGGCAGCCTCAGAGGCAGCGCAAGAAGCAATCTGGATGAAGGAGTTCATTACCGACCTAGGGGTGATTCCCAATGCGTCGGGCCCGATGACTCTCTTCTGTGACAACACTGGAGCTATTGCCCTTGCCAAGGAGCCCAGGTTTCACAGGAAGACCAGGCATATCAAGCGTCGCTTCAACTCCATTCGTGAAAGTGTTCAAAATGGAGACATAGATATTTGTAAAGTACATACGGACCTGAATGTAGCAGATCCGTTGACTAAACCTCTCCCTAGAGCAAAACATGATCAACACCAGAACGCTATGGGTGTTCGATTCATCACAATGTAACTAGATTATTGACTCTAGTGCAAGTGGGAGACTGTTGGAAATATGCCCTAGAGGCAATAATAAATGGTTATTATTATATTTCTTTGTTCATGATAATTGTCTATTGTTCATGCTATAATTGTGTTATCCGGAAATCGTAATACATGTGTGAATACATAGACCACAACGTGTCCCTAGTAAGCCTCTAGTTGACTAGCTCGTTGATCAACAGATAGTCATGGTTTCCTGACTATGGACATTGGATGTCATTGATAACGGGATCACATCATTAGGAGAATGATGTGATGGACAAGACCCAATCCTAAGCATAGCATAAAAGATCGTGTAGTTCGTTTGCTAGAGCTTTTCCAATGTCAAGTATCTTTTCCTTAGACCATGAGATCGTGCAACTCCCGGATACCGTAGGAGTGCTTTGGGTGTGCCAAACGTCACAACGTAACTGGGTGACTATAAAGGTACACTACGGGTATCTCCGAAAGTGTCTGTTGAGTTGGCACGGATCGAGACTGGGATTTGTCACTCCGTATGACGGAGAGGTATCTCTGGGCCCACTCGGTAATGCATCATCATAATGAGCTCAATGTGACTAAGGAGTTAGCCACGGGATCATGCATTACGGTACGAGTAAAGAGACTTGCCGGTAACGAGATTGAACAAGGTATTGGGATACCGACGATCGAATCTCGGGCAAGTAACATACCGATTGACAAAGGGAATTGTATACGGGATTGATTGAATCCTCGACATCGTGGTTCATCCGATGAGATCATCGTGGAACATGTGGGAGCCAACATGGGTATCCAGATCCCGCTGTTGGTTATTGACCGGAGAGGCGTCTCGGTCATGTCTGCATGTCTCCCGAACCCGTAGGGTCTACACACTTAAGGTTCGGTGACGCTAGGGTTGTAGAGATATTAGTATGCGGAAACCCAAAAGTTGTTCGGAGTCCCGGATGAGATCCCGGACGTCACGAGGAGTTCCGGAATCGTCCGGAGGTGAAGAATTATATATAGGAAGTCCAGTTTCGGCCACCGGGAAAGTTTCGGGGGTTATCGGTATTGTACCGGGACCACCGGAAGGGCCCGGGGGTCCACCGGGTGGGGCCACCTATCCCGGAGGGCCCCATGGGCTGAAGTGGGAAGGGAACCAGCCCCTAGTGGGCTGGGGCGCCCCCCCCCCATGGGCCTCCCCCTGCGCCTAGGGTTGGAAGCCCTAGGGGTGGGGGGCACCCCACTTGACTTGGGGGGGAAGTTTCCCCCCCTGGCCGCCGCCCCCCTTGTAGATGGGTTCCAGGGCCGGCGCCCCTCCCCCCAGGGGGCCTATATATAGTGGGGGGAGGGAGGGCAGCAGCAACACAGCCCCTGGCGCCTCCCTCTCCCCCTGCAACACCTCTCCCTCTCGCAGAAGCTTGGCGAAGCCCTGCCGAGATCCCCGCTACATCCACCACCACGTCGTCGTGCTGCTGGATCTCCATCAACCTCTCCTTCCCCCTTGCTGGATCAAGAAGGAGGAGACGTCGCTGCTCCGTACGTGTGTTGAACGCGGAGGTGCCGTCCGTTCGGCACTCGGTCATCGGTGATTTGTATCACGACGAGTACGACTCCATCAACCCCGTTCATTAGAACGCTTCCGCTCGCGATCTACAAGGGTATGTAGATGCACTCCTTTCCCCTCGTTGCTAGTATACTCCATAGATGGATCTTGGTGATGCGTAGGAAATTTTAAAATTCTGCTACGATCCCCAACAACACAGTTTCACATGACTCAAATGAAACATTTGTTCATATGACATATACATGGGTGGCAATCCCAGAAGTTCAACGACATCAAATTTCACACATTTCCACTAGCAGTGAAGTATTTCTTCAATCTTGCATATTTCTGAGCTTTCTTCCTTGTACCTGTTCTAGCTGTTGCTACTCCTCCAACTCTTCCACCTCTCACTGATCTCATTTTTGTAGCAAAAGAAGAAGTATATGTAGATATAGAAGTACGAGCAGCAAAATAACTACCTTCTCCAGCTGGAGGCCTTGGTGCTGTGAAAGCAGACCTAGCTGACTTAGTAGCAGAAGTTGGTGCCCTACGAGCAGCATCTGTTGCTGTAGCATCAGGTGGAATGTAGGCTTCTGCCTTCTGCCTTCCCTTCTCCTACGGTTCACGAATCAAAGAGAAAGACACATTAAAACTTGCACCAACATAATCACCAAATTCCTTATGGGCCACACCTTCTTCACTGACAAACACTAAAGGAGGATCAATGATGTATTGTCCATCAGATATCTCTACTAGTGTTATTGCCTTTCTCTTTCCCTTCTTTGCTGGAGAGACAACAATTGCCTGCTGCCTCTTGCCCATAGTAATAGCCAATGTGATCCTCTTGTTGGCCTGGTATTGCCTCAGCATTTCATCCACCTTATTTTGACTGTCCAGCAGTTTAAAACCATCCAATCCTATTCCATCACTGCTCATGTAATACATGCAGTTTGAAAAACCGTAGCCATTGTCAAGAAGCAGCGACATAAGATTGTAATATCTTATGTTTTTCTAAAAGAACTTAGTCCTGATGTAATTAATCCCTTCAAAGTCAATATGAATGTCCCACTGCTGATAGCTCAACCTACAATAGCAATTAAAAGTACATGTTACTATAACCTAAATTTGTAGAATACAGACTACAACCAGACTGTAATCCTAACAATGTAAATACCTAAATTTGTATAACACAAGTATACTTTAATCCTAACAATGTAAATATACCGTAAATTTGTAGATTAAAGATGCAACTACAATTAAAAGTACATGAAAAAAAACTACATTGTAGGTTGTCATTTGTAATTTGTAGGTTGTAATCTGTAGACAGACCCTAATCACCACTAAATCCAGAGGCTATAGGAAACCCTAAATCGACCTAAACCTCAACTACATTCAGAACGTAAATCAAACAATAAAACAAAAAAAGTAGAAGAAAGAGACAGTACGTCTTGTCGCCGGCATTAGTAGGGAGGACTGCTGCAGCCGACGGCGCCCGCGCCGCCGCCACGGAAGCCTTGTCTACATGGCAAGGAGATGACGGCTCATCCCCATCGAGTTGGCCTCCCGCACCTTCATCTTCAATGGATCTAGATCCAAATGGAGTAGCAGACGCCGCCGCCGCACACGCCCTCTGCCTGCACCATGGCGAGAGCGGGCCGTCCTCTGAGGAGGAGGATCCGAAGTCTACACCTAGTAGGTTCCGCCCGTGACTCCGTCCAGATCTGGATCTGCCGTCCTCACCACCCTTGATATCGCCGGAGGGAGTGGTCGCCATGGTTTCGCGCGCAACAAAGGAAAGGGAGGGGAATGAGAGCCTACTGCGCGCATAGTGAGCTTAACGAGCGGCGGTAACGGTCGTCTGGGCTCTGCCGTTTGCCCTGGCCACGTGGTTCCAAATGGTGGGCTATAACTGTCAGTTTTGCTCTTAGTCGCCGCTCATAGCACGTTTAGTGCATTTTGTTATTCACTTGCCATAGAAGTGGTGGTTTTTTGAAACTTTTGGCAGAAGTGGTCGTTTTGGAGTACTCTAGCCATAAATATGATGATTTTCAGCAATTACTCTTCCTTCGAGGGTGGGGACTGCACCAGTGGAACAGAGGAAGAAGGGACAACGTGCGATCTAAGCGTCACGCTCCACCGTTGTTCCTACACGTAGCCCAGTGCCGTGCTCCGCTGGGAGCCGACCACCCCGACCGAAGCCGTACGAGGGCACAAACCTGGTGGGTCAGGCAGAAGAGCAGGGATTCGGTGAACGACTATGTTGTTGAGGGCCACGACAACGTGAGTATGACAGCTAGCATCCGGGCATCCGACGGGTGGCTCGTGGCGTGCCCAATCTCATTATGCGTGCTCGCGTGCTGGCGGCGCTTGGCACGAATCAGTGTATGGTGGCCGCAAGGGAACACGGAGGATGGTGGCAAGGTTTTTGATTCCGAATGAGAAAAATTGGGAAACTCTTCCCGTCAGGCGGTTGATCCATGGTAGACATCCACCAGATGCGTTGCCGTTGGATCGGATTCAATCACATGGCTGCCTGGCGCTCTCTCTTGGTCTCATGCCCTCTCTCTTTCTGGAAACATCAGCAAGTAACAGTGTATCCTTATCCTCACAAGCCCCAACTGCTCATCCTTCCTCCTAGCACGTGCTATCCATCTCAAGCTCCCAGCCATGGCAATACGATTGCTCCTCCAGCCAGAAACCACATGTTGCCTCAAGATGGAAACCACGCTGGCAAGCAGGCCACGGCTGCCAGCACCTGCTACGATGGTGGCTACCCCCCACCACTGATGCTACGAGCTCTGCTGTTGCAAAAGAGCCGATTGATGAAGTCTTGGATTGCAACATCGTCCATATTTCTGAAACATGGGGAATGTTAGAGAGGAACACGACGGTGCAGGGATGTGAGTGCGGCGATTTTTCTGCAACATGACCTTTGTTGCAAAAGTTTCTGAAACATAACTATGTTGCAAAAGTTTTCTGAAACATAACTCCTGGTATAGAATTTTTCGCAACATAATCTCCTCGAAAAAGTTTATGCAACTTAAACTTAGTTACAAAGGTGGAGAGCGCCGCTCGGTCACTTGATGATGCAGATTCGATGGCTCGCGACGCGACCGATCTTACAAAAAAATCAGCCGGCGAACACGTAGCACTGCCCAAAAAAATTCTACAACATTAGCTTTGTTGCATAAAAAAAATTTACAACAAGACCTTTGTTGCAAAAGTTCTGCAACTGAACTCTGTTCCGAACATCGGAAGCGCAACATCATTCTTGTTGCAAAACTAGGAGCTAAATCTGAGGGCGTTGAATCTAGTGGTTCGCGAGGCGGCGGATCTTTTAAAAAGATCCGCTAGCCGACGCATAGTGCTGCCAAAAAAATTTATTGTGGGCAGGCGAGATTCTCGGTTACCACGGTTACCGAGAAATACGAAACAAATTTCGGATGGGATTTATAATTAAATATTGAATTCAATATTTTTGAACTAGATATAGATAAAACTTCACTACTAGAAAACAGGGCATTGGTTCGGCCCTCGTAATACCATTAATCCCGGTTCGCTCACGAACCGGGACCAAAGGAGGCAACTGTCGCCGTTCGTGAGCCCAGGAGGCCGGCCGGGCCACGTGGGCCATTGGTCCCGGTTCGTCTGGACCTTTTGGTCCCGGTTCCACGCACGAACCGAGACCAATGCGCCTCGCCCCTGGCCCATGACCATTAGTCCCGGTTTGTGCCACAAACCGGGACTAAAGGGTTGGTCCTCGTTGCGGTCAGAGTTTAGTCCCACCTCGCCAACCGAAGGACGCTCACACCGGTTTATAAGCCCGTCCCTCTTTGCCTTGTTGAGCTCCTCTCAAAGTGAAAATAGATGCCCTTATACAGGAAATTTGACCTAACTTCAGAGTAAATTTCTTTGAAATTCATAGAAATTTATTATGAATTTAGGTTGAATGCTCTCTATAGGCGCATCTATGCTCATTTTTTTATGTTGGGGTTGGCGATCTTTGCAGACTTTTTGTGTGTTGAATATGCACCATTCAAAATCAGTCTCTGTTTTGAATGGTTCATTTTGAACACACAAAAAGTCTGGAGTTCAAATAAGTTCAAGAAAATGAAATCCCTTTGTAACAGATGAGTTTTCGTCCGAAACCCTGATACTTCGAAAGAGATTGTCCATTTTGTTCACGAAGTGCATCCAGCTTTTGCCGTAACCCTCTCTACTTTTTAGCACATGCTATGTGGGTGAAATGATGATACCATGCCAACTTTCAACCTTTTCAGAGCTCATTTGTAGGGCTTTTCAATTTCAGGGTCATTTAGCTCAAAACAATCCGTCACTGCATGAAAAATAACAAATGAAGTTAGAAAGGGTTGAAAATTGATGATGTGGCTTCGAATGGTGCATTTTGACACACAAGAAGTCTGGAGTTTAAATAAGTTCAAGAAAATGAAATCCCTTTGTAACAGATGAGTTTTCCTCCGAAACCCTGATACTTCGAAAGAGATTGTCCATTTTGTTCACGAAGTGCATCCAGCTTTTGCCGGGACCCTCTCAACTTTTTAGCACATGCTATGTGGGTGAAATGATAATACCATGCCAACTTTCAACCTTTTCAGAGTTCATTTGTAGGGTTTTTCAATTTCAGGTTCATTTGAAATGCTTTTAAATTTTAGGGTCTTATAGCTCAAAATAATTAGTAAATGCATGAAAAATAACAAATGAAGTCAGAAAGGATTGAAAAATGATGATGTGGCTTTGAATGGTGCATTTTGAACACACAAAAAGTTAGGAGTTCAAATATGTTTTAAAAAATGAAATCCCTCTGTAACAGACGAGTTTCCGTATGAAATCCTGATACTTTGAAACAGATTGTCCGTTTTGTAAACGAAGTGCATCCAGTTTTTGCCGTAACCCACTCAACTTTCTTGCACATGCTATGTGGATGAAATGATGATACCATGCCAACTTTCAACCTTTTCAGAGTTCATTTGAAATGTTTTTCAATTTTAGGGTCTTATAGCTCAAAATAATCAGTAAATGCATGAAAAATGGTGCATGAAAAGTAAAAAATAAAATAAATAAGTTATTAGAAACAAAATAATATAAACATTATTAAAATATATAAGTAGAAACAAAATAAAATAAACTTTAATAAAATTTATGAAACTAAAATTAACAAAGTATTTTCTGTTCAAAACATTATAACAAACCTCTAGTATTATTGAAACTAAAATTATATAAAATTGATGCAACTAAAATTATCGAAGTATTTTCTCTTCAAAATCATTAAAAGCAAAAAGAATTTTCATAAAGAACTTTTTTTGTTAGAAACTTTAATAGCAAAAAGAATTATCATAAGTAAAATAAATAAGTAATTAGAAACAAAATAAAATAAAATAAATAAGTTTTTTGTTGTAAGTAGAAACAAAACAAAATAAATAAAGCAAAAAAGAAAACAAAAAACAGGCAAAAATAAAAAATATGCCACCTACTGGGCCACCACGGCCTGAATACGACTAGAAACCCATCGATGGGCCAGGATTCAGGCCCGCAGAAGGCCCAGTAAGCCCATCAGGCATAGCAGTGACAATTAGGCCCGTAAGCCTGCAATGGAGAGGAGCTCGAGAGGGGTGCGGCAGTGGGGCTTATAAACCACTGCGCGCCCCTCTCAACTAGCGAGGTGGGACTAAACTTTCGACGCGGGCGCAACAGCACCAACCGAGACTAAAGGTGTGCATTGGTACCGGTTCGTGGCACTAACCGGTACCAATACCCCCCCCCCTTTAGTCCCGGTTGGTGCCACCAACCGGGACCAAAGGCCTCTTTTGTCACGAACCGAGACCAATGCTTCGTCTATATAACTAGCACTTGTGAAAATTTTCATTCAGTTCACGTCTTCCCCGCCCCGACGACGCCGCCAGGCTGCCCCTCTGCGCCTCACCGTCGCCGTCGTCGCCCCTGCCTCCGACACCGTCCCGCGCCGCCCAGACGCCGTCGCCGCCCCGCGCCCCCTGCCTCCTCATCGCCCGTCGCCGCGCCCCTCCCCTCCGCACCCTGCCACCTCGTCGCCCGTCGCCGCGCCCCTCACCGTCGCCGTCGCTGCCCCCTGCCTCCTCGTCGCCCGTGGCCGCGCCCCTCACCGTCGCCCCCGTGCCCTGCCTCCTCATCGATCGCCGCCCCCTTAGTGAGCTCATATGAATTTTCCTAATTTAGATGTGTAGTTAATTTAGATGTGTAGTTTAGATGTGTAGTTAATTGAGTTGTTGTAATTTGTTCACAAATGAATATGCAAAAGTTAGAATTGTTTTCTGTTCATAGATTTTTTTTGTGATATTATTGTTGAATATGCAAATGTTTGTGTGTTCATATATATGCAAAGAATATGTCAATTTTTTCATAGAATTTTTATAATTTTTTTCTGTTGTAGTTTTGTTCATAGAATTTTTATCTTGTTCATAGAATTTTTATGATTTTTTCTGTTGTAATTTTGTTCATAGAATAAGAAGAGAAAGTGTTTAATAGAATTAGTTAGAAAAATAATAGAACTAGTTAAACTAGTTTATTTTTAGTAAGTACTACTTTATTCTATTTATAGTAAGTGCTTAGTAGTTGAACTAGTTGATTTAATAAAACTAGTTTATTTTACTATAGAAGTAGTTTATTTTTAGCAAGACAATTAATAGAACTAGTTTATTTTTTTAGTTAAAGCAATTATTCCCGCATCGACGTCGACGATGCCAATCCCGCATCCTCGTCGTCGACTCGGCGGAGGAGGCCGGCTTGATCAGAGGGGCCATGTCCGGGACTGGGCTCCGCCGGGCCGGTTTTGGGAGGTGCTACCTTCCGGGGGGTGTGGGTTGGTGAGGAGCCAGCCCGTCATTGACCCGATCCTTGTTTGGTGGCGGTCGCATGGGCCAGTGATGGTGCCGAGGCTTCCGGACACCGCGGAGGTGATACGTCACCGTGTCAGCGAGGAGGACGAGCACGTCTGTCGCTACATGGTTCCGTTGGAGTGCAGGTTCGACAATACCTGGCAGGTTCTTCAGGGATCTCACTGGAGCTATGATCCTGTGATGGTTCCTTCTCTTTGGGTATCCACCGCCCGCGCCGATACCCGTCGGGCGCTACGGTTCTAGTTGTACTAGCGATGCTATATGTATGATAGTATTCGAGGTGTATTAGTGATAATATTCGACGATGTACGGACGCATGGAGATGATGTAGTTTTGCTTATAATTGAATGCATCCTAATTTGAATACTACTTTATTTTGTGATTTGATTTTTCTTATTGAATGCTCAAATTGGAAAACTACTCCTACTTTGAATGCTAAAATTGGAGAGCACTATGCAAGGCGTATGCATATGATTAGTTGATAGCTTATAGGGTTTTTCTTTTCGCAGAAATCTAGGAGCCCCCCTCCATCATCCCCGCCGTCGTCCCCGTCACCGACCCCCTCCGACCTCGAGGTGAGACCAACCACGAACCGGTTTTAGAAAGATAATTAAACGATATTTTGGGTTGACTTTAAGTCTATTGAGTCTCCACCATATATGAGAGGACGAAGAATCCCGACTGTTGTCGTGGGGGTAGCTTCTCCTTCGTTCCCGTGTGCTAGACAATTTGGTGTAATGCACTCGGGAACGAAAGGAAGGAGCTACCATCACCGATGATCGCAAATGTCTGAGAGGAATCAGTGAGGGAGAGTTCCACCATATATATATGAGAGGACGAAGAATCCGGACTGTTGTCGTGGGGGTCGCTTCTCCTTCATTCCCGTGTGCTAGACATTTTGGTGTAATGCACTCGGGGATGAAAGGAGGAGCGGCCATCACCAACGGTCGAATGTATAGACCACGTGAGTTGAGAGTTTTCAAGAAAAGACTCGACAAACCGATAGTCAAACCGTGATGAATAATAATGATCTAACTTAGGTTTTTTAGTACATATATTTAATTGTAGACGTTTAATATTTGAATTATGAACATAGGAGATGTCGTACTCGGACGACGAAAGTCTCCCGTGGGAGTGCGACTGGTGCCACGACGACCGAGGTCTGTGCGACAGGCCTCACCTGGACGAAGATCGCCGCTTCAGTATTAAGCAGGAGGAGACCTTCGATGTTGAAACGGCACGCAACGACGTCAAGTGTTATTTTTTCGTAATTAAGCACGACTTCAACTATTTCAACGTGTACTTTTCATCTTTTACAATTCGACTAGCTTATCCCATGCCATGCAAGACGCTACCTCTTGGAGAGGATGGGTTTTGAAGACCATGAAAGTATGGAAACAAAGAAAATTCACCTAAGGACCCATCATGATATAGATTTTGAAGTAAATCTATATAATTCTGAGAGCGTAACCCATTTTGGTTGCAAAAATTGGGAAGCATTTTGCAAGATGTATGGTTTTGATGAGGGTATGCTTGTCACCATGGATCTTGGTGATTCTGACATCGAGCAAGACAATATGGACATTTGGGTCCTTGTTGATACGCCTCCAATTCAACCGCTATGTGAGTTTCTCAAACATAGTTATTAGCTAATTTATATTGTTCATTTTAAAATAGTTGACAGCTTATTTTCATTGACAGCTTATTTTGATTGTTCAAACAATGTGCGGAACATGGTAGACAGAACCTATTACACCGATGGTTCTGAGTTAACTTATAAGGAGAAAACTCATCTGGTCGGATTTTGTACTGATCTTGAGAATTACAATATCTATTGTAAAACTCCTCCACATTATGGTCAATACGTGCCACTAGTGCACGTGTTGAACTACGGTAACTACTATGGAGATACCCTGGTAAGATTTTTTACTATTACGACATATGTGCATCTTTTGCATACTTCTAAAACTAGTACATCATTGCTAACTATGAAGTTATTACTATGTTTTTCAACAGATAATCCCAGAGGATTGTGTGCCTCATTTGATGTATCAGAATGGTAGCCTTGATGTTTTGAACATATAACCAGGTCATCCTACGGATCTCAACTGTCCATACCGGATTTCTAAAAGAAGTGGAGACATGAAAATCAAAGAATGGAAAAAATGTATCGACAGTCGCAAGGAGGTTCTTGGAAGCAAAAGGAAGCGAAGCGCAAAAATTGGAGACAGGATGATCTCCATTCTCCATAATGGAGAGTCGGGGTCTATATTGTTTTTATGCTATTTTACCTTAAAGAGGGTATTTAGGTCCTACCTAATACTGATGATCATCTGCTAAGAACAATTAAGTAGGGTTGATTCGATGACTATGAGGATGATGATCGTATGACTTGTTATTAATAACGAGTAGAAGTTGTATGATGATGATTAGTAGGACTTGTTATTATGATGATGCATGATGCGGGCATGAAGAGTTATTATATATCAGTTATTATATATCTCTGTTAGCTAGCTTACACACCCTAAATTACCCCCTAAACCCTCCCCCCTTTCAAAAAAACAAAAACCCCAGCCACTGAAATGCTGACGCATGGATGCCTTTTGGTCCCGGTTGGTGTCACCAACCGGGACCAAAGGCCCTCCTGCCTGGGCTGGCCGCAGCGGCCACGTGGAGGCCCATCTGTAACGACCCTTTAGTAACCGGGAGAGATGGCCCATCTGTAACTAAAGGGCTAGGGCATTAGTAACGACCCTTTAGTCCCGGTTCAATAACCGGGACAAAATGCCCTTACCAACCGGAAGAGATGACCCTTTTTCTACTCGTGCTTGAACAGCTATCAACCAGGAGAGTGCTACCAGCTCAGTGCTACGTCGTGTATACCCATTGTTGGGTGCTTAATTTTTTCATGTACGTATATTCTAAAAATAAACAAAAAGAGGTTACAACGAAGATGAATCGAACGTGCTACCTCTCGATGCGGGGAGTAGATAGTTACCACCAGGACACAATCATGAACGGCTACACTACTGATATGGTATAGTATTTTCCCGAATTCTGAATCGTGCAGCTGCGTTGGATTGTTGTCTCGAGCGCACGCGCTACCGGACAAAAGCCCCACGTACCCTCGTCGCTGAAAATAACACCGCTACCCATCCACTATCTCTCTCCAAAAAAGAACGCCTTATCCTAATATCCTTTCCTCGTCTCAACCTGGTGGTGGCGAAGAACCAGAGGGCCACAGCCGCCGCCGGTGTCGTAGCCCAGGGTGTCGAGGAAGAGGCGACGGACTGGAGGAACCAGGCGAGCCGGTCGGCGGGTAACCGGAGCAGCAGCGCTATCGTCTCCTCCCTTCATCTTTCTTCTAGCTGGAGCGGGGTCGGCCAGCTGCCGCATCCCCGTCGAGGAAGGGGCCACGAAGCTCACGCCGGAGAGTGGCCTAGTGCTTAGGTAAGGCTGCAGCCGCGCCGTCGTGTGGTCTGCTGACACCAAGGGTTGGTCCATCGCCGGGGCGTGCATCAGCAGCGACGCCTCCGAGATTGGCCACCCGCCATGGATGTTCCTCTGGTCTGACCCTAGTGCCATGGAACAAGTCAAGGTACCCCTCCCCCCCCCCCCCCCCCCCGTGTCACACCCTCTGTTCGCTTGGATTTGGCAGCCCTCACCTTGGATTCTCTTTGTATCCAGCACGCATGGCAGCAGATCGCTGCAGCCATCCTTCTCACCTAGGAAGGAGGAGATCCATCAGCAGCAGCCCAGGTTCGTCTCTCTTTTTCCTCGTCCCTGCTCACTTCCTCAACTCTCTGCTTAGGTTCTGTGTGTTGCTGCTAGATCCTCAAGTGTGAGTTTAGCCTGCTAGATGTGTATACTAGTTTCAGTTTATCTAGAAGAAGAGGGGAGTGAGGAGACCAGTTTCGCTCGTGTCTTGCTCAATTCTGTACTAGTTTCTCATCAAGTGTCCCCTGACATGGGTTAGCTGGATGGATGGATACATATATCTAGCAAAATGAACATGAGTAATTATTGTCTACTGATTAAGGCGATTGATGCAAGGTGTTCATATATCTATCTATCTATGTGTTACTACTTCTAGGAAAGGGAATCAGTGTTTTTGCTTGGAGATTGTACTGATTTTTACGACCAGGAATTTTTTTGTTTTTTGCATTCTAGCTACCTCACTTTTTAGCATGAGTTGCCTAGAGTTCCAATTCCCCAACCCGCTTGCTTCTCCATCTACTCCAACTTGTTCTATCTAACCTGCTCCGAACTGCTGCAGGATCTACTCAATTTTGATCCTTTTCTTAGTGCCTGCCAGTAGTTGCTCCAAAATTTAGCATCAGTTGCTTGAAATTATAGGCAAAGTTGTTGCATTTTTTTTACTTTTGCACACGAGATCATGTGTTATCATTTTTGTTTAGAAGGATCATGTTTGAGGGAACTTGGTGGGCAGAACAAACTAACATATACAAGTATAAGTCTATCATATGCTCTGCTCTGTCTCTTGATTGATGACAACAGAATTCAGTAGGAGTACCGTTTGTTCATCCAATTGATAATTCATTCCTGAACTGCCACTGTTTTTGCGAGATGAATAATGGGCTAGATTCAGAGATAAGTGAATTTTGCCTACATATAGAATTAGATTGCCATTGTTTTTTTATAAAATGAAATGAATGTGCTCCATGCAACTCAGGGGGTTTTGGTGTTGATTTTGCATGAGATACAACTGATTTCAATGTCATAAACACATTTTTTTTGTGCAACTTGTTGCTTCAAAGCATGTGTAGTTGCTCAAGTTTATAATATGGGTTGCCTGGAATTAAACGAAAGGTTGCTTTAATTTTTACTAAATCTATAGGGCCTGGAAACAGGGGGAGGTGCGGATTTTGTACTCCGCTGAGTGGCTTCTCTTGTGACGGACGTCACGCCTGATATGGGGATTGAAGGGGGTTGGGCAGCATTGGATTCGGAAGGCGACATTCCACTCCAAGGATAGAATAGTTACTTGGATTTCGTTAAAATAGTTGCATTCTGTGCGTGTACCGCAGTTGCTTAGTTTTGTTGGGGCAGTTGCTCGGATTTGTTTTTGAACATTTTTGTTGCATTTTTGCCTCTTGTAATGCAGTTGCTTGGTTTTCCTAGGACAGTTGCTTCCTTTTTACTAGAACAGCTTTGCATTTTTGTGTTTTTAGTTGAGTTTCTTGGGGTTTTGCTAGGCTAGATGAGAAGTTGCATGGAGAGGGGGGCCAGATAGTTTTCCACAAAGGTTATTCAAGTTTCTCACACCTTTTTTTTCTTCCTAAAGTAGTAGATAATCTAAGTAGTAATGCTAGGGACAGTTACCTATTTTTGCTAGGACAATTTCACACTTTTCTGTTTCGAGTTGCTTGGATTGTTTGCTGTAAGTTTTTTAGATTATCATCTCAGATTTGAATACGCATGCAGACTGAGAAGATACATCTATGAAGTAGTTCCTCATGGCCTATAACTGATGCGATGATTGATTTGCATGGCTATCATCCCGATCCTCCTCCCGTCGACGCGCTCCGTGCGAAGCACACCATCGCCCCACCCTCCACCCTAAAGTAGATGCTAGGGGAGTTGCTTGATTTTTCTAGGACAATTGCTTGGTTTTTCTAGGGTAGTTGCTTGTTTTTCTTGCTAGAACAATTTTTCCATTTTGTGTACTTTTGTAGTTGAGTTGTTTGGATTTTTGCTAGAACAGATGAGAAGTTACATGGAGGAGGGGGGATAAGATAGTTGTCCACAAAGGTTATTCAACTTACTCATGTTTTTTTTCTGCCTAAAATAGACAATCTGCTTGTTTCTGCTACAACAGTTTCCCACTTTTTGCGTTTCTTTGTAATCGAATTTCTTTGATCTTCTGCTACAACATACGAGAAGGTGGATGAGAGGGGAGTTGCTTGGTTTTGCTAGGACATTTTTTTCATAAAAGGTTATTCAAGTTGCTCATACATTTTTTCCCTCTGCCTAAAATAGATGGTAGGGGAGTTGCTTGGTTTTGCTAGGGCAGTTGCTTGTTTTTTTTGCTAGAACAATTTTGCATTTTTGTGTTTTTTATATTGAGTTACAAGCAAAAGGGCTGCTCAACCTGATGTTTCACAGGGTGAAATGCTGGATCGACATGAGGTACCCATGGTTTTTTCAGATTTTTTTGATGAAACGGTGAAGATGAAGAAGGAAAGCAACCGTAACGGGCGAAGAGAGGTGGATAGGAAGTAATTCTAAAAAATAATGTATTAGTAGATTAAGTTGCATCAGAATATATATGGAGCTGCTTAGTTCACATCAACAGTTGCATAAAAATGCCTGGAACACATTTTTGCTTTTTTAATAGTTGTCCATGAATCACACTAAAGTTGCCTATGTTAGAGAATATATATGCATTAATGCCACCTATATATGTTGTCTCTACTTGTTGTTTTTGTGGTTCTTTTTTTTCGCACAAGGGTTGCCTGATATTACTGCAAGGAGCTTATGGGGCAGCAACCACTCTTTTAATGCATGACACTAGTTGCTTCAAATTTTAAAAGAGTTGTCCGAAATCATAACAAAGTTGCTGCATGTATTTTTACTTTTGTTTTGGGGATGCATGCTACTTTTTAATGCAAGGAACTCATATGGGGCAGCAGACCTTTTTTACATGCCTGATAGTAGTTGGACTCATTGGATGGTTAAAAGTGTCTACAGAGGCAGATTCCGATATTTGGGGCGTTTTGGTGATCCACGTTGGAGCTGACCTTATGATAGGCGATTGAGAGGTGAAGCTAGTCAATTGGTAGTCATGGTAACCAACTTATAAGGATCCTCCGTTGATGGCTAGTCATACTAGGTGGAAAAAGGAGTTGTTTTTCTATAACACTAAAGTTGCCTCTGCAGCACATAAAGTTGCTCAGAAAAAAAAGTTCGGCGAAACCTACTTACATGGGATCTAGTTTTGAAGAACTCATCACGAGAAACCCAACGGTGAAAACGGATTTGAATTTTGAGATTCTATTCAAAAGTTACAAGTTTTTAAAGTTTTTGATCCCCTAATAAATGCAGGTGTGATGGATAGCGTGAGCACATGGGACCTGACATTTTTGTGTGTGGACGTGGCGTGGTAGTTTTGCCAGATTTTTCTATTCGCATGCGAGCGATCCTCACGTGATTCGCGCAGGGGCTGTCCTTTCCTTATTCGGCTGCATGGTCGCGCGCGCGGGATGCCTCTTCCCTTTTCTGGTAGAGCGCTAGCTATTGCGATCGGGCGCCCGTGCGCCAGCGAGCCGCGTCCTAGTATTTTACATCTTGAGCGTTTAAATTAAAAAAATCAGAATTTTTGCTCGGCACACTTCTTTCCCGTGGGACGGCGAGAAACACGGATACCGCTCGGTATCCGAGTTTTCCGCGCGGTGCCCAAAACCTTGGATGGTTGGGTGGGAGGTCGGGTGACAGTGAGCTCTCAGCAGATTCTGGTGGGGAGGAGGTCGGTCGGCGGTGGACGAGCAACCACACGAGGATGAAGGAGGTTGGAGGTCGGGTGAGCATGAGCTATTAGTGAATTCCAGCGGAGAGGAGGAGTGCAGCGAGGAAAGGAACAACAGTCAACGCGGAGAGAGCGAGAGATGAGAGGGAAGTTTTTTTTCTAGGTAGGCCCACATGTAAGGAGAGGTAAAAAAAGGTGATGTGACAGTGCTTGGTCAACAGTCAGCGCGAAGAGAGCGAGAGATGGGATAGAAGGTTTGTTTTTTCTAGTAAGTCAAAATCAGGCGTATGGTTAATTCCTAAACAGGTGGTTAATTCAAAATATGTGACAAACGGTTTTGAAATTGAGAATTGAATCTTAAACCGAGTGGATGTAGTGTGGACTTTGCTCTCGCTCGTGAGCCCACCTTATTGCCATGATGGTGCATGATAGAGTGAGTCGATGGATGGCCTAGATTTGGCCTGATTTACGATATGGATGAATGTATTTACATAGATATGCAATGGAATTACATCACTATTACTCCCCGTAAAATAAGTGACTCAAAGTAACTTTCTACTAACTTTATACTTTGAGTCACTTATTTTAAGACGGAGGGAGTACATTTGATGGGCGGAGAACCCTTTTTCATGTAAACACGCGTATTTTGCATGTCAATCTACCAACCAACAAATCTACCCCTCGATTCTAAAAAAAAATCTACCCCTCATCAAATAATAATTAAAAAAGCAAAAAAAGAACTTATGTAATACGTCGGTGAACTTTAGCGTCAATTCTGGATTAAATTGATGTTATTTTTCGCGAATATACAATGGCTTGCATATCATTCGAATTCATATATATAGGACAAGAGTACACCCGGGGGGGGGGGGGGTTTCTAAAAAAAGATGTTAGGTGGGGGGGGGGGGGGCGTTGTTGCATACCTTGCTGATTTATCGTGAATTGTACTTAGCATTTACTAAAATAAATAAATTGATGTTTATTGGGAGGATGCTTTGAGATTGGTATAAATACCACGTGTGGTGCTTGGGCAGAATCCTAACTTAATTTAGGAATATACCCGGGTCTCGTGTAAACCGGTGCCGAATTATTTTCTGACACGTTTTCCGCCCAACCCCCAAAACCCATGGACTCACGGACGAGCTCACCAGCGGCCGCCGCCGCCGCGCCGCTCCTCCCGGACGATCTCCTCCTGGAGATACTCCTGCGCCTCCCGCCGGAGCCGACCTATCTCTTCCGCGCCTCCTTCGTCTCCAAGCACTGGCGCGGCCTGGTCCACGACGCTGGCTTCCTCCGCCGCTTCCGCGACTTCCACGGCGGGACTCCTCCGGTTATCGGATTCTTAAGAAAGCATGGAGGGCCTCCACTGTTCCTCCCTACCTCCGGCGGCTTCGCGGTCTCTACTCCCACGATGTCCGACGTCGGCAGGTCGGTCCTCGACTGCCGCCACGGCCGCGCCCTGCTGCACAGCAGACGATCCAGTACGCTCCTCGTCTGGGACCCCATGACCACGGAAGAGCACTACCTGCCACTCCCCACGCTGACCTGTCCGGGGGACTTTCAATGCAATGCCGTGGTTCTCTGTGCAGCTGACCACGCCGACCACAATGACTGTCACTCGCGCCCGTTCCTCGTGGTGCTCGTGTGCACTAGCTTGAGAGATTTGATCACCTTCGCCTGCGTCTACTCGTCTGAGACCCGTGTCTGGGGTGTCTGGGGTGAGATCACTTCATCTCATATACCAGATTCATATGTTAGGGGAGAGCCGAGGCCGCCTCTGGTTGGAAACACGCTCTACTGGCTTTTGGCCAACCATCACATCGTCGGGTTTGATCTGGATAAGCATAGCTTTGATTTAGTTGAGAAGGTTCCACATGTCTACTATCAAACTATCCTCGTGTCGGCAGAGGATGAACTTGGTTGTGCCGGAGTTGATGGATTCAGTCTTCATTTCTGGTCAAGGGTAGCTAGCATTGATGGGTCGGTAACATGGACACGTCGCAGAGTTGTTGATCTGGAGAAGCTTCTTGCGGCAGAAGTAGTGGCGGCATGTATGCTTCCAGTGGAGCCAGTTGGCTATGCTGAAGATGCTGATGTGATCTTCATTTATGTTGATCCTGGCACCTACATGATCCGTCTCAAGTCCATGCAGATCACGGAAGTCTCTGACAAAGGACCCTACACACATATTTTTCCTTACACAAGTTTCTACAGGCCAGGTACTGCCATTACTTCTGCAACGGAGGAGTTCACTTAATCTTCCAAACTGCATCTGCCTTGTAGATGGTTTCACATATACGAGCCATAGTACATTACATATGAAGTTTTCATGGAACTTCTTTTGAAATAACTGCTTACTGAATGATGACTTGATTAGTCATCCATACTCTGCACTCAACAGATTATTGATTCCCGGGTCTGCCTGCTGCTGATTTGTTTATCGACTCATTCTTCTCACAGGAATCACCGGTGGAGCTGGAGAAGATCAAGCTGAACTGTTGAACGGCACTTGAGATAATTGTGTTGTCATATCTATTATCCCGTCTTGTTAGTTGAAGAGCTGATGTAACATTATCTTTTAGTACACATGCATATATATATGTTTGCACTTGAACGGATCAATATTTTTTGCATTGGTAAAGATGCTGAAGTGCTATACATGATGCAGTTTGAACCTCAAACAGCATGCGCATTTGGCCCCTATTCCTATTATTTCTCAACTACAATATTTGGACAGAGAAGTCTTTAGTTTTTGTTTTTCTTGCCTTAGATGGCTATCTCCCTGTCCACTCTTGAAAGTTTGTAACTGACTAACTGACAAGTGTGAACCACTTCTTCCTTGATCTGCACACTTCATTGTGATGATGTGCTGCCTGCTAACGATGTAATTTATGATTTATCGTCCGTCAGTTTTATGTCGTTTCTTCACTATATACTTTTGCTATATAGCATATTAATCACGACCTGAAGCCTGCATTAGAGAAAACGTATGACTGGAAGGTCTCACACTTTTAATCCTCCATATGTGCTATCAGGATCCCATCGTGTGGGTTCGATAAATCTCAACTTGATCATAATCTCATCTTGAGACAAAAATATGACTTTAAAATAAATGTTTCCTGTACTTCTCGTGAGCCTGGTATTTATATTATAGGATGCAAATAACGTATATATATGTATACATGACATATTACAGTGAAATACTGTTCGTCATGTATACATAACGTATATGTTTCCTGCACTGATGTCGATCTCGTGAGCCTTATATATCCTCTGTCCTTTACCTGTAGTTGTCATTGCTCGTATATATATACATGACATATTACAGTGAAATATTGTTGTTGAGAAAAGCACGTTCAACTTTGAGTGACCTGGTCCATTTGTACCTAGTTCTGTGATTTTAATTAGATGATCCTGTAGTATGATGCCTGACCTATCTATGTTCTTGCTTTTCCAATATGACTTGTGTGCATGCGAGTTACATTAAGCTAAATATGATGGCAGTTACTACCTTCAATATTTTTTCGATAAAGGGTGAATTTTATTAGCTTAAAATGAAGTATCAAGTGACACACAGATAATAAGCACACACCCGGCATCTACATAGTTAGGATGCACATAATCAACACCAACACACACAAAAATCACACCGGCAACCAGCAAAGTCAAACATCACCGAAGCTATGCCATAGTGTAGCAAAGTCAAACATCACCGGCAACCAGCAAAGGCAACCAGCATGAGGTGCCAGACCCAGCAGTGGCTGACCGGGTGCACGACCACCGGACATGGCGCAAGCCGTCGTGACCTGCCAAGCACCATGCCGACAAAAGAACAGAGGAATGCTGCCCGAAGCCTGGACCCACCATGGTTCCGGGCCGCAGCCATACAACAGGCGCGTCGACGGGCACCACACATGCCACAGAGCGCCCGCCGGGACCAAATCTGGAGCCCAGCAGCATGTAGTTGTCCTTGCTCCTCGCCCCGGGCCCTTGACACGCCCCGCCAAAACAATCGTGCAGAAGCACCATCGCCCGACCTCTTGAAGTGCCTAAAGGCGCCCTTCCCGCGGCGCCAACGCAACATATTTGTGTTGCCTGCGCCCCGCCGCATGCTTAGGACACCCGCTTCGCGCAGATCCGTGCCCGACCTCACTACATGCCCGTGCCCCGAGTAAGATACCCGCAACACGCCTCCACGCGTAGAACCGCGCCGCCCCTGCGCTTCCTCAACGCGCCACCCCGCCCTGAGCCAACGTGCTCGTCACACGAGCAGTGTCAGAATATTGAAGTGGCTCTGTTGCCAGTCGTCACATTAGTTGCATAGGCGAAGACCGCTCGATCCATGCCATCGCAGAGCGTGCCAATACCCACCTAGGTGTGTATCAGAGTGCTTCTAGGCTAGCCACAACCATCGCAACCGCAACACACGGCTGAAGCGCAACAGGTCGAGGATGCCGAGGATGCCTCGATCCACCGCGCGAGGAGACTGTTTGCGAATTTGCTTTGCATCTTGTACCAGTGAGCTCGTTGTCTCGCACCCAAAGGAATTGTAGTTGTACCTTGCTGATGTCTTTGAATTATTATTTTCTGAGCAATTAGTATGAGCGCAAAGGCTGGAATGGCAGAGAGGACACACCAATCAGCACCCGCCGTCAAACGGCGGGATAAGACGACCCTTCTGACCGACGAGCCTCGCCCTAATCCTATCAAGGATGAACACTCCAGGTACACAATCCTAGTCCTATTGAGGGTGATGTGTAAACCTAAGTACTCGATGGGGAAGTTCACCATCTTTCCACTAAAAATTTCGAGCACGTTGTTGAGATCGACGTCAGTGCACTTTATCCGCACCATAGATGACTTTGTCGGGTTCATGTGGAGGCCGGAGACATCACTCAGGGCCGGCCCTGAGATTTTGGGGGCCCGGGGCAAGACAACACATAGGGCCCCTAAATCCACATAAACATATGCCGGCCCTGAGGGGGGCAGGGTGGCGGCCGCCCCGGTCCCCCGATTATGTGGATTTAGGGCCCCTCTGTGTTGTCTTCCCCCGGGCCCCCAAAATCTCAGGACCGGGCCGACGGCGTAAAGGCTCGCCCGTAACTTGATTTCCTTCTCTAGCAACAGCCTAAGGATGTCTATGTGCGCCGCCGCCTCGAGCAAGCGGTGCAGTGGATCAATGGCCAGAATGAAGAGGAGGGTCGACAAAAAAAGTGAAGTTTTGGATTTTTCGAAGAATAGCAAACAGAGTTAGGACTCGAGTGGATGGATCGGGGAGGACTGGATAAGTTCGAAACCTTTTGTTTCTAGTATAAGGTAAAACTTTAAGGTGGATTTCACAAAAACACATAAACTTTGTGTCTCACGTGGGATAAAAAATCAAACAAAAACTGTCTGCATGATCCTTTTTCCCCCAACTCCCAAGCGACATGGACGAGCTCGCCATCGACTTGCCCGGCCCGCCGCCGCCGCCGCTTCATCTCCCGCTTCCCCCGGACGACCTTCTTCTGGAGATCCTCCTACACTTCCCTCCTGAGCCGATCTACCTCTTCCGCGCCTCCCTCGTCTCCAAGCACTGGCGTGTCCTCGTCCACGATGTCGGCTTCCTCCGTCGCTTCCGCGAGTTCCACGGGGGCACGCCTCCTATCCTCGGCTTCTTCAACTTTCCGGGGCCTCCGTTCTTCGTCCCCACCGGCGGCACCTTCGCGGTCTCCACGGCTGCCAAGATGTCCCACGACGACTGGTGGGCCCTGGACTGCCGCCACGGTCACGCCCTCCTGGAAAGCCGTCCCGCCGGGGAGCTCCTCGTGTGGGACCTTGTGCCGGCGACCAACGCTACCTGCCGCGGCTCGAGCAGGCCTATCAGACGAGCCTTGAGTACAATGCGGCGGTTCTCTGCGCGGCTGGCCACAACGACTACCATGCGTGTCCGTTCCTGGTGGTGCTCGTGTTCAGCAGCCCGGTTGATTTCATCACCTCCACCTGCGTCTACTCGTCCGAGACCGGCGTATGGGGTGAGATCACTTCGATTCATGTACCGAATTCATTAGTTGGGGGCAATCCGCCGGCTCTGGTTGGAAACACGCTCTACTGGCTACTGGGCAACAATGGTATCATTGGGTTTGATTTGGATAAGTATAGATTGGATTTAATTGAGGAGGTGCCATATAGCTACAAGCAAGCTATCATCATCATGCCAACAGAAGATGGACTTCTTGGTTGTGCCGGAGTTGATGGGTTCAAGCTCCACTTGTGGTCAAGGGAAGCTAGGATTCATGGAGTGGAATCATGGACACGTTGCAGGATCATTGACCTGGAGAAGTCCCTTGCGCCGGGAGTACCGGCACCCGCTGGCTATGCTGAAGACGCTAATGTGATATTCATTGATGTGTATCCTAGTGTCTACATGATCCATCTCAAGTCCATGAAGATCGAGGAGGTCACAGAGCAAAGGAACTGCGTATACATTTTTCCTCACACAAGTTTCTACTCTCCAGGTATCGCCATTATATCTAGTGCCGCGTAGTTTACTTTAATATTCAAATTTTCATATGCCTTTTAGATGCTTTCAAATATGGGAGCCACAGTCGTATTACAGATGACAAGTTTTCATGGAACTTCTTTTTAAGGAACGGCTATTAAATAACGAGACCTTAATACTCCGCACTATACTGATTATTGATTCCCGCATCCTCCTCCTGTTGTCTCTTGTTCTAGTAGGATTTGCTCATTCATTTGTTTTTCTTATCACTGTTGCACCAATTTACCAACAAGTCATTCACGCGAGAGCGGTAAAATAACCATTACAGAACTAAACATACTATTGAGGAACAATATGGTTGTATCCTGGCACCAATTCATAGTTGTATTGTCCTTGTTGCCTTGTTCTGGTATTAGATAATGTAATCTTGCTGACCCATGAGAGTTGATAAATTAAGGAACCAAAGTGACCAATAGCCCACCTTTTGTTTTTGTTGCATAATATATAACAACCAATCAGCGAGTCAATGCTGAACTATTGTCTCTTTCAGTTTAAGCAACTAAACTCTAATGTCTGGACTATGGATGTTGCCTTCTCAATTCTTGAGCTTTGTGTTATGTTGAGAACTTATGATTTAGAGTGGTTAGTGGTTACTTGGTTTCTTAATTATCTAGTACGCATTCTTTGTTCTGCAGTGTAGTGAAATGTGTTCATTCTGGTATTCCTTCACTCTCATGTGCATAAAAAGCTTAAATATAAATTAACGCGCTGGTCTTTTGCTGGACTTCTAATAACGAGTGGGCTCACACCAAAACAATTCTAAAAATGCTTCATGGTGAGGTAAAGTACCGAGCACTGTATCCTTCATTTTGAGGTAGATGGTGTGCACTGTCTTTATGAATTATTTAGATCTTGCAATACATGTCATTTGTTAGTTGTTCCTTGTAGCAAAAGCTAATATTTTGTCCTTGCCCACAACTGTCACTAGTTTATTGACTCATTCTTCTCATAGGAATTGCCCTTGGTGGTCGAAATGATCAGGTTGAACTGTTGAGCAGCAGTTGAGATGATTGTGGCTATTACATCTGCTGACACGCTTTGTTGGTTAAAGAGGTGATATGACATCTTGTTTACAATGTGTATTGTTTTCTTTGCAGTCAACGGATTGATATTCTGCAAAAGTAAAGAAAATTACTTAATCGCCAAGTTTGATCATATTCATATTTTCTCTTGGAGCTGTGAAACACTTACTCCTGGATCTGCACAGTTCATAGTTCATTATGCTGATGTGCTACCACAATGCAGTTAATTATGCAAGAAAATTTTATATCGTTTTTTCAATATCCTTTTGCTTTATAGTTGCATCAGTCATGGGCTGGAGTTTGCATATGATAAAACACAATGACTGGGAAGGTTTCAATTCAATCCTTCGAATATGATCTCATGTTCCAATTGTGTGGGTTCAGTAAATCTCAACTTTTTTTACTCATCATCTTGAGCCAAAAGTCCTGGAAATGAGGTCACGGGTAAAGCTGCTGCCTTGTGACCATGAGGTCACGGGTTCAAGTCCTGGAAACAGCCTCTTGCAGAAATGTAGGGAAAGGCTGCGTACAATAAACCCAAAGTGGTCGGACCCTTCCCCAGACCCTGCGCAAGCGGGAGCTACATGCACTGGGGCTGCCCTTTTTTCATCTTGAGCCAAAAGTATTACTAGAAATCAAATGTTGCCCATGACTGATAATCTTGGCAATACAGTGTTCTACTTGTTCTTTCTCTGTTGAGATGTGCAAAGAGACGAGAGAACAAATTTAACTGGTAGAAACCGTTTTCCTAGTGCTGTTTGAACTTGCAGATATTGTTTTCGCTGTATTTCCTCTCTCATGAGTATCCAAAATCATCTCCGCTGATGAGGTTGTTTGCTGCAGGTTCTGTTCTTCCTTCTTTGTTGCCGTGACGTAGACACAAGTTACTCATGCTGGATGTTCAATCTTTGGTTGGTGACGCCTTAAAATGTGGAGCGGTCAATGTGGCTGTAAACAAACTACTACTCCTTGATAGTTGTGTCATTAACTTGTAAACAAACTACTACTCCTTGATAGTTGTGTCATTAACTTGCAAAACGGCAGAAATTAATCGTGTGATGTCGTCTTGAGTAATCTCTATTGATGTTGAGTAATCTCTATCTTGTGAATTGTTGTTGATGAGAAGAGCCTGTTCTGTTCAAGTTTTATTGCCCTTTGGTTGGCCATTTGTGCCTTCAATAATGCGCTGTAGCACATTCGTGTAGAACCCCTTAGGTTTTCGTTTTCTAACAAGGTGTTATGCTTTGTTCAGAAATCGCATCATGTTCTTTCTTTTGGTACCTTCCTCCACCATGCATAATCCTGAGGTGACACTGGTAGAAAAAAGGCCTTTAGTCCCGGTTCGCAAAGGCCTTTAGTCCCGGTTGTGCAACCGGGACTATTACGAACCGCGACTAAAGGCTTTAGTCCCGGTTCTTGTGGCTGACCGGGACTAAAGGCCCGTCCTTTAGTCCCGGTTCTCGTGGCTAACCGGGACTAAAGGCCTCCTCCGCAGGTTTAAACCTGGTTTTTTTGCGAATTTTTTTAATTTTTTTTATTTTCAAATTTCTGAATTATTTTAACATCTAATCTCTAATCACCACCCCTCATCACTGCTCAATTTATCCTCTAATCTCTAATCACCCCTGATCTAACTTCCCGGACGGTCACCCATCCTATCACTACTCCAGCCTGAGCACGCTTAACTTCCGGGTTCTATTCTCCCTCGTTTCCAAGTCTGCACTTGTTGTTTTCCTGACAATAATAGGATGTCAATTCTATTAACCCTCAGGAATTTAGCTTGAGCATGAAGTGACACATTTCACTGTTTGAGTTTGAAGCTATTGTTTTAAAAAAACAATAATTATTTAGTAACACTAATATTTCTGGAATAATTAGTTTGACCATTGTTTGACCACAGTTTGACCAGATTTGACCAAAATTTAAAAAAAATGAAATAATTATTTAGTAACACTAATATTCTAGAATAATTAGTTTGACCACAGTTTGACCACAATTTGAAATTTTTTGAATTTTTTTGCCTCTCCAGATCTTAAAAGCCCCGTATCTTTTTTTCTGTTAGGTTTTTGAGGAATTTGAAAATGTTTAACGGGGAACAAAATTCAAAAAATTTCAAATTGTGGTCAAACTGTGGTCAAACAATGGTCAAACTAATTATTCTAGAATATTAGTGTTACTAAATAATTATTTCATTTTTTTTAATTTTGGTCAAATCTGGTCAAACTGTGGTCAAACAATGGTCAAACTAATTATTCCAGAAATATTAGTGTTACTAAATAATTATTGTTTTTAAAACAATAGCTTCAAACTCAAACAGTGAAATGTGTCACTTCATGCTCAAGCTAAATTCCTGAGGGTTAATAGAATTGACATCCTACTATTGTCAGGAAAACAACAAGTGCAGACTTGGAAACGAGGGAGAATAGAACCCGGAAGTTAAGCGTGCTCAGGCTGGAGTAGTGATAGGATGGGTGACCGTCCGGGAAGTTAGATCAGGGGTGATTAGAGATTAGAGGATAAATTGAGCAGTGATGAGGGGTGGTGATTAGAGATTAGATGTTAAAATAATTCAGAAATTTGAAAATAAAAAAAATTCGCAAAAAACCAGGTTTAAACCTGCGGAGGAGGCCTTTAGTCCCGGTTAGCCACGAGAACCGGGACTAAAGGACGGGCCTTTAGTCCCGGTCAGCCACAAGAACCGGGACTAAAGCCTTTAGTCGCGGTTCGTAAGAGGCGCGACTAAAGGGGGGGGGGGGTCTTTAGTCGCGCATATTTAGTCCCGGTTGCACAGCCGGGACTAAAGGCCTTTGCGAACCGGGACTAAAGGCCTTTTTTCTACCAGTGTTCCCCCTTTAGGACTCTCCCTTTATCTTATCTCTTGGCGCATGGGCCTCTTGGGGCTGGTTCCCTTGGCCCATATAGGCCAAGGCGCACACCCCACAGCCCATGTGGCCCCCCCGGGGCATGTGGACCCCTTGATGGACCCCCAGACCCCTTTCGGCACTCCCGGTACAATACCGATAATGCGCGAAACTTTTCCGGCGACCAAAACAAGACTTCCCATATATAAATCTTTACCTCTGGACCATTCCGGAACTCCTAGTGACGTCCGGGATCTCATCCGGGACTCCGAACAACTTTCGGGTTACCGCATACTAATATCTCTACAACCCAATAGCGTCACCGAACCTTAAGTGTGTAGACCCTACGGGTTCGGGAACCATGCAGACATGACCGTGACGTTCTCCGGTCAATAACCAACAGCGGGATATGGATACCCATGTTGGCTCCCACATGCTCCTCGATGATCTCATCGGATGAACCACGATGTCGAGGATTCAATCAATCCCGTATACAATTCCCTTTGTCTACCGGTATGGTACTTGCCCGAGATTCGATCGTCGGTATCCCGATACCTTGTTCAATCTCGTTACCGGCAAGTCTCTTTACTCGTTCCGTAACACATCATCCCGTGATCAACTCCTTGGTCACATTGTGCACATTATGATGATGTCCTACCGAGTGGGCCCAGAGATACCTCTCCATTGACACGGAGTGACAAATCCCAGTCTCGATTCGTGCCAACCCAACGGACACTTTCGGAGATACCTGTAGTGCACCTTTATAGCCACCCAGTTACGTTGTGACGTTTGGTACACCCAAAGCATTCCTACGGTATCCGGGAGTTGCACAATCTCATGGTCTAAGGAAATGATACTTGACATTAGAAAAGCTCTTAGCAAACGAACTACACGATCTTGTGCTAGGCTTAGGATTGGGTCTTGTCCATCACATCATTCTCCTAATGATGTGATCCCGTTATCAATGACATCCAATGTCCATGGTCAGAAAACCGTAACCATCTATTGATCAACGAGCTAGTCAACTAGAGGCTTACTAGGGACATGGTGTTGTCTATGTATCCACACATGTATCTGAGTTTCCTTTCAATACAATTCTAGCATGGATAATAAACGATTATCATGAACAAGGAAATATAATAATAACCAATTTATTATTGCCTCTAGGGCATATTTCCAACAACAAGACAATAGTTGATTGAGCAAAGTCCATGGCTTACGAAGAGTTGCAATTTACCTTGTTTTCAATTTTTAACTAGATCACACTCAAATAAGTGAGATTGAGACAAGTTTCCAACTCTTGACTCGGGTGAGCCAAACCATGTAGGAAACAAAAATTCCTTTTCATTCGAGCTGGCATGGTTTGAACGGGAAGGCTTCTTGGATCTGATAGCCAGGGAATGGGCTAAGGATGCAGGATGTAGGACTTCTGTTGAGCGCTGGCAGAATAAGATCAGGCATTTGAGAAGTTTCTTACGTGGGTGGGCTAAGCACCTTAGTGGGATTTATAAAGTTGAAAAGGAATGGCTCCTTTCACTTATTCAGTCCCTAGATTTAAAAGCCGAATCCACGATTTTGCAAGCCACGGAGCTTCATGCTAAACTTGAAGCGGAGATGAGGTTGAAAGAGCTTCTCCGTGAGGAGGAATTAAAGTGGGCGTTGCGTGCTACGGTCCGCAAAGTTGTCCAGGGGGACGCGAACACTCAATTCTTTCACTTGATTGCTAATGGCAAGCACAGAAAGAAGAGAATCTTTCAGCTTGAACAAGATGAAGGAACTATTTTAGGACAGGATAACCTCAAACTATACATAACCGAATACTATAAGCAATTGTTTGGACCTCCGGAGGATAGTTCTATCTCCCTAGATGAGTCCAGGATTGAGGATGTGCCTCAACTCACTTCTGATGAAAATGATATTTCGGTTGCCCCGTTCTCGGAGATAGAGGTGTTTGAAGCTATTGCGCAGATGAAGAACAATAAGGCTCCAGGGCCGGATGGATTTCCGACGGAGTTCTATAAAAAGTGTTGGCATATTATTAAGGGGGATTTGTTACCAATGTTCCATTATCTATTCTCTGGACAGCTTCAGTTATTTCATTTAAATTTTGGAACAATAACACTGCTTCCTAAGAAAAGGGAAGCTGTGAGAATTGAGCAATTCAGGCCGATCTGCCTCCTCAATGTTAGTTTCAAAATTTTCACCAAGGTTGGGACTAATAGGCTCACACAGATTGCGCATTCTGTGGTGCAGCATTCCCAAACTGCTTTCATGCCGGACAGAAACATCCTAGAAGGGGTGGTGGTCCTTCATGAAACGCTCCACGAAATTCACACTAAAAAATTAGATGGAGTTGTTTTTAAGGTGGATTTCGAGAAAGCGTACGATAAAGTCAAATGGCCATTCCTTCAACAGGCCTTGCGTATGAAAAGTTTTGATGAAGCCTGGCGACACCAGGTAGAATCGTTCACGCAAAAAGGGAGTGTTGAAATTAAAGTGAATGACGACATAGGTCATTATTTTCAGACACATAAGGGCCTGAGACAAGGGGATCCGATGTCTCCTATCCTGTTCAACATTGTAGTTGATATGTTGGCAATTTTGATAGGAAGGGCTAAGGAGGCTGGTCAGGTGGGTGGCTTGATACCTCATCTAGTTGATGGAGGTGTGTCTATCCTTCAGTACGCCGATGATACGATCATCTTTATGGAGCATGACTTGGCCAAAGCGAGAAATATGAAGCTGGTGTTATGCTTATTTGAACAATTGACCGGGTTAAAGATTAACTTTCACAAAAGCGAATTGTTCTGCTTTGGTAGAGCCAATGACGAACAAGAGGCGTATAGGCAATTGGTTGGGTGCGAATTGGGGACTTTACCTTTTACGTACTTAGGTATATCAATCCACCATCGTAAGCTGACAAACAGAGAATGGAAGTGCATCGAGGACCGATTTGAAAAGAAACTGAGTTGCTGGAAGGGCAAGCTCATGTCGTACGGAGGCCGATTAATCCTGATTAATTCGGTTCTCACGAGTATGCCTATGTTTCTTTTGTCGTTCTTCGAAGTCCCAGTTGGAGTTAGGAAAAGACTGGACTTCTATCGATCACGATTTTTCTGGCAGAGCGATGAATTAAAAAGAAATTACCGACTCGCCAAATGAGATGTCATCTGTCGACCGAAAGACCAAGGGGGTCTTGGTATTGAGAATCTTGAGGTCAAGAACAGATGTCTTCTCAGCAAGTGGCTGTGGAAGTTATCGATTGAGACTGATGCCACTTGGGCGCAGATCCTCCGTAGCAAGTATCTTCACTCCAAAACTTTGTCACAGGTGACAGCAAGCCCGACTGAATCACCTTTTTGGAAAGGGCTTATGAAAGTCAAATTAAGCTTGTTTAATAGGACAAAGTTTATTATTGGCAACGGTGCTAGTACACGATTTTGGGAGGATACTTGGCTCGGAGAGCCCCCCCTTGCCATTCAATACCCATCTCTGTATCGTATTGTTCAACGACGTGAGGCGTTCGTTGCAACGGTACTTCAATCCAACCCCCTTAATATTCAGTTCAGAAGGGAGCTAATTGGCAATCGTTGGGAAGAATGGCTCCATCTAGTAAGTAGACTGATGCAGGTTCAGCTAACTCAACAACCGGATAAATTATGCTGGAAGCTTACTAGGTCTGGAGAGTTTACTGTTAAATCAATGTATGTTGATGTTATCAATTCAAGCTCGATTCCTAGTTCCAAACATGTCCGGGCTGTTAAAGTTCCTTTGAAAATCAAAGTGTTTATGTGGTTTGTCCATAAACAAGTAATATTAACCAAGGAAATTTTGGTAAAACGTAATTGGACAGGATCTACTAGGTGTAGTTTCTGTGATCGGGATGAAACCATCAAATACCTTTTTCTTGATTGCCCGTTAGCAAAAGTCTTATGGCGGACAGTCCATATTGCATTTAATATTACTCCACCGAGTTCTGTCAACATGTTATTTGAAACGTGGCTTAACGGGATAGAGCCCGAAACAGCGAGACATATTCGAGTAGGAGTTTGTGCTTTATTGTGGGCAGTCTGGAACTGCAGAAATGATTTGGTCTTTAACGGAACAACAAATATTTATTTTTTGCAGGTTATTTTTCGAGCCACTGCGTTGATTCGTATGTGGTCGCTACTCATTCCGATGGAGGCCAGGGAGCGTTTGGTTACTGAATCTACCCGCTGGGAGATGGTAGCACGAGATATTTTCAGCTGGTTTGGATGGCGGTCATGTAATAGGATAAGCAATTAGTTTACCTGTCTCTCTTATGCCAGCCGGTTGTGGCTTTTCATGACCAATTTGTTTTTGGCCCTTTTGGCTCTTTGTGAGCTCTCCTTTATTTTCGTGTTGAGACCCTAAGACCTTGTTGAACATATTTATCTTTTTAATAAGTTGACTGTATGCATCGTTCTGATGCAGAGGCCGTGGAGTCCCCTTTTCGAGAAAAAAAAAGTTTCCAAACTCTTGCATGCGAAGGCATCGAAAAAGTTGAAAAGGGCATCAAAGTCAGAATCAAGCCTCTTAATAACTAGAGGAAAGTGGACTCTCGAGGACGGAGATCACCAAAGTCACAAACAACTTGCCCTTTTTAAATACGCTGATTGCTCCTGCTCCGTGCCGGCAAGCCAGACACGCAGCTAGCCAGCCATGGCTGTCAAAGGCGAGCAGCAGCCGCCGCTGCACATCCTCTTCTTCCCGTTCCTCGCCCCCGGCCACCTCATACCGATCGCCGACATGGCCGCGGTCTTCGCCGCCCGCGGCATCAGGTGCACCATCCTCACCACGCCAGTCAACGCTGCCATCATCCGCTCGACCGTCGACCGTGCCAACGACGCGTCCCGTGCCACCGGCTGCCCAGCGATCGACATCTCCGTCGTGCCTTTCCCTGACATCGGGGGCCTCCCGCCGGGCGTGGAGAACGGCATGGCCCTTACGTCCGACGTCGACCGCGAAAGGTTTTTCGAAGCGGCGCAGCTGCTCCGGGAGCCCTTCGAGCGGTTCTTGGCCGACAACCGCCCCGACGCCGTGGTGTCCGACAGCTTTTGGCACTGGTCGGCGGACGCCGCGGCGGAGCACGGCGTCCCCCGCCTCGCGTTCCTCGGTACCAGCATGTTGGCGCGGTCCTGCACCGAAAGCATGCTGCGCAATAACCCGCTGGAGACCGTCCCCGACGACCCCGATGCTCTCGTTCTGCTGCCGGGGCTGCCGCACCGCGTCGAGCTGAGGCGGAGCCAAATGATGATCGACCCCGCGAAGCGGCCTGACCACTGGGCGCTCTTCCAGAGCATCAACGCCGCCGACCAGCGGAGCTTCGGCGAGGTGTTCAACAGCTTCCACGGGCTGGAGCCAGACTACGTCGAGCACTATCACAGGACGCTCGGCAGCCGAGCGTGGCTCGTCGGGCCCGTTGCGCTCGCCAGCAAGGACATGGCTGGGAGGGGCACGGACGCGCTCTCGCCGGATGCGGACAGCTGCCTACGGTGGCTGGACACGAAGCCTGCCGGCTCGGTGGTGTACGTCTCCTTCGGCACGCTAACTAGTTCCTCGCCGGCGGAGCTGCACCAGCTCGCCCGCGGCCTCGCCCTCTCAGACGTGGATTTCGTGTGGGTGATCGGCGCCGCAGGCCAAGCCCCAGACTCTTCAGAGTGGATGCCTGAAGGCTTCGCCGAGCTGATGGCGCGCGGCGACCGGGGCTTCATCATCCGAGGCTGGGCGCCGCAGTTGCTCATCCTGGACCACCCCGCCCTCGGTGGGTTCTTGACGCACTGCGGTTGGAACTCGACGCTGGAGGCCGTGAGCACCGGTGTGCCGATGGTCACATGGCCACGGTATGCAGATCAGCTCCACAACGAGCAGCTCGTCGTGGAGGTGCTTGGAGTGGGTGTCAGCATCACGGGCGGCAAGGACTACGCGGCTTCTGGGGAGGTGATGGGTGAGGCGATCGCTGAATCCATTGTTAGATTGATGGGCGACAGCGAGGAGGGCGACGCGATACGAGAGAAGGTCAAGGACCTCGGCATGAAGGCAAGGTGCGCGGTAGAGAACGGTGGATCTTCGTACAATGACGTCGGAAGTCTGATGGACGAGCTGATGGCCCGTAGGACGGCGTAGGGGTGCCGTGAAGGTTGGAGAAGGCATCCGGCCAACTGATCGATATTGATCGCAGGTCTCCTCTTGTCATAGGCTCTCGAACTATTTCAGATGTGTCATGTAGGTTCTTAAATTATGAAAAATTGTCATCCAAATCCTTAAAGTGCAATATATGTGTCATCCTTGTCCTTGAACTATTTCAAAGGAGTCACGTAGGTCCTTCAACTATTTCAGAGGTGTCACATATATAGATATTTATTACACTTCAAGGATTTTTGAGGACCTGTATGCCACTTTTCATAGTTTGAGGACCTATATGACACCTTCGGAATAGTTTGAGGACCTTGGATACACTTCAAGGATCCGTTTTTATTTATTCTGCATGTTAGATTTGACTGAAGTCAAATTTCGTAAAATTTGACCAAGTTGATAGAAATAATATAAACATTTACCATAACAAATCTATATGATGGGAAAGTACATTCAACAATGAATCTAATGATATTGATTTGTTATTGTATGTGTTAATATTTTTGTTTATAAACTTTGTCAAAGTTTGACTTTGATCAAAACTAATACGCATACTAAATAAAAACAGAGGGAGTACTGTATTTCCAAAAGAAAAAACGCAAACATAAAAGATAGAGGTACAAAACCAACGTACATAGAAAAAAGAAGAAGGAATAGTACTTAATTGAACCTGGAATCTGGAGTTGAGATCGTGAGGGATATAATCTCTTGGGAGCAATTCGGTGGAAAGCTTTCCTTATTTTCTCTCGTTGAGTCTTGGTATTCTTCGGGCGACGGCGAGTAAGGGTTCAGCTAGACGACATACACATCTTTCTCCAGCAACAGCGCGCCCTGTCAGGCTGTCACCCCACCATGGCCTGCCGCCTCGCCCTCTCCAAGGTCCTTCCTTTTCTTTTCCTTCCCTTGTGTTTTTCCCAGCATCAGCATGGTTTCGGCAGATCTTGGGTGCAGGACGATCGAGGAGGCTCTCTAGATTGATACTCCTATATGCCACACCAGATTGACTCCAGTAGCCATGATCGATCTTTGTGTGTGCTTGTGTCACAGGCTGCAAGGCATCTTGCTAAGGATAGATCGGCACACGTGATCTACACTTCTTCCAGGGAACCTGCAGCAACTGCAACTATTAGCACAGGTATACATGTAATGTTTTCAGTCATACCTCATACTCCTAGACCTCTTTGATTTTTAACTGTTGCCATGGAGGAGAGGAACTAACATAACTATGTTTAATGCAGGTAGCGTCCTTAGCGCAAACCTACAAGCGAGATGCCAGTCGAGCTCTGTCCGTCACAACGCGCGGGGCCTGCACTCTGGGGCTACTTCTAGCACCGATCCAGAGAGAGAGTTGTGCAGGCCTTCAAAAGCCAGAACTCCACTCCGGCTCTCTCTGAGTACATCAAGGCCCTTGTCAGTCTCGAAACCCAAGCTCGAGGTAGCCGCCCTTTTTCTTTACCGACCAATCGCTATTTTCTACCCCATGCATAAACGACACGCGATTTGTTCCACGACTTGTCTTCTTCGTGTGGATGAATTCTCCACGCACTGCTAATTTAGAATGTGGTTGCAGCGGAGAAAGGCCAGTTCAGCAAGGAGCTTTGGCGTACCTTTCGGGCCGTCGCAGCCACTGGCCTTGTAATCTATGCTGGCATGACTAGGCTTGACAGGTTGAACGAGCAAGGCCTTGATGGTTTGGAAGAAGATGAAGATTGTGACCCTGATGATCTTAAAGAAGAAGAAGATGACAATTGCGACCATGATGATCTGGAGGAGGAAGAAGATGACGAAGATTCTGACAGCAATGATTTAGAAGAGGAAGAAGACTAGAAGAGGATGACTGTGATGATTCAAAATGTAGTTTTGACGGCGTGAATGAAGTGGCCCCAAATTCGGGCACGAAATTCAGTGATGTCAAGGGGGTTGACGAAGCCAAAGCTGAGCTTGAGGACATTGTTCACTATCTACGAGATCCCAAGGTAAGATCATCAACTAACAAAACGGCATGCATGGGCTACAATTCAATTCTCTTTTTTTCTTAATGCTGATCAGAGTTGTTAACCTAGCATACTTAATTTTCAGCGTTTCACGCGCCTTGGTGGCAAGCTTCCAAAGGGTGTTCTGCTTGTGGGCCCACCTGGCACAGGGAAGACAATGTTGGCAAGGGCTGTGGCTGGGGAAGCTGGCGTCCCATTCTTTGCATGCAGTGGAAGTGATTTCGAGGAGATGTATGTGGGTGTTGGGGCTAAGAGAGTGAGGGAGCTCTTCGGTGAAGCAAAGAAGCAAAATCTCCTTGCATAATATTTATCGACGAGATTGATGCCATTGGAGGCCGTAGAAACCCGGAAGATCCAACGTGTCACAGGCAAACCGTGAACCAGCCGGTTTCTGAGATGGATGGCTTCAAGCAAAATGATAGGGTCATTGTGATCGCGGCGACCAACTTCCCTCAGTCACTTGATAAAGCCCTCCTCAGGCCTGGGCGTCTTGGCCGTCAAATTCATGTCCCAATTCCAGATGTCGAGGGCAGACGGCAGATCCTCGAGGTTTATATGTCAAAAGTACATACTACCACCCCGTCCCAAAATATAAGGCGTCTTTGCCATCTCCAATGCAAGACTCTCACCCTTTCTCCATGATTGTATTGTAGGTCCAAGCCAGCAAGGATGTGGATCTGATGACCATTGCAAGGGGTACACCTGGATTCTCTGGTGCAGACCTCTCAAACCTGGTGAATGACGCTGCTCTCAAGGCAGCCAAGGATGGGGCGGAAGTTGTTATGATGCATCACATTGAGTATGCCAAGGACAGGATCATGATGGGAAGTGAACGCAAGTCAGCAGTGATACCAGATAACTGCAGGAAGCTTACCGCGTACCGTGAGGGAGGGCATGCCCTTGTTACCATCCACACGGATGGCGCTCGACCTATCCACAAGGACACCATTGTTCCCAGGGGAGATGCTCTTGGCATGGTGACACACCTGCCAGAGGACGAAGATGCGTATAAAGAAACGAGGAAGCAAATGCTGGCGAGATTGGAAGTCCTCATGGGACGTCGGGTGGCCGAGGAGCTTGTATTTGGAGAGAGCGAGGTGACCGCTGCCGCCTCCTCTGATCTAAGCCAGGCAACGCAGCTGGCAATAGACATGGTCACCAGGTATGGTATGAGCGGGCAGGTCGGCCTTGTTTCCTACGATGACGATGGTGGCAGCTGTGTGAAGAGGACGGCCATGAGGGGGCTGCAGACATCCCATGTCGATGAGGAAGTGAAGGAGCTATTGGACAAGGCTTACAAGAATGCGACAACGATTCTCACGACGCACATCAATGAGCTTCATGTGCTAGCCGGCGCCCTCCTTGAGCATGAAACTCTCACCGGGGACCAGATCAACAAACTAGTATATAGGCAAGTAAACGGCCTTAACAATAGTCAACAGAATCATGAAACGCCTCCTTCACCCTAAAAGGTGAGAGGCAAAACAGTTTTGTCCTAAGAACAATATTTTCTTTTGCTTATGCATGGCTTTTGTGAGAATGCTATGTATTTTGCATCGTTGTTTTTGATTCAGTAAAAACACTCCTGCTTTCGGATCTTAGAGACATAAAAGTACCCCAACATAGTAGTAGGATATCTGTGACTGAGCACAAGGAGTAAATGAAGTTTCAGTGGCAACACCTGTACATATGGCAATATCACAAAATGTATCATGTGTTTGTAACTATACCTGCTACCCACGTCGGCTTCTTAAAAAAATTATAATTCCAGAGAATGCTTCCATCATTGTGAGAGTGCAATGCACATTCGTTTCACAATCAGCTTATCTCCCCATCAAGGACTTCTCTGCGGATGAGCATCGGACTCAACCACGTCTTGCAGTGAACTGCAAGGTCATGAGTCTGCACCTGAAATTTTCATCTGCCAGCCCCTGCTGGCTGCAAGCAATTAGAACGGCATGTAAAGCAATATTATCATGACACCACAATCTTTCATCTTCTCTAGAAGCACTAGAGCCTCGCCTTCATGGTCATGGACTAGCTGTGTAGCTCCATAGCAGACCATGAGAATATGCCCAGACACTTAATCTACTCGAATGTTTTCTTTGAAGCCTTATCATGACAGTGATCGAGTCCAGATATGACCGCACAATAGTGTATCTGCTTGCAGGTTGTTGGTAGATTCAGAGCAGCACAAGCATTCATTACACTCAATAAATTAAGCTGGTCTGGCTCTTCTTCAACAGAAAGAAACTCTATAAACATGTCTAATGCCTTCTCAAAACTCTCATTGTACGTGAATGCTATAATCACGGATGTCCATTGTGAAGACATCTTGCTTTAGGTGTCATATGGAAGCATCTCAGAGTGTCATTTACTGACCGTCCGCTAGCGATTTTGCATAAAAGTTCCTCGGTTTATAAGAAATTAAACTGCAGTCCCTGTTTTAGTGGGTCTCTATATAACGTTTCACTTTTGCAAAAAAAAACCTGTACTCATTTGAATTCCACCCGTTGTCCTCCCGTCGTCTTATCCATTTCTCCTGCGACAGCGACGGCGGCTTCGCCCATTCCGTCGTGCGCCGGCGACGGCTGCCGCCGTGCCTCGCGCGGGAGGATGGAGGGCGCTCGCCAGGAGGTTGGAGGACGTTCGCCGGGGCGAGTGCTGCGGAGACGGCGCGGCGAGGCGGGTCAGTGGCGGTTGTTGACCGGCCGTCGTGCGTCGCAGGGGAGGATGAAGGACGCTCGCCGTGGCGTGCGCGGCGGGAGGCGTCTGCTGCCGAGCGTCGAGGTGGAGCAGTGGCGTTGGTCGAGGAGGCAGAGGCAGCCAAGTCAATGAGGCACTGGCGTCGGCCGGAGCAGAGGACGACAGCTCCCGCCCTCGTTGCTGTCCGCGCGCGCCCGCGTGGTCGCCTCCGTCCGCGCCCTTCAGCTCGCCTCTGTCCGCGTCCTGCCGCGTGCCAACCGCGCAGGGAGACCGCCTCTGCCTGCCGCGCGCGCCTTTGCTCACGCCCTGCAGCTCGCCTCCGCCCTCGTCCTGCCGCGGTGAGCGCGAGCCTGCACCTGTGGCCGCGAGCAGGCAAAGCTGTGAGCTGTACGCTTCTGAATCTCTGACGGATTTTTGCTCCCGTGTTTGATTTGAATCTCTGACGGAAATCCTACTCCCGTGTCCTTCTCAAACTCCTGCTCCCGTGTCCTTCTCAAACAAAGAAACCGTCCCGACCCGGATTGGAGTAAGCTGCTATAAGTTGAATTGTTCTTGGCCGAAATCGTGAACCAGGCCAGCGCCACCAGCGAGCAGTGCACCGTCGCTGGGGTATGATACAGACCTTCTTACTTGCTTCTCCTGTTTCCTACCGTATAATGTTGCAATTCACCTGCTACCATGTGATCTTGCAATTGCTGTAGTTATCATTCTTAATGTAAGAGTTATTGAGTATTAATAGCTGCTCAATCTGTTTTTGATCATGCTGTGAATATTGGCGTGTTTTTATGTGCCCTCGCTAGAAGTCTTAGCAAGTTTCTTAGCCTGATTATTAGGGGTTTCATTGATTGAACTATTGGAGAAATTTGTATGCTATTTGCTGATGCCTGACGATGATTTTTGGTTGTCGCCCTGTTACAGTGTAGTAATATATAATTTGGTCGGCTCGTGTTGCTGTGTTACTACCTCTGATCCCTAATTTGAGCAAAACTGCAACGCTTATTTGGGGCTGAGCTGATGCATTTGTGAACTTGCTATCCTGCACTGTTTTATGACAACAATTAGATTGTGCTTTGGATGATTTTTTTCTTGATAATGATTTGCCAGTCGTAACACCATGCTCAGCATCATGTCGCCTTTGAGTACGCCGAAGGAACAGGCACCGAGTTCGCCTTTGAGTACGCCAGAGGAACCGGCACCGTGTTCGCCGTTATTCTTGGTCCAGAGAAGCACTGTGAGTCCAACGGTGGCTACAACAGAGGTATGTGATGCCTCGACCTCCCTCAAAAACAGCCCCGTTGTTGCCCCTTCCCTCAAGCTTTTGTGCGTTCAGAGATTTATTTAGAGATGGTAACTGAGCAGTAGGTTGTTATCTGTATTGTTTGATTTTTTGCATGCACTGTGGCTGGACATGATGTTGGCAAATACACTAGAGATTATGCTGCAATCTAGCATATATCTTCTAGGCCAATTACTGAATAAATCTGATGATGGTTGATTCGGCGAAGTGTAATGATTGCTTAGTATAGATTGAAGTAGATTATGTGTTGGTGGGGCTGACAACTGAAGGAAGTGCATCCTCATGGTGGCGCCGCGTTCCCTACTTTATAGTCCATGCTTCATAACATTTTTTCAAGAATAAAAATCGTGACATGCATCCATGAGCACTCCTCTTGACTCGATTGTGTGCTGTAGGGACCGAAAGCCTACCAGTAATTGGGGTGGTCTGCCACTCAACGTCCTCTCCAGCAACACCACAAAATACATACAGTTCCCTTTGATGTTTACATATAGCTTAAATTACAGATGTTTTTCATATATTTAACTTCCAGATTGTATATGTATTGATTGTTAGATTAGGTGGTCAGATTTGACAACTATTGGCCATACAGGTATCTGAAAGTAGTACTTGAGCCAGATTTCTTAGTTACACGGTTCCCATTCTATCATGGACCCCAGCTGTCAAGTTTTCCCAATCTTTTTCTTATCGAATTGTTATTTTAATTCTCTCCGATTATTATTTCTGTGACACACGAGCACGCACATTAATGCAGAAGATAATACATGTCAATATTCCACAAATCCTATATAATACACTATATAATTAACAATAGAAAATCATGTCGAGGCTGGAAAATTTGCTGGACTTGTGGTGCCTGTGTTCCTTCTGACAGTAGTTGTTTTATGGTGCTTGTGAGGCGTCGACGACTAGTGTTACTTCTTTCAATTACAATGTTTTCTGATTACCTAGATGAGTTAATTCAGAGGTTACTATCAAATCGATGTGTTCTCAGGTTCGGTATTAATTGGGGAGCTGCTTTTGCCACAGTAGTTCAGTGTTTTCAGATTTGAATTAGCATGCAACAGGGTAATTCCTAATTAACAAACATTTGCTAATTAATTGGGGAGTTGATGCTTAGGATTGAGGAGTCACTGATAATTATCCTGCTTTTAAGTATCAATTTGCTAAACAGGCAAATGCCTCTGGGATTGTTGCTGGCATAGTAACATACATCTATAGGTTTCTTGTTTGTTTGCAAGCACTGATGTGAAACTGCTATCATGACGTCATGTCGAGTTCTTTGGATATTCGGGCTTATCTCTTTGTTCTAACGATAATGCATCTTTTGTAGCCCTGCATGTAGGATAATTGGTTTCCATGTCTCTGTCGTGTGTGCACTTGCAGGTCCCAAAGATGTCTGATAGAACTCAGGTGGAGGGCAAGGAGATTCGGCTCTCGGGCATGCCACCAGTAACACTTGATGATAGCAACATGCACACTGTAAGTTTACCCATGCAAATTGCATATTTTGATGTATGTTGCTGCTGTGAACATTTCACTACTGGAATCAGCTTCTTTGCCGTCCGTCATGGCAGACGGCAAAGGCATAGATCCCGGACGGCAAAGTCCTTTGCCGTCAGCCAGCGGACGGCAAACAGTCCGGCTGAACACGTGCCAGCAAAGGCCTTCTTTGCCGTCCGCTTCGCAGAAACGGACGGCAAAGGATTGTGCCGTCCGCCATCCGAGGCCAGCAGACGGCAACGACGACGGACGGCAGCGGTGTGGGGTGAGAGCCGTTAGGGCGTTAACGGCGCTCTTTGCCGTCCGCTGACAGACGGCAAAGAGCTTAGCTAGGGCAGCACTGGGAAGCTGTCACGTGGCCAGCTATGCCGTCTGCCAGCGGACGGCATAGATGGCCCTGTTTGCCAAGCCTATTTGGTCACGTTGCCGTCCGCTTGCGGACGACAAAATGACCAAATAGGCAACCAGTGTTCCCAGTTTGCACAGGTGACTGCCACGTGTCCTCTTTGCCGTCCGCTAGCAGACGGCAAAGAGGTTATACATCCCCTGTTTTTATTTAAATCCAATTAATTAGACATGATTTCAAACACAGATATACATGCATACATATCCAACATATCCAACAGCATGTTCAACAACATATTTGATCAAATCCAACAACATAGTTCAACAAAGTCCAACATATCCATATATACATAACCACAAACAAGTTTCCAACAACATATCCATATAGACATACATATCCAAACAAGTTTTCATAAACAACAAGGAAGCATCAGAAGAATAGTACACTCCATGAATCCATGCCTTCCTCATGTAAAGCAAATCTGCAAATTGGGAAAGATGAAAGTTAGAAGAAGAAGAAGAAGACTAGTTAGAAGAAGAAGAGTAGTTAGAAGAAGAAGAAGAAGAAGAAGAAGAAGATTTTTTCTACTATTTCTTTTTCTCCTCTCCTCTTCTTTATCTTCTTCTTCTTCTAACCAAGGTAAGTAAAAATGCCATTTTATTGCTAAGCTAGGTAAAAATGCTAAGTGTAGGTTATTTTAGAGCTAAGCTAGGTAAATAGGTCATTTTGGAGCTTAGTAAGGTTATTATGACATTTTCGAGGAAAATAAGCTAAGTCTATATCATTTTGGACGTAACAAAGATTATCATGCCATTTTTGACCTAAGTATGCTAAGTATGTCATAAATGAACTGAATAAGCTAAGTATAGCTCATTTTTATCTAACTTAGGTAATTATGACATTTAGGAGGAAAATAAGCTAAGTATCCATTTGTAAAGCAAAACATTAGAGAAAACATACCCTCATCACAACAAATATGATGAAGATCGCAACTAAGGTAACAACTGATACAACGGCATAATGATACCAAGCCTCATTATCAATGGCATATTTTCTAATCTTCTTAAGCTTCAGGCGCATTGCATCCATCTTCAAGCGCATTGCATTCATCTTCATCTTCTGATCATCGATGACATCGGCAACATACAACTCCAATGTCATCTTCTCTTCAATTCTTTTAATTTTTTCTTTCAAATACTCATTTTCTTTTTCAACTAAATTTAACTTCTCGACAAGAGGGTCGGTTTCAAATTTCGGTTCACATACCTCCTAGATTAAAATATCTCTATGTCAACTTGATGGCCATAATTGTCATAAATGCGAAAAGCAACAAATAGTTATGAAAGAGAATTTACCACATCTGAATCATAAAGCGGGCGAGGGCCGACGGGGACGGACATCAAGACCATGGCACTATGTATAAGAAACAATCATACAAAGTAAGAAAATTATACATACCAACTATATAAATCATACAAAGTACAACATAAAAATTTGAATACCTAATAATCACTATCGGTAATGACGTTCTCATCATCATCATTAATAAATGCACCAGCATCATCACTATCGGTGATGACGTGCTCATCATCATCATTAATAAATGCATCATCATGTGGAAGGCCACCTTTACGTAATCGTTCAAGCATTGACAGGTCATCTGCAGCAGTAACTTCTTCTTCTTCCGGCTCTTCTTGTTCCGGCTCAGGGTCGGATTCACTATCGTTGTCTACTTCAATGTTTTGGGGTGGAGTAGAGCGTTTCTTGAAACGTTTTTGGCAAGATGTGTTTCTTGGAAGAATTCTCCTTCATCATATGTGTCTTGGTTAATGTGACGTTCATAATCCTCTTCATTGGGTGGAGGTGGTCTAACACGTGGCGGCACTTCATAAATGACATCCCAACCACTGAGATTTGGATCACTTTGACAGGCCCACGGTAGATAGAAAACTTGGGTTGCCTGTTAAGCCGTAATATAGACATTGGGAACATCCAAATGGGTGCTTTGTTTGATTTTGACTAGCCATATATGTTCATGAGTCCTTCTAGTCTCCCTGGGCTGGAACCAATAACATCTGAAGACTACGACGTTTGGTGGGTTTTCACCATAGAATTGAAGTTCATAAATTGCTTCAACTCTTCCATAATACTCGACACCTCCTTCGCCGATAGCAGAGACACAACAATTTGTAGACTTTCGGTCGGCCATAGATAGTTCTTTGCCAAAAGTACGAAATCGATACCCGTTGATCGTCTCTAGCCTTAGTATTATCCTTTGATTTCCCCTCTATGCAGAACAATGTACCAAAAATGACTTCGGCGATATTCTTTTCAGTGTGCATCACGTCGATGTTGTGTGGGAAAGGAGGTCTTTGAAGTAAGGCAGATCCCAGAAGCATGTCTTGTGAGTCCAGGTGTGTTCCTTATTATACCCCTTGAAATACCCTCGATGCTTTGGATCTGGCTCGAGAGCGTTTAACTGATCTAGGGTCTGTTGGCCTGCCAACGCAGGTGGTGCAGAGTGTTTGACAACTCTACCTTTCATGAAGTTCTTCTTGTCTTTCCTGAACTTATGGCGAGGATCTAGAAACTGTCTATGCAAGTCGAAGCAACTATACTTGTGACCCGCCGTCAGCCAACGAAACTCAAGAGCTCCCTTGCATGTGGGGCACGGGAACCTTCCATGCACACACTAGCCAACGAATAGCGCATACGCCGGCAAGTCATGCGTCGAGTACATGTACCAGGCACGCGTTTTGAAGTTCTCTTTGCTAAAGGCGTCGTATGTCTTGAACCCATTATCCCAAGCTTCTTGCAATTCGTCCTTAAGCGGCTGCATGTACACATTCATATTCTTCCCCGAATAGTTGGGCCCTGGAATTATCAACGTCAGGAAAATGTTCTTTCTTTGCATAATCTGCCCGGGGGGGGGGGAGATTGAGTGGAATGACAAACACGGGCCAACAGCTGTATGGGGCTGCCATCTGACCAAACACACTGAACCCATCTGTGTGCTGACGGTGACTCGAGGATGCCTTGGATCTGCCATTTTTTGCTTATGTAATGCATCGAAGCGCTTCCACGCTTCACCATCCGATGTGTGCACCATCATCACATTCCCATCTGCATCTAGTTCGGTTCTTTTGCCCGTTTTGTGCCATGTCATCTGTTTGGCCGTCTCTTCGACCATGAAAAAACGTTGAAGTCTTGGTACAATTGGCATATACCGAAGAACATTAACGGGTATTTTGGTCCGCTTCTTCTCACCTATACCGTTGTCTACCACAACATACCTGGAAGAATTGCAAATGGGACAATAGTTCAAGTCCTCATACTGAAGCCTAAATAAGACACATCCTTTCTCACAAGCATGTATCTTCTCATAGGGCATCTTAAGAGCACGGAGGATTTTGTCTGACTGGTACAGGTTTGGAGGTAGCACATGGCCTTTGGGTAGAAATCATCCGAAAACTGTCATCATCGCGTCGTAGCATTCTCTGCCCAAGTTGAACTGAGCCTTCAAAGCCATTATTTGTGAGATGGCATCCAGCTGACAAAGCTCAGTGTGCTCGTGGAGAGGACGTTTTGAGGACTCCAACATTTCAGTGAAGGCCTTTGCAGATTCCTCCATCTCATTGTCCGAGTCCCGAGCATCGTCAAAGTCTTGCACCATGTCTGCGGTCCCGGTACCATGCTCGTCGGTGCGATAACGAACCACCTCGGCCCTGGCACGTTGGGCAGACTCACCATGTAATGTCCAGACCGTGTAACCAGGCGTAAAACCAAACTTCTGCAGGTGTTTACCCATTTGAAGTTCGTCCCTCTGATTATAGTTGTCGCACCGGACATAGGGGCACCAGCTTAATTTTTGGCCATTTGCAAATGCGGCTCTAACAAACCCCTTAGTTTTTCTTAACCATTCTTCGGTCCAAACATACTGACTAGTGTAACCGGTGTACATCCACGCACGATCACTCATATTGACTTCCTACTTGACACACAAGAAATATATAAATAATTAAGCAAACCATATCCATCAGTTAATGGAGTTTGTTAGTTTTATTACGTCCGTGCAACCTACACGCTAATAGGTAAGGATATGTCCTAATCCCACCCGAGTATGTGTAGATCCGGTTCCTTTTCCCATGCTCTACACCGGATCTGACGCAAAATTTCGGCAACACCTCCCCGCTGTTCTCCTGATACACGTCTCGGCAATAAGCAGAGAGGATGTGTACCCGGAGAACAATAGGGAGGCACTGACGAAATTCTGCATCGGATCCGGAGCTGAGCATATGGGAAAATGAACCCAATCTACACATGCTCGGGCTGTCCATGGATAACGTTGGACAATTCGAAAGAATCACGATTATAAATATGCAAATGCATGCATATTTATAGATGTAACCCTTTCGAACGGGAGACGCATAGTGGTTACGCATAGTCGCCACATGTACCTCGCACTGATGATACTTGCTATTTACGGTACCATCGACACCGAGGAACCCTCTAACCCGCTCGTCACGGGGTAAACTAAATAGCAACTACCATAAGTGCAAGGTACATGAGGCGGTAGGCGTTGAACACTAGATCCACATCCCACAAGAGAAGCCGGCGCCCGGCGTCCCGCAACAATAGTTCTGGTGGCCGATGACGGTCGAACACCTTCGCGAATTTGTCTGGAAGCCTTTGCGATGAGGATTAAAGCCAAGTTTTGAAATTTCAAACAACCAAACCGACTTGAGTTAGTTTGGGTGTTTCAAGTTTCAACACTTAGCTTTCAATCGTCATCTCTGAGGCTGCCAAACAAATTCGCAATGGTGTTCGACTGCCATCGACGCCGAGAACTGTTGCTGCTGGACGCAGGACCCCTGTGTCACTTGTGGGACGTGGATGTAGTATTCGACACCGAAGGCCACATGTACCTCGCACTGACGATACTTGCTATTTAGGGTACCATCAACACCGAGGAACTCCCTAATTAACCCCCTAATTCGCAATGGTGTTCGACCGCCATCGACGCCGAGAACAGTTGCTTTGGGACGCCAGACGTCGGCGTCACTAGTGGACGTCGATGTAGTGTCTCAGGTATGGCGACGCACGGTCGACGGGTCAGCACTCGGACCGGGGGTTCTCAGCATGGGCGTCGGGACCAGCGGGACCCACTGGCTCCACCATCTATCCCCTCGGCAACCCTCTTCATTTTTCCCTTTTTCCTCTTCTTCTACTTAGTCTTTTTTTTTCAATTTTTTTCTTCTTCTAATTATCTAAACCTAAATCTGGCAGTAAACTAATCCTACCACTATAACCTAATTAAAGCTAAACACAAAAAACAGTAAAAAAATTCACCTTGGCTCGGCGGTGGTGGAGGAGGCGCCGGGCGCCGGGGCGGGGCGGGCGCTGAGGCGGGGCGCCGCCGGGGCCGCAAGCCAGGGCTGCGGGGGCGGGGCGCCACCTGGGCGGGACGGCAAGCCGGGGCAGGGGGTGGTGCGGGGCGGGGCGGGCCGGGCGCCGCGACGGGGGTGGTGCGGCAAGCTGGGGCGGGGTGGCGGGGGTGCGGCGGCGAGCCGGGGCGGGGCGCGCGGCGTGGCGGCGGGGCGGTGTGGCGATGGGGCGGCGGGGCGATAGGGCAGGGCGGCGTGGCGGTGGGGCGATGGGACGGGACGGCGGGGCGAGGTGGCGGGGCGGAGCGGTGGCGCGGGTGGTGAAGGAGGAGGAGATCGAGAGAGAGAGGGGCGTGGGCGCGGCCCCCGACCCTTTTTAGTAGGTCACAGTTCTTGCAGACGGCAAAGAGCGTACCTAGTGTGGTGGGGCCGAGGGGAAACGGAGCATCCTCGTAAGCCCGCCACCCACCCTCTTTGCCGTCAGCTAGCAAAGCTTCTTTGCCGTCTGCTAGCGGACGACAAAGATATGCTGATGGCAAAGCCTTCCGTTGTCGTCCGCTGCCTCTTTGCCATCCGTTTTCTTGTGGCTGATGGCAAAGACCTTCTTTGCCGTCAGCCAGCGGACGGCAAAGAGTTGGCAGACGGCAAATAAGCTAATTCCAGTAGTGTTTGTTGTTGTTAAATAGAGCAAGTCAATTTAGTTCAGCACTCAACAACTGCATCTACCTTTATATATACCCTAACTGGGTTTTCTAGAGCAATTTATTTATGTTGTAGCTGCAGAAAACAAATGACACCTTTGAAATGAACATTCCAGAGGATTTCGATAACCGACCCTCAAAAAAAGAAAAAAAATTCTGAATCAGGTGTTTTGGAGCCATCACCAATGTCACCAACTATGTCAGCATCTAATCCAGTTTCTGAATGTTTTGAATCAATTGTGCCTGAATCAGATAACCAGATAGATCATGATCCATTGCCATCACCTCCATCACCGTCTAGCTCGACATTAACTCCTGTTTTAATATTACATGATGTCAAGGAACCAGATCCAAATAAAGGGATCAAAGTTGATGAGACATATGATTATCTCCCACAAGGTATTTATTCATTTATTATGTATACTTTCGTATTTTATATATTCTTAAAATATTTTATTTTATGCAGACTATACATTGACCGACCATGATCTATGTGCTCATAAAGCAATAGGATCATCTTTAAGAAAACAATTGCTCGTTCAGATAGATGGAAGTTGTGTCTTGCAAAATCAATTGATGTGCCTGCTAAATGAAAATGAGTGGGTAAATGATGATGTAAGTACCCTTAATCAAACAGGAAAAAGATTCTAATCACTTATATCTATTAGTAATGTATTTTTAAATTTCAAAATTATAGGTGATCAATGCATATATATGTTGTATAAAGGACCAAATACATCTCTAGAATGATAATAAAGTATATTTCGAGAGTCCATTTGTTACCTCACTATTTAAACGAGATGGCGAACTTGGTATTCAAAAAGATAGTGCCTTCATGACAGAGACCGTCATCGAATATATGCAACATGACATGGTAATATCCATATTCATAATTTACATGTTCTAGGTTTCATACATTTTCATTTATTATTTTCCTAATTATCTTTATTACAGATTAAAATTCCAATAAACGCCAACAACACACATTGGTAGTTAGCTGTTGTGAATACAAAAAAACGTGAGGTTCAAGTACTGGACTAATTGTGCTGGAACTTTGACCGTGACGATCTCGCTGATACGGTTAGTTACAACACCACTTTCAATATACTTCGCTAATGTGTATCATTTCTAACCATTGTTTTATTTTTAGCTACGGGGAGTACAATTTCATTTGGACCTTCTTAAAAGTCAAAACTTGGTGAAAGACAATTGGAAAGACGTTGATCTCACTGAATGGAGGATCACAGAACAATTACTAAAGGCAATTGAAAAAGACAGATCTTCATGTGGTTTGTTTATGGTCAAATTTATGTAATATTTCATCAGATGTGCACTCTCTTACCCAATTACATAGGTATATATCTTTTTTAAATTAAAAAGTATGTTAATTTCAAAAAAAGTATGTTATTTTTTAAATAACTTACTAATAATCGTTTGTGTTGCACAGGAAATGATTACTTCTTTTAGGTTTAAGTTGGCCAGCATACTATTATGTTGGAAAACAAACACTGCAGCAAGTACTACAATCGTTGAAGAAAGTAACGATGACATTAATGGAGATCCTGATGTTCAAATATTAGAAAGCCTAGATGATATAAAAAAATCAAAGCAAAAAATCCCATTATCTGTTGAAAATAAATACAGATCACTAATATCTATTCTTTCTAATATGAGTGTACATGAATTAATAGCTGGACTTTGTAGCTTCATTAAATCAATCAATTACACCGAGATTTTAGAATAAGTCATTTCAAATTAGTTTTGCAATTGTAAATTATCTTACTTATTTTCTTAATGGTTTATTTTATTAATTTTATCATTATTAGGAAAGTATGGATCCAAAGTTCAAAGCCATATCCAATTAGCTTGTCTCTCACAAAACTACAAGAAATGCAAAAGGATGATTTACCCATGGACAAAGATTGCTTTAATTTGGTTGTATGGAAGATTATGTTTGATGACATCCAAACGGCACAAAAAACAAAACATTTGATAACAAAACATTATCTGGACATGAAATTTTGGGTATGTTCTTATATTTATTATATACTTTCTTTTCTATATTCTAATTTTAAAATACTTTTTAATCAATTATTTTGTATACTAGATGACTACTGATTTTAGATGGGACCCAGACTTCCGTAAGAAGTTAGATGTGGAACAACTAGCAAATTCTGTTTGTAATTGGCCTGGTATAAAATATAATGTTTCAACATGCAAAACGGTAAGAGCACTTTTGTATACTTTAGGCCACAATTTTTCTATTACATCTAATATGTAGCCTATTTTAGATCCATATTCCAGTACAATCTGAAAGTGCGTTAAGTCGACTAGAGGGGGGGGTGAATAGGCGATTTTTACAAATTTGTCACTGAGGAATTTCAGGGTGAGGAAATTCCTAAGTCATGAACAATTAACAGCATAATAAGTACTCAGGTATAAGCATAACAGAGCAATAGCAGAGTCATCATGATGAAATGAAAAACGAACACAGAGTACAGAAAGTGTAAACACAGGATAAGCAGGCTGAAGACAACATGACTGAAGAAATTGGATTGAGGAAATAGAGAAAGTCTTCAGTCAAAGTCTTCAAACAGTAATGATCAGGTTCATCAACACATGAATGAGGAAATGAAAGGGTTGAGGAAATAGAACCAGTAGGCTTGGTGAAGACAATGATTTGGTAGACCAGTTCCAACTGTTGTGACAGTTGTACGTCTGGTTGGAGCGGCTGAGTATTTAAACTCGAGGACACACAGTCCCGGACACACAGTCCTCACCATATTCTCCTTGAGCTAAGATCACACAGACCTCGCCCAACACTCGTGGTTAGTCTTCACAGGTGACTTCCAAACCTTCACAGACTTGGTCACTCGGCAATCAACAATTCCTCTTGGATGCTCAGACCATGACGCCTAACCGTCTGAAGGATACACAATCCTCAAAGGTAACAAGCGTCGGTTCCATATAGGAACAATCTCTTGAGTGATGCTCAATCACTTTGGGTTTGTAGGTGTTTGGGTTTGGGATTTGGGTTTTCCTCACTTGATGACTTTCGCTCAAAGTCCTAGGAGGATGGGATGCTCAATTGACAAGTGTCAGTTTCTCTCGGAGCAGCCAACCAGCTAGTGGTTGTAGGGGCGGCTATTTATAGCCTAGGGAGCAGCCCGACATGATAAGACATAAATGCCCTTCAATGATATGACCGTTAGGTGGTAGGATATTTTGGACAGCTGGCGCGTAGCACAGAAACGGTCGGTTTTGAGGTTCGAATTCCTCAGGGCTATCATGTTCCTCACTGTGTAGGCAATTCGCACTGGCGAATACCTAACTCCTCAGTCAGAACAAATTCCTCAGAGACCAGAAGATCTTCATCTCTGTCACCGAAGAAATTGATCGAATTGATATGAGATTTCCAATGGCTTCACTCGAAAGGATTGGGTAGGTGTAGGATTTTGAGATGAGCATCACTTGGAAATCAGTTTCCTTAGTATTACCTCGACCCCGTTTAACAGTACGGTGTTTCCTATGACTTAAGAAAGAGAAAATGAAACTACAAAAACAAAAGTCTTCACGCTTCATAATCCTCGCATGAATATCCAAGTCTTCAAGGTCACACCAATTTCATCACTTTCAAAGTCTTCAGGAGAACCAAACTCCTCATCTACTTATAGAGCATGTGTACACTCACAAACATATTAGTCCCTTAACCTATAAGTCTTCAATACACCAAAATCACTAAGGGGCACTAGATGCACTTACAATCTCCCCCTTTTTGGTAATTGATGACAATATAGATTAAGTTTTCACCGGGGATAAACATATTAATTGAAAGTGCTGAATATTGAGGAATTTGATTGCAAGATATAGAAGAACTTCCCCTAAAGATGTGCATAGTGAGGAATTTTCTTTTGAAGGAATGCACATTTGAAGAGTAGAATCATGGAGATCTCCCCCTATATTTTGTAATTCATACACGCATTTAACAAATCGAATGAAGAATTTGAAATGCATGATGAAACATGGTGACTGATGTAATTCAATATGCGTGCAGAACATATATGAGGAAATAGCATGCAGTAAAATATATCAAAAGTATCAGGTCACCATGGGACTTAAGTTTACAACTCGATCCAATAAACAGTTCAGAAGAGCGAGAGTTGCAACTTAACAAAAAAAACGCCCATATAGATAGGCCCGCTTGAAGACTAACTCAAATTTCTCCCCCTTTGTCATCAAATGACCAAAAGGGACGAAAAGTGAGGACTAACGCCCCTGAAGAATACCATCATGAGGTTAATGGAGGAGCGCCAGCGTTGTTGGGGTCGGTTGTTGGAGTAGGGCCTGCCGCAGTGTCGTCCAAATCTTCATTTTCATCAGTGTCGCGCGATGAAGAAAATGAGATGGCCACCAAAGGAGGAACCTTGAATTTCTTGAATTTCTTCGTCGGCGGCTTAGACCAGTCAAAGTCCTGCTTGAAGCCCATCTGCTTAAGATCTTCGTCGCCGTAGAGATGAGTCAGAACAGCCCATGTGCGATCAAATACTTCATGGAGGTACTAATGGTTCTTCTTCACTGAATTATGTGTAGCATTCATGTTGTGAAGAATTGAACCAAACTGACGCTTAACGCATTTGTGATTGCGATCGACCTTCTGATGAAGACTGAGGAGAAGCTCACGATCAGTCATCACCCTTGGAGCTGTGGCTTGAGGATTTTTCTTTGAGGCATTGCCGCCAGAATCATGAGTGGCGAAGTCATCATTGGTGGAGTACGAGGCAGCTTTGCGGAACTGTCCATCCAATGGACGAATGCCTTCATAAACAATAGCAGTGGCCTTGCCCTTTTCATCAGCTGAGGAAAATGTCCGCTTGAGGACTTCAATGGGGGGAAAGTAACTACCATGGTTGAGTGTGTTAGCCTTGTAATTCATTGAAGACCTTGATCTGAGGAATCTCATAATCCAGGGAGCGTAAGGCTTCAATTCAAAAGGAGACAGTGCAAAAATTGCCATAGTCCTCATGAAGAAGTCATGGTAGTTTATTGGAATACCATGCATTATATTGAATAGCAGATTCTTCATGATGCCAACGACTTCTTCAGCATTAGAGTTGTGGCCTTTGATAGGACTCAATGTCTTGGTCAGAATGTGATAGACAGTCCGTGGCACATATTGCAATTCCTTCACGAGGAATTTTGACCTTGGGGCTTGACCGGGCTTCAGCGGCTTCATCAACACTTGCATGTAGTGATTTGTGAGTTCAGGTTCATGATACATAAGACGCGCACCTTCAAGGGGAGGACTGACATGCAGGGCATGAACCAATTCAGAGGCCGGTGCTTTGAAGTGAGTGTTTTCTATCATCCAGTCCAACACCCAAGAGTTTATATCATCATAACTTCCGGTGATGTGCAACGTTGCATAGAACTGAAGAATTAGCTCTTCATTCCAATCACATATATCAGTGCAGAAGTTGAGCAGTCCAGCGTCATGAAGAACACTGAGGACTGGTGTGAAGCACGACAGCGATTCCATGTCCACATGAGGAATATGCTCATGGTCGAAGAATTTGTCCTTATCAAAAAGCAGTGAAGAATATAAGTTTGCTTGGCTGGCAGTCCAGAAGCGCTTCCTTCTAAGACGAGCAGAGTCATATGGGTTGAATTCTATGAAGAACACATGCTCGTGGAAGAAGTCATCAACTTTGAACTTTGGCGTCTTTGAGAATGGATTCTTCGGCTTTGGCTGAGGAGTGTCAGTCAATTGCAGCACAGCTTCAGGAATCACATTCTCAGGAACCACAGGCTTGGTGCTCCCAATGTCCACGTCTTCATCCATTTCTTCAACGCCTGCCTCTTCAGCCGTGAACTGAGGCATGGGCGATGATACCAGAGGGGTTGAAGTGAGATTGTCCACTTCAATTTCTTCAGCCATCTGCTCCGTCGAAGCAGCGGAAGGATCTTCTTCATCGGATTCACTTGGAATCATATAATCTTCACCAAAAGGAATGATTTCCTTTGATGGCATGCTTGATTGAGGAACAACATCAATTGGATTTTCAAGTGAGCTGGTCAAAGTCTTCGCCTTCTTGGGAGCAGAAGACTCTGAGGAAGCAGATGCTTTCCTTTTCTTCAGTGCAGCTCGGTCCGCAGCCTTGGTTTTCTTCACTTCTAATGCAGAAGGAAGAATAGGACTTGGTGTTGGCGTTGGCGCAGGAGGAGCAGTGGAAATTGGAGCAATTTCTTCAGGCACAACTCATGCAGTTGTCCTGACTTGTTCAGTTTCTTCAGGCGTAGCTTCAGATGCTTCAGCTCGCCTGTCTTGTTCTTCAGGCGCAATACTAGAGGTTGCCCTGGCAATTTCTTGAGCGGCTAGAATAGCTTCATCAGCCCTGGTGCTTGCAGTTTCATCAACAGCCTGATTTTCATCAGCGGTGCTGGCATGTTCTTCAGTTGGCTGTGCAGATGCTTCAGCCTGAGGAATTTCAATGTGCGTTGGATCAGCAACATCGGAAGTAAGTCTCTTCGCCATTTTGACGAATCTGACTTTGGCTCCCAGCCATTCTGCCTTGTAGGCGTCAAATTCATCACTGAGTTTCTTGATCTTAGCTTGCAGAGCGATGAGTTGTTCAGGTGATAGCGTAAGAACGTTGTCCTTCAGAAAGCGTTGTTTCTTGTACTGGGCTTTCTTCACAGACCTGGCTTTCTCAAATTTCCATTTCTCTTCAGAGATGAAAGCCGTCAACATGTGACTTTGACCAGGTGTGAGATTTAAATCTGGTAGGGGAGTGTTTGGGTCATTGTGCCAGAGGTCAATGAAGTCCAGGATCTTCTTCGGATCCAACAGGAGGGGCACAGCACTGCCGTTGGCTCTAGCAGCCCTTTGCTGTCTGTCTCTGATGATATTGACTAATTCTTCATCATCAGCTTCGTCAGCATCTGACGGCACTTGGAAGACAACCTGCTTCTTGTGAGGACTTGGTCTGGTGCCTCGTCCAACAGTTGCCTTGGTCTTCAGCAAAGTGGGGCCTGTTGAAGACAGAGGAGGAGCTGAAAGAACTTGCAGATGCTCCTGAGGAAATTGAGATGCCTGTGGTCCTTTGTCAAGAGGCAAGATGCACAGGTGCCAAGGACTTTGCCGGAGGAGCTGAGGGTTTTGCAACCTGAGGAACTGGAGTAGCTTGAGGAATATGCCGTGAGGGCATAGATGAGCTTGGCCGTGAGGGCATTGCTGAGCTTGGCCGTGAGGGCATTGCTGAGGAAGGTGGTTTGCGAGAAGGCTTCTTAGGCATAGCCTTCTTGATTGTGGAGGCCTCAGCAGCGGCAGTAGCTGAGTCTTCGTTGAATTTCCTCACTGCTTCTTTGGCCTGTTTGGCCAACTTGGCTTGCCGCTTGGCCCATTCACCAGCATAATCCTCACCGCGCTTGATGCTGGTGGGATCAGCAATTTCGCCAGGTGCCAACGGAGGTCTTGGGCAAGGAGTGCTTAGAGCGAATTTCTTCATATATTTTGGAGTAACATATTTGTACTCTCTCCTTTCCCGTGCCCATCTTCGTTCAATTTTCTGAATGCACACCTTGCGCTCATTCTTCGTTTCCTTTCCATGAGTTGCCTCATCTGGAGTACAATACCCTGCATAGATGTCAGCAGGGATCTCAAAAGCTGTGTTGACTTCCAGTTTCTTCCCTCCCTTCCGAGGTCTCTTGCCATCTGCCATTTTCTGCAGCTGAGGATTTTGAACTATTGAGTTCTCTGAAGACGTATGCAACTTTTCTTCGAGGAACGCTGCAAATGAGTTAAGTTGATGAGAACCTAGTGATTCAGCAGCAGACATGTGTACCTGTGAACAGAGTATAGGTGTGAAGAATTTGGAGAGGTCATATGCGTTCTCAGAAGTTTTTGCAAAACGGAACAAGTTTGAGGAAATTGACCAGATATGTCTTGAAGAATTTCACTAAGCGTTCTTTGACTTAGATTCCAGAGTTGTATGGATTGTGAATTCACACAATTGAGGAATCTTGAGAAAAAAACGTCACTTAGAGAAACAGATCAAGAACAAATGATTGTGTGAGGTGTTTAGAGTGTGGAAGTTGAAGAACAAACACCTTTTCAAGACTTTGTGGAAATCATCAGACTCAACAAAGGCAGTAAAAATAACTTTTAATTACCCTTTACAAAGAACACGACGAACTGAGAGTGTAGATTTGTAAGTTCGTTAGTCTAGATCTTCCGCGCCCTAACTTGGCAGAGGAAGACAGCTACGGCGGCGGTGGAGTGAAGATATCCGCGGCTGGCGCGAGTATGACGGCGACGAGGTCGAGGCAGTGAAGATCTTCCTCACCGGCGACGATGAAGGTAGCGGCAGCGCTAGGGCTTATGAGCTCGAGCGAGGGGAGTGAGATCGAGCGGGGTAAATGCAGTCTGAGGAGGGTGAGGGGTATTTATAGCCGAGGTGAAAAACCGCTCGCCCGAGGAAAATGGACGAGCGTGCCCCTGATCCTTCTCATCCTAGCGACATGTGTCACCCACGTACAGTGTGGTGGAGATCATGTAAGATCGTGGGTGAATAGATAACTCTTATCGTGGGATATGTAACGGTTTGTGCGGCAAAAGCCGAAAATTCAGATAAGAATATTTTAAAGTTTTGTTCGCAAATTCTTCAGCTGACAAGGACACAGTGAATATTTTGAACGAGTTTCAAATAGAACGCACATGAAGAATTTTTGAACAGACTGGGTTAAGTTTAGCATAGAGGGGGAAAGGGTCCGATCACATTCACTTAGCAGAAAAGGCAACTTGAAGAATTAGCAATAAGTGAATGCTGTAGAGGACATAAAAACTCAAGTGTATATATAGTCAATGAAGAACAACGTCGGAAAGAGTGAAGACAATGCAAAGTTGAAGAAATTGAACAATTGAGGAATTTCAAAAATGAAGAAAAACTCAAATTGAAGATTTTCAACTTTGGTTGGTGGCATAACCCACCGTATAAGAATGATGATTTCAGACACCGCGTACAACTCTCGTAGGGTTCTGAGAATCAAATTCTTCATTAATTTCTTCACACTTAGAGGGTTAGTCTTCATTGATTGATGAAAAATGTTACTTCGTGTGTTGCACATTGATGTCTACTACACAACCTTTTTCTTGTAGACGTTGTTGGGCCTCCAAGTGCAGAGATTTGTAGGACAGTAGCAAATTTCCCTCAAGTGGATGACCTAAGGTTTATCAATCCGTGGGAGGCGTAGGATGAAGATGGTCTCTCTCAAACAACCCTGCAACCAAATAACAAAGAGTCTCTTGTGTCCCCAACACACCCAATACAATGGCAAATTGTATAGGTGCACTAGTTCGGCGAACAGATGGTGATACAAGTGCAATATGGATGGTAGATATAGATTTTTGTAATCTGGAAATATAAAAACAGCAAGGTAAGTAATGATAAAAGTGAGCACAAACGGTATTGCAATGCTTCAAAACAAGGCCTAGGGTTCATACTTTCACTAGTGCAAGTTCTCTCAACAATAATAACATAATTGGATCATATAACTATCCCTCAACATGCAACAAAGAGTCACTCCAAAGTCACTAATAGCGGAGAACAAACGAAGAGATTATTGTAGGTTACGAAACCACCTCAAAGTTATCCTTTCTGATCGATCTGTTCAAGAGTCCGTAGTAAAATAACACGAAGCTATTCTTTCCGTTCGATCTATCATAGAGTTCGTACTAGAATAACACCTTAAGACACAAATCAACCAAAACCCTAATGTCACCTAGATACTCCAATGTCACCTCAAGTATCAGTGGGTATGATTATACGATATGCATCACACAATCTCAGATTCATCTATTCAAACCAACACAAAGTACTTCAAAGAGTGCCCCAAAGTTTCTACCGGAGAGTCAAGACAAAAACATGTGCCAACCCCTATGCATAAGTTCACAAGGTCACTGAACCCGCAAGTTGATCACCAAAACATACATCAAGTAGATCACGTGAATATCCCATTGTCACCACAGATAAGCACGGCAAGACATACATCAAGTGTTCTCAAATCCTTAAAGACTCAATCCGACAAGATAACTTCAAGGGGAAAACTCAATTCATCACAAGAGAGTAGAGGGGGAGAAACATCATAAGATCCAACTATAATAGCAAAGCTCGCGATACATCAAGATCGTATCACCTCAAGAACACGAGAGAGAGAGAGAGAGAGATCAAACACATAGCTACTGGTACATACCCTCAGCCCGGAGAGAGAGAGGGTGAACTACTCCCTCCTCGTCATGGAGAGTGCCGGGATGATGAAGATGGCCACCGATGAGGGATCCCCCCTCCGACAGGGTGCCGGAATAGGGTCCCGATTGGTTTTTGGTGGCTACAGAGGCTTGCGGCGGCAGAACTCCCGATTTAGGTTTATTTCTGGAGGTTTCTGTATTTATAGGAATTTTTGGCGTCGGTCTCACGTCAGGGGGGGTCTCCGAGTCATCCACGACGGTGGAGGGCGCGCCCTACCCCCTGGGCTCGCCCTCCTATCTCGTGGACGGCTCGAGACTCTTATGGCCCAACTATTTTACTCCGGGGGCTTCTTTTGGTCCAAAAAACATCATCAAAAATTGGCACGTCAATTGGACTCCATTTGGTATTCCTTTTCTGTAGAACTCAAAAACAAGGAAAAAACAGAAACTGGCACTGGGCTCTAGGTTAATATGTTAGTCCCCAAAATCATATAAAAAAGCATATAAATGCATATAAAACATCCTAGATGGATAATATAATAGCATGGAACAATCAAAAATTATAGATACGTTGGAGACGTATCAAGCATCCCCAAGCTTAATTCCTGCTCGTCCTCGAGTAGATAAATGATAAAAACAGAATTTTTGATGTGGAATGCTACCTAGCATAATTATCAATGTAATTTTCTTTATTGTGGCATGAATGTTCAGCTCAGAAAGATTCAAGACAAAAGTTTAATATTGACATGAAAATAATAATACTTCAAGCATACTAACCAAGCAGTTTATGTCTTATCAAAATAACATAGCCAAAGAAAGCTTATCCCTACAGAATCATATAGTTTGGCCATGCTTCATTTTCATCACACAAAATGCTCCCATCATGCACAACCCCGGTTTCAGCAAAGCAATCGGTTCATACTTTTTAACGCGCTTCAGCCTTTTCAACCCTCACGCAATACATGAGCGTAAGCCATGGATATAGCACTATGGGTGGAGTAGAGTATGATGATAGGGATTATGTGAGAAAACAAAAAAAAGGAGAAAGTCTCATATTGACGCGGCTAATCAACGGGCTATGGAGATGCCCATCAATTGATGTCAATATGAGGAGTAGGGATTGCCATGCAACGGATGCACTAGAGCTATAAATGTATGAAAGCTCATCAAAAGAAACTAAGTGGGTGTGCATCCAACTTGCTTGCTCACGAAGACCTAGGGCATTTTGAGGAAGCCCATCATTGGAATATACAAGCCAAGTTCTATAATGAAAAATTCCCACTAGTATATGAAAGTGACAAAATAAGAAACTCTCTATCATGAAGATCATGGTGCTACTTTGAAGCACAAGTGTGGAAAGAGGATAGTAGCATTGTCCCTTCTCTCTTTTTCTCTCATTTTTTTCTTCTTTTTTTGTTTGGGCTTCTTTGGCCTCTTTTTTTATTTGGGCTTCTTTGGCCTCTTTTATTTTTCATAAAGTCCGAAGACTCATCCCGACTTGTGGGGGAATCATAGTCTCCATCATCCTTTCCTCACTGGGACAATGCTCTAACAATGATGATCATCACACTCTTATTTACTTACAACTCAAGAATTACAACTCGATGCTTAGAACAAAATATGACTCTATATGAATGCCTCCGGCGGTGTACCGGGATGTGCAATGAATCAAGAGTGACATGTATGAAAAAATTATGAATGGTGGCTTTGCCACAAATACGATGTCAACTACATGATCATGCAAGGCAATATGACAATAATGGAGCATGTCATAATAAACGGAACGGTGGAAAGTTGGATGGCAATATTTTTCGGAATGGCTATGGAAATGCCATAATAGGTAGGTATGGTGGCTGTTTTGAGGAAGATATAAGGAGGTTTATGTGTGATAGAGCGTATCGTATCACGGGGTTTGGATGCACTGGCGAAGTTTGCACCAACTCTCAAGGTGAGAAAGGGCAATGCACGGTACCGTAGAGGCTAGCAAATTGCAGAAGGGTAAGAGTGCGTATAATCCATGGACTCACATTAGTCATAAAGAACTCAAATAATTATTGCAAAAGTTTAGTAGCCCTCGAAGCAAAGTACTACTACGCATGCTCCTAGGGGAAGGGTTGGTAGGAGTTAACCATCGCGCGATCCCGACCTCCACTCATAAGGAAGGCAATCAAAGAACACCCCATGCTTCAAATTTGTCACACAACGTTCGCCATACGTGCATGCTACACGACGTGCCAACTTTAACACAAGTATTTCTCAATTTCATAAGTACCCAACTAGCATGACTCTAGCATTACCACCTTTATTTCTCAAAACCATCATCAAGTATCAAGCTTCTCATAGTATTCAATGCACTTTATATGATAGTTTTTATTATACCCAACTTGGATGCCCATCATATTAGGACTAATTTTATAACCAAAGCAAATTACCATGCTGTTTAAGACTCTCAAAATAATATAAGTGAAGCATGAGAGATCATCTATTTCTTCAAAATAAAACCACCGCCATGCTCTAAAAGGATATAAGTGAAGCACTAGAGCAAATGATAAACTACTCCAAAAGGTATAAGTGAAGATCAATGAGTAGTTGAATAATTATGTAACTATGTGAAGACTCTATAACATTTAAGAATTTCAGATCTTGGTATTTTATTCAAACAGCAAGCAAAACAAAACAAAATGACATTTCAATGACAGCACACATCATGTGAAGAAGCAAAAACTTAGGTTCAACCGATACTAACCGATAATTGTTGAAGAAGAAAGGTGGGATGCCTACCGGGGCATCCCCAAGCTTGGATGCTTGAGACTTCTTGAAATATTATCTTGGGGTGCCTTGGGCATCCCCAAGCTTGATATTTTGCGTCTCCTTAATTCCTTTTATATCTCGGTTTTCTAAATCTGGAAAGCTTCATCCACACCAAACTCAACAAGAACTCGTGAGATAAGTTAGTATAAACCAATGCAAAAACCTTATCATTTTCTACCGTAACAAATCACAAAAAAAATTATTCAACATTGCATAATAAATGTCTCTGCATATTTAATACTCCTATCCTCAAATAGAATCATTAAACAAGCAAACATATGCAAACAATGCAAACATAACAGCAATATGCCAAAACAGTACAGTCTATAAAGAATGCAAGATTCATCATAGTTCCCTAACTCCAGAAATTATGAAAGTCTACCACACTGTAGAAGATTTATCAGTGCTCAAAATGCAAAAAGTTCCAACATTTTATCATTTTCTGACTTTTTAGGGAATTTTTGCAACAGCGGTAAAGTTTCTGCTTTGAAACAGCAGCATGTATACTTGCAAAATAAGCATGGTAAGGGCTATCCTTGACATTTTTATTGAAAATAAAGATGCAAAACATTATTCTAAATAACAGCAAGAAAATCCTAACAAAATAAATTGACGCTCCAAGCAAAACACATATCATGTGGTGAATAAAAATATAGCCTCAAGTAAAGTTACCGATGAGCGAAGACGAAAGAGGGGATGCCATCCGGGGCATCCCCAAGCTTAGGCTCTTTGTTGTACTTGAATATTGCCTTGGGGTGTCTTGGGAATCCCCAAGCTTAGGCTCTTTCCACTCCTTATTCCATAGTCCATCGAATCTTTACCCAAAACTTGAAAACTTCACAACACAAAACTCAACAGAAAACTCGTAAGCTCCGTTAGTATAAGAAAATAAATCACCCCTTTTGTTACTGTTGTGAACTCATTATAAATTAATATTGGTGTAATATCTACTTTATTCCAACTTGTATATGGTTCATACCCTCCGATACTACTCATAGATTCATCAAAATAAGCAAACAACACATAGAAAACAGAATCTGTCAAAAACAGAACCGTCTGTAGTCATCTGTAACTATTGAATACTTCTGTAACTCCAAAACTCCTACCAAATTAGGAAAACCTGAGAAATTTGTTTACCAATTCAGAGAAAAAAGAATCAGATCAAAAGCACGTGTCTGTGAATTACCAAAACTAATTTACTGGGCGCAAAAGTTTCTGATTTTCAGCAGGATCAACACAACTATCACCGTAAGTTATCCTAAAGGTCTTACTTGGCACTTTATTAAAACAAAAGCTATAAAACATGATTACTACAGTAGAAAAATCGTGTGAACACAAAAAAACAGTAGGGGTAAATATTGGGTTGTCTCCCAACAAGCGCTTTTCTTAAATGCCTTTCTAGCTAGGCATGATGATTTCAATGATGCTCACATAAAAGATAAGAATTGAAACATAACGGGAGCATCATGAAGAAATATGACTATCACATTTAAGTCTAGCCCACTTCCTATGCATAGGGATTTTGTGAGCAAATAATTTATGGGAGCAAGAATCAACTAGTATAGGAAAGCAAAACAAGCATAGCTTCAAGATTTTCAACACATAGAGAGGAAACTTGATATTATTGCAATTCATACAAGCATATATTCCTCCCTCATAATAATTTTTAGTAGAATCATGAATGAATTCAACAATATAACCATCACATAAAGCATTCTTTTCATGATCTACAAGCATATAAATTTTATTACTCTCCACATAAGCAAAAATTCTTCTCATTCGGAATAGTGGGAGTATCATAAGATACTCGAATACTATAAATTGTTTCCACATTAAAAGAGTAGTGCTCAGAAAAAGGGTGATCATAATCATGACAAGTTTTATAAATATAATCATCACTACTTTTTATAGCGTAAGTGTTATCACAATAATCATCATAAATAGGAGGCATGCTATCATCATAATAAATTTGCTCATCAAAACTTGGGAGGCTAAAAATATCATCTTCATTAAACATAGCATCCCCAAGCTTGGGACAAACATTAATTGCAGCAAATAAATTCTAAAACATGTCATTCTCATCAAACATAGCATACCCAAGCTTGGGCTTTTTCATATCATAAGCATAATCACTCTCATCATTAATAGTATGGATAGCACCAATAGTATAGCAATTATCATTATCACAATCGGTAATAGGAGCAACATCATTTGGGAGGGGTACCCCTTTACCTTTGCTTTACGTCTTTTCTTTTTCTTCTTCGCATCATGTGTGGGGTTAACCCTCTTTTTGGAGCTCCTTATTAATGAGATTGGTTGGATAGAAGGCTCCTCCTCGTTACCTGATTCATCATAAGAAAGAATAGGAGGATATTGGGAAATCTCTTCCCTTTCATTAGTATTCTCTTCATCTTCTATTTGTTTTCTTGATTTTATGTAATTGGCAATGTAAGGATTTTCAATGCAATTCACCGCACAATACATATAAATTTCCTCTAGATCAAAATCAAGAACTTTATCAAGGACAAACTCTGGAAGATTCTTAGTTAAACGTTTCATTTCTTCATAACCCATAAGCAAACTAAGTTCATTATGATGTGCAAGGGAAATCAAGTCATCACAATTTTTGGACATGATTCGATCATGAAACAATTTGCATTCGGTATTTAAATGATCACGTTCATTGCAAAGTTCACAAGGATGGCAAAGAAATTTTAAATTTTCAGCACAAACTTCTAGCCTCTCTTGCAACCATTTAGTTTCTAAATACTTATGCCTCTTGCAAAATCTATCCTCCCTATTTAGTGTATACTTGAAAACTCTATGCACTCCACAAAAGTTGACATGCTTATAAGAGACATTTTCATCATGACTAGTGCAATCATCATTAGTACTATGGATATTCAAAGAGTTCATACTAACAACATTGCAATCATGCTCATCATTCAAAGATTTAGTGCCAAACATTCTAATGCATTCTTCTTCTAAAACTTTGGCACAATTATCGGAATCCTTATTTTCATGAAAGATATTAAAAAGATGAAGCATATGAGGCACCCTCAATTCCATTTTTTGTAGTTTTCTTTTATAAACTAAATTAGTGATAAAACAAGAAACTAAAAGATTCGATTGCAAGATCTAAAGATATACCTTCAAGCACTCACCTCCCCGGCAACGGCGCCAGAAAAGAGCTTAGTTGACGGGGTGTTAGTGCCGCGCTTACCTAGCCTCCCCGGCAACGGCGCCAGAAAAGAGCTTGATGTCTACTACACAACCTTCTTCTTGTAGACGTTGTTGGGCCTCCAAGTGCAGAGGTTTGTAGGACAGTAGCAAATTTTCCTCAAGTGGATGACCTGAGGTTTATCAATCCGTGGGAGGCATAGGATGAAGATGGTCTCTCTCAAACAACCATGCAACCAAATAACAAAGAGTCTCTTGTATCCCCAACACACCCAATACAATGGCAAATGGTATAGGTGCACTATTTCAGCGAAGAGATGGTGATACAAGTGCAATATGGATGGTAGATATAGGTTTTTGTAATCTGAAAATATAAAAACAGCAAGGTAAGTAATGATAAAACTGAGCACAAACGGTATTGCAATGCTTCGAAACAAGGCCTAGGGTTCATACTTTCACTAGTGCAAGTTCTCTCGACAGTAATAACATAATTGGATCATATAACTATCCCTCAACATGCAACAAAGAGTCACTCCAAAGTCACTAATAGCAGAGAACAAACGAAGAGATTATTGTAGGGTACGAAACCACCTCAAAGTTACCCTTTCTGGTCGATTTATTCAAGAGTCCGTAGTAAAATAACACGAAGCTATTCTTTCCGTTCGATCTATCATAGAGTTCGTACGAGAATAACACCTTAAGACACAAATCAAGCAAAACCCTAATGTCACCTAGATACTCCAATGTCACCTCAAGTATCCGTGGGTATGATTATACGATATGCATCACACAATCTCAGATTCATCTATTCAAACCAACACAAAGTACTTCAAAGAGTGCCCCAAAGTTTCTACCGGAGATTCAAGATGAAAACGTGTGCCAACCCCTATGCATAAGTTCACAAGGTCACTGAACCCGCAAGTTGATCACCAAAACATACATCAAGTAGATCACGCGAATATCCCATTGTCACCACAGATAAGCACGGCAAGACATACATCAAGTGTTCTCAAATCCTTAAAGACTCAATCCGACAAGATAACTTCAAGGGGAAAACTCAATTCATCACAAGAGAGTAGAGGGGGAGAAACATCATAAGATCCAACTATAATAGCAAAGCTCGCGATACATCAAGATTGTATCACCTCAAGAACACGAGAGAGAGAGATCAAACACATAGCTACTAGTACATACCCTCAGCCCCGAGGGTGAACTACTCCCTCCTCGTCATGGAGAGCGCTGGGATGATGAAGATGGCCATCGGTGAGGGATCCCCCTCCGGCAGGGTGCCGGAACAGGGTCCCGATTGGTTTTTGGTGGCTACAGAGGCTTGCGGCGACGGAACTCCCGATCTAAGTTTATTTCTGGAGGTTTCTGTATTTATAGGAATTTTTGGCGTAGGTCTCACGTCAGGGGGGTCTCCGAGTCATCCATGACGGTGGAGGCCGCGCCCTACCTCCCTGGGCTCACCCTCCTATCTCGTGGACGGCTGGAGACTCTTCTAGCCCAACTATTTTACTCTGGGAGCTTCTTTTGGTCCATAAAAAATCATCAAAAATTGGCACGTCAATTGAACTCCGTTTGGTATTCCTTTTCTGTAGAACTCAAAAACAAGGAAAAAATAGAAACTGGCACTGGGCTCTAGGTTAATAGGTTAGTCCCAAAAATCATATAAAATAGGATATAAATGCGTATAAAACATCCTAGATGGATAATATAATAGCATGGAACAATCAAAAATTATAGATACGTTGGAGACGTATCACACATGTAAGTCATCAAATTTGCATAAGTGTTAGGATGTGTGTCCTTTTCAAAAAACATTCGAAGATTCTAAGATATTTAGCTCACACCGCAACTTGCTAAATCTCTTCTCATCCAAGGGCTTTGTGAAGATAACGGCCAGTTGGTCTTCAGTATTTGCATGGTCGATGGAGATGTCGCTCTTCAACACATGGTCACGAGGAAAATGATGACGAATCTGGATGTGCTTTGTCTTCATGTGTTGAACTGGGTTGTGAGCAATCTTCATAGCACTCTCATTATCGCAGTAGAGTGGCACATTCTTCACATTGATGCCATAGTCCTTGAGGGTTTGCTTCATCCATAGAAATTGAGCACAGCAGGATGTAGCAGCAATGTACTCAGCTTCAGCAGTAGAGAGTGATACGCAGTTCTGCTTCTTCGAGGACCAACATACCAAGGATCGTCCGAGGAAATGACATGTGCCTGACATTGACTTGTGGTCCACCCGATCACCAGCATAGTCAGAGTCAGAATATCCAATGAGATCAAAGGAAGAGCCCTTGGGATACCATAATCCAAGTGTTGGGGTGTGAGCTAGATATCGAAGAATATGCTTCACAGCCTTATGGTGTGATTCCTTCGGTGTAGCATGAAATCGGTCACACATGCAAACACTAAGCATAATATCTGGCCTAGATGCACATAGGTACAATAAAGAGCCAATCATGGAGCGGTATACCTTTTGATCGAAGTCTTTACCGTTTTCATCGGTGCATAGATGGCCATTTGTGGGCATAGGGATTTTGACGACTTTGCAATCTTGCATGCCGAATTTCCTCAACACATCCTTGAGGTATTTCCCCTGAGATATGAATATGCCATTGTGTTGTTGACGAATTTGAAGACCTAAGAAGAATTTCAATTCTCCCATCATAGACATTTGATATTCCTCACTCATCATATAGGCAAATTCGTCACTGTAATGTTGGTTAGTACAGCCAAAGATAATATCATCAACATATATTTGGCACACGAATAATTCATCATCATATGCTTTGGTGAAAAGAGTTGGGTCAAGCGAGGAATTGATGCAAGGCCATTTTCATCTTGTTTGTTGCGGTAGATCCATTTGGTACCGATGATGTTGTGCTTGCGTGGGTCTGGTCGCTTGACACGCTCCCACACATTGTTGAGCTCGAATTGATGCAATTCATCTTACATGGCTTGAATCCACTCAGATTCCATGAATGCTTCATCAACTTTAGTGGGCTCTGTGATAGAGACAAACGCAAAATGTCCACAAAAGTTAGATAAGTGTGAAGCTTTTGAGCGCGTGAGAGGACCTAATGCGTTGATGTCGTCGATGATTTTCTCGATCTGCACTTCGTTTGCAATGCGAGGATGTGCAGGTTGACGACTTTGCTTAGGCCCAGCAATTTCTTCAGGACCATTTTCTTCAGCAGCACCAGTGTGATTTTCTTCACGATTCGGAATGACTTCTTTAGCAGATTCTTCGATAGGGATGATATCCTCAGTAGCTTTGAACTTGATGGATTCCTCAGGTGACATTTCATCTAGCACATGAGGTAGGCACTCTCTTAGCGAGCCATTAGTTTCATCGAACCGCACATCTACAGTTTCAACAATCCTATGATGATTGATGTTGAAGACTCTGTAGGTGTGCGAGTCCTTTCCATAACCAAGCATAAAACCCTCTCATGTGCTTTCGGTGCAAATTTAGAGTGATGGTGAGGATATCTAATCCAGCATTTAGCACCGAAGACTTTGAAATAAATTACATTGGGTTGCTTGTCAGTGAGGAGTTCATATGAGGTCTTTTTGAAGAATTTGTGAAGATATACCCCATTCATGATGTGGCACGCAGTATCAATAGTTTCAGGCCAAAAGCGCTGTGGTGTCTTGCATTCATCAAGCATGGTGCGAGCCATCTCAACAAGAGTTATGTTCTTGCGCTCTACGACGCCATTCTGCTGAGGAGCATAGGTAGTAGATAACTCGTGAGTAATACCAAGTATATCAAGATATTCATCGAGACCAGTGTTCTTGAACTCAGTTCCATTATCACTCCTGATATGCTTGATCTTCACACCGAAGTTGGTAGAAGCTCTTGAGGAAAATCGTCTGAAGACATCCTGCACTTCACTTTTGTAAGTGATGATATGCACCCATGTGTAACGATAATAATCATCAACTATGACAAAGCCATATAATGATGCAGAAGTAGAGAACGTGGCATAATGAGTAGGGCCAAAGAGATCCATATGAAGTAATTCAAAGGGACGAGAAGTGGTCAAGATAGTCTTCGAGGGATGCTTGGATCTGGTGATCTTTCCAGCCTCACAAGCCCCACAAAGATGATCTTTGAGCAATTTGACACCCTCGATGCCACATGCTTCTTCTTCACGAGTGTATGCAAGCTCCTTATCCCAGCATGACCAAGTCGTCGATGCCATAGCCAGCATTTTGAAGCTTTTGCAAGTAGACATGTGGCAGGCTGTGGTCCTGCAGAGAAATCAACAATATACAAGTCTCCTTTCCTAAAGCCTTCGAAGACTTTGGAATTGTCAGATTCCATTAGCACAATGCAACGATATTTGCCAAAGACGACAACCATATCAAGGTCATAAAGCATTGAGACAGACATGAGGTTGAATCCTAAGGACTCGACAAGCATGACTTTGTCCATGTGTCTATCCTTTGAGATCGCAACCTTACCTAGACCCAATACCTTGCTTTTGCCTTTGTCAGCGTAGGTGATATGCTTCAGATGAGATGGGGACAAATCAGTGTCCATCAACAAGTTCCTGTCACCGGTCATGTGATTTGTACATTCACTGTCGAGGACCCACTCAGTAGCTTTAGGTTGTTCATCCTGCAGATGAATTAGTGCAACTTACGAACCCATATACTTCATCAGTGAAGAATATGATATCAATTTCATCAACAGTAACAGATATAGCAATATGAGGACGAGAGAAATGAGTGATTCATTTCTTCATGATTAGCTTGCATCAATTCAAGCACATTCAGGTCTCCAGCAAATTATTCAGACGATTAAGTTCGTCTGGAGACCTGACCCTGCATAAGAGATTAGTTCTTTTTCTTCACCACCCACATCTGGAGGGGTGGCAAAGAGTTCATCATTATGTGAGCTCCATAAGAAAAAGATGGCATTGAAGCCAGCGCACTTCGTTTCACAGAAGAGTGGTTAGGATAAGCATATGAATAAGCAGAGAAATTCTTCGAGGACTTATGAACATAATGGTTTGAAGAATAATGCACATATTCATAGCCTTTAGACTTTCCTTGTGAAATAGAAGTGTTAGCACGATGATGTTCATATGAGGATTTTGATCCTGATGAAGAATTTGGTCCATATTAAGAATTTGATCTGGGGTTCCTTTTCTTCATAAGTGGTGTCATGATGACATTCACCTGAAGATTTTCAAGGCACCTTTTGGGAACCCAGATTTTCTTCATAGGGGGACCGTTCCTGTAGTTAGTTCCAACATATCGAGCAAATACTTCACCATTCTGATTCTTGAACAATTTATAGTTGGAGTCAAATGACTCATCAGAGGAATATGAAGAATCACAAGTAAAGCCAGATAGAGTGCATGGACCTACAAGAGGTCCTTTCGCATCAACCCATGAGGTTTTGGGATACTGTTCAGGTTTCCAGTAGGTCCCATCAACATTGAGTTTCCTCTCAAAGTCAATACCCTCTTTCCTAGGGTTCCTGTTCAAGATCTGCTTTTTGAGCACATCACAAAGAGTCTGATGCCCTTTTAGGCTTTTGTAAATGCCTGTCACATACAATTCCTTTAGCCCTGCATTATCGTCAGTGATACTTGTGGTATCCTCAGATGAGGAATTTGTGACCACAGAGACAGTCGAAGAATTTGCAGCAATAGAAGCATTTGAACATTCAGGTGAAGAATTAGCAGATTCACGCTCAATGCATTTCAGACATGGTGGAATAAATTCTACCTGAGCAGAACTGATCTGTTGAGAAAGCAATGAATCGTTTTCCTTCTGAAGATCTTCATAACTCACTTTTAACTTCTCAAGATCTTGATTTCTCTGAAGAAATTCATAAGAAAGCTTCTCATGATCAGTTAAGAGAGTGTTATGATGATTTTGAAGGTTGTCAAACTTAGACTGAAGTTTCTGAAGACTATCAGTCAAAGCCTTGGTTCGATTCAATTCCTCACCCAACATATCATCGCTTTCATCAAGCATGTTCTGAACTTTTTCAAGAGCTCTTTGTTGTTTAGTGACAAGGGAAGCAAGTTTAACGTAGCTGGGTCCAAATTCATCACCCGATTCATCATCACTAGATTCAGAAAGGTAGCATTCAGTTACCTTGGCACCCTTTGCCATAAGGCATGGTGCAGTGGATGATGATTCTGGGGCGAAAGTCATCTCCTTGAGAGATTCCTTGAAATCCTAAACCAAGGATCATGATGAGTTCGATGGCCTTCATAGACCTCAGAGAGTCGATCCCAGATAAGCTTCGCATGGTTGAGATGCATGATGTTCCTGAACTGATTTTGGGACAAACAGGATCAGATGACATCCTTTGCCGTGAGGTTGAGTAGAGTATACTTGCGAATTGTTGGAAATATGCCCTAGAGGCAAAATAAAATGGTTATTATTGTATTTCCTTGTTCATGATAATTGTCTATTGTTCATGCTATAATTGTATTAACTGGAAACCATAATACATGTGTGAATACATAGGCCACAACATGTCCCTAGTAAGCCTCTAGTTGACTAGCTCGTTGATCAATAGATGGTTATGGTTTCCTGACCATGGACATTGGATGTCATTGATAATGGGATCACATCATTAGGAGAATGATGTGATGGACAAGACCCAATCCTAAGCATAGCACAAGATCGTGTAGTTCGTTTGCTAAGAGCTTTTCTAATGTCAAGTATCATTTCCTTAGACCATGGGATTGTGCAACTCCCGGATACCATAGGAATGCTTTGGGTGTACCAAACGTCACAACGTAACTGGGTGGCTATAAAGGTACACTACAGGTATCTCCGAAAGTGTCTGTTGGGTTGGCACGAATCGAGACTGGGATTTGTCACTCTGTATGACGGAGAGGTATCTTTGGGCCCACTCGGTAATGCATCATCATAATGAGCTCAATGTGACTAATGAGTTAGCCACGGGATCATGCGTTACGGAACGAGTAAAGTGACTTGTCGGTAACGAGATTAAACGAGGTATTGGGATACCGACGATCGAATCTCGGGCAAGTAACATACCGATTGACAAAGGGAATTGTATACGGGATTGATTGAATCCCCGACATCATGGTTCATCCGATGAGATCATCGTGGAACATGTGGGAGCCAACATGGGTATCCAGATCCCGCTGTTGGTTATTGGCCGGAGAACGTCTAGGTCATGTCTGCATGGTTCCCGAACCCGTAGGGTCCACACACTTAAGGTTCGATGACGCTAGGGTTATAGGGAATAGATATACGTGGTTACCGAATGTTGTTCGGAGTCCCGGATGAGATCCCGGACGTCACGAGGAGTTCCAGAATGGTCCGGAGGTAAAGAATAATATATAGGAAGTGAGGTTTTGGCCACCGGAAGAGTTTCGGTCGTCACCGGTAATGTACCGGGACCACCGGAGGGTTCCGGGGGTACACCGGGAGGGGCCACCAGCCCCGGAGGCTTGCATGGGCCAAGAGTGGGAAGGGACCAGCCCCTGAGTGGGATGGTGCGCCTCCCACCAGGGCCCAAGGCGCAGCTTGGAGGGGAAAGGGGGAAACCCTAGGCGCAGATGGGCCTAAGGCCCACCCTAGGGCGCGCCCCCCTCTCTCCCCCTCTTGGCCGCCCCCTCCATCCCATCTAGGGCTGCCGCCCCCTAGGGGTGGGAACCCTAGAGGGGGCGCACCCTCCTCCCCTTCCCCTATATATAATGGGGTTTTTGGGGCTGCCATTGACACGAGTCTCCCTCTCTCTTGGCGCAGCCCTACCCCTCTCCCTCCTCGTCTCTCGCAGTGCTTGACGAAGCCCTGATGGAGTGCCACGCTCCTCCATCACCACCATGCCGTTGTGCTGCTGCTGGACGGAGTCTTCCCCAACCTCTCCCTCCCTCCTTGCTGGATCAAGGCACGGGAGACGTCACCGGGCTGCATGTATGTTGAACGCGGAGGCACCATTGTTCGGTGCTTAGATCGGATTCGGCCGCGATATGAATCGCTTCGTCTACGACTCCACCGACCGCGTTCTTGCAACGCTTCCGCATCGCGATCTTCAAGGGTATGAAGATGCACTCCCCTCTCTCTCGTTGCTAGTTAATCCATAGATTGATCTTGGTGATGCGTAGAAAATTTTGAATTTCTGCTACGTTCCCCAACACGAATATCACCAGCCTCCGCCATCTTGCAAAGATCGGTAAGACCAATCTCAGTGACGGTCCACATTTCGCTGTTCATTGCCATGAGTCGCTTCTTCATCATGGCCTTCCACTTGGGATACTCATGACCGTCAAAGATGAGGCAAGTCACTTTCTTCATTCCTGGAGTCGACATAACTAGAACTCCAGGTGGTTAAACCAAAATCACACAGAACAAGGGAGTACCTTGCTCTGATACCAATTGAAAGTGCGTTAAGTCGACTAGGGGGCAGTGAATAGGCGATTTTTAAAAATTTGTCACTAAGGAATTTCAGGGTGAGGAAATTCCTATGTCACGAACAAGTAGCAGCGGAATAAGTACTCAGGTATAAGCATAATAGAGCAATAGCAGAGTCATCATGATGAAATGAAAAATGAACACAGAGTACAAAAAGCATAAACACAGGATAAGCAGGCTGAAGACAACGTGACTGAAGAAATTGGATTGAGGAAATAGAGAAAGTCTTCAGTCAAAGTCTTCAAACAGTAATGATCAGGTTCATCAACACATGACTGAGGAAATGAAGGGGTTGAGGAAATAGAACCAGTAGGCTTGGTGAAGACAATGATTTGGTAGACCAGTTCTAACTGCTGTGACAGTTGTACGTCTGGTTGGAGCGGCTGAGTATTTAAACTCGAGGACACACAGTCCCGGAAACATAGTCCTCACCGTATTCTCCTTGAGCTAAGATTACACAGACCTCACCCAACACTCGTGGTAAGTCTTCACAGGTGACTTCCAAACCTTCACAGACTTGGTCACTCGGCAATCCACAATTCCTCTTGGATGCTCAGACCATGACGCCCAACCGTCTGGAGGATACACAGTCCTCAAAGGTAACAAGCGTCGGTTCCACACAGGAACAATCTCTTCAGTAATGCTCAATCACTTTGGGTTTGTAGGTTTTTGTGTTTGGGTTTGGGATTAGGGTTTTCCTCACTTGATGATTTTCTCTCGAAGTCCTCGAAGGATGGGATGCTCTCAATTGACAAGTGTCAGTTTCTCTTGGAGCAGCCAACCAACTAGTGGTTGTAGGGGGCGGCTATTTATAGCCTAGGGAGCAGCCCGACATGATAAGACATAAATGCCCTTCAATGATATGACTGTTAGGTGGTAGGATATTTTGGACAGCTGGCGTGTAGCACAACAACGGTCGGATTTGAGGTTCGAATCCCTTAGGGCTATCATGTTCCTCACTGTGTATGTAATTCGCACTGGCGAATTCCTAACTCCTTAGTCAGAACAAATTCCTCAGGGACCAGAAGATCTTCGTCTCTGTCACTGAAGAAATTGATTGAACTGATATGAGATTTCCAATGGCTTCACTCGAAAGGATTGGGTAGGTGTAGGATTTTGAGATGAGCATCACTTGGAAATCAGTTTCCTTAGTATTACCTCAACCAACTTTAACAGTACGGTGTTTCCTATGACTCAAGAAAGAGAAAATGAAACTAGTCTTCAAGGTCACACCAATTTCATCACTTTCAAAGTCTTCAGGAGAACCAAAGTCTTCAGCTGAAGACATTCATTTTTAGTGGTCGACATTCGACGTAAATATCAAACTCCTCATTGACTTATAGAGTCTGTGTACACTGACAAATATATTAGTCCCTTAACCTATAAGTCTTCAATACACCAAAATCACTAAGGGGCACTAGATGCACTTACACAATCCAACAATGATTTCATTCTATTCACATTGGACAAAGATACCAGAACTGTGTACATTTTGGACCCTGCTCCTATTAATCCCATATACCGATGGAAACCACTCGCAAAATATGTGCGCAAAATTATATGGATTGTAGAACACTTACCAAAAGCAATGTCAAAAGCATGCCCTGGGTCTATACGGAACGAGAATATTCTCCTATGACATCAAAAAATCCTAGATGATATTCCGGTTTACAACAAGTATTTCTCAAGAGATGAATACTACATATTAAGTATTTGTTGTTTTGAATATGTACAAAATTTTAAATACTAACATATATATTCTTATATATAAGGGAATTGTCCGGTTATCTAGTTCCCCTGTTCATGTCCACATGGGAAAATGAAAGACCACATTTGCCAATTTTAAAGGTAAATATCGCGACTGTATAGATCATTAATATTATAATTACAAATCTCATTCTAATGTTCTTCGTGTACAACAAATATGGATGTACAGGATGGATATGAACTCAGAAAAATTATTTTGGGCCAACTGCTAACATTCAAGGACAATGAAAGTGAAGATAACATGCCTGCCGGTGTACTTGAATTCATCAGTTGTATCAGGAAAATCCAATATAAAACTGGTAAGTAAAATAGTACGATTAGTAAGATTTCATCATAACAAATTCTTTTTTCAAGATTGATTACTTGGTCGTGCTAATTTCCAATTTCCTCAAACAGGACTTGCGTGCTATTTCTGAAAAAAGAAGCTTCTCTGTTGGCTGGCATCTCTGGTAGTAGTTTTAGATACGTAGCAAATGAACCACTTGGGTCAATTACAAATTTTGGCTGTAAATGACTTTCAGTTTCTACCTTATAATGAAATCTAGACATGTACTTTTTAACAGTATTCTGATCTTGATGGTGGTCCTATGTGTTGGTTGAAATTTCATGATGTTTACTAGTAGTTGCATTGCTCTTATTATTTTATTTCGACAAATATGGGCCTCAGAATGTTGATTGCTTAACTGCTTCTGGGATGTAAAAGAAAAAAAAACACAAATGAAATACAAATGAAATTTTATATTTCAAAAGTAAAGATCATCACCATAAAAATGATTCCCTTCTAAATAATATTCTCGAATTTTTATTTAAAAAAACACCTTCTCAAATTAATAAAAATTGTGATTGCTACACAACAAAAAATAATCCTTCATCCAATGAAATGAAAGTGTGAACCTGAAATTGTGAAATATAATATTTCAAAAATAATTTTCGTCACCATAAAAATGATTCCCTTTTAAATAATATTCTTGAATTATTTATTTTAAAAAAACACCTCAAAATAAAAAATATTCTTGATTTCTGAACAACAGAAAATACTCTTTCATCCAATGAAATGAAAGTGTGAAGCTGAAATTGATAGGTCATGACGAACTATGTTAGGGTGCGACCAATTTTCATAAAAAAAAATACTCAGTGTAATCTTATTTCTGATGTTTCGAAAAAATTGGATTAAAAAAGTATTGCAAAATGGTAGGTCAGGCAGGTTTTAATTTTTCGTCCGATGAAACGCACAGACATTAAGTGTGAAGCTGAAATTGTTTGGTCATGACGAACAATGTTAGGGTGCGACCAATTTTCGTAAAGAAGATACTCAGTGTAATCTTATTTCTGATGTTTAGAAAAAAATTGGATTAAAAAAGTATTGCAAAATGGTAAGTCAAGCAGGTTTTAATTTTTCGTCCGATGAAACGCACAGACATTTGTGCTATTATTATCCGTTCACAGAGGAAATCAGGACGTACAATCGCATTAATCAATCAACCCTTAAATTAGTACAAAAAAGAACAAGTATATTAAGTACGTAGGTACACGTAGCTGAGGGTCCGTAATACATTGCAAATAGCGCCATAGTACGACGCATGCAAACACTGCTAATAAGCCGGGCTGGCTGATTGCGTAGGACAGCATGCACAGGTTTCTCAGAAAGAAAAAGAAAAACGTACGGCATACGCCCGCTGGCGTCTCACCAGACGTGTCCGTATCCGCGTACATGAGACTTGGAGAGTGAATATCCTATTTAGATTCCTACAGGACTCCAAAACCTACTCGTACAGGAGTCCAAAACCTACTCTGAGGCAGGCACCGTTGGTGCTACAAATACTATCTCCAAGTGATTTTATCTTACACAAACCCCAAGTATTTGGCGCAATCAACCAGTCAGTTTCACACGTCGCCTTGTCGCCTTGTGCAAACTGCCTTCAGCTCAATTAAGTTGTTTGGCAAGTCAGCTTTACATCAGGTATTTTTATATCTGTTTCAATATACGACATCATTCAACATGTCTATGAACACTGGTACCTGCAATGAAAACAATAAATTTATCAACAGCGATTCGGAATATCCAAACAAGTAGTATACCAAAGTTTACTTTGAGCAAGAAATTTACAAGATTTTTTTATGTCACACATTGAATCATATTTAGACAACATTACCATCGAAATTGATATTTCTACAACAAAAATCCAGTGCAGACCTAAACTACATGTTCCCGAAAGATGATAGGGAGGGGTGAGGGGCTTTTCAAATACAAAATTCATGATCCGGAAATCGACATTCTAACCCGGTGCAACACACGGGCACTTTTACTAGTAAAAACAAAGGGAGTACTGTATTTACAAACAAAAAAAGAACGCAAACATAAAAGAGAGAGGTACAAAACCAACGTACATAGAAAACAGAAGAAGGAATAGTACTTAATTGAACCTGGAATCTGGAGTTGAGTAATCTCTTGGCAGCAATTCGGTGGAAAGCTTTCCTTATTTTCTCTCGTTGAGTCTTGGTAGTATATCCTTCCGGCAATAATAAAGTTGTTATTTATATTTCCTTATATCATGATAAATGTTCATTATTCATGCTAGAATTGTATTAACCGGAAACTTGATACATGTGTGAATACATAGACAAAACAAAGTGTCCCTAGGATGCCTCTACTAGACTAGCTCGTTAATCAAAGATGGTTAAGTTTCCTGACCATAGACATGTGTTGTCATTTGATGAACGTGAATGATGTGATGGACAAGACCCATCCCTTAGCTTAGCATAATGATCGTTAAGTTTTATTGCTATTGCTTTCTTGATGACTTATACATATTCCTCTGACTATGAGATTATGCAACTCCCGGATACCCGAGGAACACCTTGTGTTCTATCAAACGTCACAACGTAACTGGGTGATTATAAATCAGCTCTACAGGTGTCTCCGAAGGTGTTTGTTGGGTTGGCATAGATCAAGATTTTGGATTTGTCACTCCGTGTATCGAAGTGGTATCTCTGGGCCCTCTCGGTAATGCACGTCACTATAAGCCTTGCAAGCAATGTGACTAATGAGTTAGTTACGGGATAATGCATTACGGAACGAGTAAAGAGACTTGCCGGTAACGCGATTGAACTAGGTATGAGGATACCGACGATCGAATCTCGGCCAAGAAACATATCGATGACAAAAGGAATAACGTATGTTGTTATTGTTGTTTGACCAATAAAGATCTTCGTAGAATATGTAGGAACCAATATGAGCATCCAGGTTCTGCTATTGGTTATTGACCGGAGATGTGTCTCGGCCATGTCTACATAGTTCTTGAACCCGTAGGGTCCGCACGCTTAACGTTCGATGACGATTTGTTTTGTGAGTTATGTGTTTTTGTGACCGAAGATAGTTCGGAGTCCCGTGTGAGATAATGGACATGACGAGGAGTCTTGAAATGGTCGAGAGGTAAAGATTCATATATTGGAACGTAGTATTCGGACATCGGAATGGTTTCGAGTGGTTCGGGTATTTTACCGGATTACTGAGGGGTTACCGGAACCCCCCGGGGAAGTATTGGGCCAACATGGGCCTTAGTGGAGAGAGAGGGGAGCCCGCAAGGGGTGGCGCGCGCCCCCTCCAAGGGAGTCCAAATAGGACAAGAAGGAGGGGGCGCGGCCCCCTTTCCGTCTCCATCTTCCTCTCCTTCCCTTTTCCCTCTGGTAAGAAAGGAAAAGGGGGGAGGGGGGCGAATCCTACTAGGAGTGGAGTCCTAGTACCCCCCCATGGAGCGCCCCCCTTGTGGTCGGCCTCCTCCTCCCCTCCTTTATATACGGGAGCAGGAGGGCACCCCATAGCATATCAATTGTTCTCTTAGCCGTGTGCGGTGCCCCCCTCCACAGTTTACTCCTCCGGTCATAGCATCATAGTGCTTAGGCGAAGCCCTGCGCGGATCACATCACCATCACCGTCACCACGCCGTCATGCTGACGAAACTCTCCCTCAACCCTCTGCTGGATCAAGAGTTCGAGGGACGTCATCGAGCTGAACGTGTGCAGAACTCGGAGGTGTCGTACGTTTGGTACTAGATCGGTTGGATCGTGAAGACGTTTGACTACATCAACCGCGTTAACTTAACGCTTCCGCTTTCGGTCTACGACGGTACGTGGACACACTCTCCCCCTCTCGTTGCTATGCATCTCCTAGATAAATCTTGTGTGATCGTAGGATTTTTTTTGAAATTGCATGCTACGTTCCCCAACAGTGGTATCAAAGCCAAGTCTATGCGTAGATGATATGCACGAGTAGAACACAAAGAGGTGTGGGCGATAATAGTCATACTGCTTACCACCAATGTATTACATTGATTCGACGGTATTGTTGGATGAAGCGGCCCGGACCAACCTTACATGACCACGTTCATGAGACCGGTTCCACCGACAGACATGCAACTTGTTTTGCATAAAAGTGGCTGGCGGGGTGTCTGTTTCTCCAACTTTAGTTCAATCAAGTTTGACTACGGCCAGTCCTTGTTGAAGGTTAAAACAGCACACTTGACGAAAAATCGTTGTGGTTTTGATGTGTAGGTAAGAACGGTTCTTGCTAGAAGCCCGTAGCAGCCACGTAAAACTTGCAACAACAAAGTAGAGGACGTCTAACTTGTTTTTGTAGGGCAGGTTGTGATGTGATATGGTTAAGACATGATGTGATATAAATTATTGTATGAGATAATCATGTTTTGTAAAAGTTATCGGCAACTGGCAGGAGCCTTATGGTTGTCGCTTTATTGTATGAAATGCAATCGCCATGTAATTGCTTTACTTTATCACTATGCGGTAGCGATAGTTGTTGAAGCAATAGTTGGCGAGATGACAATGACGCTACGATGGAGATCAAGGTGTCAAGCCGGTGACGATGGAGATCATGATGGTGCTTTGGAGATGGAAATCAAAGGCACAAGATGATGATGGCCATATCATGTCACATATTTTGATTGCATGTGATGTTTATCTTTTATGCATCTTATTTTGCTTAGTATGGCAGTAGCATTATAAGATGATCCGTTACTAAATTTCAAGGTATAAGTGTTCTCCCTGAGTATGCACCGTTGCGACAGTTCGTCGTGCCGAGACACCACGTGATGATCGGGTGTGATAAGCTCTACGTTCACATACAACAGGTGTAAGACAGTTTTGCACATGCACAATACTCAAGTTAAACTTGACGAGCCTAGCATATGCAGATATGGCCTCGGAACACTGAGACCGAAAGGTCGAACGTGAATCATATAGTAGATATGATCAACATAGGGATGTTCACCATTGAAAACTACTCCATCTCACGTGATGATCGAACATGTTTTAGTTGATATGGATCACGTGATCATTTAGATGACTCGAGGGATGTCTATCTAAGTGGGAGTTCTTAAGTAATATGTGAAGGAAATATGCCCTAGAGGCAATAATAAAGTTGTTATTTATATTTCCTTATATCATGATAAATGTTTATTATTCATGCTAGAATTGTATTAACCGGAAACTTAGTACATGTGTGAATACATAAACAAACATAATGTCACTAGAATGCCTCTACTTGACTAGCTCGTTGAATCAATGATGATTAAGTTTCCTAGCCATAGACATGAGTTCTCATTTGATTAACGGGATCACATCATTAGAGAATGATGTGATTGACTTGACCCATTCCATTAGCTTAGCACTTGATCGTTTAGTTTGTTGCTATTGCTTTCTTTATGACTTATACATGTTCCTATGACTATGAGATTATGCAACTCCCGAATACCGGAGGAACACTTTGTGTGCTACCAAACGTCACAACATAACTGGGTGATTATAAAGGTGCTCTACAGGTATTTCTGATGGTACTTGTTGAGTTGGCATAGATCGAGATTAGGATTTGTCACTCCGATTGTCGGTGAGGTATCTCAGGGCCCTCTCGGTATTGCACATCACTATAAGCCTTGCAAGCAATGTGACTAATGAGTTAGTTGTGGGATGATGTATTATAGAACGAGTAAAGAGACTTGTCGGTAACGAGATTGAGCTAGGTATTGAGATATCGACGATCAAATCTCGGGCAAATAACATACCAATGACAATGGGAACAACGTATGTTGTTATGCGGTTTGACTAATAAAGATCTTTTCCGCTATTGGTTATTGAACGGAGATGTGTCTCGGCCATGTCTACATAGTTCTCGAACCCGTAGGGTCCGCACGCTTAATGTTCGGCGATGATCGGTATTATGAGTTTATGTGTTTTGATGTACCAAAGGTAGTTCGGAGTCCCGGATATGATCACGGGCATGACGAGGAGTCTCGAAATGGTCGAGACATAAAGATCAATATATTGGATGACTATGTTTTGAATTTGGAAGTGTTCCGCGCAAGTTCAGGCATATACCGGAGTACCGGGGGGTTACCGGACCCCCCGGGGAGTATAATGGGCCTATTGGGCCCTAGTGGAGAATAGGAGGGGCGGCCAAGGCAAGGCCGTGCCCCCCTCCCCCTCTAGTCCGAATTGGACAAGGAGGGCGGGCGGCGCCCCCCTTTCCTCCCCCCTCTCTCCTCCTTCCCCCTTCTCCTACTCCTACTAGGAAAGGAGGAGTCCTACTCCCGGTGGGAGTAGGACTCCCCCCTTGGCGCGCCCTCCTCCTTGCCGGCCGCCTCCCCCCTAGATCCTTTATATATGGGGGCGGGGGGAACCCCAAGACACACAAGTTAATCATTGATCTTTAGCCGTGTGCGGTGCCCCCCTCCACCATAATCCACCTCGGTCATATCGTAGCGGTGCTTAGGCGAAGCCCTGCGTCGGTAGCTTCATGAACACCGTCATCACGCCATCGTTCTGACGGAACTCTCCCTCGAAGCTCTACTGGATCGTGAGTTCGTGGGACGTCATCGAGCTGAACGTGTGCAGATCGTGGAGGTGCCGTACATTTGGTACTTGGATCGGTCGATCGGGAAGACGTACGACTACATCAACCGCGTTGTCATAACGCTTCCGCTTACGGTCTCTGAGGGTACATGGATGACACTCTCCCCTCTCGTTGCTATGCATCACCATGACCTTGCATGCGCATAGGAATTTTTTTGAAATTACTACGTTCCCCAACAGTGGCATCCGAGCCAGGTTTATGCGTAGATGTTATATGCACGAGTAGAACACAAGTGAGTTGTGGGCGATACAAGTCATACTGCTTACCAGCATGTCATACTTTGGTTCGACGGTATTGCTGGATGAAGCGGCCCGGACCGACATTACGCGTACGCTTACGCAAGACTGGTTCTACCGACGTGCTTTGCACAATGGCTGGCAGGTGTCAGTTTCTTCAACTTTAGTTGAACCGAGTGTGGCTACGCCCGGTCCTGGTTGAACGTTAAACCAACACTAACTTGACAAAATATCATTGTGGTTTTGATGCATAGGTAAGAACGGTTCTTGCTCAGCCCGTAGCAGCCACGTAAAACTTGCAACAACAAAGTAGAGGACGTCTAACTTGTTTTTGCAGGGCATGTTGTGATGTGATATGGTCAAGACATGATGCTAAATTTTATTGTATGAGATGATCATGTTTTGTAACAGAGTTATCGGCAACTGGCAGGAGCCATATGGTTGTCGTTTTATTGTATGCAATACAATCGCCCTGTAATTGCTTTACTTTATCACTAAGCGGTAGCAATAGTCAAAGAAGAAATAGTTGGCAAGACGACAACGATGCTATGATGGAGATCAAGGTGTCGCGCCGGTGACGATGGTGATCATGACGGTGCTTTGGAGATGGAGATCAAAGGCACAAGTTGATGATGGCCATATCATATCGCTTATATTGATTGCATGTGATGTTTATCTTTTATGCATCTTATTCTGCTTTGATTGACGGTAGCATTATAAGATGACCTCTCACTAAATTTCAAGGTACAAGTGTTCTCCCTGAGTATGCACCGTTGCGAAAGTTCTTCGTGCCGAGACACCACGTGATGATCGGGTGTGATAAGCTCTACGTTCTAATACAACTGGTGTAAGACAGTTTTGCACACGCAGAATACTCAGGTTAAACTTGACGAGCCTAGCATATGCAGATATGGCCTTGGAACACTGAGACCGAAAGGTCAAGCGTGAATCATATAGTAGATATGATCAACATAGTGATGTTCACCATTGAAAACTACTCCATCTCACGTGATGATCGGACATGGTTTACTTGATTTGGATCACGTGATCACTTAGATGATTAGAGGGATGTCTATCTAAGTGGGAGTTCTAAAGTAATATGATTAATTGAACTTTAATTTATCATAAACTTAGTCCTGATAGTATTTGCATAACTATGTTGTAGATCAATAGCTCATGATGTAGCTCCCCGTTTTATTTATGATATGTTCCTAGAGAAAACCATGTTCAGATGATAGTAGCAATGATGCGGACTGGGTTCGTGATCTGAGGTTTATCCTCACTGCTGCACAGAAGAATTATGTCCTTGATGCACCGCTAGGTGACAGACCTATTGCAGGAGCAGATGCAGACGTTATGAACGTTTGGCTAGCTCAATATGATGACTACTTGCTAGTTTAGTGCACCATGCTTAAAGGCTTAGAATCGGGACTTCAAAGACGTTTTGAATGTCATGGACCATATGAGATATTCCAGGAGTTGAAGTTAATATTTCAAGCAAATACCTGAGTTGAGAGATATGAAGTCTCCAACATGTTTTATAGCTAAAAGATGGAGGAGAATAGCTCAAGCAGTGAGCATGTGCTCAGATTGTCTGGGTACTACAATCGCTTGAATCAAGTGGGAGTTAATCTTCCAGATAAGATAGTGATTGACAGAGTTCTCTAGTCACCATCACCAAGTTAGTAGAACTTCGTGATGAACTATAATATGCAAAGGATGACGAAAAACGATTCCCGAGCTTTTCATGATGATGAAATCGATGAATGTAGAAATCAAGAAAGAGCATCAAGTGTTGATGATTAACAAGACCACTAGTTTCAAGAAAAGGTCAAAGGAAAGAAAGGGAACTTCATGTAGAATGGCAAGCAAGTTTTCACTTCCGTGAAGAAGCCCAAAGCTAGACTAAAGCCTAAAACTGAGTGCTTCTACTGCAAAGGAAATGGTCACTGGAAGCGGAAATGCCCTGAATATTTGGTGGATAAGAAGGATGGCAAAGTGAACAAGGGTATATTTGATATACAGGTTATTGATGTGTACCTTCCTAGTGTTTATAGTAGCCCCTGGGTATTTGATACTTGTTCGGTTGCTAAAAATTAGTAACTCGAAACAGGAGTTACAGAATAAACAGAGACTAGTTGAGGGTGAAGTGACGATGTGTGTTGGAAGTGGTTCCAAGATTGATATGATCATCATCGCACACTCCCTATACTTTCGGGATTAGTGTTAAACCTAAATAAATGTTATTTGGCGTTTGCGTTGAGCATGAATATGATTTGATCATGTTTATTGCAATACGGTTATTCATTTAAAGTCAGAGAATAATTGTTGTTCTGTTTACATGAATAAAACCTTCGATGGTCATACACCCAATGAAAATAGTTTGTTGGATCTCGATCGTAGTGATACACATATTCATAATATTGATGCCAAAAGATGCAAAGTTGATAATGATAGTGCAACTTATTTGTGGCACTGCCGTTTGGTCATATCGGTGTAAAGCGCATGAAGAAACTCCATAAAGATGGACTTTTGGAATCACTTGGTTATGAATCATTTGATGCTTGCGAACCGTGCCTTTTGGGCAAGATGACTAAAACTCCGTTCTCCGGAACAATGGAACGAGCTACTGACTTGTTGGAAATAATACATACCGATGTATGCGGTCCAATGAGTGTTGATGCTCGTGGCGGGTATCGTTATTTTCTGACCTTCACAGATGATTTGAGCAGATATGAGTATATCTACTTAATGAAGCACAAGTCTGAAACATTTGAAAAGTTCAAAGAATTTCAGAGTGAAGTGGAGAATCATCGTAACAAGAAAATAAAGTTTCTACAATCTGATCGTAGAGGAGAATATTTGAGTTACGAGTTTGGCCTTCATTTAAAAACAATGTGGAATAGTTTCACAGCTCATGCCACATGGAACACCACAGCGTAATGGTGTGTCCGAACGTCGTAACCGCACTTTATTGGATATGGTGCGATCTATGATGTATCTTACCGATTTACCACTATCGTTTTGGGGTTATGCATTAGAGACAGCTGCATTCACTTTAAATAGGGCACCATCAAAATCCGTTGAGACGACGCCTTATGAACTGTGGTTTGGCAAGAAACCAAAGTTGTCGTTTCTTAAAGTTTGGGGCTGCGATGCTTATGTGAAAAAGTTTCAACCTGATAAGCTCGAACCCAAATCGGAGAAGTGCGTCTTCATAGAATACCCAAAGGAAACTGTTGGGTACACCTTCTATCACAGATCCGAAGGCAAGATATTCGTTGCTAAGATGGATCCTTTCTAGAGAAGGAGTTTCTCTCGAAAGAAGTGAGTGGGAGGAAAGTAGAGCTTGATAAGGTAATTGTACCTTCTCCCGAATTGGAAAGTAGTTCATCACAGAAATCAGTTCCAGTGATTCCTACACCAATTAGTGAGGAAGCTAATGATGATGATCATGAAACTTCAGATTAAGTTACTACAGAACCTCGTAGGTCTTCCAAAGTACAGTCCGCACCAGAGTGGTACGGTAATCCTGTTCTGGAAGTCATGTTACTAGACCATGATGAACCTACGAACTATGAGGAAGCGATGATGAGCCCAGATTCCGCGAAATGGCTTGAAGGCCATGAAATCTGAGATGGGATCCATGTATGAGAACAAAGTGTGGACTTTGGTGGACTTGCCCGATGATCGGCAAGCCATAGAAAATAAATGGATCTTCAAGAGGAAGACAGACGCTGATAGTAGTGTTACTATCTACAAAGCTCGACTTGTCGCAAAAAGTTTTTTCGACAAGTTCAAGGTGTTGAATACGATGAGACTTTCTCACTCGTATCAATGCTTAAGTCTGTCCGAATCATGTTAGGAATTGCCACATTTTATGAAATCTGGGAAATGGATGTCAAAACTGCATTCCTTAATGGATTTATTAAAGAAGAGTTGTATATGATGCAACCAGAAGGTTTTGTCAATCCTAAAGGTGCTAACAAAGTGTGCAAGCTCCAGTGATCCATCTATGGACTGGTGCAAGCATCTCGGAGTTGGAATATACGCTTTGATGAGTTGATCAAAGCATATAGTTTTATACAGACTTGCGGTGAAGCCTGTATTTACAGGAAAGTGAGTGGGAGCACTACAGCCTTTCTGATAAGTATATGTGAATGACATATTGTTGATCAGAAATAATGTAGAATTTTCTGGAAAGCATAAAGGAGTGTTTGAAAGGAGTTTTTCAAAGAAAGACCTCGGTGAAGCTGCTTACACATTGAGCATCAAGATCTATAGAGATAGATCAAGACGCTTGATAAGATTTTTCAATGAGTACATACCTTGATAATTTTTTGAAGTAGTTCAAAATGGAACAGTCAAAAAAGGAGTTCTTGCCTATGTTGCAAGGTGTGAAGTTGAGTAAGACTCAAAACCCGACCATGGCAGAAAATAGAAAGAGAATGAAAAGTCATTCCCTATGCCTCAGTCATAGGTTCTATAAAGTATGCTATGCTGTGTACCAGACCTATTGTATACCTTGCTCTGAGTTTGGCAAGGGAGTACAATTTTGATCTTGGAGTAGATCACTGGACATCGGTCAAGAATATCCTTAGTCAGTACTAAGGAAATGTTTCTTGATTATGGAGGTGATAAAAGAGTTCGTCGTAAAGAGTTACATCGGTGCAAGCTTTTACACCGATCCAGATGACTCTAAGTCTCAATCTGGATACATATTGAAAGTGGGAGCAATTATCTAGAGTAGCTCCATGCAGAGCATTGTAGACATAAAATATTTGCAAAATACATACGGCTCTGAATGTGACAGACCCGTTGACTAAACTTCTCTCACGAGCAAAACATGATCATACCTTAGTACTCTTTGGGTGTTAATCACATAGCGATGTGAACTAGATTATTGACTCTAGTAAACCCTTCGGGTGTTGGTCACATGATGATGTGAACTATGGGTGTTCATACAGATGTGAATATTGGTGTTAAATCACATGGTGATGTGAACTAGATTATTGACTCTAGTGCAAGTGGGAGACTGAAGGAAATATGCCCTAGAGGCAATAATAATGTTGTTATTTATATTTCCTTATATCATGATAAATGTTTATTATTCATGCTAGAATTGTATTAACCGGAAACTTAGTACATGTGTGAATACATAGACAAACATAATGTCACTAGAATGCCTCTACCTGACTAGCTCGTTGAATCAAAGATGATTAAGTTTCCTAGCCATAGACATGAGTTGTCATTTGATTAACGGGATCACATCATTAGAGAATGATGTGATTGACTTGACCCATTCCGTTAGCTTAGCACTTGATCGTTTAGTTTGTTGCTATTGCTTTCTTCATGACTTATACATGTTCCTATGACTATGAGATTATGCAACTCCCGAATACCGGAGGAACACTTTGTGTGCTACCAAACGTCACAACGTAACTGGGTGATTATAAAGGTGCTCTACAGGTATTTCCGGTGGTACTTGTTGAGTTGGGATAGATCGAGATTAGGATTTGTCACTCCGATTATCGGAGAGGTATCTCTGGGCCCTCTCGATAATGCACATCACTATAAGCCTTGCAAGCAATGTGACTAATGAGTTAGTTGCAGGATGATGTATTACAGAACGAGTAAAGAGACTTACCGGTAACGAGATTGAGCTAGGTATTGAGATACCGACGATCAAATCTCAGGCAAGTAACATACCCGATGACAAAGGGAACAACGTATGTTGTTATGCGGTTTAACCGATAAAGATCTTCGTAGAATATGTAGGATCCAATATGAGCATCCAAGTTCCGCTATTGGTTATTGACCGGAGACGTGTCTCGGTCATGTCTACATAGTTCTTGAACCCGTAGGGACCGCACGCTTAACGTTCGGTGACGATCGGTATTATGAGTTTATGTGTTTTGATGTTCCGAAGGTAGTTAGGAGTCCCGGATATGATCACGGGCATGACGAGGAGTCTCGAAATAGTCGAGACATAAAGATCGATATATTGGATGACTATGTTTTGACTTCGGAAGTGTTCCGGGCAAGTTCGGGCATATACCGAAGTACCGGGGGGGGGGGGGGTTATCGGAACCCCTCGGGGAGTATAATGGGCCTATTGGGCCCTAGTGGAGAAGAGGAGGGGCGGCTAAGGCAGGGCCGCGCGCCCCTCCCCCACTAGTCCGAATCAGACAAGGAGGGGGCGGCGCCCCCCTTTCCTTCCCCCCTCTCTCCTCCTCCCCCTTCTTCTACTCCTACTAGGAAAGGAGGAGTCCTACTCCTGGTGGGAGTAGGACCCCCCCTTGGCGCGCCCTCCTCCTGGCCGGCCGCCTCCCCCCTAGCTCCTTCATATACGGGGGCGGGGGGGGGGGGCACCCCAAGACACACAAGTTGTTCATTGATCTTTAGCCGTGTGCGCTGCCCCCTCCACCATAATCCACCTCGGTCATATCGTAGCGGTGCTTAGGCGAAGCCCTGCGTCAGTAGCTTCATCAACACCGTCTTCACGCCGTCGTGCTGACGGAACTCTCCCTCGAAGCTCTACTGGATCATGAGTTCATGGGACATCACCGAGATGAACGTGTGCAGATCGCGGAGGTGCCGTACATTCGGTACTTGGATCGGTCGATCGTGAAGACGTACGACTACATCAACCGCGTTATCATAACGCTTCCGCTTACGGCCTACGAGGGTACATGGACGACACTCTCCCCTCTCGTTGCTATGCATCACCATGATCTTGCTTGTGCGTAGGATTTTTTTTGAAATTACTACATTCCCCAACAATATGATTAATTGAACTTTAGTTTATCATGAACTTAGTCCTGATAGTATTTGCAGATTATGTTGTAGATCAATAGCTCGCGTTGTAGCTTCCATATGTTTTTGATATGTTCCTAAAGAAAACTAAGTTGAAAGACGATAGTAGCAATGATGCGGACTGGGTCCGTGATCTGAGGTTTATCCTCATTACTGCATTGAAGTATTATGTCCTTGATGCACCGCTAGGTGACAGACCTATTGCAGGAGCAGATGCAAACTTTATGAAAGTTTGGCTAGCTCAATATGATGACTACTTGATAGTTTAGTGCACCATGCTTTACGGCTTAGAACCGGGACTTCAAAAACGTTTTGAACGCCATGGAGCATATGAGATGTTCCAAGAGCTGAAATTGGTATTTCAGACTCATGCCAGTGTCGAGAGGTATGAGACCTCTGGCAAGTACTTTGCCTAAAAGATGGAGGAGAATAGCTCAGCTAGTGAGCATGTGCTCAGAATGTCTGGGTACTACAATCGCTTGAATCAAGTGGGAGTTAATCTTCCAGATAAGATAGTGATTGACAGAGTTCTCTAGTCACTATCACCAAGTTACTAGAACTTCGTGATGAACTATAATATGCAAGGGATGATGAAAACGTTTCCCAAGCTCTTCGCGATGCTGAAATCAGCGAAGGTAGAAATAAAGAAATAGCATCAAGTGTTGATGGTTAACAAGACCACTAGTTTCAAGAAAAAAAGGCAAGGAAAAGAAAGAGAGCTTCAAGAAGAATGGCAAGCAAGTTGCCACTCCAATGAAGAAGCCCAAAGCTAGACCCAAGCCTGAAACTGAGTGCTTCTACTGCAAACGAAATGGTCACTGGAAGTGGAACTGCCCTAGATAATTGGCGGATAAGAAGGATGACAAAGTGAAGAAAGGTATATTTGATATACATGTTATTGATGTGTACTTTACTAGTGTTTATAGCAACCCCTCGATATTTGATACTAGTTGAGTTGCGAAGAGTAGTAACTCGAAACAGGAGTTGCAAAATAAACAGAGACTAGTTAAGGGCGAGGTGACGATGTGTGTTGGAAGTAATTCCAAGGTTGATAAGATCACCATCGCACATTCCCTTTACCTTTGGGATTAGTTTTGAACCTAAAATAAATGTTATTTGGAGTTTGCGTTGAGCATGAATATAATTGGATCATGTTTATTGCAATGCGGTTATTCATTGAAGTCAAAGAATAATTGTTGTTCTATTTAGATGAATAAAACCTTCTATGGTCATACACTCAATATAAATGGTTTATTGAATCTCGATCGTGGTGATACACATATTCATAATATTGATGCTAAAAGATGCAAAGTTGATAATGATAGTGCAACATATTTGTGGCACTGCCATTTGGGTCATATCGGTATAAAGCGCACGAAGAAACTTCATAAAGATGGACATTTGGAATCACTTGATTATGAATCATTTGATACTTGCGAAGCGTGCCTTATGGGCAAGATGACTAAAACTCCGTTCTCCGGAACAATGGAACGAGCTAATGACTTATTGAAAAAAATACATACCGATGTAGGCGGTCCGATTAGTATTGAAGCTCGTGGCGGGTATCATTATTTTCTGACCTTCACAGATGATTTGAGCAGATATGGATATATCTACTTAATGAAACACAAGTCTGAAACATTTGAAAAGTTCAAAGAATTTTCAAAGTGAAGTGGAGAATCATCGTAACAAGAAAATAAAGTTTCTATGATCTGATTGTGGAGGTGAATATTTGAGTTACGAGTTTGGCCTTCATTTAAAACAATGTGGAATAGTTTCAGAACTCACGCCACCTGGAACACCACGGCATAATGGTGTGTACGAATGTCGTAACCATACTTTATTAGATATGGTGTGATCTATGATGTCTCTTACCGATTTACCACTATCGTTTTGGGGTTATGCATTAGAGACAGCTGCATTCACGTTAAACAGGGCACCATCAAAATCCGTTGAGACGACACCATATGAACTGTGGTTTGGCAACAAACCTAATATGTTTTTTTTGAAAGCTCTGACAGTAGGAGAGGCTCCTACTGACTTTTCAGTTAATGCAACACCAGGATCAGGGGAGGTGTGGCCCCATAGTTACAAGGTATATAGATGAGTAGTACAATACAGACTAGTTAGGGCAAAGAGGTGTCAAAACCTACTAGAAAGAAGCAAACTAGGGGGTGGTAAAGATCAGAGAGTGCCCACCAATCCTCTGATGAAGGGGTGGAGAGTTTCTGGTGCGGTGTACCATCATGGACATATCATTTTTGAACCTGCCTCTCCAGGACTCCATTGATGGTATCACATTCCCAAAATGTTTATTATTTCTCTCTTTCCACACCCCCCAAGCTGCTATGATGAAGATTTCCATGAATAATGGACCACCCCAGGATCTTCTTCCCTCATGGATGAGATCCAGCCTGCATTGGGAATCATGCCAGTGCATTCCAATCGCAGTCCAACATTCAGTTGCAAATGGGCATTTGAAGAACAGGTGGGTCACTGTTTCCTCCGGGGGCGTGTCACAAAGCAGACAGGTGTACACATCACCTTCCAGTTTATACTGCCTCCTCCTCAACATGTTTCGAGTATTCAGACGGTCAGCAAACAGTAGCCAAGCAAAAACTTTCCATTTGTTCGTGCATTTGGATTCCCAGATCCAAGGAAAAACTGCATCCACAATAACATCTTTAAAGCAGAACATATAGTAGTCACTTGATTTGAAAGCTCCTAGCTCTCTAGCATCCCAGACACAACACCATTTGTCATTTGTGTCACTGTCAGGATTAATCCCCACAGTTAAAGCCTGAATCTCTTCAACTTCTGCTCTTGCCTGAGGAGAGAATGGTATGTGAAAAGCCTCTCCAATGGTGCTAGATCTCAGCAAAGTCTGTATTGACACATCCTCTTCTCTCGCAAATGAAAACGCCCTCGGGCATGCGGTCTCCAGTGGTTGATCACTCCAAAGATCCTTCCAGAACAAGGCTGTACTACCGTCCCCAACTTTGATCTTAGTCACTCCTCTGAAGATGTCTGATAACTGCATGAGATCCCGCCACCAGAAGGAGCCACATGGTTCCGAGGCATGCGGTACAACGACTGAGTAGTATGCACTCCATATCAGGTTCACCCATGGCACATCTAGTTTATTGTAAAACTTGTATAGCTGCTTGAGCAAAAGGCCTTGATTCTGAAGTTTAAGGTCCACAATCCCAAGTCCCCCTACAGCCTTGGGGCGGCAGACGAGCTCCCAAGAGGCAAGAGAAGTGCTTTTTGTCCCATCCTCCGTCTTCCTGCTCCAGAAGCATTGCCTACGGATTTTATCCAGGTGTTCCACTATCTTAGGAGGGATTCTGAGGGAACACATGGCATACACCATAAGCGATGACACCACCGAATTAACATAGGTGATTTTTGATCCGTAGTCTAGCAGGTTAGCGGCCACAGAGACTCTTCTCTCAACGGATGTCACAAGAGGCATGAAATCCATTATTGTGGGTTTAGTAGTCCCAAGCGGGAGCCCTAAATATGTGAATGGCATTTTCCCCACAACACAACCAAACATGTCCGCAAAATCCAGTGCCTCCGCGTGCGTAACATTAATCGGAATCAGGGTTGATTTCTGAAAATTGAGTCGTAACCCAATGGACGCGGCATAGTCTACCAGGAGTTTTTTCAGAGCCTCAACCTGCTCTTTCACAGTTGGAAGAAAGACAATCGTATCGTCCGCATACTGGATTACCGGGTAGTCTGTCTCAGCTGACGGGATTGGTTTCTGAAGTATCTCCTCACGGAAAGCATGGTTGATGGCAGATTGCAACAGGTCAGCCGCTAGGACAAATATGAGTGGTGAAAGAGGATCCCCTTGGCGTACTCCCCGTTTGCAAGTGAACTGCCTTCCTGGTGTGCCATTTAGAAGGACCGAAGATTTTCCTGACTGAAAGAGACAAGCAATCCAGTTTAGCCACTTCTCATTAAACCCCATCGCTCTCATGATCTCTATCATAGGGGCATGTTCGATAGTATCAAACGCTTTGGCGAAGTCTAGTTTTAGCAGCAAGACCTTTCTCCCCGACGCCTGACACTGATGAGTGTACTCGAACGCCCAAGCTAAGCAGTCCTGAATCGATCTGCTCTTGAGGAACGCGTATTGGTTTGTATGGATAATGCGCAAGATGACCCTCTGAAGACGATTCGCAAGCAATTCGGTAATGATCTTCAGACAATAGTTTAGAAGTGTGATTGGGCGGTAATCATTGACTGTTTCCGGGGAGTGGCATTTAGGAATCAAAGTAATGAACCCAGTATTAATGCTGTCAAGGTCTAGGCCCCCCTCATAGAAATCCATGACAAGCTGATAAAAGTCCTGTTTTATAATATTCCAACATGACTTCATGAAGCAACCGTTAAATCCATCTGGCCTTGGTGCTCTATCCAATGGCATCTCTTTGACCACTAGGTCAATTTCATCAGTGGTGAAAGGAACTGTCAGATCATCAAGGCCTTCCACTTTCTTAATGATGTGAGGTAAGTCAAAGCGCATGTTTGGGGGGTCAGAGGAGCCTAGACGCTGTTTATAGGAAGAAAACAGCAAGGACGCCTTACCTATGTGGTCCTCAATGAGCGTACCATCATCAAGTTTAAGTGTGGATATTGAGTTCTTACGGTATCTCTCTGTGGCCACTGCATGAAAGTATTTCGTGTTACCATCCCCAACTTGAAATCTCCGGATAGTACATCTTTTCTGCCAATACATGCGTTTATACTCCAGTAACTTGAGGAGGTGCGCTTTGAGAATAATTCTGAAGTTGGTTTCTGGAGTAGTAAGAGGTCTTTTATCCTCTAACGTATCCAAATTCAGAAGAGTCTCATTGGAATTATCAATGAGAATGGATAATCTTGAGAGTTTCTTGCTCCAGGATTTTAAGGCGTAACGCAGCTTCTTCAGTTTTCTACAGATCAGAGCCGCGGAGTTAGCCGCATAACAGGGTTGGTTCCAAGAGCGTTGCACAGTGTCATGAAACCCTGAAAGATGTATCCAGTGGTTTTCAAAACGAAACACTTTGCTCTTAGGGATACACGAATCTATGCCAATGACGCAGGGGACGTGATCTGAGACAGGTTTACCCAAGGGCGAGACAGTGGTATTAGGATATGAAGAAGTCCAGTGCACCGAGGAGAAAAACCAATCCAACTGCACGAGCAAAGGGTCGTTCTGCATATTACTCCACGTGTACGTCCTACCCTTGATGGGTAGCTCCACTAAAGACTGGGTGCGGATAAAATCATTGAAGATCAACATATCATTGGCGTTGCCACCCGGCCTACTTCTGTTATCAGGTGCGCGACAGTAATTAAAATCGCCAGCCAAGATCCAATCTTCAGAGACTGGAATGTGCATACTGAACAGCCACGCCGTAAAGGTAGAGCGATCAATACCATCACATGGGCCATACACATTGATTAGAGTCCATACAGCATTGGAGTGTAAAGAAGTGAATGTAGTTCCAAGGGCAAAAGACTCCTCAAGGAAAACCATACCAGAGAAAACAGACGAATTCCAAGCAGTAAACAGACCACCCGATGCCCCATGAGAGGGAATAAAAGCAAACATATCGAGTCGCTTGGGACAAATAGTTTTAACAAAAGCCCTATCGAAATTCTCACGCTTAGTTTCTTGCAAACATAAGACATCACAACCACTTATATCTATAGCATTACGAATAGCAAGGTGTTTTTTGTCCGCGTTAAGCCCACGAACATTCCAGCAAAGGATATTCCACCTCCTAGTTTGCGGCATCGTTGGGAGAGTGTGAAGCTGATGGAGCGACCATCAGCTTCTCAGCAGTGAGATCTTCAGGCGACACTCCACATCTAACAATGCCAATCTCCTGAAGAACTGAGATTGGTGTAGGAGCAGGGACAGACTCCAAACTGCCATCCAAAATAACAGGAAGACCAGACGGGGCCGTAGCAGACAAGTTGCGAGTGACAACCGGAGTTTTCCGAGGTTTCACCTTGGACATTCCTCTTTTGAGATCAGAAGGCTGAGGGACACGAAACCCATCATAACGGGTGGAGCGAGTACTTCGACGTAGTTGGGTGGTGTCCACATGACCAGGCTCATCCAGAATCATTTTGCCAAAACGGTCAGACCCACTGTTCGCAGCTCCAGCAGAAACCAAACCAACAGTCCCACTGCTCCCAATCCTAGAAAGAGCAGGTGGTGGAATGTACTCCGAGCCAGCAGGCTCAATAGAAATGCAGATAGTATAGGTCCCATTATCCAAAAAGAGAGCTTTTGGGAGTCTGGCCCAGATACAGTCCTCCCTCCTGAGATCATTGCAGCGTTGAGTCCAGGTATGAACCATAGCATTGCCCACAATCGCAAACAAGTTGAGCGGATTGATAGGGAACTGAAAGGCACCAAAAGAGCTGGGTGGAGAGCTATCATTGCAGAGCCTAGGAGTCCAGATACCGGCGTAAATGAGACCAAAGATGTCAAGCAGAGCAGCAAAAGGGTCAACAACCACGGACCTCTCAGAGCCAGAAGCACGGACAAACTGCATCCCTGGGGTGTCAACACCACGAACAAAGTTATCTGCCGCCTCAGAAATATCTGAGTACATAGACCATTCATCCCGCGGATCATCAGAAAAATTACTGTCGTGCTCCACGCCATCCATCAGAGAGTTACCAGTGTACTGAAAATAGGTTCTGAAACTAAAGCCTCGGTATGGTGGTGGTACAACAGGCCAAGCTCCCCAGCCATTTTCTTGCAACTGTTCATGCTGCTGCTGTGGAAGCCCCTGAGCCCAAGCCTCATCTACCTGCTGTTGAATCCATTGCTGATGGTCGAGTTGCCACTGCTGAGCTGCAGACAGGAACGGCAACTCGTATGGGTGTGGCGAAGCATTCATAGGCGGGGGGGGGGGCATCCTCATTACCAACTAATCCAGGCAGCGTGTCACGACCATTCAAAATATAAACTGGCACCGACCACGAGCGCCCCATCCATGGCAGGTGACTGGACCTCCTAACAATTAGACTATGTGGAACCAGAGCAATATCACTGACGATGGCACGCACCAACACTCTCTCTTTGCTCTGTCCAGGTCTGTGCCAGAGCACAAGTTTGTCAAAATAGGATACTGCTTTATTGATATGATGATCTGTTTGATAGTCCATGGGAAAAGCAAGAAATAGTATCCAGGCCACATACTGAAACGGACACAACCGCATATTTTCCCCTTCATCATGCGGAACAAGAGAAAATGTCATACTTTCATCCACAGGATCCAGTTGGTGAGGGCTCTGTCTAATATACTCATCCCGGATAAAAACATCCTCAAAAGCAACCATGCCAACTCCAATCGGATAAACAAAAGCATCGGGGATATGCAGATGAAAATCATCTCGAAGAATATTAAGCACATCTTGCAGCACTAACTCCTTGCGATGATCCGGAATTGCGGGGGTAACAGTGACAATAGCATACCTATCGTGGCTCAACGGAGGGTCATCCACGACTATGGTGTTCCTCTGCAGCCGATGGTCCGGCCCCCGCTCGAGCGCAGCTCCCTCCGGCACAAAACGGAAAGGCACAGCAGGGAAGTTCGCCATTGCCACCCCAGTGTGCAGCTTGGGGACGGTCAGGGGTGGAGGAGCAGGGGGGTTGCAATGACAGGGCTATGGGTGGTAGACTCGACGAATGAGAAAGAGCCGGAAGCGGAGGAGACGGCGAGAGAGTACCTTTCTGCAGCACAGAATACCCAGTAGTCCTGTTTTTGGGTACCCAAATCTGTGTGACCAAGGAATGTTTGGGACCCAAACCTAATCTGTCATTTCTTAAGTTTGGGGATGCGATGCTTATGTCAAAAGGCTTCAGCCTAATAAGCTCGAACCCAAATCGTAGAAGTGCGTCTTCATAGGATACCCTAAGGAAACAATTGGGTACACACTACACCACAACACTAAATTAGGGGCAATTAACTGCCGGGAGAAATACAAGAATAAGGACAAACCATCTGCCGGGGATCTTGTTACTGCCAGTAGAAGTCCATAAAGGCGGAAAAACTGCCGGTAGAAGTTAAGCAACAAGGGCACAGGCACTGCCAGCAATAATGTCCACATCTTAAGTCATAAAATCTGCCGGGAGAACTGAACTACAGCTCACTACCTGCCAGGCCTGTCCGTGGCGCGAGCCCACATAATTTGGCCCAAACGCACACGTTGGCGAGGGAGAGCGCGCGACAGACCAAAATTTTCACCCAAAATAAAAAGGATTTACAGCCGCGGGCCGCCACCCGACATATTCTGCCCCAAAATGAACCTTCCCCAAATCGAACCCTCCCTCCTCCTCGACCGTCGCCGGTGCCGCCCTCGCCCCCTCTGCCGTTGACCATGCTCTCCACCACCACCCCCACCCCCACCCCCTTGGCTGACATGTGCAACCCCATCGGGATCTATGGCGGCAGTGCTTGGAGCTCGGCGTCCCCTCCCTCCAGACGCCTCTGTTGTGCGAGGTCGACGTCGCCTCCCTCCCCTTCAACACCACCAGATCTGGTCGACGACGCCGATCGGCTCCCTCTCTTCTCCACGGCGACGAGCATGGCCGGGATCCACGCCATGGCTTCCTCCTTGGCAACGGGGAGTGCGGTGTCTCCTATCCACTATTGTTGAGGATGTAGACCTTAGAGTCCCCGCCAGGAGGGGCCGAGTTACTCTAATGGTCATTACCAGAAGCCCGACGCCTGGCTTGAAGACGGTGGGCCAAAGATGGGCTTAAGACCCGGATATGGCTTAAGGCCCGTAGTTACAATCATTATCATGGTAGAACTTGTAGTGCAAGGCAAGAATAGCTAAGAGTCCGAGCCGGACACTCTTATGAGCCGGCCGGGACTCTGAGAGCTACTGGGCGTCAGCCTCCCTATATAAAGGGACGACCCGGCAGCGGTTTAGGGACAAGAACAATCTCCTCGAGAGCCGGGCATAGCAGTTTAGCTCCCTGGTGATCGCAACCCTAATCAATACCACCTCAACTGGACGTAGGCTTTTACCTGCACCGTAAGGGGCCGAACCAGTATAAACCCTCGTATTCCTTGTACCGCTTAACCCCTTTAAGCTTCCTAGCTGCGATGGCTCCACGACTAAGTCCTAGCTCGAGGACATATGCCGTGACAACTCCACGAGAGTTGGCGCCCACCGTGGGGCCAGCGCACGGTGGATTTGAGTTCTTGAAGGGCAGCTTCGAAGGGCTCAAGGGATACGCTGTGGGCCGGATGACCAAGAGTCGTCGCGGCAAGCTCTACATCGACGATGCAAACTGGGGCCCCGACGCCGGCTCAATTGAGTACGGGTACCGGGTCCGCTTCGGCGGAATTCATGTTTTCATTGGCAAGATTGGTGAGCCGGGCCCTGAGCCGGGTCTCTGCGCCGATCTCGTCGAGACGGCTCAGCGTGCGCGACCCGCCCGGGCCCGGCCGGCCTTAAGGCATGCTTTTGTGGGGTGTATCCATGGAGGACTCTCTGATCGATCTGGATCTGGTGATGAGACGGCCGCCGGCTCTGACGGCGAGTCGGCCACCGATGAGTCAAACTCTTTGTATCAACTTCAAGATGGCAGGCTCATGGGTTGTTCCGATGGTGACAGTATTCCGGACCTGTTTGAGCCGCCAAGCCGGGTTGGAATCTTTATGGACGGTGCGCAGCCTGTTCAGAACCCCGCTGCTGGAGCGGGAAACCCGGTGCCTTCCCCGGCTCAGGTACTGATGGATCTCACGGACAAGATGACGGCCCTGTTAACCGCCACGGTTGACCCGGCAGATCAAGCTCAGCACGATGCGGAGGTGGCACAGTTAAAATTGGATCTAGCGAAAGCTAAAGAGGATCTTGCGGCAGAAGGGATCAGGCTGGCTGCGGAGAGGGCGGCTCTCGATGCCCAAACTCAGCTGATCCAGGCGCAGTCCTTCCAACTCGCGATGGATCAGAACGCGTCCAATGAGGTCATGAGAAGGAGGCATCAAAAGACCCAATCTCGACTCCCTCCGGTTTACGATCCACGCAACCTCTTCAACACGCCAGGTGCAGGGTCTAGTAACCCGCCAGGGGTCATAGTGCCCGGATCTGGAGCCCCTATTCAGCCACGAGTGATGGGGCCTCCCCAGGTGCCCCCTGCCCCGCCTCAGTACGTGCCAATACCCCCGGGTCATTATAATAACCCGCTCGAGAACATGGTCGCTGCGGCAGCACGGCTGGCGGCTCTCCCAGTTGACGGCGACTCTCCGACGGCTATTGAAACCCGCTAGGTCAGGGAACTCCTTCAGACGGCACTGGCGCAGCAGGAGGCGTACTCCTACAGCCGGGATAGGATCCACTCGACCCCTCGTCCGGGTCAGAGCCCGAGTTACAGCAGGCACATGGTCTCAGCGACCGGCTCAAGTAACGTCCGACGCCATGACCCGCCTCCTGGCCATGGCCCGGCTCATAATGGAGCCTTTCACACTACAGATCAGGACAGAGCGCGGCAAGAGGTGGAGCAAATGCCTCAATTGACGGCTTACCAGACCCCCTCGGCTTATCCAACGACTTCCGTCGACATGGGTATCCCTACCAGGACCGGGGGCGTCCCTTGTTTAGTGCCAGCTATCCGTAATGAACGTCTACCCAAGGACTTCAAAGGCCCTAGGAAGGTGCCTAATTACACAGCTGACTTACAACCCGCAGCCTGGATCGAGAGTTACGAGATGGCCATGGAGCTGTTGGAGGTCAGTGAGGCGGCAATGGCTAAGTATTTCACCATGATGTTGGATGGGACCGCCCGCACTTGGTTAAAAGGGCTACCACCGAATTCCATTGGGTCTTGGGCTGAGTTGAAAGCCCGGTTCATCCAAAACTTCAAAGATACCTGTAGGCAGTCTATGTCAATTGTGGATTTGACTAACTGTAAGCAGCAGGAGGGTGAATCCACGACTCATTGGGTTCGCCGGGTCAAAGAGATCATACATTCATCAGATAAGATGGACGCCGGCTCTGCAGTCTTAATGTTGGAACAGAATTGTCGCTTCGTGCCCCTGAAGATGAAACTCGGGCGGCTTAAGCGCGACTGCAGTGATATGGGTACACTAATGGCGGCTCTTGTCAAGTACGCCGATTCTGATGGTACCAAGGATCCCCCTTCAGATGATGAAAGGACAGGGAAGGGAAAGAAGAATGGCAATGGCAAGGGTCCCCAGCATAACCCGGGGAACCAAGGAGGAGGCAAGCGCAAGGCCGACGGCAGCCTAGAGTTTGTGGCCAACGCCAGCTCACAAGGGAATAACCAGCGACGTAAGGGGAGGCCCCCTCCCCGAGGCGGCGGGTCAGGTCCGACGTTGGAGCAGCTGTTGAATGAGCCTTGTCCAAGGCATGGCTCTAGAGAGAAGCCAACGACTCATCTGTGGAAAGATTGTGCAATCATGAAGGCCTTTAAGAATTACAATGGCCCGGCGGCGGCTCAGGCGCCGGCGGCTTTCATGGCCCGGGCGGCGGCTCAAATTCTGGTCCTCAGAACGGTCAAGGGGGCTTTAATCAACAGTCTGGCCAGGGTCATCAACAGCAGCTGGGGGGTTATCATACCAATCCAAAGCAGCTTAGCGGTGGACAGTATCATGTGATTACCACCAGTCTGTGTAAGCGGGATCGGAAGCTTCATAAGAGGGCTGTAAATTGAGCCGGCGGTCCCACGCTACTTGCGGTGGTCTGAGCAGCCTATAGTGTGGAGTAGGGAGGATCACCCTCCCCGGGTGGATAACCCAGGCCACTTGGCCCTAGTGGTGGCTCCTCAGGTGGGAGGATATAAGTTCACTAAGGTGCTCATGGATGGAGGCAGCAGCATTAACATCCTCTATTATGAGACATTCCCTCGTATGGGGTTGATTGATAAGAACCTCAGCCAGTCCAACACTATTTTCCACGGTGTGGTACCTGGTAAGTCGGCTTATCCAGTCGGCAAGATTGAGTTGGAAGTAGCCTTTGGTGATGAGAACAACTACAGGGTGGAGAAATTGACCTTTGAGGTGGTCAAGATAAGAAGTCCATACCATGCTATATTTGGACGACCGGCTTACGCCAAGTTCATGGCTCTGCTGTGTTATGTGTACTTACAGCTCAAGATGCCGGGTCACAACGGGACCATTACGGTTCACGGCAGCCGGAAAGTGGCCCTGGAGTGTGAGGAAGGCGATGCAGCTTATGCAGAGTCTGTTTGTGCAACAGAGGAGTTGAAGTTTTACAAGGACAATGTTGACCCAACTGATATGACCTCTTTGAAAAAGCCGACTACAGAGCATGAGCCGGCAATGAAATTTAAGTCCGCTGATGAGACTAAACTTGTTGATTTCATTCCAGGAGACTCATCTCAGCAATTTAGCATCAGTGCCAATCTGGATCCAAAATAGGAAGGCGCGCTCATCGAGTTCATCCGTGAGAATAGGGACATCTTCGCATGGAAACCTTCTGACATGCCAGGTGTACCTAGAGAACTCGCTGAGCACACTCTCAATGTTGATCCGAAATTTAAGCCAGTCAGGCAGTTCCTTCGGCGGTTTAATGAAGAGAGGCGGAAAACTATTGGTGAAGAGGTGGCCCGGCTCTTGGCGGCCGGGTTTATTGTTGAAGTCTTTCACCCAGAGTGGTTGGCTAACCCGGTGCTCGTACTCAAGAAGAACGGCACCTGGCGGATGCGTGTGGACTACACGGACTTAAACAAGGCGTGTCCGGCTGATCCTTTTGCCCTCCCCCGTATTGATCAAATCATTGATGCTACGGCAGGTTGTGCACGCTTAAGTTTCTTGGATGCTTATTCCGGATATCATCAGATTAAGATGGCAGTTAAGGACCAGGAGAAGACGGCGTTCATCACTCCCTTTGGAGCCTTCTTCTATGTGTCTATGCCCTTTGGACTCAAGTGTGCACAGGCGACTTACCAGCGTTGTGTACAGAACTTTCTTCATAAACAGATTGGGCGCAATGTTCACGCTTATGTGGACGATATTGTGGTTAAGTCCATAAAAGAGGAAACCCTGATAGATGATTTAAGGGAAACCTTTGATAATCTCCGGGTCTACAAGATGATGCTTAACCCAGCCAAGTGTGTCTTTGGTGTTCCTGCAGGCAAACTCTTGGGTTTCTTGGTTTCTGACAGAGGCATTGAGGCTAACCCGGAGAAGATCAAGGCCATCACCTCCTTGGCTAAGCCGGCGTGTATAAACGACGTTCAGCGCTTGGCGGGTCGCATCGCTGCTTTAAGCCGGTTTATAAGCCGTTTGGGTGAGAAGGCCATGCCCTTATATCAGTTGATGAAGAAAACTGATAACTTTGTCTGGAATGATGCAGCTAATACTGCCTTTGAGGATTTGAAGAAGCAGCTGGCAGAGCCTCCAGTCCTTGCTGCTCCGGTTGACAAAGAGCCCTTATTATTATATGTGGCGGCGAACACACGAGCCGTCAGTGTGGCTATGGTGGTGGAGCGCAAGGAGGAGGGTAAGGAGCATCCGGTTCAGCGGCCGGTTTATTATGTCAGCGAAGTGCTCATTGAGTCCAAGCAGCGATATCCGCATTGGCAGAAGCTTGTTTATGGTGTGTTCATGGCGAGCCGGAAACTTAAGCACTATTTCCAGGGTCATCCCATAACCGTGGTCAGTTCTGCCCCTCTTGGTGATATCATTCAAAACAGAGAGGCCACAGGGAGAGTGGCTAAGTGGGCTATCGAGCTTGGACCTCATGGTCTCAAGTACGTGCCACACACTGCTGTTAAATCTCAGGCCTTGGTGGATTTCATCAATGATTGGACAGAGTCACAAGTGCCCGAGCAGAAGCCGGATAACACATATTGGACTATCCACTTTGACGGGTCTAGGCAGTTGGAGGGCTCGGGGGCTGGAGTTGTATTGGCTTCCACTAAAGGTGACAAGTTCCATTATGTGTTACGGTTGATGTTTCCTTGCACTAACAATGCGGCTGAGTACGAGGCCTTGCTCCACGGTCTTCGGATGGCTAAGGAGATGAGCTTGAGCCGGGTAAGGTGTTTCGGTGACTCAGACTTGGTGGCTCAACAAGTATCGGGCAAGTGGGACTCTAAGGACCCTCTCATGGCGGCTTATCGCCGCGAGGTTGATGCCATTGCTGGGCACTTTCAGGGTTACCAAGTGGAACACATCGATCGCAGGAAGAACGAGGCGGCGGATGCTTTAAGCCGGCTGGGCTCTCAGCGAAAACCGGTGCCGCCTAACACTTTCCTGGACGTCCTGTATAGCCCTTCTGTTAAGTTGCCTACAGAGGAAGACTTGGCTGTCCCTGACCCGGAGGCACGACTGGTGGCGGCTCTCCATATCATACCAGACTGGACAATGCCATATCTGGCTTACATGACCCGGGGCGAGTTGCCTGAGGATGAAACTTTGGCCAGGCAAATAACCCAGCGGGCTAAGTCAATGATTGTTATCAATGGGGAGTTGCATCACCGCAGTGTTACGGGGGCGTTTCAGCGTTGCGTTTCCCCTGAGGAAGGCCAAGAGATCTTATGTGAGATCCATGAAGGGGATTGTGGCCATCATGCCGGCTCAAAGTCTCTTGTGGCCAAGGCTTTTCATCATGGTTTTTATTGGTTGACGGCTCATGCAGATGCAGAGGACTTGGTCAGTAAGTGTGATGGTTGCCAAAGGTTCTCACGACGGGCTCATGTGCCGGCTCAGGAGCTGAGGATGATCCCAATCACTTGGCCCTTTGCGGTCTGGGGGCTTGACATGGTTGGGCCTTTTAAAAGGTCCAAGGATAAGAAGACCCACCTCTTGGTGGCAGTTGACAAATTCACAAAGTGGGTGGAAGCTGAGCCAGTTAGCAAGTGCGATGCAGCCACGGCGGTTCAATTTACGAAAAAGGTGATTTTCCGCTTTGGCTTTCCGCACAGCATTATAACTGACAATGGCACCAATCTCTCCAAAGGCGCCATGGAAGAGTTTTGTCAACGCGAGCATATCCGACTTGATGTTTCCTCAGTGGCTCATCCTCAATCCAATGGTCAAGATGAGAGAGCTAATCAGGAGATTCTGAAGGGTATCAAGCCCCGGCTTTTGGTCCCTTTGCAACGGACGCCGGGTTGTTGGGTGGAGGAGTTGCCCTCCGTGTTATGGAGCATCAACACTACTCCTAACAGGTCTACAGGCTTCACGCCTTTCTTCATGGTTTATGGAGCAGAAGCAGTCCTCCCCAGTGACATCCGTCATGACTCACCTCGAGTGGCGGCTTACGTCGAGGCGGATAATGAACAGGCGCGCCAAGATGCTCTTGACTTGTTGGACGAACAGCGTGATGTGGCAGCAGCCCGTTCAGCGATTTACCAAGACCTGCGCCGTTATCATAGCCGCTGGGTTAAATCCCGGGTCTTCCAGGGAGGCGATCTTGTGCTCCGGCTCATCCAGGATCAAACAGATGCACACAAGTTATCCCCGCCTTGGGAAGGGCCCTTTATGGTCAGCAAGAACTTGCACAATGGGTCATATTACCTCATTGACATTCGGGAGCACAAAGATTCACGTAAGTCGGAGGAAGAGACCCGTCGGCCGTGGAACATAGCTCAGCTTCGGCCTTACTACACTTGAGCCACCGGCTCTCGTGGTGTACATATTTCTCTCAGCCATGTATATATTATGATAAGCAATAAAGCAGGACCTCTGTCCTTTTTTCTCCTCCAAATATGCACATGTTGTTTTTATTGCAAGATTACATGATGACTTAAAGGAGGATCCGGCTTATGATCGTATTCGAATCTAGCCGTAAGCAGTAAAGTCACTTGGGGGCTTCCTGTTCAAACATGGGTCGTATTCGAACCAAAGAGAACATAGCTGTCGATACCCATTTGATTGGCAAAGTGCCGAGCTCATTGGGAGGTTACCTTTGGTCATATTTGAATCATAGTTTAACCCCTCTGAGAACCGACGTGGATCGTATTCGAATCAGCATCGTTAAACAATTCTTAAAATCACTTGGGGGCTTCCTGTTCAAACATGGGTCGTATTCGAACCAAAGAGAACATAGCTGTCGGTACCCTCTTGATTGGCATCGCCACACCCACTAGGGGCTATATGATCGTATCCGAATCTTAGCTTAACCCCTTTGGGCCGGGTCTCTGGTCGTATTCGAACTGGAAGCCCCTAAGTTCTTCTGCTTTATCACAAGTTTTCTTTGATTATGTCAAGGTGTGTACAACCGGGTCTCACTTTGCCGGCTTAACCTTGGTTTACAGTATTGCTGAACGCAATGGGTGTTATAAGGCAGGTAAACCGGAGTTGCGGTACCAACTTTCTCATCCGGATTATCTAAACCGGAAGTATGCTTGCAGGCCGTTCAGTATGTTCTTACGGCTGTATTCAGGATATCATTGAAGACAAGTCCTTTTTGATTCATATTCCGGGTTATCTAAAATTTATGATTCTCAGGACGGTAAGCCGCCTCGAGACTTGTGATTTGCCCTTCTATGCAGGATAATTAAAGGCACCTCTTTTGAGGTTAAGAAAAACAAAGGATTGATTATGACCCGGAGAAATATCAAAGAGACAACTTCAAAAGACTTTAGCATTCAATACGTGCACGACGGCACGGCAGAGATAAACTGTTGCACCTACTCTATTACAAAATTCATCAAGTCTAAAAGGGTGGAGCATTGTTTGGTAAACCGCCCGCCGAGTTACGACGCTCGCTGAGTTGAAGTCTCCGGCTCGTTCCTATCCTCTCCTCCGGCTGATCCCAAGACCTGGAAAGTTGATGACTTCCAGTCGATGCCGCTGAGAGCTTCGAATTGGGCTTCCTCGTCAATTAACCCGGCCGGGTCAATCTCCGGGGCGAAAGTGTGCTGACGAGCCAGCGGGATCAAGTTGAGGGCTTCATAGTGAGGGGTTGGAATCCTCTGATTCTCCGCATTGTAACCCGGCTGGTGCTTGGTCAGATCTGTGTCGTTCCCGATAAGGGTGGCCACCGGGCGTACAGCCTTCATGCAAGCTGCGAAGTCCTTCTGATCGAAAGCTGAGTCATCTTCCTTCAGGCTTGGATAGCCAAGGGCGATGTCCGCCGGGTCTAACTCCGGCAGGAATGCCTTGGCCCGGCTCAGCGCGGTGATCGCTCCGGCTCTCGCAGAGGCCAGTCACAGCTCTTGGATCCGCTGAGGCAGAACGGCGAGCCGGCGCAGGACTTCTGCCAGGTGAGTCGGCACCTCGTTGGATAGGGCCACCACAACTAAGGCACGCTGTGACCCGGTGTAGAGCTGCTCCACCAGGGTATACACGGCCTTCAGCTTGGGGACCACGCTCTGGTTGAGGTTGGCACTTCTGGGACCTGTTTAACAGAATCAGATAAGCCGGCGACAAGGATGAATTATGAGATATAAACATTCTAAACTTGATGAAAGCCGGTGAGGCGACTTACCGAAGATGGCGACCACCATCTGGGAAACCTGGCGCTTTAGACCGGAGAGCTCGGCGGTCTTCTCGGAGAGAGTCTTCTCCGCATGTTCAGCCCGGGTCACCAATGCGGCCTTCTCTTCGGCCCAGGCTTTCCGCTCAGCATCAAATTCTGTCTTCAGCTTCTCTTGAGCAGCGATGCTGGATACAAACTTGGCGTTTGCCTTCCGGGTCTCCATCTCTTGCATCTTTAGCCGGCTCTTGACATCAGCAAGGTCAGCCTCAAGCTTCTTGCCTGCAGCCTATATAAGTTTCCGGGTTATGGCATGAACAGTTACTATATAAGTCCCAAGCGTTTTCCAAGCAAAGACACTTGGCACTTGGGGGCTAATGCATATTGAACGTATCTATCTACAAACTGCCGGCTCAATGGAGTAAGCCGGAACCTAAGTCTACAACATATTCAATCATAAGTCGTTGACTTGGGGGCTAGCATGGTAAAGGTAACTATGCAGTAAGTAAGAGGACAGCAGAATGATACCTCAGATTTTTGCTGGATCTGGTTCACCATGGCGACCTCTGCGTCCCGGCTCTTGTGCACTTGGCTGATGTAGCTAGAGACGAGCTCTCCAATGCTCAGGTTGGTGTAGTCGAAGAGGTCCAGGTTCACCCGGTGGGGCTGCAGCAACTCCCCCTTAGCAGAGCACTTGGCCAGCACGGTAGGTCTCCCCGGCTCAACGAACTCCGTCCGGGTGATTACCACGTCCGGGTCCTCTGCTGGTGGAGCCGAGCTGGAGGCCTCCGGGTTAACAGAAACTTCTGTAGTTGCCTTGGTAGTCGGGGCAGCGGCCTCAGGTCCCTTGTCGGTTAGAATGATGGCTTCGGGGGCGGAGGCGGCTGGCGGTTCTTGAGCCGTCACTTCCGGTTCAGGCAAATCCGGCACTCCGGCTGACTTGGTCTTCTTCGCTCTCTTGGTGATCTTTGCTTGGGCACTGAAAGGACAGAAACGTTAAGCACTAAAAGGGTAAGTAAAGACAAGTATAACATGAGATGGTTATCATTACCCGGGCGCGGTCTTGAAAGCCGGAAGGCTCGACTGCATGGAGTCGCCCGAAGAGGGGGAGGTCTCCTGATAATTTGAGTCAGAAGAATTGAGTGGCTGACGGATAACACCCGCCAACGGATGAAAAGGGTACAAGTGGGAAATAACCTCAGTTCGGCGCTTCCTCGATGCGTCAGGTAACCCGGCGGAGAGGTTGGTGTCCTTGTTGGTCCGGGTGTGACGCCGGCTTTCATGAACCTGTCGCTTCAAAATAAATTGAGGGTCTTGATAAGCTAAAGGATGTGAAAAGCTTACTTTTCGGGTTACCCTTCGGACTTTCAGCTTTGGCAAGGGCTCCGAGTCGGAGGAAAGTGACATTACCTCTTCAACCACCGGGTTACTTGCGCCGGTGTCATCCTGTCAATGAGCAAGTATTGATAAGGCGGACAGCAACAAACAATAAATACAGCAAGGATTTAAAAGCTCAGGAGTTACCTCTGACTCGGAGCTGTCGCTTAATTGCATCAGCTCTGAAGCAGTAGGCCTGCTTCCTTTCTTGCGAGGGGCGGCTTTCTTGGCGGCTTTCTTCGCCTCCCTGGCCTTCTTGGCTGCCTCATGGTCGTATTTGACCCGCCAGAACTTATCATCAGCCTGAAAAATGCAATGAGGTTTTCTTAAAACAATTCAGATGAAAGTCATGTACAGATAAAATGTTCAGATCAGCGGCTTACCGCTGGGGCTGGGTTGGTCTTGCAGAAGGGGGCTAGCCCGGTCCTTCCGCAGTCTGCCAGGCTCTCGTTTAAAAGAGCCTTGGTCATTTCTTCTGCAACGTCTTCAGGAAGATCGTTGCGGCTGTGTCTCTGAGGGTCATCTTTTCGGCCCGTGTACTCACACATTAAGCCGGGGCGGCGGCTCAATGGGATCACCCGCCATGAGATCCAGACCCGGACCAGGTCGATTCCGTTCAGACCATTGCCCAGGAGAGCCTTGATCTTGTTGATAGTGGGGAGCAGAGGCTGGCGCTCCGCTTGAGTCAGCTTGTCCGACAGTGGGTGAGTCGGCTCCAGACGTGATGGGCGAAAGCCGGGCAGCGGACTCTCGTCAGCCGGCGACGTGTCTTGGCAGTAAAACCACGTCAGATTCCAGTCCTTGGGGTGGCTGGGCGGCTCTGCGTAGGGGAAAAGGCAGTCCCTACACCGCTGGATGGAGATGCCACCTAACTCCAGACTTGGCCCATTGGCGCATTCATTCTGACGGTTCAAGTAAAAAAGCTCTCTGAAGAGCAGCAGACTAGGTTCTTCTCCAAGGTAAACCTCGCAGAAGACTTGGAAATTGCAGATGTTGGACACTGAGTTGGGTCCTATATCTTGAGGCCGCAAGTCGAAGAAGTTTAGCACGTCCCTAAAAAACTTTGAGCCGGGCGGTGCGAAGCCCCGGCTCATGTGATCCGCAAAAATCACTACCTCCCCGTCCTTTGGCTGTGGTCTCTCTTCTGACGGGTCAGGGGCACGGTAGGACATGACATCCTTCTTGGGCAGATATCCGGACTTAACAAAATCTGCTAGTGTCTCACTGGTGACATTGGACCTCATCCAGTTGCAAGTGATGGAGGCCTTGGGAGCTTTGGGAGGCATGGTGAAAGTCGGCAGTCTATGATAAAAGGAAAAACGTCCGGGTTAATTATGAGCATGAGGAGACCTACAGTTCAAAGCTAAGGTGGCGGCTTATGAAGGGAACTAATGGCCTTATCACAGCTAAGCCGGAAATTTTATGGCGCGTGGTTTTCTGTAAGCCGGAAGGTTCTACGGCGCGTGGTTTCTTTAAGCCGGAACTGTAAACCGCCAAGATTCAATGATTGCAGTTTTTTACTAAGTATGGTAAAACAGGTTTCACACATCGCAGTAAAACTTTTGGATCAAAATGGTCGGGTAAAATAAAAAGTTTCTAGACCTAGAAACAGATGAACGGATGTTCTTGAGCTCGAACGAAGCCGTTATGCAGTGGAAAGAGACCTACTGGCATTTGAAATAAGTACCAAACAACCGCCGCACTAGTTCTATGCAGATATAAGATCAAAAGGGGCAGTAAGAAAGAAAACTACCGGAGTTTGTGGCAATGGCGACGAACACGAAGAACGCGGACGAACCCTACGGCAGATCCATTCTACAGGACAAGTAGGACTTACAGGAGCTGGAGAGCTGCGGAGGTTGTCGCGTTTCTCTGGTCCGATCAGGGTGATGCAGCGGCCTGAGCTGGTGATGACGAGAAGACCCGCGGCGGTGACGGCGGCGGAGCTCGAGCAGCACGGGGCAGTGAGAGGAAGGAGACGACCGAGGTAGGAGAGTGAGAAAGGCCCGTCGGGCCGGCCTATTTATAAGGCGAGCTCGTAAAGCGGGCGCGAGAATCAAGGAGACCGTGGCGTGGTTATCTCCCCACGCAACGCCTCGATTCTCGGGAGGACAGTAAATGCAAAGATCCGTTGCGGATCTGGCAGAGTAAACAACGGGCTTAATGGAAGATGACGTCACATCGGATTATCTGGAGTCCAGAGGATGACGTCACGCAGGGTTATGGCTTTCACACAAATGGTGAGCCGGAGATTTTTTCTGTCGAAAGAATTGAAGATTGACACGAGCCGGCTCAAATCAATCTGGGGCCTAATGTTGAGGATGTAGACCTTAGAGTCCCCGCCAGGAGGGGCCGGGTTACTCTAATGGTCATTACCAGAAGCCCGGCGCCTGGCTTGAAGACGGTGGGCCAAAGATGGGCTTAAGACCCGCATATGGCTTAAGGCCCGTAGTTACAATCATTATCATGGTAGAACTTGTAGTGCAAGGCAAGAATAGCTGAGAGTCCGAGCCGGACACTCTTATGAGCCGGCCGGGACTCTGAGAGCTGCTGGGCATCAGCCTCCCTATATAAAGGGACGACCCGGCAGCGGTTTAGGGACAAGAACAATCTCCTCGAGAGCCGGGCATAGCAGTTTAGCTCCCTGGTGATCGTAACCCTAATCAATACCACCTCAACTGGACGTAGGCTTTTACCTGCACCGTAAGGGGCCGAACCAGTATAAACCCTCGTATTCCTTGTCCCGCTTAACCCCTTTAAGCTTCCTAGCTGCGATGGCTCCACGACTAAGTCCTAGCTCGAGGACATCTGCCGTGACAACTCCATGACAACTATGCTGGTACAACACGCTCCTTAGATCCGTCCCGGTGGAAACCGGATGCAGGTGAGATTTTCCTTAACAAGGTTCTGAACCTCTCCTTCTAGATGAGAACTCACGGTGGGAGTTGTCCAGTTGTCTGTAAGAAGCCAGATTTCCCATTCCTTCGAGTTACTACTGGGCTCCAAGTCTTCCTTATTGTTTTTCTTCTTTTGCTACCAAATTGATGCAGGTGCTATTAGTGAAAGGATTGGAGACTGGTTCTAGCAGTAGTTGGTTTGTTCGAGGAATTTCTAGTGCTCATGATTTGCAAAGGGTTTCAGCCAGGTTAGTGTATGTGTAATATCATATTTCATTTTGTTATCTTAATATGCAGGTATATGTGCTATGATTTGGTAAATTTCATTTGCTTGTATCCACCCTTTTTAGATACATGGATCGGTCTTTATTTATTCAGGTTCAGACATTGCACAACCGAATACTGTATAAATACAGTGCTCTATAAAGTGTTTGGTGCCTGCATCTAGAAGAGCTAAATTTATAGACATGAATGTGGGTTTGATATTAAAATTTGCTCTACAAAAGTAGTTACTTTTCCTGCCCTGATTTATTATCTAGCTAAATGTTTCATGGCAGTTCGCTAGTGCGGTAACATATTATTTTTTCTGTTGGTAGTTGGTAACAAAATACTTCCATAGTAATTTTTTGAACGTAGGATTAAACATGTAATATATTTTGCGACATTTTCTTTAGCCTATATCTCGCTCTTATTAACCAATAGTACTAGCAGTTAAGGTACTGTTGTCATCTTTGTATTAGATAGAACTGTTCCTCAGTACCAAAGCATTGTTTCCTTTTTAATAACACTTATAATTGCCTGCTACTATTTTAGTACTGGTGTCTAGCAACCTTGAAGCCCACAGTCGACCTGCAGGCCACATCTCTCTCAGGTACGATAAAAGATCGTAGTCAACTTGCTAGGTGTATCATTATTGTTGTCTCCTAATTTGTGTGATGACCAAATGTGTAGATTGTCTGTGTAAATCGGAGATGCCTGGGGTTATGCTCTCATAATAACTCGATTTTGTAATTGTTGTTTCGCATGAGTTGATTTCTATATATGTTGCAGAATGTGTTGTTAGAGTAAGAGGATTTAAGTTTCGCATGTTAGCCACTATGATCTATGAAGATGGATTGTTAGTTTTCTGTTAACTAAACAATATTACACCCGTCTTTATGCCTTTTTATGGGCAAGTGATCCCTCCAATTAGTTATTTTGTATACTCACCAAGACCTGAGTAGGGCAGGTGATCTTATTTTCTCCATTTTCTAATTATTCAGGCAAAAGTTGTTGGAGGCCAGAGAGAACATTGCAAACTCATTTGATTCAATCTCTCTTTGTTTTCCCAATTGAATAAGGTCTTGGTGAACGAGGTGGAGGTGTTGTTGGAGTTATACAAGAATGTCACTGCCCTACTCATCCACGAGGGGGCATTAGGTGATAGAAGACGCAATATGCTTATAAATCATCTTCACACGGGCTATATTTTTCTCGGCTATGGGTGTACATGATATGCTTGTCAAACACTTGCAAATTATGGCACACTTACTGGTGAGAGATCCATATGCCCGATGCCTGAATTTGAGTTCTTTTTTCATTGTTCTGAAGCTTTAACCTGACCAGTGACATGTCTATGTTTTCTACAGTGCCGCAAGATATGCTATAAGGCTATTAAGGCAGATGATCTTCTTTTCTCCATTGTCCAATATTGAAGCTTTTCTTGCCCATTAGCATACACCTCATTCAGGTTCATTTCCTATATACTGGTTAGATACTGCTTCATACTTGCTCTAGGTGTACTTTGATTAGCGTCATCTCCTTGTCTCATCATCGACAGGGTTATACGATCGCGAGAGCTTAATAACTTTTGTGATACGCGTTCATTTATTAACTAAATCATCAGCTTGCTCAATAAGACTTTTAGGTACTCGTGTGGTGTTTACGGCTGATGAAATACGCTTTGTTTAATAGATTGGAGACAGTTCTGATGCTTAGGTCAAAACACCAGACCTATTCTTATTTGTTTGTAAACTCAGTCCAGTAATACAAGTTAGCATTTTGTCTTGATCGTTCTTGGAACTAAAAAGGAAACCTTCTTGTTGTTCGTTCTACACCACTAATCTGTTTAGCCATCCTTGAGAAAGGCTCGATGGTTAGACATGAAAACATTATTTTTCTCCTTTTGCTTCTCTAGTTTATTTTTAAATTTAATCTGGGTTTGGCTGTTTGCAATTGAAAAATATTTTTTTCCTGGCTTCTTTTGCAAATGTTGTTAGGCACTGTACGAGCAGAAATTTAGAAGGCAATCACATTACTGAAGAAGGTTCACAGGAATGGAGCATCACTGCTTACCACGTCTACAGAAACAAGGGGGTTTGTATGTACAAATGTGCATATAGCTTAGGTGAAGCGATTTCTGATTTGCGTAACTCTCTTTATGTTAAGGTAAGGGGAACAACCATATAATGCTAAAATTTCCATTTCTCCTATAACTGTTGAATCAAATCAGATCTATTTTTATTCTTGTGTTTGCCTGCTGTGAAAAATGAGGTTGGGTACTAATGTGTAAATAGGTAGATGGATTACAGATTTGTAACACTCTCCTTGTGTTAAGTTGAAGCAATACAATGCTCCAACTTACATTATACAATTTTATTTTTGTTCTCATGAATATTGCAGTATTTTTTGTGTGTAATGAAAAGTGATTGCTTCCTTGTGGATCACGTGCTGAAGTACACCTTTAGACCATTTTTATTTATCTTTAGAATAATTTAACATGTGTTATCTTTCTGGAAGTTTAAAGTCTATTTGCAGATGATAAGTCTTGTGATTGTGCGCCTTCGGCTCCTTGTGATTGTGCGGCTTCTGCCTATTTGCAGATGATAAAGCATATATGTTCGTGCCAAGCCAACAACTTACTCTTACATTTTGAACCAATGTACGTGCTTTCAACATCTGTATTGAACTCCACATTGCTTCTGTTCTACTTGGCCTTCATTTCTCTCTTGCACCGATGGTGCAACAGGTGGAAACCAGCGTACAAAAGAGTGAACATGTAATTTGTCTTCCTGGACATGGCTGCAGCCATGCACTGTGCTTAACCATTTGTGTAGCTCAGTTTGAAGATGCAAAATATTATTTTCTTATGTAAATTTTGTGAACCCTTGTAGCTGAATGCTACTGAACGCATGTATGGATGTGAAGTACCAAATTACTAGTCTATGAATGTTTCTAAACTTTATGGTTTTGGATGAGGCTATATGTAACTTTGATTGAAGTGTATATATAAGTTTTGACATTTCTCCAAGTTAGCTGACATAGATAATGGATATTAAATTAGACATATGTTGAACAGTTGGCAAGTGAAATCAACGTGATGGCATATTAACTGCCGGGTAGACATGTTTGTGCCGGCAGTTTCGCAGCCGGTAACAATAGTTCATGTATTCACCACCAATCTGCCAGGAGAAAACAAACTGCCGGGAAATGCAAGCGCCAGGGCAGACAAACTGCCGGGAGAAGTAATCCCCGGCAGCCGTTCTTGTGGCAGTTCTATCTGCCGGGAGAAACACTGTCCTGGCAGTTTATCTGCCCCCTTAATGGCTTTCTCCCGGCAAATTACGTGCCATTGCATCAGTGTTGTGGTGTAGTGACACCTTTTACCACCGATCCGAAGGCAAGATCTTTGTTGCCAAGAATGGAACCTTTCTAAAGAAGGAGTTTGTCTCGAAAGAAGTGAGTGGGAGGAAAGTAGAACTTGATGAGGTAATTGTACCTTCTCTCAATTTGGAAAGTAGCTCATCCGAGAAATCCGTTCCCGTGATGCCTACACCCACTAGAGAGGAAGCTAATGATAATGATCATGAAACTTCAGATCAAGTTGCTGCAGAAACTCATAGGTCAACCAGAGCACGATCCACACCAGAGTGGTATGGTAATCCTGTTATGGAAGTCATGTTACTTGACCATGAAGAACCTAAGAACTAGGAAGAAGCTATGATGAGCCCGGATTCCACGAAATGGCTTGAGGCCATGAAATATGAGATGGGATCCATGTATGAGAACAAAGTGTGGACTTTGGTGGACTTGCCCGATGATCGGCAAGCCATAGAAAATAAATGGATCTTTAAGAAGAAGACCGACGTAGACGGTAATGTTACTGTTTACAAAGCTCGACTTGTTGTGAAAGGTTTTTGAAATGTTCAAGGATTTGACTACAATGAGACTTTCTCACCCGTAGCGATGCTTAAGTCTGTTCCGAATCATGTTAGCAATTGCTGCATTTTATGATTATGAAATTTGGCAAATGGATGTCAAAACTGCATTACTGAATGGATTTCTGGAAGAAGAGTGGTATATTATGCAACCAGAAGGTTTTGTCGATCCAAAAGGTGCTAACAAAGTGTGCAAGCTCCAGCGATCCATTTATGGACTGTTGCAAGCCTCTCGGAGTTGGAATAAACGCTTTGATAGTGTGATCAAAGCATATGGTTTTATACAGACTTTTGGAGAAGCCTGTATTTACAAGAAAGTGAGTGGGAGCTCTGTAGCATTGCTGATATTATATGTGGATGACATATTGTTGATTGGAAATTATATAGAATTTCTGGATAGCATAAAGGGATACCTGAATAAGAGTTTTTCTATGAAAGACCTCGGAGAAGCTGCTTACATATTGTGCATCAAGATCTATAGAGATAGATCAGGACGCTTAATTAGACTTTCACAAAGCACTTACCTTGATAAAGTTTCGAAGAAGTTCAAAATGGATCAGTCAAAGAAAGGGTTCTTACCTGTTTTACAAGGTGTGAAGTTGAGTCAGACTCAATGCCCGACCACTTCAGAAGATAGAGAGAAAATGAAGGTCATTCCCTATGCTTCAGCCATAGGTTCTATCATGTATGCAATGCTATGTACCAGACCTGATGTGTGCCTTGCTATAAGCATAGCAGGGAGATACCAAAGTAATCCCGGAGTGGAGCACTGGACAGCGGTCAAGAACATCCTGAAATACCTGAAAAGGACTAAGGATATGTTTATCGTTTATGGAGGTGAAAAAGAGCTCGACGTAAACGGTTACGTTGATGCAAGCTTTGACACTGATCCGGATGACTCTAAGTCGCAAACCGGATACATATTTTTATTGAATGGAGGAGCTGTCAGTTGGTGCAGTTCCAAGCAGAGCGTCGTGGCAGGATCTATGTGTGAAGCGGAGTACATTGCTGCTTCAGAAGCAGCAAATGAAGGAGTTTGGATGAAGGAGTTCATATCCGATCTAGGTGTCATACCTAGTGCATCGGGTCCAGTGAAAATCTTTTGTGACAATACTGGTGCAATTGCCTTGGCAAAGGAATCTAGATTTCACAAGAGAACCAAGCACATCAAGAGACGCTTCAATTCGATTCGTCATCAAGTATCGGAAGGGGATATAGAGATTTGCAAGATACATACGGATCTGAATGTTGCAGAACCATTGACTAAGCCTCTTTCGAGCAAAACATGATCAACACCAAAGCTCCATGGGTGTTAGAATCATTACTATGTAATCTAGATTATTGACTCTAGTGCAAGTGGGAGACTGAAGGAAATATGCCCTAGAGGCAATAATAAAGTTATTATTTATTTCCATATTTCATGATAAATGTTTATTATTCATGATAGAATTGTATTAACCGGAAACTTAGTACATGTGTGAATACATAAACAAAACATATTGTCCCTAGTATGCCTCTACTTGACTAGCTCGTTAATCAAAGACGGTTATGTTTCCTAACCATAGACATGTGTTGTCATTTCATGAACATGATCACATCATTAGGAGAATGATGTGCTGGACATGACCCATCCGTTAGCTTAGCATTATGGACATGACAGATGGCTTGAGGCCATGAAATCTGAGATAGGATCCATGTATGAGAACAAAGTGTGAACTTTGGTGGACTTGCCCGATGATCGGCAAGCCATTGAGAATAAATGGATCTTCAATAGGAAGACAGACGCTGATGGTAGTGTTACTATCTACAAAGCTCGACTAGTCCGTAGCGATGAGTTCAAGGTGTTGACTACAATGAGGTTTTTCTCAACCGTAGCGATGCTTAAGTCTGTCCGAATCATGTTAGGAATTTCCATATTTTATGAAACCTGGCAAATGGATCTCAAAACTGTATTCCTTAAAAGGATATCTCTAAGGAGATTTGTATATGCTGCAAACAGAAGGTTTTGTCGATCTTAAAGGTGCTAACAAGGTGTGCAAGCTCCAGCGATCCATCTATGGACTGGTGCAAGCATCTCTTATCTGGAATATACACTTTGATAAGTTGATCAAAGCATATAGTTTTATACAGACTTGCATTGAAGCATGTATTTACAAGAAAGTGAGTGGGAGCACTACAACCTTTCTGATAAGTATATGTAAATGACATATTGTTGATCGGAAATGATGTAAATTTTCTGGAAAGCATAAAGGAGAGTTTGGAAGGAGTTTTTCAAAGAAAGACCTCGGTGAAGCTGCTTACATATTGGGCATCAAGATCTATAGAGATATGTCAAGACGCTTGATAAGATTTTTCAATAAGTACATACCTTGACAAGATTTTGAAAGAGTTCAAAATGGATCAGTCAAAGAAGGAGTTCTTGCCTGTATTACAAGGTGTAAAGTTGAGTAAGACTCAAATCCTGACCACGGAAGAAGATAGAAATAGAATGAAAGTCATTCACTATGCCTCAGTCATAGGTTCTATAAAGTATGCCATGCTATGTACCAGACCAGTTGTATGCCTTGCTATGAGTTTGGCAAGGGGTACGATAGTGATCCAGGAGTGGATCACTCGACAGCAGTCAAAATTATCCGTAGTTACCTAAGAGGACTAAGGAAGTATTTCTCGGTTATGGAGGTGATAAAGAGTTCGTCATAAAGATTTACGTCGATGCAAGCTTTACACCGATCCAGATGACTTCGAGTCTCAATCTGGATACATATTGAAAGTGGGAGCAACTAGCTAGAGTAGCACCATGCAGAGCATTGTAGACATAGAAATTTGCAAAATACATACGGATCTAAATGTGTCAGACCTGTTGACTAAACCTCTCTCACAAGCAAAACATGATCACACCTTAGTACTCTTTGGGTGTTAATCACATGGCGATGTGAACTAGATTATTGACTCTAGTAAACCCTTTGAGTGTTGATCACATGGCGATGTGAACTATGGGTGTCAATCACATAAAGATGTGAGCTATTGGTGTTAAATCACATGGAAATGTGAACTAGATTATTGACTCTAGTGGAAGTGGGAGACTAAAGGAAATATGCCCTAGAGGCAATAATAAAGTTGTTATTTATATTTCCATATATCATGATAAATGTTTATTATTCATGCTAGAATTGTATTAACCAAAAACTTGATACATGTGTGAATACATAGACAAAACAAAGTGTCCCTAGTATGCATCTACTAGACTAGCTCGTTAATCGAAGATGGTTAAGTTTCCTGACCATAGACGTGTGTTGTTATTTGATGAACGGGATCACATCATTAGGAGAATGATGTGATGGACAAGACTGATACGTCTCCAACGTATCTATAATTTATGAAGTATTCATGCCATTATATTATCATTTTTGGATGTTTTACAATCATTTTATAGCAACTTTATATCATTTTTTGGGACTAACCTATTGACCCAGTGCACAGTGCCAGTTGCTGTTTTTTGCTTGTTTTTTATATCGCAGGAATTCCATATCAAACAGAGTCCAAACACCGCGTAACTTTTTGGAGATTTTATATGGACCAGAAGGAACCCAATGGGCCTGAGCTGCACCTGGGGGGGTGCCCCAAGTGGGGCACAACCCACCAGGGCGCGTCGGGGCCCCCTCGCGCGCCCAGGTGGGTTGTGCCCACCTCAGTGCCCTCCCGCACCCCCTCTTTGCACTATAAATTCCCAAATATTCTGAAACCCTTCGGGGTAGCCCTAGATCAGAAGTCCGATGCCGCAAGGCCTCTGTATCCACGAGATCCAATCTAGACCACATTCCGGCACCCTGCCGGAGGGGGGAATCATCTCCGGTGGCCATCTTCATCATCCCGGCGGCTACCATGATGATGAGGGAGTAGTCCACCCTCGGGGTTGGGGGTTTGTACCGGTAGCTATGTGTTTAATCTCTCTCTCTCTCTCTCTCTCATGATCTTGAGATGTCACAATCTTGATGTATCGCGGGCTTTGTTAATATAGATGGATCATATGATGTTTCTCCCTCTCTACTCTTGTTGTGATGAATTGAGTCTTTACCCTTTGAAGTTTTGTCTTGTCGGATTGAATTTTCCGATATGAAAACACATGATATATGTCCTTCATATGAATACCCGTGGTGACAATGGGATATTATTTTGATTCACTTGATATATGTCATGGCACTCAACTTGTGGATTCCCGCGGTGACCTTGGGGTGATCTTTGCATAGGGGTTGATGCACGTTTTTATTATCTTTTCTCCAATAGAAACTTTGGGGTCCCCTTGTAGTTCTTTTTGATGGATTGAGCATTATGAATCTGAAATTCGTTGATACATATCGTATAATTAACTCACGGGTACTCGCGGTGACATTGGGGTATCTAGGTGACATTAGAGTTGGTTGATATGTGTCATATGGTGTTATTTTTGTACGAACTCTTGATTAGATCGATCAGAAAGAATAGCTTGCTGTTATTTTAGTACGAACTCTAGGATAGATCGATCGGAAAGAAAAGCTTTGAGGTGGTTTCGTACCCTACAAACAATTTCTATCTTTTGTTCTCCGCTAATAGGAACTCGGGAGTGATTCTTTATTGCACTTTGAGGGATAATCATATGATCCAACTATGTTAGCATTGTTGAGAGATTGCACGAGTGAAAGTATGCACCCTAGGCCTCATTTTCTATCATTGCAATACCGTTTGTGCTCCGTTTTACTATTTACTACCTTGCTGTTTTTTATTGTTCGCACTACAAAAACTCATATCTACTATCCATACTACACTTTTATCATCATCTCTTTGCCGAACTAGTGCACCTATACAATTTGCCATTGTATTGGGTGTGTTGGAGACACAAGAGATTTCTTGTATTTGGTTGCAGGGTCATTTGAGAGAGACCATCTTCATCCTACACCTCTCACGGATTGATAAACCTTAGGTCATCCACTTGAGGGAAAATTGTTACTGTCCTACATAACTCTACGCTTGGAGGCCCAACACGTGTCTACAAGAATAAAGTTGCGTAGTAGACATCATAGACCCATGCGTTAGCTTAGCATAATGATCGTTAAGTTTTATTGCTATTGCTTTCTTCATGACTTATAAATATTCCTCTGACTGTGAGATTATGCAACTCCCGAATACTGGAGGAACACCTCGTGTGCTATCAAACGTCACAACATAACTGGGTGATTATAAAGATTCTCTACAGGTGTCTCCGAAGGTGTTTGTTGGGTTGGCATAGATCAAGATTAGGATTTGTCACTCCATGTATCGGAGAGGTATTTGGGCCCTCTCGGTAATGCACATGACTATAAGCCTTGCAAAGCAATGTGACTAATGAGTTAGTTACGGGATAATGCATTATGGAACGAGTAAAGAGACTTACCGGTAGCGAGATTGAACTAGGTATGAGGATACCGACGATCGAATCTCGAGCAAGTAACATACCGATGACAAAGGGAATAACGTATGTTGTTATTGCGGTTTGACCGATAAAGATCTTCGTATAATATGTAGGAACCAATATGAGCATCCAGGTTCCGCTATTGGTTATTGACCGGAGATGTGTCTCGGTCATGTCTACATAGTTCTCGAAACCGTAGGGTCCGCACGCTTAACGTTCGATGATGATTTGTATTATGACCGAAGCTAGTTCGGAGTCCCGTATGAGATTACGGACATGACGAGGAGTCTCAAAATAGTCGAGAGGTAAATATTCATATATTTGAAGGTAGTATTCGGACATCGAAATGGTTTCGAGTGGTTCTGGTATTTTACCGGAGTACCGAGGGGTTACCGGAACCCCGCGGGGAAGTATTGGGCCAACATGGGCCTTAGTGGAGAGAGAGGGGAGCCCGCAAGGGGTGGCGCGTGCACTCCTCCAAGGGAGTCCGAATAGGACAAGGAGGAGGGAGCGCGGCCCCCTTTCCCTCTCCTTCTCCCTCTCCTTCCTTTTCCCCTCCAGTAAGAAAGGAAAGGGGGGCGAATACTACTAGGAGTGGAGTCCTAGTAGGACTCCCCCCATAGCGCGCCCCCCTTGTAGCCGGCCTCCTCCTCCCCTCCTTTATAGATGGGGGCAGGGGCACCCCATAGCACATCAATTGTTCTCTTAGTCGTGTGCGGTGCCGCCCTCCACAGTTTACTCCTCTGGTCATAGCGTCATAGTGCTTAGGCGAAACCCTGCGCGGATCACATTTTTTCCTCATCACCGTCACCACGCCGTCGTGCTGACGAAACTCTCCCTCGACCCTCTGCTGGATCAAGAGTTCAAGGGACGTCATCGAGTTTAACGTGTGCAGAACTCGGAGCACTACAGGAATCAGGAACTTTGCCGTCCGCCACGGCTGACGGCAAAGGCACACATGGCGGACGGCAAAGACCTTTGCCGTCAGCCAGCAGACAGCAACACGTCCAGTTGAACAGGCTACTGCAAAGGCCTCTTTGCCGTCTACTGACGGACGGCAAAGACGAAACGGGCTTTTCCGTACGCTGGCAGACGGCAAAGAGGCTGGACGGCACATGTGTCAGCTTAGTTCCGTTAAGTGGTTAACGGCGTGCTTTGCCGTCAGCCAGCAGACGACAAAGACCTTTGCAAATTTGCCATCTGCCAGCGGACGGCATAGCATGCCACATGGCAGCGCCTTGGGGGCTAGCCTATTTGGTAGCTTTGCCGTCAGCCAGCTGACGGCAAAGATGCAACATTCTTTGCCGTCAGCTGGCTGACGGCAAAGCTACAAAATAGCCAACCTACTGCCCTAGGTTGCACAGGTGGCTGTCACGTGGCATGTTTGTCGTCCGCTAGCTAATGGCAAAGCTCTTTGCCATCCGCCAGCTGACGGCAAAGAGTCTATACAGCCCCTGTTTTATCTGTTTTTTTTCTTGATTTCATTCAATTTGACAGAATTTCACACATATATATATACACATATGAAAATACTTTTGACAAGCATCCGAACACATATACATACTTAATCATATCCCTGCCATATGGATATGATCATCCAACACATATACATAGCAAATGGTTTCATCCAACACATATACATGCCAACATATCCAACAACAAGCATACAATGGTTTCATCCATCGATACATATATAGGTATAGCAAGCTTCCTCATATAAAGCAAATCAAAACAAGATGGAAGCATAAAGAGAAGAGTAGACTCCATCAACGCAAGCTTCCTCATCTAAAGCGAATCTGCAAATTGGGAAAGAAGCAAGTTAGAAGAAGAAGAAGAAGAAGAAGAAGAAGGAGGAGAAGAAGAAGAAGAAGAAGAAGAAGAAGAAGTTGAAGAAGAAGAAGAAGAAGTTTTTTTCTTCTTCTTGTTTTTCTCCTCTCCTCTTTTTTATCTTCTTCTTCTTCTTCTTCTAACTAAGGTAGGTAAAAATGCCATTTTTCTGCTAAGCTAGGTAAAAATGCTAAGTGTAGGTCATTTTAGAGATAAGCTAGGTAAATAGGTCATTTTGGAGCTTACAAGGTTATTATGTCATTTTCGAGGAAAGTAAGGTAAGTCTATATCATTTTGGAGGTAACAAAGATTATCATGACATTTTTGAGGAAAGAAAGCTAAGTATAGCTCATTTTTTGTCTAACTTAGGTAGTTATGCCATTTAGGAGGAAAGTAGCTAAGTATGCATTTGTTAAGAAAAACACTAGAGAAAACTTACCCTCATCAAAACAAATGTGATGAAGATCGCAACTAAGGTAACAATTGATCCAATAGCATAATTAAACCAAGCCTCATTATCAATGGCAAATTTTATAATCTTCTTAATATTCAAGCGCATTGCATCCATCTTCAAGCGCATTGCATTCATCTTCATCTTGTGATCATCGACCACATCGGCAACATACAACTCCAATGTCATCTTCTCTTCTTCAATTCTTCTAATTTTTTCTTTCAAATAGTCATTTTCTTTTTCAACTAAATTTAACTTCTCGACAAGAGGGTCGGTTGCAAATTCCGGTTCACATACCTCCTAGATTAAAATATCTCTATGTCAACTTGATGGCCATAATTGTCATAAATGCGAAAAGCAACAAATATTTATAAAAGAGGATTTACCACATCAGAATCATAAAGCGGGCAAGGACCGACGGGGATGGATATCAATACCATGGCACTATGTATAACAAACAATCATAGAAAGTAAGAAAATTATACAAGCAACTATAAAAATCATACAAGTAACTATATAAATCAAGTACAACATAAAAAAATTAATACCCAATAATAAGCTGGTTCAATAAATGCTTCGGAATCAATAAATGCATCATCATCATCACTATCAGTAATGGCGTGCTCATCATCATCATTAATAAATGCATCATCATGTGGAAGGCCACCTCTACGTAATCTGTCAAGCATTGATAGGTCATCCGCAGTAGTAACCTCTTCTAGTTCTCGCTCTTCTTCTTTCGGCTTAGGGGTGAAGTCGGGTTCATTGTCGCTATCTACTTCAATGTTTTGGGGTGAAGTAGAGCGGTTCTTGAAATGTTTTTTGGAAAGACGTGTTTCTTGGAAGAATTCTCCTTCATATGTGTCTGGGTTAATGTGAGGTTCATAATCATCTTCATTGGGGGGAGGTGGTCTAACACGTGGCGGCACTTCATAAGCGACATCCCAACCTTTGAGATTAGGTTCACTTTGACATGCCCACGGTAGATAGAGAACTTGGGTTGCCTGTTGAGCCATAATATAGACATCGGGAACATCCAAATGGGTTCTTTGATTGATTTCCACTAGCCCTATATGTTCATGAGTCCTTCTAGTCTCCTTCGGCTGTAACCAATAACATTTGAAGACTACGACGTTTGGTGGGTTTGCACCATAGAATTGAAGTTCATAAATTGTTTCAACTCTTCCATAATACTCCGTATCTCCTTCGCCGATAGCAGAGACACAACAATTTGTAGACTTTCGGTCGACCATAGATAGCTCTTTGCCATAGGTATGGAAGCGATACCCGTTGATGTCGTATTTGTCAAATGAACGGACCTTATAGTCAAAACCATTAGCGACTTGTCTCAATTCGGCGTCCATAAGCTCTGAATTAGCCTACAAGTTTAATCCGAAAGGGATTGTTGCATTAGCCAGAAAGTAGGCGAAGAAATGACATGGTCTAATGGAAATTATCGTTTGTTTAAACCAAGAGATGAAACCGGGTTAGCCGCCTCCATGCTTTGCCAGAAGCTCATACTCTTCGACGGAATCCTTTTGGATCACCGCTCCATACGAGAATTTGGCGACGTATCGACTGTACCAAATTTATCCGGGATAAGAGCAGTTCAAAGGAATTGGAAGTTGCGAAACAATGTACCGAGAACTTACTCGATGTACGGCCGCACTTCTGTTAGGTTGTTGCAGATATACAACGAAATGGTCTGCCATTCTTTGAAATCCAATGTTAAGGAACTAGAAGCACCGGCTGGTGCCAGATCGCCTTTGAATAGGCTGAGGTTGGATCGACCCTTGTTAGGATCGCCGGCATTGTACCGAGGCTTCGAATTATGCAAATGACGATTTTTGGCTTCGTAGTGTGCTGTCACGAAGTTTGCCGCCTCCTCAGTAATGAATGCCTCGGCCATCGATGCTTCAATTCTATGTTTATTTTTACATTTTTCTCGAAGCGTCTTCTGCATCCAATCAGTTGCGTAGCACCGACGATTCTGCACAGCCCCCCAATCTTGCCTCAGTTGGGAGATGCAAAATCAAGTGCTGCATTGGATTAAAGAAGCCCGACGGAAATATCTTCTCTAACTTGCAAATCAACTCCGGTGCCAACTCTTCCATTTCATGAAAGAACACAGAAGAAATAGCTTAGCTCTGCCAGTACTAGCCATTCATCCCCAGGGATGAATTCATGCAACATCACCGGCATTACCCGCTCAATCCATATGTGCCAATCATGACTCTTGAGACCAAATATCTTCAATTTATCAAGACTCGCTCCCCTCTTTAGATTCGTTGCATACCCATCGGGGAACATCAACTGCATTTTTCACCCACAAGATAATTTCCCTCATAGCTGGCCTTCCATGATTGAACCATGCCTCTGGCTTTGTCCAGTTCTTCTTTCCTTTCGGTGGTTGCATGTTTTGTAACGGTCTATGACATAGCACCTCCTGATCGACTCTTGCCTTAGGATTATCCTTTGACTTCCCATCTATGCCAACAATGTACCAAAAAGTGCCTTGGCGATATTCTTCTCAGTGTGCATCACGTCGATGTTGTGTGGGCAAAGGAGGTCTTTGAAGTAAGGCAGATCCCACAAGCATGTCTTGTGAGTCCAGGCGTGTTTGGAATTATACCCCTTGAAATACCCTGGGCGCTCTGGATCTGGCTCAAGAGCGTTTACCTGATCCAGGCTCTCTTGGCCTGTCAACGGAGGTGGTGCAGATCTTTCACAACTCTACCTTTGATGAAGTTTTGCTTGTCTTTCCTGAACTTATGGCGAGGATGCAAGAGCGGTCTATGCATGTCGAAGCAAGAAAACTTGCAACCGGCCTCAAGCCAACGAAACTTAAGAGCTCCCTTGCAGGTGGGGCACGGGAACCTTCCATGCACACACCAGCCAACGAATAGCGCATACACCGGCAAGTCATGCGTCGAGTACATGTACCACACACGCATTATGAAGTTATTTTTGCTAAAGGCGTCGTATGTCTTCAACCCATTATCCCAGGCTTCTTGCAATTCGTCCTTCAGCGGCTGCATGTACACATTCATATTCTTCCCCGGATAGTTCGGCCTGGAATTATCAACGTCAGGAAAATGTTCTTTCTTTGTATAATCTGTCCGGGGGGAGATTGAGCGGAATGACAAAAACAGGACAACAACTGTATTGGGTTGCCGTCATACCAAACACACTGAACCCATCCATGCCGATGGCGACTCAAGGATGCCTTGGATCTGCCGCTTTGTCGTCAAGTAATGCATCGAAGCGCTTCCATGCTTCACCGTCTGATGTGTGCACCATCATCAGCTTCCCATCTGCATCTAGTTGGGTTCTTTTGCCTGTTTTGTGCCATGTCATATGTCTTGCCATCTCTTTGACCATGAAAAGACGTTGAAGTCTTGGTCTGATTGGCATATACCAAGAACATTAATGGGGATTTTGGTCTGCGTCTTCTCACCCATACCGTTGTCTACCACACCATACCTAGATGACATGCAAATGGGACAATAGTTCAAGTCCGCATACTGAAGCCTAAATAAGGCTCATCCATTCTCACAGGCATGTATCTTCTCATAGGGCATCTTAACAGCACGGAGGACTTTGTCTTACTTTGTCTGACTGGTAGTACGTGGCCTTTGGGTAGAAAACGTCCAAATACTGTCATCATCGCATCGTAGCATTCTCTTCCCAAGTGGAATTGAGCCTTCAGAGCCATTATTTGTGAGATGGCATCCAGCTGAAAAAGCACAGTGTGCTCGTGGAGAGGACGTTTTGAAGACTCCAACATTTCATTGAAGGCCTTTGCATATTCCTCCATCTCATCGTCCGAGTCCCGAGCATCATCAAAGTCTTGCACCATGTCTTGCATCCCGGTACCATGCTCGTCGGTGCCACGACGAACCACCTCAGCTCTGGCGCGTTGGTCAGACTCGCCATGAAATGTCCACACCATATAATCTGGCGTAAAACCCCTCTCCTGCAAGTGTTTGCCCATTTCATCCTCTATCCTCTTGTGCCAATTGTTGCACCCTGCACAGGGGCACCAGGTTGTCCTCTAGCCATTTGCAAATGCGGTTCTCAGAAACCCCTTGGTTTTTGTTAACCATTCAGTTGTCATGTTTTTCTAACTAGTGTGACCGATGTACATCCACGCACGATCACTCATCTTGCCTAGCTACTGGACGCATAAGAAATATATATATATATATATATATAAATTAATCAGCATGTATATATTCATCAATTAATGGAGTTTGTCACTTTTATTACGTCCATGCAACCTAGACGCTAATAGGTAAAGATAGGTCCTAATCCCACCCGAGTATGTGTAGATTGGGTTAGTTTTCCCATGCTCTGCTCCGAATCCGACGCAAAATTTCGGCACCACCTCACCACTGTTCTCCTGATACACGTCTCAGCAATAAGCAGAGAGGATGTGTACCCGAAGAACAACAGGGAGGCACTGACGAAATTCTGCATCGGATCCGGAGCAGAGCATATGGGAAAACGAACCCAATCTACACATACTCGGGCTGTCCATGGATAACGTTGGAAAATTGAAAAGAATCACGGTTACAAATATGCAAATTCATGCATATTTATAGATGTAACCCTTTCGAACGGGAGACGCATAGTGGTCACGCATACTGATGATTGAAGACACCTATAGCTACCAAGTTTCATCGGCACGAAGACCAGAACAGAGCAAATCAAGGGGGGGGAGTAGATGTCATTTGTGCTAACCCACGAAAGCAGGGGCGGAGCTCGTCGAACACTTGACCCTCACAGCGACGAAAAAACTGCACATTTAAATCGAAAGATGAGTTTCATAGCAATATTGTTTTTTTCCTCAACCTAACTAAATATTTACAACAGGACGAGCGGGTTAGGGGTTCCTCGGCTTTGATAGAACCCTAAATAGCAAGTATCATCGGTAAAAGATACATGAGGCGCTCGGCGTTGAACACTAGATCCACCTCCCACAAGTGACCCCGGCGCCTGCCGTCCCACCACAATAGTTCATGTGGCTGATGATGGTTGAACACCTTAGCAAATTTGTCTGGCAGCCTTTGCAATGAGGATTAAAGCCAAGTTTTGAAAGTTCAAACAACCAAACCGAGTTGAGTCAGTTTGGGTGTTTCAAGTTTCAACACTTAGCTTTCAATCGTCATCTCAGAGGCTGCCAGATAAATTCACGATGGTGTTCGACCGCCATCGACGCCGAGAATTGTTGCTGCGGATGCCAGACCCCTGTGTCACTTGTGGGACGTGGATGTAGTATTCGACACCGACAGCCACATGTATCTCGCACTGACGATACTTGCTATTTAGGGTACCATCGAGATCGAGGAACCCCCTAACCCGCTCGACCCCGGGTAAACTAAATTAGCATGCATTCAATAAGCAAAACTACATCATCTGTTGTGTCCGTACATCGTCGAATATTATCACTAATACATCTCGAATATTATCATACATATAGCATCAATTATACAACTAGAACCGTAGCGAACGACGGCTATCGACGCGGGCGGTGGACACCCAAAGAAAAGGAACCATCACATGATCATAGCTCCAGTGAGGTCCCTGAAGAACCTGCCAGAATTGTCGAACCTGCCCTCCAACGCAACCATGTAGCGACGGACGTGCTCGTCCTACTTGCTGACACGGTGACGTACCACCTCCGGGGTGTCCGAAAGCCTCGGCACCATCACTGGCCCACGCGACCGCCACCAAACAAGGTTCGGGTCAACGACGGGCTGGCTCCTCACCAAGCTGCGCCCCCCCGGAAGGTAGAACCTCCCAGTACCAGCCCGGCGGAGCCTAGTCTCGGACATGGCCCCTCCAATCGAGCAGGCCTCCTCCACTGAGTCGATGACGAGGATGCGGGATAGGCATCGTCGACATCGATGTGGGAATAAATACTTTAACTAAAACAATAACAACAAATTTCACATGTATAAAATCAACCAGAAACTTAACCTAAACTAAACTAATCTAAACCTAAACTAAACTAACTAAACTAAACTAAACTAACTAAACTAAACTAAACTAAACTAAACCTAAACTAAACCAAACTAACTAAACTAAAACTAAACCAAACTAACTAAACTAAACCTAAACTAAACCAAAAACTTAACCTAAATTAAACTAAACTAAACCAAAACTAAACTAACTAAACTAAACAAAACCTAAACTAAATTATAATAAACCTAATTAAGCTTAATATAAAAACAAAAAAATCTCACCTTGGAGCGGCCGGGGTGGCGAGGCGGGTCAGCGGGGCGTCCGGGGCGGGGCGGGCCGAGTGGAGGGGTAGGGCTGCAGTGGTGGGGACGGGGCGGTCGGGTGGCGCCGCGGGGCGGCGATGCGGGCCGGGGTGGCTGGCCGGGGCGGCAAGGCGGTGTGGGGTGGCCGGGGCGGGGTGGCGGCACGGGTTGGGACGAGGCGGGGCGGTAGCGCGGGGTTGGGACTAGGGGAGGGAGAGAGACGTGGGGAGAGAGGGGCAGGGCTGGGCGTTTTGTTAGATAGGGCACGGCTCTTTGCCGTCCGCTAGCACACGGCAAAGAGCCTAGCTAACGGATTCTTTGCCTTCTTCTGGCGGACGGCAAAAATTCTTTGCCATCCGCTAGCGGATGGCAAAGAAAGTGGCCGTTAGGTGGCTCTCACCAGCGGTCCACCCGGCCTCTTTGCCGTCTTCTAGCGAACGGCAAAGGTTCTATGCCATTAGCTAGCTGATGGCAAAGATATTGCGGACGGCAAACAATTTCTTTACCGTCAGCTGCTTCTTTGCCGTCCGTTTCCATCAAGCTGATGGCAAAGACCGTGTTTGCCATCAGTTAGCAGATGACAAAGAAACGGCTCACGGCAAAGTTCCTGATTCCAGTCGTGGAGGTGTCGTACGTTCGGTACTAGATCGGTTGGATCGTGACGAAGTTCGACTACATCAACCGCGTTAACTTAACGCTTCCGCTTTCGGTCTACGAGGGTACGTGGACACACTCTCCCACTCTCGTTGCTATGAATCTCCTAGATAGCGTGATCGTAGGAATTTTTTTGAAATTGCATGTTATGTTCCCCAACAAGCCTGTTTTCGGTCATACATACAACTAGACCTCTTTGATTTTTGACTGTTGACATGGAGGAGAGGAACTAACATAACTATGTGTAATGCAGGTAGCATCCTTAGTACAAACCTAGGAGCGAAATGCCGGTCGAGCTCCGTCAGTCACAATGCGCGGGGCCTGCACTCTGGCTTCTAGCACTGATCTAGAAAGAGTTGTGCAGGCCTTCGAAAGCCAGAACTCATCTCCGAGTACATAAAGGCCCTCGTCAGTCTCGAAGCGCAAGCTCGACGTAGCTGCCCTTTTCCTTTACACCAAATAATTACTATTTCTTCCCCATGCATAAACGACACGCGATTTGTTCCACGACTTGTCTTCTTTGTGGGGATGAATTCTCCACGCACTGCTAATTTAGAATGTGGTTGCAGCTGGGAAAGGTCAATTCAGCAAGGAGCTTTGGCATACCTTTCGGGCCATCGCAGTCACTGGCCTTGTAATCTATGCTGGCATGGCTCTGCTTGGCAGGGTGAATGAGCAAGGCTTGATGGTTTGGAAGAAGATGACGATTGTGACCCGTATGATCTGGAAGAAGAAGATGATAAAGATTGCGACCATGATGATCTAGGGGAAGAAGAAGATGAAGATTGTGACATCGACATTTTAGAAGAGGAAGAAGAGCATGACTGCGATGATTCAAAATGTAGTTTTCACGGTGTGAATGAAGTGGCCCCAGATTCGGGCATGAAATTCAGTGATGTCAAGCGGGTTGACGAAGCCAAAGCTGAGCTTGAGGACATTGTTCACTATCTACGAGATCCCAAGGTGAGATCATCAACTAACAAAACAACATGCATGGGCTACAATTCAACTCTCTTTTTTCTTAATGCCGACAAGAGTTGTTAACCTATAATACTTAATTTGTAGTCTTTCACGCGCCTTGGTGGCAAGCTTCCAAAGGGTGTTCTACTTGTGGGCCCACCTAGCACAGGGAAGATAATGTTGGCAAGGGATGTGGCGGGGGAAGCTGGCGTCCCATACTTTGCATGCAGTCATTTCGAGGAGATGTATGTGGGTGTTGGGGCTAAGAGAGTGAGGCAGCTCTTCGGTGAAGCAAAGAAGCAATCTCCTTGCGTAATATTTATCGACGAGATTGATGCCATTGGAGGCCACAGAAACCTGGAAGATCCAACGTGTCACAGGCAAACCGTGAACCAGCTGCTTTCTGAGATGGATGGCTTTAAGCAAAATGATGGGATCATTGTGATCGCGGCGACCAACTTCCCCAGTGACTTTATGAGGCCCTCCTCAGGCCTGGGCGTCTTGATCGCCAAATTCATGTCCCAGTTCCGGATGTCGAGGGCAGACAACTGATCCTAGTCAAATGTACATAATACCACCCCGTCCCAAAATATAAGGCGTCTTTGTAATCTCCAGTGCAAGACTCTCACCGTTTGTCCGTGATTGTATTCTAGGTCCAAGCTAGCAAGGATGTGGATCTGATAACCATTGCAAGGGGGACACCTGGATTCTCTGGTGCAGACCTCTCAAACCTGGTGAATGATGCTGGTCTCAAGGATGGGGACGAAGCTATTATGATGCATCACATTGAGTATGCCAAGGACAGGATCATGATGGGAAGTGAGCGTACCACGAGGGAGGGCATGCCCTTGTTACCAACCACATGGATGGTGCCCGACCTATCCATAAGGCCACCATTGCTCCCAGGGGAGATGCTCTTGGCATGGTGACAGACCTGCCAAAGGAAGAAGATGTGTATAAAGAAACAAGGAATGCTGGCAAGATTGGATGTCCTCATGGGACGCCAGGTGGCTGAGGAGCTTGTATTTGGAGAGAGCGAGGTGACCATTGTCCCCTCCTCTGATCTAAGCCAGGTGACACAACTGGCAATATACATGGCCATTAGGTATGGTATGAGCGGGAAGCTCGGCCTTGTTTCCCACGATGACGATGGTGGCAGCTATGTGAAGTGGACAACCATGATGGGGCTGCAGACAAGTTTTTTTGAGAATCACCGGGGGGAGTTCCCCCACCTGAATATATTGCTCAAACGACTGCAGAAGCAGTAGGTACAGAATTAGAGGCACGATGCAACATGCAGAGAGGTAGGATCGCCATGAGAAGACGTCCTCCTTGTCACCCGTTTCGACAAGACGGTGTGACCAAAGGTCTATGTCGGAGATAAGGTTTCTAATGGTTATTAAAGAGCATTGATCAATATTCCTAAACAACATGTCATTACGCGCTGCCCAAATTTTCCAGAGCAGAGCAAGGAGAACGAACGACCAAGCATTCTTGGGGAGGTGTTGGGGCAGTGGAGTGTCCTAGAGCTCATTTATATCGTCGTTTGAGGGCAGGAAGCCCACACGTTGCCAAATCCTGTTGGCGAGAGGACATGTGATGAAGAGGTGAGGGGAGTCTTCAGGTGACGTAGCACAACGCAGGCACAAATCGGTGGAGATTATGTGCTTGTAAGAAAGTTTCATTCTGGTGTTGAGGTGGTCTTTGAAGAGGAGCCAAGCAAAAAATTTAATTTTGCGAGGAGCCTTGGTGCCCCAAATGAGGGGGGCAATGAGATCCTTGTCTGGCCTGGTCATGAGAGTGCCGTATGCTTGCTTGGTGGAGAAGTCATGACCCCTGAGTAGGAACCGCTGATCTTCCTAGGAACCGCTGATCTTCCTCTGACGACGGCACGAAGTCCTGCAAAATAGCCAAAAGCGAAACAAGCTCTGTTTCTGCTGTAAGAGAGAGGCGGTTACGGAGGTTAGCTTCGATACCGAAACACATAATGTTAGCTACTTTCACTAGCTGTAGTGCAGAATGCGAGAAAAGGTGTGGCAATGTGGTAGCTAGGGGTTTTGGTGTGAGCCAGGTATCCAGCCAGAAGTATGTGTGTGTTCCACTGTAAGTTAGCACAAAGGAGATTGACTGGAGAGTTGGGATTTGTTGGGAAATCGTACGACACAGGAAAGAGGTTTGGGGTGGCGGGGAGACTAGAGCGTTTGGGTGTTGGAGGTATAGCCACTCTCTAGCCAAGGAGATTGTGCGGAGGAGAGTGCCTTGGCAGCAAACTTCATTAGGAGGCAGTTATTTTGAACATGCAGGTTTTTAAGCCCTAAACCACCGATTTGTTTTGGTGAACATACGTTTTTCCACGCAATCAAGCATTGAGCACCTGAGCAAGCATCTTCTCTGGCCCAGAAAAAAGACCTCCTCAGAGAGTCAATGATTTTGAGGGTTTTCTTTGGGATGCGGAACACGGACATGAAGTATGTGAGGAGGAAGTCGAGAACCGTGGTGATAAGAATGAGCCGATCGCCCCTGTCTAAAAGCTTGGCAGGCCAGCCAGTTAGCAGCTTCCGAGAACGTTCTATCAAGGGAGCGAAGGTATTGGAGGGGGGCTTGGTTGGGGCAAGGGGGAGTCCAAGGTAAGTTTGAGGAAATGGCGTGCGTGTGCAGTCCATGGCGCTAGCAGTGGCAGCAGCTAGGGTTTCATCTGTGTGCAGTGTAGCCAGGGTGGTTTTTGTGAAGTTGATGGAGAGACCGGTGGCTTGTGCAAAGTTGTTGAGAATTGTTTTGAGGGCTGCAGCAGCGATGGGAGAGGCGGCTGCAATGATAAGCGTGTCATCGGCATATTGGAGAATGGTGGGGGGAAGGTGGGTAAAGATGGGGTGATGGAGAGCAGGGTCGGAGTTTTGGAGGATGAGTTATTGAAGTAGGTCGGCGACGATGAGAAACAGGTAGGGGAAAAAGGCCGGGTCACCCTGTCGTAGGCCGTTCTTGCATTGTACCCAGTGGCCTGGGATGCCGTTTAGGAGGATAGCAGTTTTGCCCGTGAGGAGGATATTTTGAATCCAGGAGCAAAAGGTTTGTGAGAATCCACGAACATCCAAGATTCTGTCAAGGGTGGGCCAAGCAACAGAATCAAAAGCCTTTTTGAAATCGAGCTTGAAGACCATGGTTGATCGTTCGGGAGAGTGGCAAGAGCTGATGAGGTCGGGTGCGTAGACATAGTTTTAGGCAATATTCCTGCCGGTGATGAACCCTGTCTGGTTGCCATGGACTAAACTGGGGATAAGAGGTTTGAGGCGCGAAGTAACAGCTTTGGCAATAGCTTTAGCTGGGCAGTTTTGTAGGGAGATCGGTCTGAAGGCGTCGGGTGAAGATGGGGATGTATTTTTTGGGAGGAGGACGATGTGGGCGCGATTTAGGCGCTCCATGTCTGCTATACCTTGGTGAAATTGTGCAAATAAGGGCAGGATTGCATGTTTGATAGAGGGCCAGAAGGATCTATAGAAGGAGGGGCCGAACCCATCTGGTCCAGGGCTAGCTTGGGGATTCATTTGGAAGAAGGACGACTTGATTTCTTCTTCGGAGAACGGCACGTCGAGGGCGTGGAGGCCAGGCACGGGGAGGGGATATAGCGCATTGAGGTCAAAAGCCCAGGTCGTCGTGGCAGGAGAGCCGATGAGTGAGGCAAAAAAATCTCGTAGGATTTCTACTTTGTGGTGATGAGCGGTGAAAACCGTGCCGTCGCGTGTGAGTGAGGTGATTTTGTTTTTTCTAAGCCGTTGGGAGGCAGACATGTGGAAGAATTTTGTGTTCTCGCCGCCGTGGATTGCCCGAGAAACTTTAGCCCGCCATTTCCAGTAGGACATTTTTTCTTGGATGGTGCATTTTAGGAGGGAGACGATGATCTTGCGAGTGAGAAGTTCTGGCGTGGAGAGAGGCCGGGATTCTTCAGCATGGTCGAGGGCGGCGATAGCGGTTTTGCATCGGGATTCACGGAGGGGGGCGGGGATGCGTGAGCGCGCCCATCTTTTGAGGCCGGCCCGAGTTTGTTTGAGCAAGGATGCGAGTGAGGCAGCAGAGTTGGTCACCGTGGTGGGCCGTGAAGGGGCCCAGACAGAGTGGATGAGGTCACAAAAGAGCCGTGAAGTAGCCCTACCAGGTTCAAATTTGAAAAAGTTGGACCGCGGGATCATTGTGGTGATGTGTATGAGGAGTGGTACGTGGTTGGATGTGAAACGCTTTAGTGAAGAGTGTGAAGAGTTGGGAAAGGCGTCAGCCCAGGCTAAATTAAAGAAAGCGCGGTCGATCCGTTCTAGGGTGGGTGTTGCTCTATGTTGGACCAAGTGAACTGGCGATCTAGAAGCGGAAGCTCGATGAGAGCTAGATCGTTGAGAGTTTGGTTGAAAGCATTGGCCTCAGACTGTCTAAACGTGTCGTTATTTTTGTGAGAGGGGTAACGGAGGAGGTTGAAATCTCCCACAAGAAGCCAGGGCGAGTCGTCTGGTTGGGCGATAGCTAGTAGCTCAGTGAGAAAAGAGTGCTTGAAGGGGCGGGAGGAGGGGGCGTAGATGTTGGTGATGGCCATGTTGCGGTCGGATGCTGTTGATCACAAGATCAAGGTTGACGAGAAGGTGAGGTGGCTGAAGGAGATGACTTGGAAAGATGTTGTGTTGATGGCAGAGATGGTGCCACCCACCGTACCGATGGCTGGTAAGGAGAAAACTTGGTCTAGTTGCCGAGGCAGGAAAGATCTTAGCTTTGGGTCAGGGAGCGCGTCGAGTTTTGATTCTTGCAGTAAGGCAATGTGAGGGTTGATCGTGATCAGTTCGGATAGCACGTTAGAGCATTTGGAATCGTCTCCTAAACCACGTACATTCCACGAACAGATAGAGAAGGTAGCACGTCATGTGTAGTCGTTTTGCAAAAACCACTAATCGGCGGATTAGAGCTCCTTGAGCATGTTTATGGCAGATGGGTCCCGTTCGTCGGGAGCTTTTTTTAGGAAAGGAGGAATACCCCCGGCCTCTGCATCTGGACGATGCATACGGCCAATTTATTAATTATTAACACAAGACCTTACAAAGTCGTACAACAGTAAGACCAAAGCCACCATCTGAGCAACCTCTGTCGCTACTCCTATCTAGCTGATGAAGGGCGCTGATCGTCTGGGCCTAATACCAAACAGACCTCGCAGCCAAAACTAACATCTAGGACCTGAGGTCCCAACCAGGACGCCTGCCGGGTATGGGCACCCACCAGTCCGGCGTGCTCCTCAACCAGGACGCCTGCCGGGTATGAGGCCGCCACAGCCACCTGTCACATATCCATCTTCGGAGCTGTACTTCTGCATCGGCCTTGCCCGGTCTCGCTGCCGCCGACGCCACCACGACGCCAGACAGCGTCGACCTCCTGCGCGTGTCCGTCATCACACATCTGACGCCAAGCCTCCGCTGATCCATGCCGCCAAGAGCCGCCACCAAGAATATGTAGAAAGAAACACCGCTCCACCGAAAGGGAGGCAGCACACCCCCACACCTCACCTGCAGTCCCTCCCATCCGATCCCAATGTCCTTGGCACCGCCTCCAGGAAGGTTACAGTGCACGGGGCGCCGCCGACGCCCGATCCGCATCGGATCTTGGGCTTTCGCCCGAACATGGGTCGGAGTGGAGAGATGGTGTCCTCAGCCGCGCCCCCAAGGAGGAAAGCGGCGCCAAAAGGCGGCGTCGCCGCTGCCGGCCAGCCAAGGCGGCCAAGGTTTCCCTCGGGCACCGATGTGCTCCATCAGAACACACCGGAGGTGGATCCGGCAAGATCCAAAGCCAGGCCGGGGACTGGGAAGGGATGCATGGAAGGGAGGGGGGCAATACCTTCAGATCTGGCATGGAAAGATCCGCGCCGCGCTCGACCACCACCTGCGGCTCGCCGTCCTCATGGCCGAACCCACAGGCACGCCGCACGCCTCGCCAGCAGGGGCCGCCGCCCTGGATCCGAGGGCCTCCGCGAGAGAGGAGCGCCGAAGACCCCGCCGCCACCTTCCCCGGCGCCCGCGCGGGCTTTCCCAGCGGTCGTCTCCGGTGGCGGTGAGGAGGGTGGGGGTGGGGGGTGGCGGCGGGGGAAAACCCTAGACTCCCCCGAGTCGCCCTAGGGGTGACGCGAGGGACGGGACGGGAGGGATGGGACGGGAGGGGGAGCGAACGAATGAACCGGGGCCCTAGGGGCGACGCGAGGGACGGGACGGGAGGGCGTTCGTCAGGAGCTGACTTGACAAAAACATGCCATGCAGGCACTTTAACTATTAAAAAACGCAACATCAACACGACCCCTCCCAGCCCACTCTTTCCTTCCTCTCGCCTAATCCCCATTCAAGCCACCGCCACTGCGCCCCGACTCGTCAGTGGCTCCGGCCACAGTCCTCACGGAGGGAGCTCCGACGGCCATGTCCTGAACTGGTGGGGAAGGGAATGGTTGGGGAAGCGGAAGAATTCAGAGGGGTGGCTCGTCGGATCGGGGTGAGGCCAGGTACTACCCGCCATGGTGGAGCTCGAGATCGCGGGGAATGGGGGCGCTGCACCGAGGGGAGGCGCTTGGTGTGGTGCATGTGCAGGCTCCGCTGTGACAAGGTGGGTGGTGATCCGCTCCCGGGTGCGAAAATATAAAATAGAACAGCTGCACCCCGGCCCTCTTATCCGGGTCGTCCATATACATCGGGATATGCGTCAGCCTTTACCGTAAGATGGCCAGGCCACAGTTACATCGGGTGGGTTAGTAGTACCCGTCGCCCGTGATATGCCTACTTCATAGCCTAGGGTACTGTACAGCTAGAGAAAAGTTCAAACACTACCGAACACTGGGGGAGGCGGCCCGTGACAAAGGTATTTCTGCGTCCCCAGTCGTACCTCCAGGAGCATGCTAGGCGGCGGGGGAGGGGTATCCAAGGAAGGCAGAGCATGAACTGGAGCCAAATCCTTGCGGGAGGAAGGAGTGGCTGGTGAAAGAGGAGTCGCCGGGACGGGCGGGCCGCCGGGGAAATCCAGCGCCGGGCCGCCGGGGACGACCAGTGCCAGGCCGCGGCGGGCACCGCCGCCCAGGTCATCTCGCGCCGCCAGCCATTGAACGGAGCTACACCAGGTAAACTCATGATTTCAGCTAATCGCATAGGTTTTGTAGATGGTCGGGATGTTGTTTGGGGATGGGGCGCATACCAGGATTGAGATTATTCATGGATTTGTTTCTTCTGCAGGCAAGGTTAGGGTCAGGTTTGGGGCAGCAAATATGCGTCAGGTGTTTGTCAGTAATCAGCCATTATGCAGGTAAGATGGCATGTAATCTTAATATTTGAATCTCGGAATGTTGATACTGGGATCCAGGGATGCAAAACGATATGCACATTATTTAATGATTGGATAGTGCAGGGTAGCTGATACTGATGCAGTTTTAGAAGTACCAAGGTTTTGTAGTTAGCCTTTTTTGTTAGATGGGATGCGCCAAGGTGTTTGTTGGGTAACAGCCGTAGAATAGAAATCAACGTTTTTGTTTATCCGTATCAAGAGTTCTACACTTGACCAATGCTCTGAATCTGCAGAACTACACCAAGCTCAACAAGCTGCCCACAATCGTTGAAGAGGACGAAACAGACAGGGGCGACGGGTATAATGGCCCTACTTTCAGATGTTCAGTTCAGAAGGTGTACTCTGTTATTTCGCAGTTTGACCAGCAGAAATGAGAAATCGTTAACTCTATGGGTTGGGGTGGCACTCTATCCATGCCTCTGAGCAGCAAACTAAGCGTCAGGCATATGGTCTGGCTTCTAGGGATGGTGGATGAGGTCAGACAAGCCATTGTACTGGGACCGAATAAGGTTTTTATGTTCAATGAGAGTGATGTTTATTTTCGTTTATGGGTTTATATTTTGAATTCAGACATTTTAACGAAAAATACCTAACAATAACATGATTGAAGTTGGTGCATGTGCAGATCCACGAGAAGGGTAAACCCTCGTCACTGCATCATAAAACTGTTGGAATTATTCCCATTTTGCAATTGGCAACCATAGTATGGATCATACGCATAGAAAATCAAATCAATAAATACCCAGTGTCGAGGTAGTCTCGCAGCAAATTGTACATGTCCGTAACGAGCGTTTCGGGAGGAGGCTTTTTTTTGGTACGACATAAAAGACAAACATAAGACGTTATTGTTAACATATAACTCATCCAGTATGAACAATGATTACGAAACTAAAGAAGACAGGGGAATGTAGCGTACGCGCTGTAGATCAAGGTATGCATAAATTGTTTGCAGGAAGTGAAGTGTAATACGGTTGAAATCCGGAGCAATAGGCCTGCACAAAATCAAATGCGTTAGAAAATCATTTTTGGCCAAACAAGATTCCATTGATATCAGTGAAATCATGCTCACCTGCAACTGAGCACGGTGATTGTAGGGGTGTTCGAGTTCATGTCTGGACGCCCGCTAACATCCACATAGTCTCCAACACTAGTTCACATTCAGCGAAGCGTTTGTGAATATATGATAGTTCACACTAAATGTGTTCAAGTGCCTAATTTTTACTAATGTTCCGTGTTTGTCGGGTCATATACATGTGTAGCAATGTTAATCATTTCGAGACGTACGGTATGTTCATGACGCGATTGTCTCCACCGTGCCCAGCAAACCTGTGGATAACACCAGATCAGTAATATTATGCGGACAACAATTTTGAGCAATGGGACATATGAATCGTTTTACCACCTACCAGTAGGTGCAAACGATCCTGCCGGTGCCAACTTCCAGGACAAATCAATAAGAGTTTCTAGTGGCAGATGGTGTAATTAGTCATCCGACCAAGGTGACCTATCAATTTTAATGACTTGGGTATTGGTAAATTTATCTAGCGTTGCAATAAATAATTCGGAAATTTTGGGAACGGTGGAATCACAGTGGACGGGCGATAGCCATTGATAACCGGACAATTGCCATCAACTGTGCGTACAAATGCGTCGCCTAACATCTTGACGGTGACTGGCAGGAGCATGTCGTCACGTGCGAGCTGAAAGAATATGCACAATACGATTATAACCCGGCAACGCAAAACACGTATGTACATCATGGTGAGTAGGAGCGTCCGGGCTGGGAGCTTGCATGGCCCTGCGAGGCAGCCGTAGAACGAGAGATATAGGAGTTGCTCCCAGATCCTACATTCTGGCCTTGCGTGCTGCCCCGCGGTCCGGATGAGGAGCGACGAGGTGCCGACAAGTCTAAAAACTATGAAAGTGTTGTGGTGGCTGAGTACGACGCGATGCGTGTGATGTACAAATGCAATGGTCTCCCACATCCATTTTAAGGAGTTTCAGTGAGGGTGGTGGAGACACGGGGGCTCACGGGTGCATGCATGAATCGGCGAGTGGATTGTAATGGGTCTTTTGTTTTTTATTGCTTGGTGGGAGGTGCCAGCGGTGCGACTAACATGCATTGGCCGGCGGCGCGGCGCTGTTCTCTCGTGAGAACCAGCGAACTCAGGGACGCACTAGCTGAGACAAGGCACGGAGCGCGATGTGGCAGCGAGGCCCGGCGTCACAGACCCATGCCGCTTACCACTCTTTTCAGAGACGTCAGTAGCCAGAAAACGCCATGAGTATGTGAATCACCTGTTGTGGGGCGTGGGATAGCAACATGATTTTTACTGTAGTAATATGACTAGCTCATGCATAATCATATGATTGATCCTCGTATCATCTTAGGTATAACACATGGTCACGCAAGCACTGACCTTTTTTGCGTGGTAGTGTATGTATCAATTACGGAAGCAAAACCAGCCCGCTCATATTTCAAACAAACATTTAAGTACGCAAGGTCTATGCTGGAATATACAGAAGAATCTATACAGGCATAGGGACTTGGCGTTGCAGGAATCATTGCAGGGTGAACCACGGGTGGTAGCACGCGGAGATGCCCTTTGATTTTCTGTGGCGGGAGTGCGGTAGTGTGAGTGAAGAGTGCGTATACAATCCACAAATGATCCATCCTCCGTGTAAGACGCGCAGACAGAGGTGACGTTACGGTTGCCAATTTTTTCAGAAACCGGCACGCGGGCAGGATAAAGTAGATTCCATGCGTAACAAGACCATGAAGGCGTGTGGGTCGAAGCCAAAGCTTTTGTCACGCTGGTTCGTACGTGTGTGCCAAAGTTGAAACATATAATTATTTAATCATTCCATTTTTTTACAGCATGTCTCATGGAGGTGAATACGTCGTGCGGGGCGTTGCATCAATGTCGGCCAGTCCACGGTAAAACAATAGAGTAAACGGATGCTTTATCGAAATGATAGAAAGTCTCTCACCCGTGAGACAAGATACCATTCGCAAAAAGAAAAGACATACCATGCATGTCTTCGGCGCGCACAACGCATATGCAATCATACACATCCAAGCAGGCTATATATATCCATACAAGCCATAGAGTTAGATATATTCATCTAATCTCGCACCGTCTGATCGGCCTCTATAGCTATGTCAACAAGTTCGTCCGCTGGGTGGACGAACACGGGTGCCCCGTTGCCTCTGATCATGTGTCCGTTCCGTGGAAGAACGCAAGTTGAATTGATCGTTTCGACGAGGCCCGAGACCGAAGGGCAGCGATTCTACAAGTGCCCATACTACACGGTAAGCATGTATATCCACTGCGATCCGCGGTGCACCAAATCCTGAGAGTGCTCACACGTCTTAGATAGGATGCTATAAACATTCATTTTATTGTTGCATAATTAGTTCCATAATGATTCCCTCCTTGACCGAGTAGTAGTTTCGTTGTGATACTGTAGGGGAGGCCGGGCGGATGTGGTTTCTTCAAGTCAGAGAAGGTCTATCTCAGTGCATTCCTGAACCGCAACACGGAGGCAGGCTCGATGGGCCGCGGCACTGGCCAGGCTGTAGCGGTGACGTCGCAAGCGGACAACCAACGTGAAGTTGAAGCCGCACGAGCAACGGTGGAGCTCAACCGTCAGTTAAGAGAAATAGAAGGGAGCTTGCAGGCCATCAAGATGATATGCTGCTGCATACTAATGGCCGTTGCAGTGCTAGTGTTCGTCAAATAAGTAGATCGTATGCATAATTTACCTAATCGGTCAGACGATCATTATGTGGTGGATCCATTTGGTGTGCTTGGGTATAAATCGTATCAGGGTTAGTCGTTAGTGTGTGTGAGTAAAACGCGGTACATCAACGCCTATGATCATGTAGAACGCATGTCACGAGGTGCGAATGGTGTTTGATATGATATCGTGTTTTTAAATATGTATCATTTGAAAGTTATCGTTTTTCCCGTTTTTCATATAACTACATGACGTTTGATTTACAATTTTTATGTATTCTCAAACGGATGGTTTGATTTGACGTACAAACGCACCAAAAAAAGGCACGATGACGGAGATTATCCACACAGGGCAAGCTTCGTCGTGTGTCCTCCATCTGCCCCGTGGTGGATGTCGGGTATCATTGTGGTGTAATAGCCATGAAGGGCTATCACAAATGTTCAACGTTGACACCCTAACATATAGCGATGGAATGCATATCAGTGTTTCGTGCATTATGTTACGTGAACTTTATATAAGACATTTTCGGTATGTCTTATCGTACACGCATTTTTTTGTGCGTCCAAAGATGATTCAACACGTACTACTAACCCATCACCGCCTACCATAAGATTGAGGATGCGCATTTGTGCACCACCAACGTACTACTATTCGAAATGTCATTGTGTATTGTTAATAGTCACCCCCATGACCTCCTACCACATATATGACTCGCACGGGTGATGATTTCATTAGATGCTGTCACCACACCCGGATACCGATCGGTCGATTCATCCAAGTGTTATTGACGGGTCGGGGTGTCGGTGGGACTAAATGTTGTTAAGCAAAATAAGCACGCGTTGTCAAGATCCGGGTGCAACACTACCAATTATTCTAGGCTGAAGGCCAAGCTGTCTTTTAAATATCGTTCAGGTATGAACTTGTGTATGCCTTATGCATAATGCGGAAACACCATCACGTACTCGGTATTGAGAACTAAATGATCGGAAAATTACAGGAAGGGCCGCACATGCAAAAGTGACACATTTGCCAAAAGTTCATGGCACTGCTACATTCCCTATTGTGCTACCTGATGATGGCAACGAACAGAATGCAGGTCTGTTAATGCGACTTAGATATCGGCATTAATTATTGATTCAAACCCCAGACCAAAATCTTATAGATAACCGAAATTGTATGATGTTATTTTGACAGATCGTGCAAATGATCAGAATGCCAGCAATCCCACGGATGATGGCTCCCAAAATGGTGGTAAAACACAAACTTCAGATACCAAAACATTCTGATAAAGTAATATCTTGATGCAACCGAGCAATAACACAAGGCCATCAATTTTTCGCAGCTCTCAATTATATGTTAATGCGTAGGAGTCAGCCCACAATCGAACAATCAGCAGCAAAAAATGATCAACATATAGATCGTGTGTCACATACAGCCGAAGGTAAACATAGTGCCCAACTTCATTCTGGGACGATATGTTGATAACTTGCCATACTAAATAGAACACCCTTCATATGTGCATCTGAATGGCGCAGATGATTTACCAACGGCGCCCCGTGTAGTATGCGAGAATGAAGCTGCGAAACTGGACCATACTGGCTTTGAAGAGCCAATGGTGCCTGCAATGTCAGAAGACATGCATGGTATGCATAGTAAGCGATGATGCGTGTAACAGTTGATTTATGCATTCAGTATCACTAACCATGTTGATCATATTGATAAGTTTATCCTGAAAATCCACATGGCCAGACGAACACATTCGAGAAGACGTTGCCCAAGATGTAGCTGCACGCGATGACACTCGTAGCGTCCAACCGGGACACGAATCAGATCACCACAATGAAAATGCACCTGCAGGGGATTGCACAAATAATTTCGGCAATGCTGATGCGGTTCCTGTGATACCAAAAAACAATGGGGGGTCTGTAAATCGTCCCCATGACAATACATCTCGTATGAATGCTGCGGGCCACATATATATGATGGATACGATATAGGAGATATGCCCTAGAGGCAATAATAAATGATATTATTTATCTCCGAGTTCATAATTATGTTTATGTTCCATGCTATAACTGCTATGGTTCTCGAGTCTGCAATAACCACGAGGCTCGGAGGAAGACTCATATGCACGTGTGGAATAATAAACGGTAAAATGTATTCCTAGTCTGGCCTCTAAGACTAGCTCAAGTGTTGCATGATGGTTATGTTTTCCTGATCATGGGCATGTCTATGTCAGCAACCTTGAGGGCATAATGTTAAGAGAACATTTGTGTTGAATCGACCCGGCATGATGTTATGCTATGAGATTCATTCGTCACAAGTTTATTGGTACATAACAAAGAGATGGTTAACGTTTGCATGATTCCTTAGACCATGAGAGTATCGAGTTTCTTCATGCTTGCTTCATGAACTTTGGGGTTTGTTAAACGTCATCCGTAAATGGGTGGCTATTACGGCGGCTTACGGGTTCATGGAAAAGTGTGTCAAGTAACTTGATAGCTCAAGATTGGGATTTGCTCCTCCGACGATGGAGAGATATCTCTGGGCCCTCTCGGTGTTACGGTATCCATCATCGTCTGGCCAGACACTTTGTGATTTGATCACGGGGATGCCGGAACACGATAACGAGAAAAGAGAACAATACCGGTAACGAGGTAACTAGCATAGTGGACAAGTTGTTGATCCACGGGAATGCCAACATGTCTCACCTCGGGTATTTGTAACATATCGCGAAGCAACAGGAATAGCACACGGCAACTGGAGGTTCACTCGAATATTTATTCGTGTGGGTATAGGGGTCAATATGGGTGTCCACGGCTCCGATGTTGATCATTGATCGGAAGGGGTTCCGGGTCATGTCTATACTTCACCGAACCTATAGGGTCACACGCTTAAGGGTCATCTATCTGCTGAATACTAGACAGGGAGTCTGAGAGAAAATCACCGAAAAAGTTTCGGACACCGAAAAGTTTCGGACAGCGGAATCGTACCGCAGAGAGAGGTCATCGGATAAGTTTCGATGATACCGAAAAGTTGTTTCGGGATACACCATTAAGTCAAATTGGTTTCGGCACATGCCTGATAATTCTTGGAGGATGCCAGAATCATTCTGGAAGCTTTTTGGAATTTTCTGAGATAAAAACCGGAAATGTTCCGGAGCTGCCGGAGCCACTTCAGATGCGTTTCGCAGATGAAAATCACTAAAACCGGAATTGTTTCGGAACGCGTTGAAAATCATTTTAGTGGGTACTGGAAATGTTCTTAGCCCACATAAATATTTTCAGTTCGATCAGACGCTGAAAAATGTCGTCGTGAATAGTGAAAATCAGCTTTATGGTTACTTTATGGAAAGCCACCTTTTGGGGCTTTGCTCCAAAAGATCTTGGGGATGACATGGATGGATAGGAGCCATTTTTTGGGCCCCTCATGAGGGTGTGGCCGGCCACATGGGGTATCCCCCCTTGGGGACCCTCTTGTTCCTTGGTTTCACTCCTAGGTCCTTGTGGAAGGACTTCATTCATGTGCATTTTGGGTTTTTTGTGAAACTACCCTACCCCCTTGGGATTTCCTATAAATAGAGGTGGAGGGGCAGCCCTCCACACTCATCCCTTGCTCTCATACACATGCCATGCATTATCTGGCTTCTTCTCTCCCTCCCACGAAAAGAGTTTCGTAGAGCCGTAAGGCTGTCTGGGTTCCGGCAGGAACTAGTTCTGGACGGCGAAGCCCTGCCGGATAGATGACACCGTATGTGTGCAACTCTGTAGAGAGATCGTAGTTTCGGTCTTAGTTCGTGAGTGCCTCCCGAAGGGCTGTCCGTGTGACCGTCCGAGTTTCGAAGGTCCTCCCGAAGGGCTGTCCGAGTGACCGTTCGAGTTTCGAAGGTCCTCCCGAAGGGCTGTCCGCGACACCGTCCGGGGGGCTGTTCGACCGCCTCCTGGAGGGCTGTCTGAGGAGCAGATGAGGGTATACATCCTCGCGGTTGGGAGGTTGTAAATCCTAGCTGCGGGGATCTGCACCGCCGATCGTCATCGACTCTACTTCCCGCTGCGCTACGAGTCGGTAACGAAAAAGATCAAACCATGTATGCAGTCTCCATAGTGGTCCTGGGCTGGTGCGTAGGTCGGAAATTTTTTGTTTTCTGCTGCGTTCCCCTACAGTGGCATCAAGAGCCGTGCTATGCGTAGATGCAGGTTTCGATCTAGAATACATGGAGATGTATGGGTATTGCATAATATAATTAGGTAGTAGATGAGATCTATTGCTGAAAATTATTTATGCGGGTGACAGATGAAATCTGTTACCCGAGGTTCTTGTTGCTTCCCTAGAATTTGCGTTTGCTCAATCTCGAGACAGCATGGTGGAATTTGACAAAGTTCTGGCAATCCGTGATCCTGATTGATCATGGAAGTGCTATCAGTTCTTTGGGTTCTGCCGTAGTCAAAAGAAAGATGAAATTCGCAGATGAAAGGGCATTGCAGATATGATCTGCACGGGGGTCATGCGTATGACGAAGTTTAGTATGGGGCTCGAGATTTAATTATCCCGTGTTTCATACACCCCGAGATGTTAATCTAGCAACCTGAATAATCATACTTGATGATAAAACGTTGGTAGCTGCGGTTTAAGTCAAAACCTTAGAAGCCACGTAAAATAAAATTTTGCATAAACCTATTAGAGGCGTCTAACTTGGTTTTGCAGGATGTGCATGTGATGTGGTATAGCAGTGCTCATACTAATTCGATTATGTATGAGATGACTATATGATGTAATTTGATTAACATGACCTGCGTGTCATGATTCGGCATGATGGCTGGAGCCATATGATTGCATTTTAATGACCTGCGTGTCAACCTTGTTGTAATGCATTATTTTGTTAGCTATAGAGATAGCAATATTATCTGGTGCATCGACAAGGTGGTGGCAATCTTCGTGAAGGTGACCACCGACGCGAATGCCGAAGACGAAGAAATGAAATACTTCTCCGTCAGAAAGGGCTATACCATATCATGCTATTATGAATTGCCTGAGATGTTTATCCCTTATGATGCACCCTTCTTGATTGCGCGGTAGTCGCTTTTATTAGGGTGATCTCTCACTTAAAATATCAAGTAGTTAGTGTTCTCCCAAGTGTAGCACCGTCACGGCACCTATCTTTTCGGGGTGCGCCATGGATGCATGGGTACGAACGATTAGAGAAGTGTGAGGCGGGTGAGGTCAGACCTCGCAGCAAGATCACTTGGTTGTCTTGACGTTCATGGCAGGATCGTCCTGAGCTCGGAACACACGCATCGAAAGATGAGCAAGAGTCACATAGAGATGTGATCGGCAAGTTGGCCTACCGATTAAAATTCCCGTTATGAGATGATGATTCTATGGCGATGAATTGAAGTCTGGATCTTGTATCACTCAAAATTAATTGTGAGAGATATTGATTTGAGTGGGAGCGCACTGTTGAATTAACATGTTTAATTCTCAGTGCAATTAATTATGAACACTGTCTAAGTGTTTCTTGCAAAATAGTTGTAGAATAATGGCTCGCGTTTCCACCTTCCCTATTAAAATTGAATAACTGTTAAATATCTGGTTAAAACTTTACGATTGGTAACGTAATATGAGGATTGTCCTCAAAAGTGCCGAGAAGGACTTTGTCCTATCGCGTGCTTTCCGTATCCTCCCGCTAAAGCTATGGATCATGTGACTCTCGTCCTTCGATCCAAAAGCTATAATTCCGTTTCAGTCAAGTGCAATATGTTTGCTTCCATGAAACCCAAACTTCGAAAGTTGGGATAGTTATATGATATTCATGGAACTGAAAATTATTTTCAGATACAAACAAAGCAATGTTTGTTTGCAAGTATTAATAAAAGTGTTTACTATGCATTTGACTGTTGGGAAAGGGATCCAGAAGAACGCCTGTCATATAATGAAAGGTGAATAAAACAACAACTTAAAGAGAAAGGAAGTGTCCAAAGGGTGTTAGTATGACTTACACGCCTAGGAAGTCCGGGGCTAACGCCACTCTTAAGTTGGGTGCTTCTTTTGCGAGTAGGAGAAATACTAAAAGTTAAACTGTTAGAAGTAAAAGGCAGAAAGAAGGATGACTGGAATATCCAGCTCATGTATGAATGTCATACAAGTTTTTGTTGTATAGTAGGCTGGTCAAAGATATAGTTCTTGGGAATTATGGTTAAACATGTTAATCACTAATTCTTGGGTATTGTGAGTTAATCACAAAGATACCCGCTCGATTGCATTCAATTGCGAATCACTGTAAGAGCTACTGTGGCCTAAAAAGACTAGCCAGAAATGAGGTTAAGGTATACACAGGGAACATAGTAAATGTTACTATACCTTCCATCGGTGTATTGCCGTCTGTATTTATTTTCATAATTCATTTAGAGTTTTACAAACTCTAGCCCATTGCATAAGGTATCTTGCAAGAAGGTTGTTCATAAGAGAACCTTTTATGTTCGATGTTATGAATAACACAAGGGCCATACTTTCATTATGAATGAGATGTATGTTATGAATATTGATAATAATACAATACCTCTGGGTTTACTTTCATAATTCATTTTAGAGTTTCATACACTCTAGCCCATTGCACAATGTTTGTTGCAAAAGAGTTGTTCATAAAAACAACAATTGTTGTTAAGTATTATGAATAACATGAAGGGCCATGCTTCCATCCATGATGGGACGTATGTTATGAATATTGAGGGTAATATGATACATCCATAACACTGACGCTAAATGTCGCAAGACTAAAAGAATACCACACAAGTGTGGCACTACATTTGGTCACATTGGAGAAACCCGCATGGAAAATTCCATTATGATGGATTTTGAAGTCTTTTTGATTTTGAATCATCTGACACTTGCAACTTTCCTCCGAAAAGTGAAGTGACTAAAATACCGTTCACAGGCCATAAGGAACGAACAACAAACTTATTAGTGATCATACATTTGATGTGTGTAGTCCGATAAGTGTTGTTAGTGGTGGATTTATTTATCTTCAGAAATGACTCAAGTAGATATATGGATATTTACTTGATGAGACGTAAGTCTGGATCTTTTGAAATCATTCGAAAGGTTTTCAAAAATGAAGTAGAAGTTATTGTAACAAGAAAATTATGTTTCTGCAATTTGATTGCACAAAGGAATATTTGAGTTACATGTTTAGCGAATGTCTGATGAGTTGTGAAAGGGGTTTCATAACTTGCACCTCCCGGAACACCACTGCAAGTGAAAAGTCCGTGGAGATGTAATCTAACCATTTATGACATGGTAAGGTCAAAGATGACATAAATAAATTTGCCATTATCCTTTTAAAGTGATGCTTTAGAGACTGCGGCTTTTACACTGAAAAGAGCTACATCGGGTCTGTTGAAATGAAGCCATGGTATGGTACGCCCAACCATGTTATATCTTTTCTTAACATTTGGAATATGGGGCTTGTGTAAAAGGTTACAAACCTATTCCAAATCAGACAAGTGCTACTTTGTAGGTTATACCAAAATGTTGGGTATTCCTCCCTCACTATACCGAGGCAAATAGTTTTGCCGCGAAACGGTGTGCTTTTAAAGAGAATGGTTCTTTCAAAAAGGTGAGTGGGAGAATAGTGCAACTCGACGAGATAAACAGTATCTAAGTCATCCGATCAAAGGAAAGAGACCTTGGAAGTAATTCCAGAGTTTCCTACTGCGACTGATACGGAAGTCTCTACAATAAAATGTATGAACTTCGGTCGAACTTGCAGCTGAACCACGTAGGCAAGGCTCGTGCAAACCTCTCAGGTGCGCAAACGAGATATTGTTGTTAGACAACATTATACCTACGATACACAAGGAAGCGTTGATGGGCCCTGACTCCGGAATTGGCTAAATGCCAATACAACCCAAGTTAGTTTCCATATAAGTGATTCAAGATTAAAACCTTGATACACCTTCGGAAGACTTAGAGTCTAAAGAATATTTATGGAACTTAAAACTGATATGGATAAAAATGTTTTATCCATAAAGCTCGACTTGTTGAAATAACAAGTTCAAGAGTTGACTACGATGAGGTTGTTTTCATCGTAGCGATGCTTAAAGTCGGTTCGGGTTGAACTAGCAATTAATACATATTTCAATCATGAGATATGAAACATGGATGATAAAAGGATTTCCATCTGATGGAAATGAAAGCTAGGACTTGTATATGATACAGTCCAAAGTAATTTGTCGATCCAGAGGATGCTAGTAGGTATGCAAACTTCAGAGTTCCAGCAATGGACAGAAGAGAGCAAAATGGAGTTGGAATCTTCGTGTTTTGATGAAATGGTCAAAGGGGTTTTGACTTCATCAATGGGTAACGAAGATGCTTGTAATTCAAGAAAGTAAGTGGGAGCGTAATAATATTTCTAAAAACCTTATGTGCTTGGCACATTGGTAATTGGAAATAAATTTCTTGACACGAATTAGGACTTCATTTGAAAATAGTTTTTCGATGAAGTGCTTAGGCTAAATAGCCTCAATATTAGGCATGATGATCTATGGAGATAGATTTACCTAATGGGGCTAAGCAATGAATACATATTGACAAGATGCTAAAACCTTTTAGCATTTAAAACGCCAAGGAGTGATTCTTGCCAAAGTCACATGGAAGGAGTTTTTGCAAGACTCGGTGTCCCAAAACACTGATGAGTAAAATACATGATGCAGATTCCACACACTTTTGTGTTTGGATTAATCATGTATTCCATGGTATGTAAAACAACCAGATATGTCCGATACTCCCAAGGTGTTGCGAGTATGGATACTAAAGTGATCAAAGTACTGATCGTGGGACAACAGTGAAAGATGTCATTGAGTACTAGAGTAAGTACTGATGATATGTTTTCTTGCAAGCGGAGATCATGAAGAGTTCGTTGTAAAATGTTACATCGATAGTCTTCATCTTTTCACCGTGCGATTTTCGATTTAAGTTAAGGGTTTTGTGTAACACACAATGTGGTGGCACAGTTAGTTGGAATTTGTTCAAACTAGTTACTGTGGCGAATTCTATAACAAGGGCTAAGTATGTTGACGCTTTAGAAGCGACAAAGAAGATGTTGAATCATATAGTTCATTCATGAACTTAGTATAGTTCCAAGATGGCTTTTGACAATGGGACACTACTGCAGGTAGTTGCTCCATAACTCAGTCTGAGGAATCCAGGTTCGACCTGTGATTCACATACATACAAAGCCAAGTCCACACAAAATATGAATTTTGTGAAAACATGAAAACGCGAGGACATGCAAAGATACACACGGAACTGAAGTCGTCAGATCCGTTGGACATCAGGCTATACCACAAGCGAAGCATATTTACACCGGTGTTCCACAGGTGTGAAGTGCATTAGCATAAGCTAGATTATTGACTCTAGTGCAAGTGGGAGTCTATAGGAGATATGCCCTAGAGGCAATAATAAATGATATTATTTATCTCCGAGTTCATAATTATGTTTATGTTCCATGCTATAACTGCTATGGTTCTCGAGTCTGCAATAACCACGAGGCTCGGAGGAAGACTCATATGCACGTGTGGAATAATAAACAGTAAAATGTATTCCTAGTCTGGCCTCTAAGACTAGCTCAAGTGTTGCATGATGGTTATGTTTTCCTGATCATGGGCATGTCTATGTCAGCAACCTTGAGGGCATAATGTTAAGAGAACATTTGTGTTGAATCGACCCGGCATGATGTTATGCTATGAGATTCATTCGTCACAAGTTTATTGGTACATAACAAAGAGATGGTTAACGTTTGCATGATTCCTTAGACCATGAGAGGATCGAGTTTCTTCATGCTTGCTTCATGAACTTTGGGGTTTGTTAAACGTCATCCGTAAATGGGTGGCTATTACGGCGGCTTACGGGTTCATGGAAAAGTGTGTCAAGTAACTTGATAGCTCAAGATTGGGATTTGCTCCTCTGACGATGGAGAGATATCTCTGGGCCCTCTCGGTGTTACGGTATCCATCATCGTCTGGCCAGACACTTTGTGATTTGATCACGGGGATGCCGGAACACGATAACGAGAAAAGAGAACAATACCGGTAACGAGGTAACTAGCATAGTGGACAAGTTGTTGATCCACGGGAATGCCAACATGTCTCACCTCAGGTATTTGTAACATATCGCGAAGCAACAGGGATAGCACACGGCAACTGGAGGTTCACTCGAATATTTATTCGTGTGGGTATAGGGGTCAATATGGGTGTCCACGGCTCCGATGTTGATCATTGATCGGAAGGGGTTCCGGGTCATGTCTATACTTCACCGAACCTATAGGGTCACACGCTTAAGGGTCATCTATCTGCTGAATACTAGACAGGGAGTCTGAGAGAAAATCACCGAAAAAATTTCGGACACCGAAAAGTTTCGGACAGCGTAATCGTACCGCAGAGAGAGGTCATCGGATAAGTTTCGATGATACCGAAAAGTTGTTTCGGGATACACCATTAAGTCAAATTGGTTTCGGCACATGCCTGATAATTCTTGGAGGATGCCAGAATCATTCTGGAAGCTTTTTGGAATTTTCTGAGATAAAAACCGGAAATGTTCCGGAGCTGCCGGAGCCACTTCAGATGCGTTTCGCAGATGAAAATCACTAAAACCGGAATTGTTTCGGAACGCGTTGAAAATCATTTTAGTGGGTACTGGAAATGTTCTTAGCCCACATAAATATTTTCAGTTCGATCAGACGCTGAAAAATGTCGTCGTGAATAGTGAAAATCAGCTTTATGGTTACTTTATGGAAAGCCACCTTTTGGGGCTTTGCTCCAAAAGATCTTGGGGATGACATGGATGGATAGGAGCCATTTATTGGGCCCCTCATGAGGGTGTGGCCGGCCACATGGGGTATCCCCCCTTGGGGACCCTCTTGTTCCTTGGTTTCACTCCTAGGTCCTTGTGGAAGGACTTCATTCATGTGCATTTTGGGTTTTTTGTGAAACTACCCTACCCCCTTGGGATTTCCTATAAATAGAGGTGGAGGGGCAGCCCTCCACACTCATCCCTTCTCACATACATGCCATTGCAATGATCTGGCTTCTTCTCTCCCTCCCACGAAAAGAGTTTCATAGAGCCGTAAGGCTGTCTGGGTTCCGGCAGGAACTAGTTCTGGACGGCGAAGCCCTGCCGGATAGATGACACCGTATGTGTGCAACTCTGTAGAGAGATCATAGTTTCGGTCTTAGTTCGTGAGTGCCTCCCGAAGGGCTGTCCGTGTGACCGTCCGAGTTTCGAAGGTCCTCCCGAAGGGCTGTCCGAGTGACCGTTCGAGTTTCGAAGGTCCTCCCGAAGGGCTGTCCGCGACACCGTCCGGGGGGCTGTTCGACCGCCTCCTGGAGGGCTGTCTGAGGAGCAGATGAGGGTATACATCCTCGTGGTTGGGAGGTTGTAAATCCTAGCTGCGGGGATCTGCACCGCCGATCGTCATCGACTCTACTTTCCGCTGCGCTACGAGTCGGTAAAGAAAAAGATCAAACCATGTATGCAGTCTCCATAGTGGTCCTGGGCTGGTGCGTAGGTCGGAAAATTTTTGTTTTCTGCTGCGTTCCCCTACATACGAATGAGCGTCCGGCTGATATCGCTGGTGGAGAAGATGTCTCTTCACGTGGCGTCCCACCAGGCGTCCCCAACCCAATGCCGGATGGTGAGTCCCCATTAAGTTTACTGTTATGAAACATAAATGCCCCCCATGCATTAATTATAACAATATGGACCATACCGAAATATAATGGTTAAACGTATGATGTTAGGTCCATCAAAGACGTGTATAAATAAAAATCAATTCAACTTACTCTTTATTTAATCATTACAAGCAGTCATACACAAACTTATAGTTAGCATGAATTACCATGTTTGTACACCCGTAATAATATATCATATCACAAGCGATAGTCACCATACTGTAATGATTTTCTACAAGCGTCTTGTTATTTAAACTCACTTAAACAATCCTTCATCACCCCGTCCCAACAATATCCGGCCAATAGGTCCGTGTTGCACCAGTTACACGGTTGTATTTGTATACATTTTATTAATGGTCATGAATCTCTTTTACTCGACATACATACGCGCTCAACATTCTAACCATGGTGTCCATAGCCGCCGAGAGGGGTATATATCCACCTCCGGCTTTAAACCGCGGTGCGCCACCCAACATTACGGTAACACACAGCATCGACGATGGTAAGATCACAGAACAAAAATCAATCACTAGTCCACCCGCACAACACAACAGCATCCCACCCCATCCCCCTCCCGATGCCAAACCAACAGCGATTGACTATCGGTGTGCTTGTGTTATCTTTTCAGGTGCATCAAATGTGGGGGGATCATTGGCTAGGTCTGTATCTGGAAACACCAACATGGGTCCTGCCTCGGACATTGGAATTGAGGAGGTCGTGCCGGACAACACTCAACATGTTGCAAACCAAAACATTTTCATGGTAGATAACAGAGTACCCATCATTTGGCACAATCTGAAGGATTTATGCCCGTATGAACGGGCAAATGTGTTGTTCCAATATCTGGTAAAACCAGGGTCCTTGACTGATACGTCCAGGTGCGTATACCTTAAGTGCTTGTGCAGTTGTAGACTGGATCACAAAATCATATCATTTGCTAATAATCCTACATTCAATCGATTGTGTCAGGTCTTATATTAGAATTATGTATCCTGTATCTGAGATCATTGCTAGGGAGCATCTCATAAATGAGTTGACAGAGCAGTCGGATGTGACTAAGAAAACTTTTGCTGCCATAGCATGCTTGTATAACGAGCTTCAGGACAAGTCGGACCACCGAAAGAACAATCCTGATTGCCAGTGCATGCATTTTCTGCCACCTGAATTCGTTGTAAGTGTAATTCCATGTGGCGTCCCATATATATAGAAATATATGGTAGATGAGGATGCAAGCAACTGTAGGGTAACGTGACAGAAAACAAAAAATTTCCGACCTACGCACCAGCCCAGGACCACTATGGAGACTGCATACATGGTTTGATCTTTTTCGTTACCGACTCATAGCGCAGCGGGAAGTAGAGTCGATGACGATCGGCGGTGCAGATCCCCGCAGCTAGATTTACAACCTCCCAACCGCGAGGATGTATACCCTCATCTGCTCCTCAGATAGCCCTCCGGGAGGCGGTCGAACAACCCCCCGGACGGTGTCGCGGACAGCCCTTCGGGAGGACCTTCGAAACTCGAACGGTCACTCGTACAGCCCTTCGAGAGGACCTTCGAAACTCGGACGGTCACATGGACAGCCCTTCGGGAGGCGCTCACGAACTAAGACCGAAACTATGATCTCTCTACAGAGTTGCACACATACGGTGTCATCTATCCGGCAGGGCTTCGCCGTCCAGAACTAGTTCCTGCCGGAACCCAGACAGCCTTTCGCCTCTACGAAACTATTTCGCGGGGAGGGAGAGAGAAGCCAGATCATTGCATGGCACTTGTATGTGAGAAGGGATGAGGTTTGGGCTGCCCACTCCTCCTCTATTTATAGGAAAGCCAAGGGGTAGGGATGGCTCACAAAAACCCAAAATGCCCATGCAAATGTCACACATGAAGGGCATAATGGGGAGTGAAGTGGAGCTCCATGGAGCCCCACACATGTGGCCGGCCAACCCCCTTGGGGGACCCCCATGAGGAGCATGCTTGGCCCCCAAGCCCTTCTAGAAGCCTTTTGGAGATATCCCAAAAGGTGACTCACCATAAAATATCCCAAAAAGCACTTTCACTATTCACGACGACATTTTTCAGCGTCTGTTCGAACTGAAAATATTTATGTGGGCTTAGAACATTTCCAGTACCCACCAAAATTATTTTAAACGCGTTCCGAAGCAATTCCGATTTAGTGATTTTCATCTGCGAAAAGCATCTGAAGTGGCTCCGGCAGCTCCGGAACATTTCCGGTTTTTATCTCAGAAAATTCCAAAAAGCTTCCAGAATGATTCTGGCATCCTCCAAGAATTATCAGGCATGTGCCGAAACCAATTTGACTTAATGGTGTATCCCGAAACAACTTTTCGGTATCATCGAAACTTATCCGATGACCTCTCTCTGCGGTACGATTCCGCTGTCCGAAACTTTTTTGGTGATTTTCTCTCTGACTCCCTGTCTAGTATTCAGCAGATAGATGACCCTTAAGCGTGTGACCCTATAGGTTCGGTGAAGTATAGACATGACCTGGAACCCCTTCCGATCAATGATCAACATCGGAGCCGTGGACACCCATATTGACCCCTATACCCACATGAATGAATATTCGAGTGAACCTCCTGTTGCAGTGAGCTATTCCTGTTGCTTCGCGATATGTCCCAAACACCCGAGGTGAGATTTATTGCATGCCCATGGACGAACAATTTGTCCACCATGCAAGTTACCTCGTTACCGGTTTTGTTCTCTTTTCTCGTTTCCGTGTTCCGGCATCCCAGTGATCAAATCACACTGTGTCTGGCCAGACGATGATGGATACCGTAATACCGAGAGGGCCCGAGAATATCTCTCCATCGCCGGAGGAGAAAATCCCAATCTTGAGCTATCAAGTTACTTGACACACTTTTCCATGAAACCGTAAGCCGCCGTAATAGCCACCCATTTACGGATGACGTTTAACAAACCCCAAAGTTCATGAAGCAAGCATGAAGAAACTCGATACTCTCATGGTCCAAGGAATCATGCAAACGTTAACCATCTCTGTGTTATGTACCATTAACTTGTGACGAATGAATCTCTTAGCATAACATCATGCCGGGTCGATTCAACACAAATGTTCTCTTAACATTGTGCCCTCAAAATTGCTGGCATAGACATGCCCATGATCAGGAAAACAGAACCATCATGCAACACTTGAGCTAGTCTTAGAGGCCAGACTAGGAATACTTCTTACCGTTTATTATTCCACACGTGCATATGAGTCTTCCTCCGAGCCTCGTAGATATTGCAGACTCGAGAATCATTGCAGTTATAGCATGGAACATAAACATAATTATGAACTCGGAGATAAATAATATCATTTATTATTGCCTCTAGGGAATATCTCCTACAGCAACGTTCCGCTTCATTCTGTTGATTCTAATGCTTCGTCTAATAACGTACATTATTTTGTTTTGGTTCCCAAGAAATCGCCATAGAAGAGGATGGAGGCAATTTCCCGCTATACTATGTTATGTCCATGTTTAATATTGGTGGTGTGGAGACTCATAACCCGCAGTTCTGTGATAAGGTACTCACGAGTCATTACATCTAGTTAATACAAAACTTTTTCTTATGATGGGAGGCAACTCTTAAACCCGGAATGATCGATGTGAATCATGCAGTTCGTCGTACCGCACAAGGAGAATGATATATGGACGACATATGTTTATGACACAAACTCAAAGAAGGCATACATGGTGGATTGCACAACAATATCATGCAGGACTATGACTGAAAGGCACCAGGACAAGGCTGAAACCATTCTGAAATCGCTATACTACTCTGTTGAGCTCCTAAGGGGAAAACCGGAATGGGACGTTAAAGACTGGGAGTTCTTACCGGGATGGCATGGGAGAAAAGAGATCAAACAGTACTATCTACAACATCATATGTTGTTTTCACAGATCAAATATACATGCTTTAAATTTGTTGATATCTGAACTAAATGCATTTTTATTCCACAGTGGATACACTGGTTTGGAGGTGGCATATGCATGCTGGCATTTCGGTGACACCAGGGTCCCGAAACACGGAGACAAGGTATATTAGTGAACAATCATCCTCATTAAGCCAAACCTTTACTTCCCATGTCATTGTTTGATCCAACACTATCTATCTAACATTGTGTCATCGTGGTTTCACGCAGACTATGAAGAGGTTCGTGAGAGCACTCGCATACCTTCTGCTGACCATGGAGTACAATGAGAACAGGATCGACGGGGCAAGCTTCACGGAGTGATCTGTTAAGAATGGAGGCCTCAGCAATATCCATTATCTATATTATCTATATTATGTGGTACCATCGGTGATCGACTTCAAGATTGCACGTTGATGTTGTTCATCATCAAGTCTTAGTTATATCGGTTATGTCGGATTATGTACCGGATGCCTTATGATGCACCGGCTTTGCGATTTGGTCTAGTTTGGAACTTATGCCTACGTCGTTATCCATGTATTTGGTACTTAAGTATGTCTGTCGGTACGAACATCAAGTTAATTATGTGTTTCGATCACACTGTTGGGGTATTCTTGTTTCGATCATTATGTGTTTTTTGTTCTCTCGAGAGAGTGTTATCGACAATTAAGTTTGTTGCACGTCTCCACGCTCTTGGTTTTATTTTAAGAAAAACGTGGCTACATGTGTAAAATATTTGGCTTATTCTTATTGTTGTTTCGAACATGCAGTAAAACATGCTGTATGTAAAATCTAACATGAATCAGCAGCCCAGTACTGGACGAAACATATGAACACAAAACGCAAATCATGTTGAATCGGTAAATATTAATATTAGTAAATGAAAATATCGTGGTATATGGTACCACCGACGGCATACATACCTCCTGTAAGCATGGTCATGTCTTCAACGATCTATATCATGGCAATGCGCCGGGTGCCATCTTTTTGCCATCATACATTTTCAACCTGCAGCACGCAACATTTTAGCATTATGTACCAACAGATAGTTCACATCGAGGCAAGTAAATTTAAACCATGTAAATCACAAAGCGGATGTGAATTGTATCACAATCCACCTCCACGTATAGGGACGTAAATACATGGTTCATGACGACAACATTTAACATATCGACAAACCTTAATGGCATCCACGTACAATTGCGGCATAAAACATGCGTGTATTACTACAAAGTGATCCAGCAAATAAGATCGTACAGGAAGTAAATTTCAAAATATTATAAGGAAAATATGATCTTTGATTGTGATATGTTTATATGCTGTTATCAATAAGCAGGCTTAGAATATGTTTGCTTCACACTACACGTGCCCGATTAAAACTGTGCACTTTCAAGAATTTTGAATTTAGGCGTAGCGTACAAAAGCATACGTGCAAAGCAGACAACGCTAGAATCCGACATCTAATTTTAACAATAATACAATGACAGCATCTAAACTGGTTCCATGCATACAACTAATCTGGGTAAGAAGCAGTCACCAACGTGCACGCAAGAATCACTCCTTGGCCTTTTAAATGCTAAAAGGTTTTAGCATCTTGTCAATATGTATTCATTTCTTAGCCCCATTAGGTAAATCTATCTCCATAGATCATCATGCCTAATATTGAGGCTATTTAGCCTAAGCACTTCATCGAAAAACTATTTTCAAATGAAGTCCTTATTTGTGTCAAGAAATTTATTTCCAATTACCAATGTGCCAAGCACATAAGGTTTTTAGAAATATTATAACGCTCCCACTTACTTTCTTGAATTACAAGCATCTTCGTTACCCATTGATGAAGTCAAAACCCCTTTGACCATTTCATAAAAACACGAAGATTCCAACTCCATTTTGCTCTCTTCTGTCCATTGCTGGAACTCTGAAGTTTGCATACCTACTAGCATCCTCTGGATCGACAAATTACTTTGGACTGTATCGTATACAAGTCCTAGCTTTCATTTCCATCAGATGGAAATCCTTTTATCATCCATGTTTCATATCTCATGATTGAAATATGTATTAATTGCTAGTTCAACCCGAACCGACTTTAAGCATCGCTACGATGAAAAGAAGTCGAGCTTTATGGATAAAACATTTTATTCGTATCAGTTTTAAGTTCCATAAATATTCGTTAGACTAAGTCTTCCGAAAGGTGTATCAAGGTTTTAATCTTGAATCACTTATATGGAAACTAACTCGGGTTGTATTGGCATTTAGCCAATTCCGGAGTCAGGGCCCATCAACGCTTCCTTGTGTATCGTAGGTATAATGTTGTCTAACAACAATATCTCGTTTGCGCACCTGAGAGGTTTGCACGAGCCTTGCCTACGTGGTTCAGCTGCAAGTTCGACCGAAGTTCATACATTTTATTGTAGAGACTTCCGTATCAGTCGCAGTAGGAAACTCTGGAATCACTTCCAAGGTCTCTTTCCTTTGATCTGATGACGTAGATACTGTTTATCTCATCGAGTTGCACTATTCTCCCACTCACCTTTTTGAAAGAACCATTCTCTTTAAAAGCACACCGTTTCGCGGCAAAACTATTTGCCTCGGTATAGTGAGGGAGGAATACCCAACATTTTGGTATAACCTACAAAGTAGCACTTGTCTGATATGGAATATGTTTGTAACCTTTTACACAAGCCCCATATTCCAAATGTTAAGAAAAGATATAACATGGTTGGGCGTACCATACCATGGCTTCATTTCAACAGACCCGATGTAGCTCTTTTCAAGGTAAAAGCCGCAGTCTCTAAAGCATCACTTTAAAAGGGATAATGGCAAATTTATTTATGTCATCTTTGACCTTACCATGTCATAAATGGTTTGATTACATCTCCACGGACTTTCCACTTGCAGTGGTGTTCCGGGAGGTGCAAGTTTATGAAACCCCTTTCACAACTCATCAGACATTCGCTAAACATGTAACTCAAATATTCCTTTGTGCAATCAAATTGCAGAAACATAATTTTCTTGTTACAATAACTTCTACTTCATTTTTGAGAACCTTTCGAATGATTTCAAAAGATCCAGACTTATGTCTCATCAAGTAAATATCCATATATCTACTTGAGTCATTTCTGAAGATAAATAAATCCACCACTAACAACACTTATCGGACTACACACATCAAATGTATGATCACTAATAAGTTTGTTGTTCGTTCCTTATGGCCTGTGAACGGTATTTTAGTCACTTCACTTTTCGGAGGAAAGTTGCAAGTGTCAGATGATTCAAAATCAAAAAGACTTCAAAATCCATCATAATGGAATTTTCCATGCGGGTTTCTCCAACGTGACCAAATATAGTGCCACACTTGTGTGGTATTCTTTTAGTCTTGCGACATTTAGCGTCAGTGTTATGGATGTATCATATTACCCTCAATATTCATAACATACGTCCCATCGATGATGGAAGGATGGCCCTTATGTTATTCATAATACTTAACAACAATTGTTGTTTTTATGAACAACTCTTTTGCAACAAACATTGTGCAATGGGCTAGAGTGTATGAAACTCTAAAATGAATTATGAAAGTAAACCCAGAGGTATTGTATTATTATCAATATTCATAACATACATCTCATTCATAATGAAAGTATGGCCCTTGTGTTATTCATAACATCGAACATAAAAAGTTCTCTTGTGAACAACCTTCTTGCAAGATACCTTATGCAATGGGATAGAGTTTCTAAAACTCTAAATGAATTATGAAAATAAATACAGACGGCAATACACCGATGGAAGGTATAGTAACATTTACTATGTTCCCTGTGTATACCTTAACCTAATTTCTAGCTAGTTTTTCAGGCCATAGTAGTTCTTACATCGAGTTGCAACAGAATGCAATCGAGCGGGCATTTTTGTGATGAACTCACAATACCCAAGAATTAGTGATTAACATGTTTAACCATAATTCGCAAGAACTATATCTTTGACCAGCCTTCTATACATCAAAAACTTGTATGACATTCATACATGAGCTGGATATTCCAGTCTTCTTTCCTTTTGCCTTTATACTTCTAGCAGTTTAACTTTTAGTATTTCTCCTACTCTCAGAAGAAGCACCCAACTCAAGAGTGGCATTAGCCCCGGACTTCCTAGGTGTGTAAGTCATACTAACACCCTTTGGACACTTCCTTTCTCTTTAAGTTGTTGTTTTATTCACCTTTCATTATATGATAGGCGTTCTTCTGGATCCCTTTCCCAACAGTCAAATGCATAGTAAACACTTTTACTAATACTTGCAAACAAACATTGCTTTGTTTGTATCTGAAAATAATTTTCAGTTCCATGAATATCATATAACTATCCCAACTTTCGAAGTTTGGGTTTCATGGAAGCAAACATATTCCACTTGACCGTAACAGAATTCTAGCTTTTGGATCGAAGGACGAGAGTCACATGATCCATAGCATTAGCGGGAGGATACGAAAAGCATGCGATAGGACAAAGTCCTTCTCGGCACTTTTGAGGACAATCCTCATATTACGTTACCAATCGTAAAGTTTTAACCAGATATTTAACAGCTATTCAATTTTAATAGGGAAGGTGGAAATGCGAGCCATTATTCTACAACTATTATGCAAGAAACACTTAGACAGTGTTCATAATTAATTGCACTGAGAATTAAACATGTTAATTCAACAGTGCGCTCCCACTCAAATCAATATCTCTCATAATTGATTTAGAGTGATTCAAGATCCATATTTCTATTCGATGCCATTGACGGGGATCATCACTGATGACACGAATTTCAATCGGTAGGCCAACTTGCCGATCACATCTCTATGTGATTCTTGTTCATCTTTCGATGGGCGTGTTCCAAGCTCAGGACTCTCCTGCCTGAACGTCAAAGACAACCAAGTGATCTTGCTGCGAGGTCTGACCTCACCCTCCTCATTCCTCTCGATTCGTTCGTGCTCATGTGTACATGGCGCACCCCGAAAAGATACGAATTTCAGACGGTGCTACACTTGGGTGAACACTAACTACTTTGATATTTTAAGTGAAAGATCACCCTAATAAAAAGCGACTACCGCGCAATCAAGAAGGGTGCATCATAAGGGATAAACATCTCAGGCAATTCATAATAGCATGATATGGTATAGCCCTTTCTGACGGAGAAGTATTTCATTTCTTCGTCTTCGGCATTCGCGTTGGTGTTCACCTTCGTGAAGATTGCCACCACCTTGTTGATGCACCAGATAATATTGCTATCTCTATAGCTAACAAAATAATGCATTACAACAAGGTTGACACGCAGGTCATTAAAGTGCAATCATATGGCTCCAGCCATCATGCCGAATCATGACACGCAGGTCATGTTAATCAAATTACATCATATAGTCATCTCATACATAACCAAATTAGTATGAGCACTGCTATACCACATCACATGCACATCCTGCAAAACCAAGTTAGACGCCTCTAATCGGTTTATGCAAAATTTATTTTACGTGGCTTCTAAGGTTTTGACTTAAACCGCAGCTACCAACATTTTATCATCAAGTATGATTATTCAAGTTGCTAGATTAACATCTCGGGGTGTATGAAACACGAGATAATTAAATCTCAAGCCCCATACTAAACTTCGTCATACGTATGACCCCCGTGCAGATCATATCTGCAATGCCCTTTCATTTGCGAATTTCATCTTTCTTTTGACTACGGCAGAACCCAAAGAACTGATAGCACTTCCATGATCAATCAGGATCACGGATTGCCAGAACTTTGTCAAATTCCACCATGCTGTCTCGAGATTGAGCAAACGCAAATTCTAGGGAAGCAACAAGAACCTCGGCTAACAGATTTCATCTGTCACCCGCATAAATAATTTTTAGCAATAGATCTCATCTACTACCTAATTATATTATGCAATACCCATACATCTCTATGTATTCTAGATCGCAACCTGCATCTACGCATAGCATGGCTCTGATACCACTGTAGGGTAACGCGACAGAAAACAAAAACATTTCGACCTACGCACCAGCCCAGGACCACTATGGAGACTGCATTCATGGTTTGATCTTTTTCGTTACCGACTCGTAGCGCAGCGGGAAGTAGAGTCGATGACGCTCGGCGGTGCAGATCCCCGCAGCTAAGATTTACAACCTCCCAACCGCGAGGATGTATACCCTCATCTGCTCCTCAGACAGCCCTCCGGGAGGCGGTCGAACAACCCCCCGGACGGTGTCGCGGACAGCCCTTCGGGAGGACCTTCGAAACTCGAACGGTCACTCGGACAGCCCTTCGGGAGGACCTTCGAAACTCGGACGGTCACATGGACAGCCCTTCGGGAGGCACTCGCGAACTAAGACCGAAACAATGATCTCTCTACAGAGTTGCACACATACGGTGTCATCTATCCGGCAGGGCTTCGCCGTCCAGAACTAGTTCCTGTCGGAACCCAGACAGCCTTTCGGCTCTACGAAACTATTTCGCGGGGAGGGAGAGAGAAGCCAGATCATTGCATGGCACTTGTATGTGAGAAGGGATGAGGTTTGGGCTGCCCACTCCTCCTCTATTTATAGGAAAGCCAAGGGGTAGGGATGGCTCACAAAAACCCAAAATGCCCATGCAAATGTCACACATGAAGGGCATAATGGGGAGTGAAGTGGAGCTCCATGGAGCCCCACACATGTGGCCAGCCAACCCCCTTGGGGACCCCCATGAGGAGCATGCTTGGCCCCCAAGCCCTTCTAGAAGCCTTTTGGAGATATCCCAAAAGGTGTCTCACCATAAAATATCCCAAAAAGAACTTTCACTATTCACAACGACATTTTTCAGCGTCTGTTCGAACTGAAAATATTTATGTGGGCTTAGAACATTTCCAGTACCCACCAAAATTATTTTCAACGTGTTCCGAAGCAATTCCGGTTTAGTGATTTTCATCTGCGAAAAGCATCTGAAGTGGCTCCGGCAGCTCCGGAACATTTCCGGTTTTTATCTCAGAAAATTCCAAAAAGCTTCCAGAATGATTCTGGCATCCTCCAAGAATTATCAGGCATGTGCCGAAACCAATTTGACTTAATGGTGTATCCCGAAACAACTTTTCGGTATCATCAAAACTTATCCGATGACCTTTCTCTGCGGTACGATTCCGCTGTCCGAAACTTTTCGGTGTCCGAAACTTTTTCGGTGATTTTCTCTCAGACTCCCTGTCTAGTATTCAGCAGATAGATGACCCTTAAGCGTGTGACCCTATAGGTTCGGTGAAGTATATACATGACCTGGAACCCCTTCCGATCAATGATCAACACCGGAGCCGTGGACACCCATATTGACCCCTATACCCACACGAATGAATATTCGAGTGAACCTCCAGTTGCAGTGAGCTATTCCTGTTGCTTCGCGATATGTCACAAACACCCGAGGTGAGATTTATTGCATGCCCATGGACGAACAATTTGTCCACCATGCAAGTTACCTCGTTACCGGTTTTGTTCTCTTTTCTCGTTTCCGTGTTCCGGCATCCCAGTGATCAAATCACACTGTGTCTGGCCAGACGATGATGGATATCGTAATACCGAGAGGGCCCGAGAATATCTCTCCATCGTCGGAGGAGCAAATCCCAATCTTGAGCTATCAAGTTACTTGACACACTTTTCCATGAACCCGTAAGCCGCCGTAATAGCCACCCATTTACGGATGACGTTTAACAAACCCCAAAGTTCATGAAGCAAGCATGAAGAAACTCGATACTCTCATGGTCTAAGGAGTCATGCAAACGTTAACCATCTCTGTGTTATGTACCATTAACTTGTGACGAATGAATCTCTTAGCATAACATCATGCCGGATCGATTCAACACAAATGTTCTCTTAACATTGTGCCCTCAAAATTGCTGGCATAGACATGCCCATGATCAGGAAAACAGAACCATAATGCAACACTTGAGCTAGTCTTAGAGGCCAGACTAGGAATACTTCTTACCGTTTATTATTCCACATGTGCATATGAGTCTTCCTCCCAGCCTCGTGGATATTGCAGACTCGAGAATCATTGCAGTTATAGCATGGAACATAAACATAATTATGAACTCGGAGATAAATAATATCATTTATTATTGCCTCTAGGGAATATCTCCTACAGCAATGTTCCGCTTCATTCTGTTGATCCTAATGCTTCGTCTAATAACGTACATTATTTTGTTTTGGTTCCCAGGAAATCGCCATAGAAGAGGACGGAGGCAATTTCCCGCTATACTATGTTATGTCCATGTTTAATATTGGTGGTGTGGAGACTCATAACCCGCAGTTCTGTGATAAGGTACTCACGAGTCATTACATCTAGTTAATACAAAACTTTTTCTTATGATGCGGGGCAACTCTTAAACCCGGAATGATCGATGTGAATCATGCAGTTCGTCGTACCGCACAAGGAGAATGATATATGGACGACATATGTTTATGACACAAACTCAAAGAAGGCATACATGGTGGATTGCACAACAATGTCATGCAGGACTATGACTGAAAGGCACCAGGACAAGGCTGAAACCAGTCTGAAATCGCTATACTACTCTGTTGAGCTCATAAGGGGAAAACCGGAATGGGACGTTAAAGACTGGGAGTTCTTACCGGGATGGCATGGGAGAAAAGAGATCAAACAGTACTATCTACAACATCATATGTTGTTTTCACAGATCAAATATACATGCTTTAAATTTGTTGATATCTGAACTAAATGCATTTTTATTCCACAGTGGATACACTGGTTTGGAGGCGGCATATGCATGCTGGCATTTCGGTGACACCAGGGTCCCGAAACACGGAGACAAGGTATATTAGTGAACAGTCATCCTCATTAAGCCAAACCTTTACTTCCCATGTCATTGTTTGATCCAACACTATCTATCTAACATTGTGTCATCGTGGTTTCACGCAGACTATGAAGAGGTTCGTGAGAGCACTCGCATACCTTCTGCTGACCATGGAGTACAATGAGAACAGGATCGACGGGGCAAGCTTCACGGAGTGATCTGTTAAGAATGGAGGCCTCAACAATATCCATTATCTATATTATCTATATTATGTGGTACCATCGGTGATCGACTTCAAGATTGCACGTTGATGTTGTTCATCATCAAGTCTTAGTTATATCGGTTATGTCGTATCATGTACCGGATGCCTTATGATGCACCGGATTTGTGATTTGGTCTAGTTTGGAACTTATGCCTATGTCATTATCCGTGTATTTGGTACTTAAGTATGTCTGTCGGTACGAACATCAAGTTAATTATGTGTTTCGATCACACTATTGGGGTATTCTTGTTTCGATCATTATGTGTTTTTTGTTCTCTCGAGAGAGTGTTATCGACAATTAAGTTTGTTGCACGTCTCCACGCTCTTGGTTTTATTTTAAGAAAAACGTGGCTACATGTGTAAAATATTTGGCTTATTCTTATTGTTGTTTCGAACATGCAGTAAAACATGCTCTATGTAAAATCTAACATGAATCAGTAGCCCAGTACTGGACGAAACATATGAACACAAAACGCAACTCATGTTGAATCGGTAAATATTAATATTAGTAAATGAAAATATCATGGTATATGGTACCACCGACGGCATACATACCTCCTGTAAGCATGGTAATGTCTTCAACGATCTATATCATGGCAATGCGCCGTGTGCCATCTTTTTGCCATCATACATTTTCAACCTGCAGCACGCAACATTTTAGCATTATGTACCAACAGATAGTTCACATCGAGGCAAGTAAATTTAAACCATGTAAATCACAAAGCGGATGTGAATTGTAGCACAATCCACCTCCACATATAGGGACGTAAATACATGGTTCATGACGACAGCACTTAACATATCGACAAACCTTAATGGCATCCACGTACAATTGCGGCATAAAACATGCGTGTATTACTACAAAGTGATCCAGCAAATAAGATCGTACAGGAAGTAAATTGCGAAATATTATAAGGAAACTATGATCTTTGATTGTGATATGTTTATATGCTGTTATCAAATAAGCAGGCTTAGAATATGTTTGCTTCACACTACACGTGCCCGATTAAAGCTGTGCACTTTCAAGCATTTTGAATTTAGGCGTAGCGTACAAAAGCATACGTGCAAAGCAGACAACGCTAGAATCCGACATCTAATTTTAACAATAATACAATGACAGCATCCAAACTGGTTCCATGCATACAACTAATCTGGGTAAGAAGCAGTCACCAACGTGCACGTGAGTAGTACAAACAAATACAACTTCGTGCACAACTTGCCCAGGTTCAGGCAGTATTATAATTGAAAGCACTCGAACAGGTTTTGTGCAATGCCTCTTCTTGTGCATTTCCGACGTGTGTGTCCAGGCTCGTGGCATGTGCTACATATTACCTTCCTCTTCTTGCTGGGGATATTTGGTGATACTTCATCTTCTAACTCCTTAGACGGGGTATCTGTAGTCTGGTCATTATCATACAAGGAAGATAGAGAACGCTCCCTTGGCTTCAACTCACCACATGGCTTTTTCTTTGCAGTTTTATTACTCTTGTTTTTCTTCTTAGCAGATGCTGCAGCATAATCCATCTTTGACTTAGGTCTCACGGACGCTGGCCTTCCATTTTTTCACCCGTTCAGGAGCGAGATCCGTGTGTGACGTGGATGTTGAAGAAACTCTCGACGTGTGGAGGTTCCAGACGATGGTTGGTTTCAGTCATACTAGTGTTCTTCCGTCTTGCAGCTGTGAGTTTGCCCATCCCTTCTACCACAGCTTCTAAACTCTTCTTATCATGTGAACTCCCTTTCATGAGATCCTCGACAGCAATATGCAGGAGGTTCTTTAGATAACTAGTGTCATCTGTATGTGGCCCGTTATCGCTCATGTCCATGCCTGCTGGATAAGATTCGGTTGCCCATATAGTCCATCGCTTCAAAATATTTTTAGAGGGGATCTTCAGAAAATCTTCACGAATCATTACCTGCACGGGGTGAATGGTTACAACTAATTATCTTACGGACTTGCTATTAATCTGTGATATATAACCGTACGGAAAGAACGCATTATACCAATGCGGACATCATTATACCTTCAATGCATGTCTGCACAACATACCGACATGGTCGAACATCCCACAATCACAGTTTATGAACTGCCCGTCGTCATCGATCTTGACATTTCGCCACTTCTTCTTTGTTGCATCCTTTACTTTGGATGGTGCGACACTAACCATGTATTGTGCACCGTGCACCACAGGTGTCACTACATAACTCCCACACTTATAAAGCTCGTCTTGGAACTTCAGCAAAACAGAACGTGTGTATATTGATGCAGCATCATCCTCTATTGGATATGTGGATTCGTAAGTACGTGATTTCTACACACAAACGATGGCTCGTTAGCAAACCGACTAAACAGAATTCATAATGATATTAGATAATGAGATGTAAACGGAGTCGTGGGTCTTACATTTGCATTTAGGTGGAATTCCCTTGCCTCATCGCTCATCCTTGACCCAAGGAATTTGTTGTATTGGCGAACAAACACGTGCATGGGGGATGACCTCGGTATGTACTGTTTCACTATATGATTAGCACTCTCGCTACGCTGTGTGCTTGTCATTCTAGCACAAAAAATTCCCTTGAAATACGGCTTTGCCCACATGGTCCTCTTATCATATAGTCTGACCATATACTCATTATCAGTGACATTGAACCTGTTCACGAGGGACAACCATTTGGATTCGAACTCATCGACACACATCACATCGTTGACTAGCTTGTTGAATTCCTTCTTGAACCCAGAAGACTTGTTGTACACATGGCCAATATTTCCTTTAACATCCCGGAGGACATGCCATTTACACCATATGTGTTTAGTCTTCGGGAGAGCACTCTCAATCGCACCTTTCATAGCTAAAGCTTGATCTGAAAGATGAACAAATGCACATACATATAAACATGAGATCACAGGCTAATCATGATGTGTAGGATTTTTGTGATCAAATAGGTGTGTTAATTAGATTAACCAATACCTGTTAGGATCGTCACATGATGCTTGTCATTCATCAGAGCCACAAAAGTCTTAAATAGCCAATTAAAAGCAGCTTTAGTTTCCTCTCGCATTAGTGCACCACCAAATATAACAGACTGGAAGTGGTTGTTTACCCCGACAAACAAGGCAAACGGCATATTATACAAATTGGTCTTGTATTTGTGTCGAAGGTAACGACGTCACCAAAGTGAAAATAGTCCTGACAATTTTTTCCTGTTACCCATAGCATTGTACGGACACGACCATCTCCGTCTACGTCTATCTCAACCTTCAAATTCATGTTTTCCATCTTCATATCTTGCAGAAGTTTCATGGTTTTTGTCAGATCATCTTTTATTGTGTACTGAGATAATTTGGCACATAGTGTTCGTAATACTTGCTTCCTATAGGGCACTGCTTGCGAATTCCATTCTGCTCCACACAAAATGTTATAAACCTTGCCAACACTGACATTATTGCTTCGAAGATTCTTGATGAAGTCAAATGAAATGGGGTCTATGAAATCGTGTGAATTCCACTGGAGTTTTGCATCGTATCCAACCGACAAACGATGGTTGTGCTCCTTGACAAACATACTGACGTACCATCCATGATCCTTGGTACGCAGCAATCTCACCATGGCCTTGCAGTCGATCTTGCATGATGACGAGTTTTCTTTGTCATTCTTGCCCTGTATAATTTTTCCACGACATGTGAAAGCGGGTCAGACACACATGGAAATATAGTAGAGAACAGAATCTTGATGGGAAAAGAATGACCACGAAGTTATTACATACTGCGCATTGACAAACAAGTTCGTGCATCAACTTGTACTTGTTTGTGTTAACTCTGCTTCTGCCACGCCGAATGCCGAATCCGTGCTCCCACGAATACAAATTGTAGAAATCATATGCTTCTTGACATGAGTCGAAGTCGGTTCCGACCACTGGCTTGAAGATTTCACTGCCTCTACGATCATTCATTTCGAGCAGACGTCGCTCGATGGCCGTCTTTGTGGACGGAGGTGACCTCGTGTCAGGGCCATGAGCCCCAACATTCCTGATTATAATGTAGGCAATCTGTTATCATTACGACAAAATCATAATATCCCAGCTAAAAATGCATATTTAAATTGTTTAATGTTGTGGAATGATAGTATTATCGCGACTACGACCAGGCAACATCCGAACATTATTATTTGATTTTGAAAAACTATCATCAACAGACTAACTGATATGAAAATAAGCTCGATTATCGGAAATATTGATGACAACTTATCTTTTTTCAACGCTGTGACATGCGAATCACCCAGTTCTGAATAAATGGTGTATCTGTGTAGGCGGATGTGTTTACCGTTTCTTCCATCCAGGCACAACTATAACGCTTCCAGAATCATCATCATGTACATCTGGATTAAAATCTGAGCTGTAGGCGCATGCATTCGCGCCCTTCAGTGTGGCCGGAGGTGTTACTAGCCCTATGTGCGCACTGAAAATTCGAGATCAAAAGTTTAGGAGGACATACATGAGCTCAATACTGCGATTTTGTGGATCGGACACACTAAAGATGGATAAACTTACTTGGAGTATGGCGTTTCGTCTGGGACTCGCGCGATATCCTGGATGGCTGGACGCCACGATAGATTCGACCCCGACAACCATCCATCGATCGGCCTAACTGCGGAGGACGGGTCGCCGGTGGCTTGGTTGGAACAAGAAGGAGAGGGGATTCAGAAACTCGCTTGGGGAATCTTAAGAAGTCGACTATAACACATCCCGGACGAGCGTTGCGATTAGTACACCAGTATCCAGTCTTGATACGTACCTGCAGTCGGCCGCCGGGGAGATTCCCGGTGCGGCGAGCGCCGTCGCCATTGACTCGCCTCCTTGCACCCAATCCATTACAGCGAGGACTTAGGAGACCGAGCAGTGCGCTGTATAGGGGAGAAAAATCAGCCGTGCTCACGGGCCGCGTCGGTATGCAAGGGGTCGGGTAGAGACAAAAAAATACAGAGGATGCGGTGGAGCTGTTACCCTACGACGACAGGAATCGTGACAGAAGTCTGACACGGTAATACGTGCACTAAATTGCTATACTGCGGTGGGCGTCTCGAGGGAAAGCGCGTCGCTTCGACCGCTACGATAGCGCGGCCCCGGTGCAGCTGTTCGAAAAATCCGCGTCCGCGTAAATATAAAATAGAACAGCTGCACCCCGTCCCTCTTATCCGGGTCGTCCATATACATCATGATATGCGTCAGCTTTTACCGTAAGATGGCCAGGCCACGGTTACATCGGGTGGGTTAGTAGTACCCGTCGCCCGTGATATGCCTACTTCATAGCCTAGGGTACTGTACAGCTAGAGAAAAGTTCAGACACTATCGGACACGGGGGGAGGCGGCCCGTGACAAAGGTCTTTCTGCGTCCCCACTCGTACCTCCAGGAGCATGCTAGGTGGCGGGGGAGGTGGATCCAAGGAAGGCAGAGCATGAACTGAAGCCAAATCCTTGCGGGAGGAAGGAGTGGCTGGTGAAAGAGGAGTCGCCGGGATGGGCGGGCCGCCGGGGACGACCAGTGCCGGGCCGCGGCGGGCACCACCGCCCAGGTCATCTCGCGCCGCCAGCCATTGAACGGAGCTACACCAGGTAAACTTGTGATTTCAGCTAATCACATAGGTTTTGTAGATGGTCGGGATGTTTTTTGGGGATGGGGCGCATACCAGGATTGAGATTATTCATGGATTTGTTTCTTCTGCAGGCAAGGTTAGGGTCAGGTTTGGGGCAGCAAATAAGCGTCAGGTGTTTGTCAGTAATCAGCCATTATGTAGGTAAGATGGCATGTAATCTTAATATTTTTATCTCGGAATGTTGATACTGGGATCCGGGGATGCAAAACGATATGCACATTATGTACTGATTGGATAGTGTAGGGTAGCTGATACTGATGTAGTTTTAGAAGTACCAAGGTTTTGTAGTTAGCCTTTTTTGTTAGATGGGATGCGCCAAGGTGTTTGTTGGGTAACAGCCGTAGAAAAGAAATCAATTTTTTTGTTTATCCGCATCAAGAGTTCTACATTTGACCAATGCTCTGAATCTGCAGCTCAACAAGCCGCCCACAATCGTTGAAGAGGACGAAACAGACAGGGGCGACGGGTATAATGGCCCTACTTTCAGATGTTCAGTTCAGAAGGTGTACTCTGTTATTTCGCAGTTTGACCAGCAGAAACGAGAAATCGTTAACTCTATGGGTTGGGGTGGCACTCTATCCATGCCTCTGATCGGCAAACTAAGCGTCAGGCATATGGTCTGGCTTCTAGGGATGGTGGATGAGGTCAGACAAGCCATTGTACTGGGACCGAATAAGGTTTTTAAGTTCAATGAGAGTGATGTTGAGAAGGTATTCGGAATCCCGGCAGCTGGAACAGATGTCATGGACAGAACTCTTGATAGGAGTGACACTGTATATGCATACTTGCGTGGTCGTTTGGGGATAGAGAACAAGGAGATAAGAAGTCTGAAGACCACACAGTCCATACTGTCACGTGACTACAAGGGGAAGATGTCACAAACAGAGGTGGCTGCATTCAAAACTGCGTACATCGTATTCATGATGACACATGTATTTGCACCGACAGTCAAGAATGACTACTTCTACACTGATTATTGGCCAGCACTGGTCGACCCGGATAGCTTGGATAAGTTCAATTGGGGAAGATATATTGTTGAAGTACTGTGCGCAGCCGCCGTTAAGATGAAACAAGATATTCGCAGGAAAGCCACGGGGTCGAACATAACAGGATGTCTGCTCTTCCTACAGGTCAAGACGTTTCAGTTACCTCATTACTTCATCAGCACACAACTAATGTTACAGTATACGCATCTGATAAAGGACGGGTTATTAATATTGTTTTTGGTTGTTTTGTTTTTCGGCATGTATCTCAGGTTTTCTATCTAGACAACATTCAGTTGGGGGATTTAAGCATGACACATGATGTGTTCCCCAGAATTAAAGCTTTCACCGCGGATAAAATTAGAGCCTTGATCAATGCCGACAAAAGGCCAATGGGTTCATCGAAAAACGGAGATTTCATTTATGGGATTTTAGCAGTAAGTCCCCACCCAGTTTAGTATCTACCCCGCCATCTCAGCGGAGAAGCAGCGTGGCTTCCACCGAGCTGCTTCAGCCGGAGCATGTCTTGACGGCTCCTGCTAGCTACCCCGTGGATGCTATCACGGGGTCTCAACATTGCCACCTTATGGCGCAATGGCAGAACTTCAAAGTCAAGGCGGATGTTGGCTCTGTTTTACCTCCTGAACCCGGCGCAGCCTACCACTGTCGGCCGATTCCAGAAAGATATGCTAGGGTGATGGTGGATGAAATAACGGAGGGATTTGAGGACCTCCGGCTTGACCACCCTACTGGTGAAGGGGAGACTCGGCTGGGTTTAGCTCTGAAGACTCCGTGCCTATGGCGGAAGGAGCTCATTAACCTTCCGAACTGGACGCCTCCGGCGAATAAGGGCACTCCGCCGCCTCCTCCTCCGGCGAGTGATCAAGGCACTCAGCCTCCTTCTCCGGCGCGTGGCAGCACTCCGCCTCCTCCTCCGCCTCCTCCTCCGGCGAGTGATCAGGGCACTGCGCCTCCTTCTCCGGCGCGTGGGGGCACTCCGCCTCCTTCTCCGCCTGCGCCGGCGTGCCAGAGCAGCCAGCCTCCTCCTTCTCCGCCTCGTCAGCAAGGGCGGAAGAGACCCGCCGCCGCTCCGGCTGCTCCGGCGCGTCGTAGTCCTTCTCCTCCACCTCGTAAGCAAGGAAAGAAGACAGCCGCAGCCGCTCCGTCTGCTCTGCCGGCGTCTAGCAGTATAGCTGCCAGAGGCGGGACGCAATACAGATTCGGTCCTTCTCTGAAGACTCTAGAGAAGTTACCATACGAGAGGACCGAGGAGGAAACCGCGAAGATCGTGTGAGCCGAAGTGACAAACTTCTTTGAAGAGGTGAAAGCAAAGAAACATCCACCTCCGGAGGAGAAGGTAGATCCGGTGAAAGCAAAGCGCACTCTGGCTGCCCTGACAAAACCACCAAAGTCTCCGCCGAGAGGCAACTATGAGCGCATTCTTGCAAAGACATTTGCCGAAGCGGAGCGGTCGAGAAGTACTGTCAGTGATCAAAGGTTAAAAGAACGACGAGCTGGGAAAAAAATTGCCCATCTCGGCGAACAAGCGAACCAATCGTGCCCCCCCGCTCAAGGTGCCCGCTAATGATCCGAGGATGGTGCCCGGTTATACCAATGTTGGAGATTACCTGCCCGACGATGTACATTATGAAACCATGGAGGTGGACGAACACAAATACCATTACGGGAAGCCTCTCGTCAAAGATGAAAGATCTCTAACAACGATGTTGCGAAGATTACATGATTGGTACAAGAAAACCTGCAGAGAGTCTGATGGGATGAATACTTTGACGCTGAGAGTTAAACCGGAGCATGACCTCGTTGGAATTGAACTGCTAAATGTTCCATTTGAGGAGTTCTTCCAGTTTTTCAATCAAAAGGCCCTCGATAAATCAACGATCACTTGCTACTGTCTGTAAGTAGTACTACTTCTGTCATTAAGTCTCTCTATATAGGTCAGCTCTTTCATTGCATGTATTTATAATTATCCTCACTATATTATGCAGATTGAAGATCACCGAATTGAAGAAAAAACAAATCAGTGATATTGGGTTCATTAACACAAATCTCATAGATGCAACTCAGGTTAAATATCATGCCCAAGATACCGAGGCCAACTTGCTACGATCGTTGGTAATAAATGAAAAGAAAGATATAATACTCTTTCCTTACAACTTCAAGTGAGTGTTGCTGTCTTGTGCATATTCGGTTTCCCTTATTAGTCTAGGTTATGGTAATGTAATTGATGACTTATGCATGCATGCGCAGCTTCCACTATATTCTCCTAGAGATTAAGCTTGAGCAGGGAGTTGTAACTGTCTTAGACTCGAGACGAAAAGATCCCCAGGACTATGCGGACATGACTATAATGCTCGAGAAGTAAGTTAAATCGATCATTATCCACCATATCAGCAACTTTGTTCATTTCCTGATATCAAGTAATTGTTTTCTTTGTCTGGCAGGGTTTGGAGAAAATTCACCACAAAAGCTCCGGGACTGCCGAAGAAGCTGCAATTTAGACACCCGAAAGTAAGTACTATAGTAGCATGTTCCGCACATCTCCTAGTGATTCAAGCGCTAGTTTCATCAATACCATTTAGCATGCTTGCTTATCAGTTAGATTGACCTCTATTTCTTGTAAAGTGCTTGTGGCAGGAACAAGGGAATGATTTCTGTGGATACTACGTTTGCGAGTCCATCCACCACACCACCTGTGAGCGGGGCTACTCTCACGAACAATATGAAGTGCGTAAGCAATAATATTCACAATTTTATTTTATTACCGTCATTTGTGTCGAGTTTCATTTATTCATATATATATGTATTGACCCCCTTCTTCAAATTAGATCTTTCGGATGCGGGATGAACTCCTAGCACCAGATCGTATGCGAGCAATTCAAGAGGAATTGGCGGCATTCTTCCTTGACCACGTGATCACTGAAAACGGAGAATACTATGTGGACCCTGTGTTCATCAATAATTAGGAGATTATATTGTAAGAGATAATTATTGTATATATGTAGCCGGTAGTGTCGGATAGATATACGAGAACTTGTTGTTCGACCAATGTCTCGGAGAAGGAGAGGTGGTCGATATCACTTCTCTCTGTATGCATATGTTCATGACGATCTTTTGTTTCCTTCATTTGCTTACTAGCTAGCGTGTCTAATCCTCTCCATACGTACATAGTACGTAGCGTCAACCAAGCACGGAGATAAGAGAGGACACTTCTCTCTATTAATTAGCTAGCTAACACAATATATGAAACACCTAAATTAACCCCCCAACCCCCCCTTCAAAAGAAACAAAAACCCCAGCCCCTGAAATGCTGACGCGTGGATGCCTATTGGTCCCGGTTGGTGACACCAACCGGGACAAAAGGCCCTGACTATTGGTCCCGGTTGGAGACACCAACCGCGACAAAAGGCCCTGACTATTGGTCCCGGTTGGTGACACCAACCGGGACAAAAGGCCCTGCCTATTGGTCCCGGTTGGTGTCACCAACCGGGACCAAAGGCCCCCCTGCCGGGGCTGGCAGCAGCGGCCACGTGGAGGACCTTCTGTCCCGGTTCGTGTAAGAACCGGGACTAAAGGGTTAGGGCATTAGTAACGACCCTTTAGTCCCGGTTCAAAAACCGGGACAAAAGGCCCTTACCAACCGGGGTAAAAGCCCCTTTTTCTACTAGTGCACCGACATTCCTCCACCCTCCCCGCCCCTTAACCATACGTTGCTGCCACTGCATGGCACATATAGGTGCGCCCTACCACACAAGGCATTGATGGGGCGGCAATGACATGTTAGCTATATGCACGTTCACCGTGCAACGTACATAGTCCATTTTTGAGTTTGCTGCAAATGTGCTAGACACTTTTATTCGTTTTGTGCATTGCCAGAAACCCAACAATCCCAATGTGACAGATACATGTCTCAACATGTTGATTTTCGTGTCAATAATTTTCCTGGGAAGTGATATCACTTTTGTTGGTACATCATGATTCAAAATGACTATAACTAGACTCTTTCAACATCAATACAGATATTAAACAGGGGATGATTGGAAAATTAAAAAAATCCGCCGGGCCACCCCCATGTTCGGTCTTATTCCACACCCGAAATATTCCGCCGGGTCACCCATATTATCTGCCGCACCAAACAACCCAGGCCAGGTTTGACATTTGCCGGGGTCATGCTTCCTCCGTTTGGTTGTGACTCTTCCAACAGTTCTTTGCTGGACTATTCGGACCTTGCTACCCATGCATAGCAATCTTATGGGCTTCCGTAACCCGGCTACATCAAGCATATTCATGCTCTTCTCCTATCGCATTCATCGGTGGGTGTTTACCACTGGGTTTTAAGGGTCGGGATATCATGTGAGAGGTATATTCACGACATCCCCCCTGTGACCCGCCCCCTGTCCCCTTAGTTTGACACAGCATCATAACTGTTGGTTCACCATCCAACCAAGCCATTAAAGAGGCATCAGTGACGGTTCTACTCCATGCAGTTTCACATTTTGTCGGGTGGATGTGGACTAAAAAAAAGCATCGATGCAATAAACGAACAACACAGGGTCCACATTCAATAACTTGATGCATATTTAACCGTGCATGATTGTTGGTACATGTATCCATCCCAAACCATTAACGATACCTTAGGTCAAGACAACAGCATTGCCACGATCAACCAGAGATGGTCGGGTGGCATTTGTGGCATCCACCATTTTCCGTTTTGATAATACTTATACTTGGATCGTCCGGCACATGATATCACGTACAACATGCGAAGTGCTGTCGTGGAAAACATGCATGAGCACAAACCAGCGACAAATGATGATTCAACAAAAAAAATAACACCCATTGACAAATGCCTATGTTTTTTGACATGCCCAAAATGTAATGGCAATCTAGCCGTCGCAATGTCACAACGATGGAACGGATGCGAGTAAACAATATACACAGGAACCATCATGGGGTGGGGTTAACCACAAACCATCTAAAGGTAAAGTGCAAGGCTTAGAATGTCATAACAACGCGGCCCAGGTGCTGGTGTTCGAAATAAACCGCGGGTACAAGCAAAATATACTTGTGGGGGAGGGGGCATATGTGGACCGTGCCAAACATGGATGGAGGAAGTTCCCGGTTAATCGTTAATATGTGACATAAGACTGCTCTTGTCCTAATGAACTCATCGGCGGGTACTAACCTCCGAGCTTAAGGGTCTGGATATCAGTCGCGGGGTATTTTCCCGACACCCCCCACTACCACGCCCCCCTCTCTCCGTGGTTTGGCACAACATTACAAATTTCTCTGCACCCTCCAGCACAAGCCGTCAAAGCGGCATTAGTGAGGGGTTTACTCCATGCAGTCCACCATGTATGATATACCAATTTCTACTTCTTATGACGGTAAAACAAAATAAAATAAATTCGACAATCTTGATTTCTTAAGACAGCGCCCGTCGGAATTTGGCTTTTAAATAATTTGCGGCCGTTTTCTATATCATAAAATAAATGATATGTATGGAAAAAGGCATGCAACAAGATTTGCATGAGTTATTGCGCGCATACAAATCGTACACAGTAAGAATAAAAAAATCAGGCCCTGGATATATCATGCATATATGATGAAATTATGCGAACAACACCAAGTTTGCTAGTGATACACTCAAATTGCACACAAATTTACAGTACTTATATGTAATATTTACATATGGTGCATCACGGCATAACACACCAATGACCACTATATGCATACATGGGATATGTACAAGATGACGTTCGTAAAACCATGCATAATGCGCATTCCAGGTCAGGTCATTTAATGTGTCAGGATGGCTAATCGATTGCGCATGCCGAATCATTCTGTACACACGTGCTTCGATGCCTAAGCCACACTCGTAAGGTCCCGATGCATTCTCGTATACCTATACGTTAGTCAGTAAAACACTTAAGCCGGCAATCCGGCCGGGCGATACGTTGTCGCTGCATGGCGGGTTGTACTACTCTTACTACACAATGGCCCTGTACGTTTGTGCTGTGGTTACCATGGCAAGGACGGGATGTACATGTTTGCATTGGCCATGCGCATCAAAGGTTATGGAATCGATGCGCCCAACAGAGCCATGCAAAAAGGTGTTTTTCCAACCCTGGCAAGCATCTGTATACGTCTAGGGAGTGTTGGCTACCCGGCTTGCGCCTCCGGCATCGCTGGTTCACGAGCACGTACAAGAGACAAAACAGGTAGCAGGAGGTGGGACGCTACGTTGCAGAAACTGGATTCTGATGTGAACAGTGACTTCACCATAGAGTTCTAGCATAGCTGCAGAAGTCTAAGGGTCCGCCTCCATTTGAAAATGTTATAGTCCCTTAGGGTTGCCAAGCGGACAGCATATACACTGGCACACACCCAGCCCACCGCCAGCCTGCAGGCATTCCATGCATTTGAGGTCTCCTGGAGCTCATCTCTGGGAGAGAAGAGAGATGAAGTCTCAATCGGCTGCATCGCCGAACGAAAGCTTCCAGTCAAACCCATCCACCAGAGACCTTCAGCAAGCCCCCGCGATGAGCAACCCCATGGCCGAGTTGGCTTACGACTACGATCTGACGAAGATCGAAACCAACTTCAGCAGCGCGAACATCAAGCTTCTCCGCCGTGTGATCGAGAAAATGACGTCGTACCAAATGGGCCTAATCAGGTCCATAGGGTTTGACGGCATTCTTGATATCCCAGAGTGTGACAAGCTTGATAGATGATTCTCAGTCTTCTTGGTGAGTCTGGTTCGTGTCATCGACAAGGCTCTAGTCGTTGGGCATTCGAACTCGGCGCCGATAGGTGCGAGCTCGTTCAGAAAGATCTTGGGCGTGCCAAGCGGAGATGTCATCATCCAGCCATGCATGTCTCAAGATGGCGATCTCAGCGAGGACGACAAGGTTCTGGTATGTGTATAACTGTGTTCGCACGCATGTAGTAAATGCAACCTTGATTTCATTGGTAGTCGCCGACTCATGCATGCTCTATCAGCTGTTTGCAGTTTGCATCACTGTCCAAGAGACACCGTTGCAGTAGGGTGCTGGAGGCCATGGCAGGGAAAGAGATGGACTACTCGCAGAACGAGACGTTCCTGCGTGCGTTCGTCGCATTCGTCATCACTGGTGTTGTAGCGCCAAGCAAGGATGTACCAAGGGAAGTTCTTCAAGCGATAAAAGACATCTCAAGAATCAAGCAGTACAACTGGGCTCATTACGGGGTTGACTTCATATTTGAGAAAGCTCCCATCACAATCCAAGAACTGCAAGCAATGAAGACTAAAGTGACAGTCGAGGGATGTCTCTTGTACCTTCAGGTAACAACAATCATACTCCCCTAGTGTACGTCCACGGTTCAAATCGTTTGCACCTTTTAGGCATGTATATATAACATCGTATGTGCGCGGGCTTTATACATGGAACTGGTCCGAAACACCAATGACCAAGTCGATGAGTCTAAGGATCCTCGCATGGCAGCATACAACCCGACGGTAATGAAGAACATGATTAACTCGACCAAATACCACAGGAGGGCAGGCCTCCTTCACAAATACGGCGTACGCAAGCTATAATGTCGTTTGCATTTTTGGACCACCTTGCTGAGAATTTTGTCACGCCACACCATTTTATGATTCCGATACTTACTGACCGACTATTTCTTGACATTTCAGTTCTTACGTACTCGCATTTTAGAGCCAGAAGATGAAGCCGAAGGTGGAGATCACAGAGCGCGCCTTGGGGCATCTGACAATAGCTTGACGCCTAACCGAGAAATCACGCGAGATAGCTCAGACGATCATGAATCGTACGATTCTGATTGTGATAAGGTACTACTCTTCCCGCATCAAATTCACAGAACAAAACACAAAATTTCTTATTTTTGATTCCAAGCACCGGCAAAAATATTTTCCCTTTATTTCTTTCTGGCTTTCGAATTATGATAACAACCATTCAAGCATTTTCTAGCAAACAAGATCCATAACTCATAACATTTATTATTTTTGATTCCATGCACCGGCAAAAATATTTTCCCTTTATTTCTTTCTGGCTTTCGAATTATGATAACAACCATTCAAGCATTTTCTAGCAAACAAGATCCATAACTCATAACGTGATTTTGGATACAGAAAGCAACAAAAGTAGCTGGTGTAGCCTTGAAGATGCTCATCAGGGATGGATTGCTTCCGGGATTGGGAGATGCAGTACTAGGCAAGCGTTTAGCTACATGCCCAGCAAAACATCCGGTCCACATGATCGAGCCGACCGACTGCAAAAATACTTCACACCGACGGATCCCAAACCTGGAAGTTAGAATGAGAGAAAGTAAGTACAAGTTTGTGCTGGTTTTCATCTCTCAAATTTATTTTTGCCACGTGTTTACATGATACAGACGTTATATGATCATGGGTTAACACGACATTTTAAATAGGCGCAGGCAAAAGGCCACTCAATATGGAAGCCACTTACGAAAAACGTTCTCTCAAGATAATGTGATATCGACTGGTAACTCGGAATGACTTAATATAATACTCGTGTAAAACTTTCTCCTGTTTACTTTAGTAAGGAAACAGTCAGTGAACATTTAGTGCAATATCACCTCCATCCGAACTGACCTTACCAAATCATTGTATGAAAATGTACAGAGTTCAATAGGAGGGAATACAGCTCATACGATGGATGCAACACTACCAATTATTCTAGGCTGAAGGCCAAGCTGTCTTTCAAATATCGTTCAGGTATGAACTTGTGTATGCCTTATGCATAATGCAGAAACACCATCACGTACTCGGTATTGAGAACTAAATGATAGTAAAATTACAGGAAGGGCCGCACATGCAAAAGTGACACATTTGCCAAAAGTTCCTGGCACTGCTACATTCCCTATTGTGCTACCTGATGATGGCAACGAACAGAATGCAGGTCTATTAATGCGACTTAGATATCGGCATTAATTATTGATTCAAAACCCAGACCAAAATCTTATAGATAACCGAAATTGTATGATGTTATTTCGACAGATCGTGCGAATGATCGGAATGCCAGCAATCCCACGGATGATGGCTCCCAAAACGGTGGTAAAACACAAACTTCAGATACCAAAACATTCCGATAAAGTAATATATCCTGATGCAACTGAGCAATAACACAAGGCCATCAATTTTTTGCAGCTCTCAATTATATGTTATTGCGTAGGAGTCAGCCCACAATCGAACAATCAGCAGCAAAAAATGATCAACATATAGATCGTGTGTCACATACAGCCGAAGGTAAACATAGTGCCCAACTTCATTCCGGGACGATATGTTGATAACCTGCCATACTAAATAGAACAGCCTTCATATGTGCATCTGAATGGCGCAGATGATTTACCAACGGCGCCCCGTGTAGTATGCGAGAATGAAGCTGCGAATCTGGACCATACTGGCTTTGAAGAGCCAATGGTGCCTGCAATGTCAGAAGACATGGAGGGTATGCATAGTAAGCGATGATGCGTGTAACAGTTGAGTTATGCATTCAGTATCACTAACCATGTTGATCATATTGATAAGTTTATCCTGAAAATCCACATGGCCAGACGAACACATTCGAGAAGACGTTGCCCAGGATGTAGCTGCACGCGATGACACTCGTAGCGTCCAACCGGGACACGAATCAGATCGCCACAATGAAAATGCACCTGTAGGGGATTGCACCGAAAATAATTTCGGCAATGCTGATGCGGTTCCTGTGATACCAAGAAACAATGGAGGGTTTGTAAATCGTCCCCATGACAATACATCTCGTATGAATGCTGCGGGCCACATATATATGATGGATACGAATGAGCGTCCGGCTGATATCGCTGGTGGAGAAGATGTCTCTTCATGTGGTGTCCCACCAGGCGTCCCCAACCCAATGCCGGATGGTGAGTCCCCATTAAGTTTACTGTTATGAAACATAAATGCGCCCCCATGCATTAATTATAACAATATGGACCATACCGAAATATAATGGTTAAACGTATGTTGTTAGGTCCATCAAAGACGTGTATAAATAAAAATCAATTCAACTTACTCTTTATTTAATCATTACAAGCATTCATACACAAACTTATAGTTAGCATGAATTACCATGTTTGTACACCCGTAATAATATATCATATCACAAGCGATAGTCACCATACTGTAATGATTTTCTACAAGCGTCTTGTTATTTAAACTCACTTAAACAATCCTTCATCACCCTGTCTCAACAATATTCGGCCAATAGGTCCGTGTTGCACCAGTTACACGGTTGTATTTGTATACATTTTATTAATGGTCATGAATCTCTTTTACTCGACATACAGACGCGCTCAACATTCTAACCATGGTGTCCATAGCCGTCGAGAGGGGTATATATCCACCTCCGGCTTTAAACCGCGGTGCGCCAACCAGCATTACGGTAACACACAGCATCGACGATGGTAAGATCACAGAACAAAAATCAATCACGATACTAGTCCACCCGCACAACACAACAACACCCCATCCCACTCCCGATGCCAAACCAACAGCGATTGACTATCGGTGTGCTTGTGCTATCTTTTCAGTTGCATCAAATGTGGGGGGATCATTGGCTAGGTCTGTATCTGGAAACGCCAACATGGCTCCTGCCTCGGACATTGGAATTGAGGAGGTCGTGCCGGACAACACTCAACATGTTGCAAACCAAAACATTTTCATGGTAGATAACAGAGTACCCATCATTTGGCACAATCTGAAGGATTTATGCCCGTATGAACGGGCAAAGGTGTTGTTCCAATATCTGGTAAAACCAGGGCCCTTGACTGATACGTCCAGGTGCGTATACCTTAAGTGCTTGTGCAGTTGTAGACTGGATCAAAAAATCATATCATTTGCTGATAATCCTACATTCAATTGATTGTGTCAGGTCTTATATCAAAATTATGTATACTGTATCTGAGATCATTGCTGGGGAGCTGTCAGGACCCCGACTCTAAGTCACACCAATCTAGCCTGTAACACCTCATATTACTTTGCGACCTCACACACGGTATTCCGACGGGTGTCGCCTTACCATGGCCCGGGACCGTTTGCGCCTTTTGGCTCACGTATATGATAGTGTCGCTAGCATCCATATGACAGAGAACCCGGGCCGACATGACTAGTCACGAACCCAAAGTGGCACTAACTTACGGGGACAGGCATACATGAGTCAACATCGAGCATGTCGGTCAGCAGCGAGCGAATCCGGGCTGTAGCACTGGGCTAACAGGACACCGGGAACCCGGGCTGTAGCAGGCTAGGCAGGACTCCGGATGTCACCGCATGACATTTCCCCGAAGGGACAGACACAGGAACGAAGTGAATCCCATGCCGGCCAGTCAAGTGTTCCGGAGCAGTAGTGCTGGGCTAGCAGGACTCCGGTGAACCGGGCTGTAGCGGACTACTATGGCTCATGGAAGCACAAGACTACATTTCCCCATAAGAGAGGCTACCAAGGATAAACAACTCGGTTGTCGGATCCCACACATACCAAGCATTTCAATCATACACACAATATGCTCGATATGTGCAAATACAACATGGCATCACAATAAGACTCTACGACTCAGAGTATTTATTCATTAGGCTCCGAAGAGCCAGATATTACAAACATGGGTCTCTCGACCCAGCATTCAGAGCATACAATTCAAACACATGCGGAAGCTTAACATGTCTGAGTACAGACTGCTATAAATGAAAAGGCTGAGAAGCCTGACTATCTACTAGATCCTACGGAGGGCACAAGATCATAGCTGCGGTAACAAGCTAAACGTCGAAGTCCAAGCGGTACTACTAGCGAGACTAAAGTCTCTCTGCAAAAATGTAAAATAGGCAAACGTGAGTACAAATGTACCCAGCAAGACTTACCAGAACTATCTACATATGCATCAGTATCAAAAGGGAGTGGTGGAGTTTAACTGCAGCAAGCCAGCCTTGACTCAGTGGCTAACCTGAACTACGACTGCAAGCAACTCTTTTGAGGTGGCGCACATGAGTCCACATATTCACCATATCAATACACCACTATGGATCCGCTCCCGTCTCCCTACGAGAACGCCATCCATAGCACTCACGCTTATCTTGCGAGTTTTAGAGTATCCACTTTCACTTGTCTATGAACTGTACAGGCAACCCAGAAGTCCTTTACCGCGGACACGGCTATTCAAATAGATGATGTTAACCCTGCAGGGGTGTACTTCTTCACACACGCTCTCACCACTTATCGCCGTTTACACGACATGTACTCGGCAACCTTCAAGTGGAAGCCCAGCGAGGGTGTCGGCCACGGCCTACCTAAACACTCAAGTCTCTAGTCCAGGTTTATCGCCTATCCAGGTTCCATCCGCAGGGAGTCCGGTCGAGGTTTCCACATACGGCCCCGAACGATGTGTGCAGGGTTCCCGAGACACCAAACGGGCGCCCGGTACACCGTGCCACGTGCCTACCGCATCACAGCCCACCCGGCGGGTCAGCGCTGCGCACGGCCTCCGGCATACTACAAACACCAGAAACTACTTGCAACTCCTGGACAGAGGACAAGGGTGGTTAAGAAGCCGAGAGAGTCAATTAAGGATCCCAATGTGTGGTAGTAGCTGTTCATGGATCACAAACACAGAACTCAGTTCCTGAGGACGGTTTCAATGAGACAACCCACCATGTACTCCTACATGGCCTCTCACCGCTACCTTTACCAAATCGTGTTCACACACTTAGCTCACACACAGTAGGACATGTTCATCACCATTCCAATTCATCCCCGATGAATCAGACCTGACTCAACTCTAAGTTGTAGCAGGCAAGACAAACAAGCATGAATGAGTAGGCACATCAGGGCTCAAACAACTCCTACTCATGCTAGTGGGTTTCATCTATTTACTGTGGCAATGACAGGTCATGCAGAGGAAAAGGGGTTCAACTACCGCAGCATGTAACAGTTGAATATTTGTTGTCCTAATGCAGTAAAAGAGAGCCGGAGGGAGCGAGTGGGATTGTATCGGAATGAACAAGGGGGTTTTGCTTGCCTGGCACTCCTGAAGATGATATAGTTCTTCATCGGTGTCATCGAACTCAACGTCGAAACACGTCTATCGAGAGGGAACAACCACCAGAAACAGAGAAAGAACACAATCAATGCAATGCACATCCAAATGAATGATATGTCATGTTAAGGTACTGAATTGACCTAGTGCAACAGTTAGTCATATTCATTGAAGTGGAATTCAAACATATAGCAAATTCCAACTCCAAAACTAATTACCATTTATTTCATAATCATTAATTGTCCTATTCAGTGAGGTTAACTTGTTCAAACATGCATGAAAATGCCGTATTTAGATTCTTTGGATTTTTCTAATAATTTTCCATATATGATTTATTTCATTTGGAGTTATAGATTATTTTCTATGATTTTTAGAAGTTTGGGGTATTTTCTGAAATTTATTATATAAGAATAAATCCAGTAAATAATTATTGCGTCAGCAGTGCGTCAGGGTGACGTCAACTGGTCAGCGGGGCCGTCCAGGTCAAACCTGACGTGTGGGGTCCACACGTCAGTGACTAACTAACTAACCTAAATTAATTAGTGTTAAACTAATACTAACTAAAAGCGTCAGTGGGGGGTGGCCCACGCGTCAGTGACACAGCGGAGGTCAAATCCCCTGGTCAGCGGGGTCAAACCCCCCGGACTTGGTCCACGGCTCGGCGCCGGTGAAGCCCGAGACGGCGGAGGGGCTCGGGATTTTCCCACGGTCGACCAAATCGGCCGTGGTTTGGTCCTACGCGTAGCTGGGGCTCACGCGCATCTGGTAGGGCAAGCGGGAGGAGCTGGGGTGGAGCGAGCTCACCGGAGTCGAGCTCGTGGCGGCGGCCGGAGTTCGGACGGGGTTGGGTTCAGCGCTACGGTGCATGGGAGGAGGAGCTGGTGGTGGCTACGGGCTCCTGGTGCTGCGTTGAGCTTGGCTTCGAGCCACTGTGGCTCTAGCCACGTCGGTGACGAGGCACGGCGGCGGCGAGCTTCGGCCGCGGTGGTTAGTGGGGCTAGAGGAAGAAATCGACGGCGGGGAGAGAGGGGTTGGGGTGAGGGGCTCACGGCGGTTGCAGCGGTGGCCTCTTCGAGCTCGGGGAAGGCCAGAAGCGAGCGGGGCGGCGGAGGCGATCTCGTCGTCAGGAGGTCGACGACACTCTCGGTGAAGACGCTCGGGGGCCTCCGGCGGGGCGTGGCTCGGTGAGGCGATGCAGGAAGACGGCGCGGAGCTCGCAGGCATGACAGAGGGGCGAGGAGGTGGCTGTGGCCGCGGTGGTGCTAGTCGGCGGCAGCGGGAGCGTTCGGTGAGGTGGGGGGAAACAGTGAGGGAGAGAGTCAGGGCGTCGAGGCAGCGGCGGAAGCAGGAGGTGGCCTCGCTCGTGGACGCGCGCGGCGACCACACGCCCGGCGTCCTCCTGGCAGCAGCTGGAAGAAGACAAGGGAAGGAGGTTGGCTGGGCCAACAGTGCTGGGCCACAGCTGGGCCGCCATGTTGCTTTCTCTCTCTCTGCTTTCTGTTTTTATTTATTTATTTCTTTTGTCTGTTTTTGATTTAGTTAAAATACTAAATCACTTCCAGAACTCCTGAAAATATTTGTGGGCACCTTTTGAATTATTTCCAACAGCCCTCAAATCATTTCAGAATAATTTGAGCATTTAGAATAGTTATAGCAATTAAATGCCCAAATTCAAAGACTTTATGATTTAATCCAATGATCCAAAATATTCCACAATAATGTTCACTATTTTTGGTTTGGACTCAAAGCCCTGCCAAAAATATCAAACATTGATGAAGGCATTTTGGGTTCATTGAGAACATTTGAATTTGACCCTAGTTGAGTTCATTTGGTGCTAGGGTTTGTTCATCCCCATTTCAAATTTCAAATAAATTTAGACATGATGCAAGCATATCTAGCTAGCCTAAGTGCATACCATACTAGGGATGTGACAACTCACCCCCACTAAACAAAAATCTCCTCCCGAGATTCAAGCGTAGGGTAAGATGAAGGGGGGGACACTAACTAACATAATCTTCACGATCCAGATTGCACTTCATAAAGGTGTTCATTCAACCACCATCTTTGTCTCCTCGTCTTGCTCTGAGAATTCCAGCCAACATAACAACAAGAGGAAAAGGAAACTCTGGAAGGATCGATCTTCTCGAAGATCAAACAACTCAGGATCAACTCACGGAATGAGACATAGCAACATCTCTCGAGCCGAGACACGAAGCACACATCTAGAGGGATGGAGTGGAACACATGACAAGGGTTCACTAGGTAGACAACAATTCCTCACCTAAGAGGGTGGTGAACGGTTGTCAACGTAGCGAGGATATGAGTTGCCATGATACCATATCGAGACATCTTAAGGAAGATGACCCGCAGAAATATTCCCTTAAGTGCCAAAAAGAATTACTTTTCATTCAGAGATCATTGAAACTCTTTATACCAGCCTAAGGCAAATCACAACAATCGTTTGGTGGAGTACGGAGGGGATGGCATAGCCGGATTCGAATGGATGATGTGGACTACCTTTTTGAATACAATGTGATGGATGATTTTGCTTATCATCGGAAATGGATGGGACCCATGGTAAGACCACTTTTGAAGATGATCCTAAACAACAATTACTGAGAGAGCAACCCATGGGAATTGGCACAATGGCGGTGCAAGCTGGGAACAAAATGTAGACGTTGGGAGTGTTCCAACCATCATATCTACCTGAGATCCAGATCTAGTTGGTGTCAGGATACTTCAGACTTGGCATGTCTAAAAAGAAAGTTTGCAACACAAACCGACGAGATGACGTTGCGAGATTCTCGGGAAATGAACTATGATAGCAAGCTCCAAAACATGAGCTGGTTCTGCTACAAACATGTGAACACGCTGTCCAAGACAAGTATGACCACGTGGTAGTCTTATAATAAAACACTACCAAGTTCAGGTTGGGAACCATCATTGAAGATAACGAAGTCGTGTGCATGACCTAGGATTAGCACATGAGACTCCCTTTTCTTGAACAAATCAATCAGTGGCTTGGTGTGCTAGGAAATACCGATGGAATGGAGGTAGCTAATCTCTCAAGCCATAGTATACTTCGCACTTGCATGACTGACTCGGGAAGATTCCAGAGGAAGCAACATTGACTTTCTCGAATTCACGGCGGTAACTTACACCTAATGCACGTGAACTTGGAGAAAATCACTTCTTTCACCAAAACATATACCTCATGGGATAGCACGAAGAAAATGCTAGCACAAGTTTCCAACACTGGCTTAATGTTCAACACGAGTCATGGAGAAGATAAGAATGTTGCCGATGAGCTCAGCAACAATTTATCAAAATTCCAATGGAGATGGAATTACATAATTATGTGAACAAGTGATAGCATTGGTCAGACCCAAAAGATATAATGGTGTATGCTCGAGGGATCAACCACGAGTAAGACAACATTACGAACATCGTTGGTTCTGATTTGACTTCTTGATAGCCCATACTCAAGTCAAAGTTTTGACAAGGCAATAGATTCAACAACTGATCACGGGGATCAGTCGATGAAGATATCATCTTTCTTCAACACACATTCAAGATATCCCCAAAAATGAACTAATCTAGGCAAGCTTTTATCTTCCAACTCTCCAAGTTGTTGTTTAGTGTATCCAACTAGTTTCAGGGGTAACCAACATAGATTCTTGGAGAAAGGATGGTTTACAAGAATACCAACATGATTACGAACTCAACATAGCGGTCAGGTGACGACCTGGTGATACTTCCGAGAAGATATTCGGAAAATCACATACCACCGATATGTTGCTAAGCTCGAGAACAATCTTGCTTTTTAGGGCAAGACGATATGACCGAATAAGCAAGGACTGACACTATCCTAACTCATTGATCGAAAAGTGCACCGGAAATAAGGACTAGGTCGCACGATAAATCTTAGGATGATGATTCAATAACCAACACGCTAAGAATGAGAATATTGTCCATTTAACTACCAAGCAACAGAGTTGCTAGGAGTATTGATTTCACACATCACGATTCACTTGTTGGCACTCCGGTTGTGACAACACGGAACCGAGGAATGAATAATGATGGCGAGAGGTATCACTACATCAAGAATTCATAAGAGGTGGTGCAATTCCTACGATATTCTCGACATAAAGGGGGTAATACTCGAAGGTAGAACAGAACAAAAGCTGGTTTGGTATTTTGATCTGCGGAATACAACTACTTCGACCCAATCCCAGAGATGGAAGAGGTACTGGAGTTTGTTTCTCCTAGTCATTCCGGACTAGAATGGCTTGACAGACCACAAGAATAATAGGCATCGATAACACAAATGCACAATTACTCCTGACTATCAATTGATAGACGAAGGTCAGAAGACAACTAAAGAGGGACAACACAAAGGAACATATGGTTTTCTGAGTTGTGGATGCATGGATTAGTATGTCGAACAAATTCAACATATTTCTTCCGGATAACCCATGCAGAAGAAGAAGGACTGGCAGATTCACAATTTGGATGGAGAACTCGTCAAGAGCACTCTGGTTGTGATCTTTTGGTTCAGGAGAACTTCTGCCATAAGCGGTTCATGGTATTTGGAAGAAAGAGATACCACGGACCTCGAGGACTATCGCAAAGATTACTAATATCTTAAGGGAACTAGCAAATAGTAACAACATGAAGTAGGGTGAATTTCGGGTTCAAGAACCCAGGAATAGAATACCTACTAACTAAATGGCATCACGGAATGTTTTCGAGAATAATGGCCAGAATCATCACACTAGGAACACAAAACATGGCTAGATTACCTGGTGATCCTCTAAGACACCTAGGGTCATAATACTAGCTCCAACATATATGTCGAGGCAATGGAGTACCTCAGCTCAGCGATTAGTGTGGTTAATCTGGCCCAAAGGTACATAGGAACTAAAAGAAGGGATTTGCAAATGCATCAGACTATTTAGAAACCTGGGATGACTCGGACAGCATAACGGCTGTAAATTCTCAAAAAGTTTTGAGACATCCTGCAAATTGGTGGCATAACCACTTAACATCACAATATCAAGGTTCTGGTTCAACTGACAACATACTAAAAGTAGTAGAAACTGAACCGAGGCCTGGAACCAACAATCCTAAGATTCTATGGATTAGTAACACGTGATCCTGATAGAAAGAAGAGAACCCTAGTTCTTAATCCCCGTAGAAGAGAAGAGGGTGACTTAGATCAGAGGACATAAGGTAAAGGAGTAAAAAGAGCCTTACATTCCCTTCCACAATCAATTCCCTTATATAACTAAAGCATTTCTAGACGCGACTTCGACCAGTTTGGCTTGGTAATCCTACAGGCAGTCAGGCTCTGATACCAATGCTGTTAGGACCCCGATTCTAAGTCACACCGATCTAGCCTGTAACACCTCATATCACTTTGCGGCCTCACACACGGTATTCCCACGGGTGTCGCCTTACCATGGCCCGGGACCGTTTGCGCCTTTTGGCTCACGTATATGATAGTGTCGCTAGCATCCATATGACAGAGAACCCGGGCAAACATGACTAGTCGTGAACCTAAAGTGGCACTAACTTACGGGGACAGGCATACATGACTCAACATCGAGCATGTTGGTCAGCAGCGAGCGAATCCGGGCTGTAGCACTGGGCTAACAGGACTCCGGGAACCTGGGCTGTAGCAGGCTAGGCAGGACTCCAGATGTCACCGCGTGACATTTCCCCGAAGGGACAGACACAGGAACGAAGTGAATCACATGCCGGCCAGTCAAGTGTTCCGGAGCAGTAGTGCTGGGCAAGCAGGACTCCGGTGAACCGGGCTGTAGCGGACTACTATTTCTCATGGAAGCACAAGACTACATTTCCCCATAAGAGAGGCTACCAAGGATAAACAACTCGGTTGTCGGATCCCACACATACCAAGCACTTCAATCATACACACAATATGCTCGATATGTGCAAATATAACATGGCATCACAATAAGACTCTACGACTCAGAGTATTTATTCATTAGGCTCCGAAGAGCCAGATATTACAAACATGGGTCTCTCGACCCAGCATTCAGAGCATACAAGTCAAACACATGCGGAAGCTTAACATGTTTGAGTACAGACAGCTATAAATGAAAAGGCTGAGAAGCCTGACTATCTACTAGATCCTGCCGAGGGCACAAGATCGTAGCTGCGGTAACAAGCTAAACGTCGAAGTCCAAGCGGTACTACTAGCGAGACTGAAGTCTCTCTGCAAAAATGTAAAATAGGCAAACGCGAGTACAAATATACCTAGCGAGACTTACATCAGAACTATCTACATATGCTTCGGTATCAAAAGGGGGTGGTGGAGTTTAATTGCAGCAAGCCAGCCTTGACTCAGTGGCTAACCTGAACTACGACTGCAAGCAACTCTTTTGAGGTGGCGCACACGAGTCCACATATTCACCATATCAATACACCACTATGGATCCGCTCCCGTCTCCCTACGAGAACGTCATCCATAGCACTCACGCTTATCTTGCGAGTTTTAGAGTATCCACATTCACTTGTCTATGAACTGTACAGGCAAGCTAGAAGTCCTTTACCGCGGACACGGCTATTCGAATAGATGATGTTAACCCTGCAGGGGTGTACTTCTTCACACACGCTCTCACCACTTATCGCCGTTTACACGACATGTACTCGGCAACCTTCAAGCGGAAGCCCAGCGAGGGTGTCGGCCATGGCCTACCTAAACACTCAAGTCTCTAGTCCAGGTTTATCGCCTATCCAGGTTCCATCCGTAGGGAGTCCGGCCGAGTTTTCCACATACGGCCCCGAACGATGTGTGCAGGGTTCCCAAGACACCAAACGGGAACCCGGTACACCGTGCCACGTGCCTACCGCATCACAGCCCACCCCGCGGGTCAGCGCTGCGCACGGCCTCCAGCATACTACAAACACCAGAAACTACTTGCAACTCCTGGAGAGAGGACATGGGTGGTTAAGAAGCCGAGAGAGTCAATTAAGGATCCCAATGTGTGGTAGTAGCTGTTCATGGATCACAAACACAGAACTCAGTTCCAGAGGACGGTTTCAATGAGACAACCCACCATGTACTCCTACATGGCCTCTCACCGCTACCTTTACCATATCGTGTTCACACACTTAGCTCACACACAGTAGGACATGTTCATCACCATTCCAATTCATCCCCGATGAATCAGACCTGACTCAACTCTAAGCAGTAGCAGGCAAGACAAACAAGCATGAATGAGTAGGCACATCAGGGCTCAAACAACTCCTACTCATGCTAGTGGGTTTCATCTATTTACTATGGCAATGACAGGTCATGCAGAGGAAAGGGGTTCAACTACCGCAGCATGTAACAGTTGAATATTTGTTGTCCTAATGCAGTAAAAGAGAGCAGGAGTGAGAGAGTGCGATTGTATCGGAATGAACAAGGGGGTTTTGCTTACCTGGCACTCCTGAAGATGATATAGTTCTTCATCGGTGTCATCGAACTCAACGTCGGAACACGTCTATCGAGAGGGAACAACCACCGGAAACAGAGAAAGAACACAATCAATGCAATGCACATCCAAATGAATGATATGTCATGTTAAGGTACTGAATTGACCTAGTGCAACAGTTAGTCATATTCATTGAAGTGGAATTCAAACATATAGCAAATTCCAACTCCAAAACTAATTACCATTTATTTCATAATCATTAATTGTCCTATTCAGTGACGTTAACTTGTTCAAACATGCATGAAAATGCCGTATTAAGATTCTTTGGATTTTTCTGATAATTTTTCATATATGATTTATTTCGTTTGGAGTTATAGATTATTTTCTATGATTTTTAGTAGTTTGGGGTATTTTCTGAAATTTCCTATATAAGTATGAATCCAGTAAATAATTATTGCGTTAGCAGTGTGTCAGGGTGACGTCAGCTGGTCAGCGGGGTCGTCCAGGTCAAACCTGACGTGTGGGGTCCACACGTCAGTGACTTTATCAGGATCAACGTGTTTTTGCATGTGGGGTCTCAAAGCCACTTGGGAGCATGGGAAATGAAAAACAAGATTAACAGATGATGCCAGCCGCACACTACTTTTTAATATTTATTTTCAGTTGTGCTCTCCATAATGCAGTTGTGTATAGTGCATCATTCGAGATGCCTATCTTGTATCATTGCTAGTAGTTGCAAATGGCAATAATGCAAGGGTACAAGTTCCGTAACTGCCTACTAGCCTCGGATTTCAGATGCTACTCAACTTTATTATGTATATATCTTTTTAAAAACAAATCAAATAGTTTATTACTGTCAATTTTTTATGGAACACATAAAAACACACACAACTGTACATAGAACTAATTTCGTATCATATATTAGGATTGGCACCGAATATAATAAGTACTAGTTTTATGTGGACTAAGATATACTCCCTCTATTCAAAATACTTGAAGTTATAGGTTGGCCCTAAGTCAAAATTATTAATAAGGTTTGCTCGTAGTAAGGTGTTGCTCATCTTCTGGAGAAGCTGGTATGTGCATAATGAACTAGTTCATAAATAACCAGCGCCGACCATGGAAGATTCTGTTAATTTTGTGCAGAGGTATCTGGATGAATTGATTGGTGTGAAGTTGAACTCGGATGCTGACCCGGCAAAAGGCAAGCACGTTGTGTCATTTGATCGGCCACCTGGGCTAGTGGTAGCTCCACGACAACCAACTTTTGAACCAGTATGGCAGCCGCATGAAAATGGTTGGGTGAAGTTGAGCACTCACGGCTCCTTTTTGTCGAATACTGATGCTGGCGCTGGCATGATACTTCGAGATACCGGGGGCGTGATCATTTTTTTTTTGGCTTGCATAGCATTATTTTCCTGCAGGGACGCCATAGAAGCTGAATTATGTGCGATCATGGAAGGTCTATCTTTTGCCATTCAAAGAACTGAACTTCCCATTGCTGTCGAAACGGATTCAAGTATGGCGGTGTCTTTGATCTCCTATGATGAAGTAGATCGTTCAGTTTATGCCTCCTTGGTGAATGAACTAAGATTGCTGTCGCGTCTTAGGCAAACTTGTATTACTCATGTTTCTCGTTCTTAGATAAGGCAAGTGATAGTTTAGCTAGATTTGTTATAGTAAAAGGACGGACTATGACTTGGCTAGGGTCTGCACCTCATGAAGTCTTGGGAATTGCCCTTGATGACTGTAAATACATTGTGATTGAGCAATACAAGTATTTATCCCGCAAAGAAAATATTAGTTTGACAAGTTTGTAGAAAATACATCAACATCTGCAACACTACAGTAGCTTCATTAGAGACATCATAACATATATTTTTATAGCATATATATTTGATGTTGTAGATATTAGTAATCTTTTCTATAAAGTTGCGCGCACTTAAAGAAGTTTCACTTAGGACAATTTATAACTTTAGGTATTTTGAAACAGAGGGAATATATCATGATAAGTGTCAGTTTATGGTTGCCATGTTGTACCCATGACCTGGACGCATGGAATGAATGAGATTCCTTTGATGTCAACCTTACATTTGCAAGTGGTTATTTAGTAGTACATACTACTGGCTCCCTGGTTTTCAGCCAACTAAACCAACCCTTTATCCACGCTCAACCCACTTGTATTAATTTGAATATTGCAAGTCGTATTACTCATATAATAAACAGCTTCCCGCTATGAAGTACATTAATCGTAGTAATAAGCCATACTGAATTATACCAAGCAAGTAGGAATAGGATTACCTAATTTAATCATGTATTCATGTGAACTATAGGCCTCCATATGAAGTCATGGACATGTACTAATCACGCTTTACCGAAAAAAGTACTAATCATGCAAGGTTCTAATAACGTGCATGTCACAACTGCACAGATATAATAAAATGAAAAAAAACCTATATATCCAAATGAAGTTCGACTACAAGGTAAGTTAAATAAGGCAGTGAGATAAAATAGTAGCAATGTATAATAGCCTGCACAATAGCATGTTGTGGATGATATATTTTATACAGTTGTTTGTAAACAGTAAATACCATAAAATGCAGTTTCAAGAAATAAGAATTCATTTACTTACACGATAAAATTATATCTTATCTCATAAGAAACTAAACAATGATCAAGGTAAAATATATCTTTATTTTAGTCCGAATGGTGGTTGACAGGAGACCAAAGTAGCTCTTATTTCAGTCCGAATGGTAGAAAAAAATGTACTATCCATCTCCTAGAGATTATTTTTGAGAATCATTGAGATGTTATAATTGAGGCGATTGACGAACATTTTGCTCCATGCCATGAAATATTACAAAGATCTTATTGATCCAGTTCCTATCAATCTATTTTACTTGGACCCTGATATGTGGACTGATGCTGAGAAGCTCAATGGAGACGATAATGATCATTTCATTAGATACTTGGACCCTTATTGTAGAAGTAGGTAAAGAAGTAATTTTCTCTCTGGAATCTAACACAGCCCTGACAATATTCCTACTGAATCTTTTCAAAGTTGTTGGGACATAGCGAAACATGATGTTATACCCGGCTAACCCCTGTCCTGGTGATGCATCTAGCGTTGTTGGGGGCATGTGGAGGTCTGTCTCCAGCGGATCTTGTGGGATTTAGCCGGTATTTGTCTTCAGTGATTCTGCTTAGATTCGTTCTTCGTACGACTGCGTTTGTGTGTCTATGGATTGGATCTTTCTGATGTACTCTTATTTTCATTGGCAACGGTTGATGTTCTGGTGCGCTCGTCCTTTGGGGCCTTAGCCCACGACTTCCCAACTATCTACTGCAAGTCTACAACAAGGTCTGCTCGGCTCCGGTGAGGGAGGGGCTATGATGGCGGCATGACTTCCGCTTACTACAGTGCTTGTACTCATCGCTGGGTGGTCAACGGACATGAATGTAATGCTCATTACATTTGATGTTCTTTCTAATTAATACCGTGATGTTTGACGAGGGAGGGTGAGAGGCGGGCAGTGCCAGATATGAAAGAAAATGTATCAGGTGTAACTGAAATGGTAATCAGAGGAAGCCAGAGCGAGTGCTTGCCACCATCCGCCAGATTTTAGCAGACGTCGTCAACCATGTTTTGGGCCGAATATTCCAAGACGGTGGCTGCCCTTAGCCTGTCTGTCCCCGCAACCCAACGGGTGGAATGGCTGGCTGTAGGTAGCAAACCAAACACTTTCGCTCGCCCTAGTAATGTGCTTATCGATCGGCATGAGGAAACAACGAAATCCATACGGCAGCTTGCAGAACATGGGCTTTGTTTTCTTTATTCTCTTGTTCCAGGAGCCCTTTTTTTTTTGCGGAATTGTTCTAGAGACTTGAGACTCTCAAACTTGTTACGAAGATGGGATCAAAGCTTCTGGTGACTGTACACACCCATATTTTATGAGGCTCGTCGGCGTTCATGCATGTGGGGTCTCAGTTTTATAACGAAATAAATTAAGAGGCCTCATGAATTAATGTCACTTGACGTGCGTGGGGGATGCTCAAACAAGATGAACAGCTGTTGCCAGCATGCCAACTAATTTTATATTTCATTTTTTGATATATGTGCTCCATCATGTAGTTCCGTATAACATTTTTTGAACACAGCACATCGCAAACGCTCATATATATACATCATACACCCACCCATACGAAGGCGCGCACACACACCCTACCCTATTAGCAACTCCGAGAGACTGAGCCGACATATCATTTTGAGATTTTACAAAGTCACGTAGGCGCCTCGTAGTCGACGGGAACGTCTCCTCCCACTAAACACGCATCGCCGGAATTCCTGAAATAAATTCAAGACAAATGCGAGTATTAGGACTTGAACCCTGGTAGGCTGGGGATACCATTGTCCACCTAACCATCCCACCGCAGGTTGGTTCGCAGTTGTGTACAACAATTGAAATGCATTTTTTCATGAAAAAGAAAAGACATTTGAAATTCATGCTAGGTCTTGCACTTCTAGTTGCTGCAAATGGCAATAATCTTATTCTTCTTTTCTTTTCCGTTTCAGCAGTTGGTGTTGCAATAAAAGCTCCCCAACTTGCGTGTTTTTCTTTTCTCTTGAGATCTGCGCTGAGTAGTTTTGTGGACTTTGGGACCACTGATCAACAACTGGGTCTTGCAAATATTGAACTACTGACCACTGATCAACAGCTGCGTGTGTACTGACTCTAGTATGATAGAGGCTGCGAAGACAAGATTAGATCGGGCTGGGTGAGCGAAGACTTTTTCTCGATAAAATGATGCTTTTTGATTACTTATAATGTACAAGACGTTCTAGATAACTATAAAGTGGTAGTAGCATTAAGTGGATATACAAACATAATAAGTACATAACGGCTTATGCATATCTTGGATGTGCACAGCCAAGACTAATGCATGGCAATACGAAATCAATCATTAGATGCGTCATGAATTTAATTTCATATTGTATAATTTTAGTATTGTAAATGTCATTATTTTTCATATAAATATGGTCAAACTTTACAAAGTTTGACTTCAGACAAATCTTATATGTGGAGTAAAAAGAAACTAGGGAGTACGAGACTGGAGCTTTGACTGGGCGGAGAAGAAGAAAAAAAAGTCTGGCTAAGCGAAGACTAACTTGTGTCTTTTTTTTAATCATGTTTCATGTGACTATGTGAACAGTGGGTGTATATATCATCGAGTCATAGAGCATATGGGCTGATCCGTCTGTTAGGACTACTAATCTCTTCTTGCCCCACCTCGAGTTTCCTGGTCTTGCCCTTGCAGCAAAAGGGTGGATCCTCGCATCGATCTATGGCTTCTCGGGCACCCATGTAAGTTGCTGCTCCCTCTTGCATTCCTATTTAAGAGAGACGGGATTGCCACTTTTCTTTAGACGCATCATTTAATTTAGTTAAGGAAAGAAAATGATGTCTAGTACGTAGTGCTATATTTTTTGTGCTTTTTACCACCATGCACTATTAGGAGAATCCCATGGATCTTTTTTGGAAAGGCTATGATAGAACATCCCTTAGTTTGCTGTATGTATGAACCTAATGACATTGTTGGTTTGATATGGTCATGGCGAGGCTGGTGGTTCTCCCTTTCGACCTTTAGTACTGTTGATCTTATTCCTCGCTGGTCTGACCACAAACCTGTGGTTGGACAACTAGTCTTGTGACTGTGTGTGCAGTGTCGCCAACGATCATGATGTAGTGCCTTTATCTTTGTATTTACTCAATGGAGCCATATAGTTGGTCTGAAGAACAATGTGTTTACGGTTTAATTAATGAATACAGAGCATAAGATGATTAGGATTAGCCTCAAGGTTGAGCTTCAAGGTATTTATATCATTCTAAAAAACGATTGACATTCACCATTATGATCAGTTTCAGTCGACCCGTCCATTTTCCAATGACAAAACATCAATCTTCCTCGTCTCTCCCCTCTCCGTAAATACTCCTCTCACCATCCAAACTCATGTCTTCTCTCATGCGTCCGTCCATAATTGCTCTCTCCACCTCGGCGCTCCCTTCGAGGATGGAAGAGGACTCTTCCCAGTTGCTCTGTTTGTCGTAAACATGGTAGCTTTGTTGCCTCCTGATTCTGGCGCTACATAGAGGATGGGACTCTGGAGAGCCACGACACCGGGTCTTGCCATACTTTATTTAGATGTCTTGTTGGGCCGATCGTCAAAGTTTCTTTACCCTTCAAAACATGTAAAACATGATCAGTCTTGCTAAATCTCGGTCGGCCCTATATTTTCAGTTTTGGAAAGCATGGGGGATCCAAGGGGTGCAAATTTTTCTTTTCAGTTTTTTCTTTTTTCTTTCTTATTACATGTTATGTCACTTGATTAAGACTTGGTTAAATCTTAGTCGACTGAGACTTAGCCACACCCGAACATATATTTAGAAACTTATAGAGTCATAACGTCGTATTAAATTTCGTCGCATTTTTTTGGGACATGTACTTATATTCGTCATTATATCAACTCTAGTGTATTTAGTGGAGAAATCATGCCGGGAAGGTTGGAGCTGCTTGTTGCGCTTTGGAAAGCATGGGGGATCCAAGGGGTGGTGCTGCTGAGCTTCACATTGCAAGTCATGCTCCTTGTAATGGCTGATATCCGTCGGCGCAACGGGTCTTTCATGTTGAAGGCCATCATTTGGTCAGCATATGTTACGGCCGACCCAACGGCGATGTATACCCTTGGCCACATGTCCGTGATGGTCACATCGCCTGAGCACAACCTTATGGCACTCTGGGCACCACTGTTGCTTGTGCACCTTGGTGGACAAGACAACATCACGGCCTACGTCATCGAAGACAACCGGCTCTGGATGCGCCACCTGCAATATTTTCTTTCACAGGTCGTGGCAGCTACATATGTTATGTACGAGTCTTCCATACTTGGCCGTAACACCTTGCTCCGGCCAGCCACAATCCTCTTGTTTGTGGTTGGTATCCTCAAGTATGGAGAAAGAATATGGGCACTGATGTGCGCCAACAACTGCGCCAGTAGTAGCCTATCCGCCACAAACTACAAAGATTTTCGCCAGGTGTCTGAGGAGCAGCCTGGCACTTTGTCCAAAGAAGCTACAAGCCCAAGAGATGAGGAAGACCTAGCAAGGGAACCGGGGCGTGGCCCTATTCGTCTAAAAGACGAGGAAGACCTACAGTTCCAAGCATACATGATGTTGGACGTCCCCAAACAAATGTTCGAGGGGCCGACACGGTATGTGAAAATGAACAATGCCTTCCATTGTGAAGGAGAGGATATATCCAAGATGGTCGGAATGCAGCTCTCCATGATGTACGAAATTCTATACAGCAAGGCTGCTGTAGTGCACACTTGGTACGGCCGGTGCATCCGTGTCATCTCGCTTCTGGCCACCATTGCCGCATTCCTGTTGTTCCATGCATCAAGTGACAAATTGCATGGTGGTTACAGCAGAGTAGATGTTATTGTCACCTATGTCCTTCTAGCTGGTGCTGTTGTCCTGGAGATCACGTCCATGCTCAGGACCATTTTCTCCACTTGGACATGTGTGCTTCTCCAACAACTGGGGTGGCGTCGGCTTTCCGGTGTGCTCCAATTTCTTGCCCGGCCCATCAGATTGGTGGTCCATACAAGGTTCTGGTCGGGATCCATGAGGCAGAACAGCTTGTTTAGGACCTGCTATCGGGCTAGGAACAATCCAATGAGCAAAATCGCCAGATGCATGGGAAGGGGGGACTGGTGGGACTCCATAGTCAACTCCTCGTCCACCTATGTCCCGAGAATAATCATTGAGTTAGTGGTGGAAGTAGTGTCTGCAAGTGAGGGCATCCCTGAAGAGAGCCCATATCACATCAGAAACTCAAGGGGTCGGCAGACGTTACAGAGATGTGGCATGCATGAGGACCTGGAATGGACATGGACAGTTGAGTTGGAGCTGGATGAGAGCATCATCGTATGGAACATCGCCACTGAATTATACACATTTTGGTGGCGTAAGAATAGGTATTCAGATACTTTTGATGAGTCAAGAGAAAGACCCGACATACTCTCCCGTTACATGTTTTACCTGCTTGCCACACGCCCCTACATGCTCCCTTACCCTGTTAGCCGCCAGAAGTATGTCCAGTTGTGCTATGATTTGATCACCGCGCACAAGGACGTACTTTCTGCACTTCGTAAGGAAGTATGCGACACCGGATTTGATCCAGCCAACTCATTTCCGGCTGAAGCTGAAGTAATTGAAATCGACAATAAAATGCTAAGCAGTGGATGGCGGCTAGCCCTAAAGCTGATCAGCACCGACATGGGGTCAGAGGATTGTCATGGCACCTTCAAGATGATCTCTAAAGTTTGGGCGGAGATGCTATGTTACACAGCCTATCGGTGCAACGAGAACTATCATGCCAAACACCTGAGCAACGGTGGTGAGATCCTGACCTCCATTGCCCTTTTAATGTTGTACATGTCAAGGAAAAGGTCGCCGCTACCATAGACTCCTGTGTAATACTACTAGTTATATTGTGATTGTCCATTTCCTTCTTGTGTGGTTGTTCATCGATGGATGGCTTCAGTAATAATCTGTCACAAATTAAGTATGTGTATCGTGGTTGTTTGAATTAATCACCATGTATGCGGCTGTGTCCGCGTAGGATTCGAGTTGTGCACGAGTGTGTAGTCTGTACTGCTACTTGTAGCCCCTAGCAACAAGCCTGTAATCAATCCCGTGATCAGAAATATAGTACTACAAATTACAACTTAAAGGCAAGAGGCATGCTATTTGCCTTTGGCCGTAGATTGTTTTGTAGCATGTTGTGGGCGTGAGTTCTCCGCAATCGATCAAAGCAACTTGCGTATCTAACCGGACAAAGCATCGATCAACTAGTTTTGTATACGGAGTTAGCTACTCCCTCCACGGACCAATTAACCTCCTTGCAGCCTTGGCTATATATAGCTTCGCCTGCGGGCAGTCTACGGCCGAAAATTACTGCACGAGATTGCCGAGTTCTAAAGTTACTTAGCGAGATTGCTGAGTTGGGTCCCATCAGCAGATCCGGCCTACTCCAACAAGCGGTGTCAACCTGAGTCTCTCTCTCGAAACAGGCTTTCGCCCCACTTTATATATAAAGCAATAATCATATAGAGTACACGGCCGAATGATACAAGGGGATGAGATGACCCTCAAATAATGCCGATCTCACGATAACCAGATCACACAGAACGCACGCGACTATGCTACTGACATAGAGTATAGGAGCAACTAAAAGCAACCCCGCACTAAGCCCTATAACACCTAAGCTCCAGAACAATGCCCCCAGGAGGAAAAATGGCGCAAAGCGACGTCGTTGCCAAGTCTACGACAGACAAAGGTTTTCACTCAGAATCCGGACACGAGGAGCACCACAACAACGTCTTCAAGAAGATAACGGCGCCTGCAAGCGTCGTCGTCGTCGGCTACAAAGGGCAAAGTTCTCACTCGGCAGCGCCCCTGCGTCACCACGAGGTCTCCAAGGCCAGCGCGAAGAGCACATAACTTTCAGATCCAGACCAGTCGGGGCACCGCCACCGTCAGATACAAAAAGCTCACCCGAGCCACCCACTGCCCCACCTCTTGAATACCCATTTGCACCCTATAGGTTTGCACCCATAAGGACGATCAGTTATCTCCCAAGTTTCATTTGCCAAGATAGAATCCATCTCACTATGGACCGCTTCCTTCCAGTAGTCAGCATCTTCAGATGCATAGGACTCTGAAATAGAACTGGGAGTGTCATCTATGAGATACACAAGAAAATAATCACCAAAGGACTTTGCAGTCCTCTGTCTCTTGCTGCTAGTAGGAACTTCATTATTCTCCTTCACAGGACCTTCAAAGTGTTCCATCGAAATGGCAGGTTCAGTAATTGTAACTGGTTCCTGATTCGATGAACTAGGTATCTCCTGATTAGATGAGGTAGCCATATCCTTCATGGGAAAGATATGTTTAAAGAAAGTCGCATCATTCGACTCCATGATCGTACCGACATGCATGTCAGGTACCTCAGATTTTACAACCAAGAATCTATAACCAATACTATGAAAAGCATATCCCAGTAAAACACAATCCATAGTTTTTGGTCCCAGCTTCTGCTTCTTTGGAATTGGCATATTGACTTTCGCCAAACAACCCCAGGTTCGTAGATAAGAGAGCTTTAACCTTTTCTTCTCTCATTCCTCGAATGGAGTTATCTCCTTGTTCTTTGTGGGAACTCGGTTTAGGACATGACATGCAGTCAATATCACCTCCCCCACCATGCTTTTCTGGTGCCCACACGTCCTCCTTTTTCATTTATCTGATCAATTTAAATAGTCTGTACAACTGACTCCACACCAGGTCATTAACTCACGCACGCACACACGAGGCAGGCCGGCACACTCGGCCGTTAACCAACTAACCCATATATGATGCTAATCACTAAGGGCATGTAGAAGTGAGCGCCAGGATTAGTATCCTACTCAATCAGCAGTTAGACGGACAAATCCTGGCGTCTAAGCCGGCATCGATGCCAAAGCTGGAGGCGAGCGCTAGCTTTTTTTCCCTTCCTCCGTATGAGTTGAAACATTTTGGGCAAGTGATCCCTAAGCATCCACTATTAGCGCGTGCCGTTGGAAGGGAAGCGCTAGATCCCTGTGCTATTTTTTTTTCTATCGTAAGCGCCGCTGCTAGCGTCTCCCATTGCAGATGCCCGTACATACACGTCTATGCCCGGTCCGGCCCTTGCGCAACCGCTACTTATAATGGCCAAAGGACAGGCCACCCCAACATGCATGCAGCTAACTGCGAGACCATCACTTGCCTTCAACTTGATCATGAAGTACTATAGCCCGCCAGCTTCAGCATCCGCCGCCCCTTGCCGCTTCTCAAGGCATCGCCGTATCACACAACACCATCGACATCTAACCATGCTTGCTGCATCGCACGGCAACCCGACATCTCACCTCCTTCGCGCGCCTCCGCTAAAACTTGTCGCTCAATGGGAGGGCCAGTTGCCTTCTGAATGCTCTGGAAGCCGCCATGGAGATGGTGCTTGACCGGAGAGAACGGGTAGTCTGGAGCTCGCATATCGAGTCGGAGCTTATCAGTGATGGTTATATTGGCGCCATGGCGCTGGCGCATGCATTTGCCATCGCTTCTTCCGGTCGAAGGGCGACCGACCCTCTTTCCTCGCCGCCGTTGTGCCATTAGGTAGGCAATTTCTGCTTCAGTTTGAAGGCCATGGCTGCTGCGATGGCATCCTCGGCATCCCAAGTGGTTGTGTCGCCGGCGATGATGAGGACAGATTTGACCGGAGGCAATGGACCCAATTGCAATTTAGTCTTCCAGTCTGGGGTCCTCTTCACAAAGTTCAGGAAGTAGTTTGTTATTTCCTACTTCTTGGAGGTCCTGTTTGTAAAAGGTGCTCTATGCTTTGACGTCCCAGGATCCTACTGCTGTTCAAAGAAAAAAACTAAATCTTCTTCGCCCAAATCGACATCGAAGCGTTGACGCCCACCCATGGACTCCATGATCGTACCGACATGCATGTCAGGTACCTTAGATTTTACAACCAAGAATCTATAACCAATGCTATGAAAAGCATATCCCAGGAAAACACAATCCACAGTTGTTGGTCCCAGCTACCGCTTCTTTGGAATTGGCATATTGACTTTCGCCAAACAACCCCAGGTTCGTAGATAAGAGAGCTTTAACCTTTTCTTCTCTCATTCCTCGAATGGAGTTATCTCCTTGTTCTTTGTGGGAACTCGGTTTAGGACATGACATGCAGTCAATTTCACCTCCCCCCACCATGCTTTGGAGAGACCCGACGTGTCTAACATGGCGTTAACCAAATCTGTTAGAGTACGGTTCTTTCTTCCGGCCACCCCATTTGACTGAGGTGAATAGGGAGGCTTCCTCTCATGGATTATACCATGTTCCGCACAAAAGGAATCAAATTCATTTGAGAAATACTCTCCACCACGATCGGACCTAAGCCTCTTGATCTTTCGATCAAGTTGGTTTTCCGCTTCAGCATTATAGATCTTGAAGTAGTTCAAAGCCTCATCCTTAGATTTCAGAAGATACACATGACAGTATCTAGTGGAGTCATCAATTAACGTCATAAAATACTTCTTTCCACCTTTTGTTAAAACACCATTCATTTCACATAGATCTGAATGTATGAGCTCTAGTGGTGCAAGATTTCTCGTTTCCGCAGTCACATGAGACTTACGAGGTTGCTTAGCTTGCACACAGACTTGACACTTAGATCCCTTGACAGTGGTGAAACTAGGGATTAAGTTTAACTTCGCTAGTCGCGACATGCAACCAAAGTTAACATGATAGAGACGTGAATGCCACACATTTGATTCACTATTGTTGCAAACATGATTAGCAACTTTATTGCAAACGTCTGATAAGGATAAACGAAACAGGCCTCCTGACTCATAGCCTTTACCAACAAAGGTTCCATACTTGGATATTACTAATTTATTCGACTCAAAGATAACCTTGTAGCCATCTCTACACAGAAGAGATCCGCTAACAAGATTTTTATTGACGGAGGGGACATAATGCACGTTCTTCAGCCACACGATCCTCCCCGAAGTAAACTTCGGATCGACCGTGCCAACACCATGAACAGAAGCACTTGAACCGTTGCCCATCAGCACGGTGGAAGTCCCTGCGGTCTGATAAGATGAAAACATGGAAATATCACAGCATACATGCACATTAGCACCCATTTCAATTAACCAATCAGGAGAATGACATACTGAAAGAATAGTGGGAAATATACCATACCCAGCATCCTTCATGTCAGTGTCTCCAATGACAACATTAGCGGTCTTGCCGCCTTTCCCAAGATGACGCTTGTCATAGCGATTAGGGAAACTAGGAGCCCAATGATCAGGATCTCCACACACATGACAAACACCTTTCTTCTTGTCATTCTTTTTCTTGAAGTTCGTGTGCTGTACAGCCTTGTTCTTCCCATCAAACTTTGCTTTACCATCAAACTTGCCCTTGTTCTTGAACTTGTGGAGCTGGAAGTTCTTCTTCTGTACCAGATTGGCACTAGAACCTCCCTCAATACCTCAAGAACGATTGTCCTTTGCTCTCGCCTTTTCTTCCACATCAAGAGTACCAATGAGATCCAGAACGGAAAACTCCTGCCTCTTATGCTTTAGTAAGGTAGCAAAGTTCCTCCACGTAGGAGGAAGCTTAGTGATGATACCTCGGCAATGAACTTGTCCGGTAGGATACAATTGAAGTGCTCAAGTTCTCTAGCAAATGACTGTATCTCATGAGCTTGCTCAACCATGGAGCGTTCTTCAGTCATCCTGTAATCATAGAATTGCTCCATGATGTACAGCTTAGTGCCAGCATCCGAGACCCCAAACTTTGCCTCGAGTGCATCCCACATAACTTTTCCATTATCAATTGACGCATAAGCATCAACTATGTTCTCACCAAGAACACTCAAGAGAGCAGCCTTAAACAAGGTATCCATTTTCTGAAAGCTTGTGCCTGTTGAGCATCATGCTCTCCTTCAGGTTTGCCAAGAGTGGCGTCATAGCAGCTCATGGTTTGAAACCACAGAACGGCTCTCACGCGCCACCTCTTATAGTGGATACCCTTAAACATAGGAGGTCTCATGAAAGCAGCAAAACAACTCGGGGTAAATTGCCTATAATAAGGTTTTTGGATTGTTGGAAATATGAGCAATTTACCATATGATTTTATTAATGGAAATACTAGATAAATTACTAAAATAGCAGAGATAAAGCAAGTCATGCGATCTGACAGAGAGAAGGTAAATAACATCTGCAAATATGAACTAGAATCGAACATATCTAGAGCAGAGATTAGAACAAGAAATTGTGACAGGACCTCTAACAGAAAAAGCAAGAACACGTACGGGATAACAGCAGCAACAGTAGCACTGGACTTGGGGTCGGTGTCTTCGATTGCCATGTCGTCGAGGAGGTTGTCGACGTCGGGGAAGAAGTCGTCGGAGTCCGGGGCGTCCGTGACGAAGAAGTCAATAGTCGCGTTGAGCGCTCCCCAAAAACCTTATCACCCTTCTCCCGTACATGACTCAAAGAGGTGCGGTTTTGAAGGCCTACTATCTCGACCTACGGTGCACGCCGCAAGCCAGGATGGGGAAGATCGTAGCAGCAGCACAGTGCTCAGGAACTTTTGTGGCGACGGGAAGAGGATCTTCTGGTGTGTCTCTCTGGAGAAGAGCGACCTCCCTATTATAGGCGCAGGAGAAGAAGGCGAGAGGCTGCGCCGGGAGCTGAACGGAACGAGGGAGACGAAACGAACAAGCAGCAGCTGATAACCCACAAGTATAGGGGATCGCAACAGTTTTCGAGGATGGAGTATTCGAGCCAAATTTATTGATTCGACACAAGGGGAGCCAAAGAATATTCTCAAGTATTAGCAGTTGAGTTGTCAATTCAACCACACCTGGATAACTTAGTATCTGCAGCAAAGTATTTAGTAGCAAAGTAGTATGGAAGTAACGGTAACGGCAGCAAAAGTAATAGTAGCAGTTTTGTAGTAATTGTAATAGTAGCAACGGTAAAGTAAATAAGCAAAGCACAATATGTGAAAAGCTCTTAGGCATTGGATCAGTGATGGATAATTATGTCGGATGCGATTCCTCATGTAATAGTTATAACATAGGGTGACACAGAACTAGCTCCAGTTCATCAATGTAATGTAGGCATGTATTCCGAATATAGTCATACGTGCTTATGGAAAAGAACTTGCATGACATCTTCTGTCCTACCCTCCCGTGGCAGCGGGGTCCTAATGGAAACTAAGAGATATTAAGGCCTCCTTTTAATAGAGTACCGGACCAAAGCATTAGCACTTGGTGAATACATGAACTCCTCAAACTACGGTCATCACCGAGAAGTATCCCGATTATTGTCACTTCGGGGTTGTCGGATCATAACGCATAATGGGTGACTATATACTTGCAAGATAGGATCAAGAACTCACATATATTCCTGAAAACATAATAGGTTCAGATCTAAAATCATGGCACTCGGGCCCTAGTGACAAGCATTAAGCATAGCAAAGTCATAGCAACGTCAATCTCAGAACATAGTGGATACTAGGGATCAAACCCTAACAAAACTAACTTGATTACATGGTAAATCTCATCCAACCCATCACTGTCCAACAAGCCTACGATGGAATTACTCATGCACGGCGGTGAGCATCATGAAATTGGTAATGGAGGATGGTTGAAGATGACGACGGCGACGAATCCCCCTCTCCGGAGCCCCGAACGGACTCCAGATCAGCCCTCCCGAGAGAGATTAGGGCTTGGCGGCGGCTCCGTATTGTAAAACGCGATGAAACTTTCTCTCTGATTTTTTTCTCCACGAAAGCAAATATATGGAGTGGGAGTTGAGGTCAGTGGATGTCCAGGGAGCCCACAAGGCAGGGGGCGTGCCCCCCACCCCCGTGGACAGGGTGTGGGCCCCCTGACGCTGATTCTTTTGCCATTATTTTTTGTTAATTCTGAAAAGTTGCTCCGTGGATTTTCAGGTTATTCCGAGAACTTTTATTGCTGCACAAAAATAACAACATGGCAATTCTGCTGAAAACAGCGTCAGTCCGGGTTAGTTTCATTCAAATCATGCAAGTTAGAGTCCAAAACAAAGGCAAAAGTGTTTGGAAAAGTAGATACGACGGAGACGTATCAACTCCCCCAAGCTTAAATCTTTGCTTGTCCTCAAGCAATTCAGTTGACAAAGTGAAATTGATAAAGAAAAACTTTTACAAACTCTGTTTGCTCTTGTTGTTGCAAATATGTAAAGCCAACATTCAAGTTTTCAGCAAAGATTATGAACTAACCATATTCACAATAACACTTAGGTCTCATGTTTGCTCATATCAATGACATAATCAACTAGCGAGCAATAATAATAAATCTCGGATGACAACACTTTCTCAAAACAATCATAATATGATATAACAAGATGGTATCTCGCTAGCCCTTTCTGAGACCGCAAAACATAAATGCAGAGCACCTTTAAAGATCAAGGACTGACTAAACATTGTAATTCATGGTAAAAGAGATCCAGTCATAGTCATACCCAATATAAACTAATAGTAATGCATGCAAATGACAGCGGTGCTCTCCAGCGGGTGCTTTTTAATAAGAGGGTGATGACTCAACATAAAAGTAAATAGATACGCCCTTCGCAGAGGGAAGCAGAGATTTGTAGAGGTGCCAGAGCTCGATTTTGAAATAGAGATGAATAACATTTTGAGCGGTATACTTTCGCTGTCAACGTAACAACTATGAGATCTCGATATCTTCCATGCTATACACATTATAGGCGGTTCCCAAACAGAATGGTAAAGTTTATACTCCCCCACCACCAACAAGCATCAATCCATGGCTTGCCCGAAACAACGGGTGCCTCCAACTAGCAACAATCCTGGGGAAGTTTTGTTTAATTATTTTGATTTGATTTGAGCATGGGACTGGGCATCCCGGCGACCAGCCATTTTCTCGTGAATGAGGATCGGAGTCCACTCCTCTTGAGAATAACCCGCCTAACATGGAAGATACAGACAGCCCTAGTTGATACATATGAGCTGTTCGAGCATACAAAACAGAATTTCATTTGAAGGTTTGGAGTTTGGCACATACAAATTTACTTGGAACGGCAGGTAGATACCGCATATAGGAAGGTATGGTGTACTCATATGGAATAACTTTGGGGTTTATGGAGTTTGGATACATGATACGTCTCCAACGTATCTATAATTTATGAAGCATTCATGCTATTTTATTATCTGTTTTGAATGTTTATGGGCTTTATTATACACTTTTATATTATTTTTGGGACTAACCTATTAACCGGAGGCCCAGCCCATATTGTTGTTTTCTTGCCTATTTCAGTGTTTCGAAGAAAAGGAATATCAAACGGAGTCCAAACGGAATGAAACCTTCAGGAGCATGATTTTTGGAACGAACGTGATCCAGGAGACTTGGAGTTGAAGTCAAGGAAGCTTCGAGGTGGCCACGAGAGGGGGGCACGCATCCCCCCTACTAGGCGCGCCCCCCTGTCTCGTGGGCCCCTCGTGGCTCCCCGACCGACTTCTTTCGCCTATATATTCCCTTATACCCTAAAACCATCGGAACGAACAATAGATCGGGAGTTTCGCCACCGCAAGCCTCTGTAGCCACCAAAAACCTCTCGGGAACCGATTCCGGCACCCTGCCGGAGGAGGGATCCCTCACCGGTGGCCATCTTCATCATCCCGGCACTCTCCATGACGAGGAGGGAGTAGTTCACCCTCGGGGTTGAGGGTATGTACAAGTAGCTATGTGTTTGATCTCTCTCTCTCGTGTTCTTGACTTCGCACGATCTTGATGTATCGCGAGCTGTGCTATTGTAGTTGGATCTTATGATGTTTCTCCCCCTCTACTCTCTTGTAACGGATTGAGTTTTCCCTTTGAAATTATCTTATCGGATTGAGTCTTTAAGGATTTGAGAACACTTGATGTATGTCTTGCCGTGCTTATCTGTGGTGACAATGGGATATTCATGTGATCTACTTGATGTATGTTTTGGTGATCAACTTGCGGGTTCCCCTTGTGAACTTATGCATAGGGGTTGGCACACGTTTTCGTCTTGACTCTCCGGTAGAAACTTTGGGGCACTCTTTGAAGTTTTTTGTGTTGGTTGAATAGATGAATCTGAGATTGTGTGATGCATATCGTATAATCATGCCCACGAAAACTTGAGGTGACAATGGAGTATCTAGGTGACATTAGGGTTTTGGTTGATTTGTGTCTTAAGGTGTTATTCTAGTACGAACTCTATGATAGATTGAACGGAAAGAATAGCTTCGTGTTATTTTACTACAGACCCTTGAATAGATTGAGCAGAAAGGATAACTTTGAGGTGGTTTCGTACCCTACCATAATCTCTTCGTTTGTTCTCCGCTATTAGTGGCTTTGGAGTGACTCTTTGTTGCATGTTGAGGGATAGTTATATGATCCAATTATGTTATTATAGTTGAGAGAACTTGCACTAGTGAAAGTATGAACCCTAGGCCTTGTTTCCAAGCATTGCAATACCGTTTACACTCACTTTTATCACTAGTTACCTTGCTGTTTTTATAATTTCAGATTACAAATACCTATATCTACCATCCATATTGCACTTGTATCACCATCTCTTCGCCGAACTAGTGCACCTATACAATTTACCATTGTATTGGGTGTGTTGGGGACACAAGAGACTCTTTGTTATTTGGTTGCAGGGTTGCTTGAGAGAGACCATCTTCATCCTACGCCTCCCACGGATTGATAAACCTTAGGTCATCCACTTGAGGGAAATTTGCTACTGTCCTACAAACCTCTGCACTTGGAGGCCCAACAACGTCTACAAGAAGAAGGTTGTGTAGTAGACATCAATGTACAAGCAGTATTCCCGCTTAGTACAGGTGAAGGTTAGCAAGAGACTGGGAAGCGACCAACCGAGAGAGCGACATCAGTCATGAACATGCATTAAAATTAATCAACACTGAGTGCAAGCATGAGTAGGATATAATCCACCATGAACATAAATATCGTGAAGGCTATGTTGATTTTGTTTCAACTACATGCGTGAACATGTGCCAAGTCAAGTCACTCGAATCATTCAAAGGAGGATACCACCCTATCATACCACATCACAACCATTTTAATAGCATATTGGCACGCAAGGTAAACCATTATAAGCTCCTAGCTAATTAAGCATGGCATAAGCAACTATAATCTCTAATTGTCATTGCAAACATGTTTGTTCATAATAGGCTGAATCAGGGACGATGAACTCATCATATTTACAAAAACAAGAGAGGTCGAGTTCATACCAGCTTCTCTCATCTCAATCAGTCCATCATACATCGTCATTATTGCCTTTCACTTGCACGGCCGAACGGTGTGGATAATAATAATAGTGCACGTGCATTTGACTAAGCTGGAATCTGCAAAGCATTCAACTCAAGGGAGAAGACAAGATAATATGGGCTCTAAGTTAAATCAACAAGCATGCATATGAGAGCCACTAAACATTTTCATTATGGTCTTCTCCTCTCGACCCCCAAAGGAAAGAAAAGAAATAAAACTATTTACACGGGAAAGCTCCCAACAAGCAAAAGAAGAACGAGAAATCTTTTTGGGTTTTCTTTTAATTACTACTAAAAGCATGGAAATTAAACTAACTAATTTTTTTGTTTTTTCTTAAGGTTTATCAAACACACAAGAAGAAAGCTAGAAAAGGAAATAAACTAGCATGGATAGTACAATGAAAGAGTATGAGCACCGACAACTAGAATGAATGTGTGAGCATGAATGTAATATTAGTGAGAAGTACGTACTCCCCAAGCTTAGGCTTTTGGCCTAAGTTGGTCTATGCCCATGGATCGCGGCTACTCTCCCCGGTGTACTGAGGAGTATCATCGTACTGCCACTGGCTGGCGATCTCCTCCGGATCCCACTGATAAGATGATGGACGATAAGGGTCAAGTGGTGGTTCCGGCTCGGGCTCTGGGGCTGATGTTTGGCCCCGGTATGCATAAACGGCCTCCGGCAAGACGAGGTAATGGCCTGCAGTTAAATCAAACAAAGAGGGTGCATGCAAGATAATAGTCTCACTGTGTTTCTTATGAAATCTCAAATTATACAAAAGCGTCTTATCATCATTTTGAACAATAAACTCATGTGTTACCATGCTCTTATAGTCTAGAAAGGTAGGGGGCGGCAGTTTTTCCTCTTTCTCAAAATGCCTAATAGGTATCCTGAAATGTTTAGCAAGGCGTGCAGCATAGATACCTCCAAGGATGGGGACCTTTGTACGGTTCAGGCTTAATCGTTTAGCAATAATAGCGCCCATACTAACAGAGTTGTCACGAAATAAAGCATGGAACAAAATAATAATATCAGGAACACTAAGGTTTCCACAGTTTCTGCGACCAATTACGCATCGACTAGCAAATATCGCAAAGTAGCGTAAAACAGGAAAATGTATGCTAGTAATTCTTGCATCGGAAACCTTCCTCATTTCCCCTACAGTAATAGTATCAATAAATCCATCCACATCTTTATGATGTGGTTCCTCTAAGCTGCCCCCGAAAGGTATCTTGCAAACTGTGCAAAATTCATATAGTGACATCTCCCTAGCCACATCATATAAATGAAACGCTGCTGAAGGAGGTGATTTCTTAGGATAAAAGTAGAAGTTATTGGTGAGTAAGAGATACTGTTCAGCCTGGTCATGGAGGAAGTCGGTGAGGCCCGCATTATCAGCCAAAGAATAGAAGTCATCATAAATCCCAGCTGCTCTCAAGAAATCATCACAAGGCCATTCACACGGCCGTATTTCCGCCACACGGGGAGATTATACTTGGCCTTTTCATTCTCCTTAGCTTGCTTATCCTTAGAGTCTTGGCTAGAAGAGCCCCTCAAAAATCTCTTAATCATTTCCTAAAAATTTCTGAAAGTTTTAGTAACTCAAATTAAAAGTGAACCAAACTAGCAGAGATTGATAGCAACTACTCCCACAAGTGCCTAGAGCCTATATCATGCATTAGAATTACTTGGGACCATATAAATTTGACATGCAAGCTCAAGAACAGGGTCACCTAGGCAGCAAAAAGTTGCAATGAATAAAGCACTAGAACAAAAACTAATTGGACCATTGGAGGAGTCACATACCAAGGAACAATCTCCCAAAGCAGTTTTGTGAATGGAGCTTTGAGCAAGGAGATCGAAAATTGCAGAAAAATGAGCTAGAACTCGTGCTTGAGGCTGATGGTGATTTTTTTGGGAGGAAGAAGAAGTGTGTGGGTGCAGGAATAAGTGGAGGGGGGCCACCGTGGGCCCACGAGGCAGGGGGGCGCGCCCTGGACCCTCGTGGCCAAGTGCCAGCTCCCCCTATTGTGTTCTTAGTGCCAAATATTCTCAAATATTCCAGAAAAAATCATACTAAATTTGCAGGGCATTTGGAGAGCTTTTATTTTCGAGTATTTTTTTATTGCATGGATAATTCAGAAAACAGACAGAAAATACTATTTTTACTTTATTTAATCTAAATAACAGAAAGTAAAAGGAGGGTAAAGAAGGTTGTGCCTTCTAACTTCATCCATCTCATGATCATCAAAAGGAATACACTAACAAGGTTGATCAAGTCTTGTTAACGAACTCATTCCAAATAACATGGAACCGGAGAAATTTCGAATAACACTAGGTTACCTCAACGGGGATATGAACATCCCCAATAATAAGAATATCACATTTCTTCTTGTCAGTAGGAGGAGGAAATTCAAAACCTCCAACAATGATAGTTGGAATTTCTCCAATAGAATTGATACTGTGAACTTGAGGTTGTTTCCTCGGAAAGTGTACCGTATGCTCATTACCATTAATATGAAAAGTGACATTGCTTTTGTTGCAATCAATAACAGCCCCTGCAGTATTCAAAAAGGGTCTACCAAGGATAATCGACATACTATCGTACTCGGGAATATCAAGAATAACTAAGTCCGTTAAGATAGTGACATTTGCAACCACAACAGGCACATCCTCACAAATACCGACAGGTATAGCAGTTGATTTATCAGCCATTTGCAAAGATATTTCAGTAGGTGTCAACTTATTCAATTCAAGTCTACGATATGAAGAGAGAGGCATAACACTAACACCGGCTCCAAGATCACATAAAGCAGTTTTAACATAGTTTCTTTTAATGGAGCATGGTATAGTTGGTACTCCTGGGTCTCGAAGTTTCTTAGGTATTCCACCTTTAAAAGTATAATTAGCAAGCATGGTGGAAATTTTAGCTTCCGGTTTCTTTCTTTTATTTGTAATAATATATGCCATGTATTTACCATAAGGATTCACTTTAAGCATATCGGTTAAGCGCATACGTAAGAAGATAGATCTAATCATTTCAGCAAAGCGCTCAAAATCCTCATCATCCTTTTTCTTGGATGGCTTAGGAGGAAAAGGCATGGGTTTCTGAACCCATGGTTCTCTTTCTTTACCGTGCTTCCTAGCAACGAAATCTCTCTTATCATAACGTTGATTCTTTGATTGTGGGTTATCAAGATCAACAACAGGTTCAATCTCTACATCATTATTATTGCTAGGTTGAGCGTCAACATGAACATTATCATTAACATTATCACTAGGTTCATGTTCATCTCCAGATTGTGTTTCAGCATCAGAAATAGAAATACCATTGGGATTCTCAGGTGAGTCTATAACAGGTTCACTAGAAGCATGCAAAGTCCTATCATTTTTCTTTTTCTTCTTTTTAGAAGGACTAGGTGCATCTAAATTATTTCTCTGAGAATCTTGCTCAATTCTCTTAGGGTGGCCTTCAGGATACAAAGGTTCCTGAGTCATTCTACCAGTTCTAGTAGCCACTCTAACAGCAAAGCCATGTTTATTATTTAATTCATCGAGAAAATCACTTTGAGCTTTAAGTACTTGTTCTGCTTGAGTGGTAACCATAGAAGCATATTTACTAATGAGTTTAAGTTCACCTTTTACTCTAGCCATATAATCACTCAAGAGTCCAACCATGAAAGCATTACTCTTTAATTCTTTACCAACATAAGCATTGAAATTTTCTTGTCTAGCCATAAAGTCAACAAATTCATCTAAACATTGGCTAGGAAACTTAGTAGACGGGATTTCAACCTTTACTACCTGTGTCGGTTTATCAAGACCATGTGTTTCTTCAATAGGCGGTATATTAAGACCATGTATTTCTTCAACAGGAGGTAAATTATTAACATCTTCAGCTTTAATACCTTTTTCTTTCATAGATTTCTTTCCCTCTTGCATATCTTTAGGACTGAGAAATAGAACACCTCTCTTCTTCGGAGTTGGCTTCAGAGTTGGCTCAGGAATTGGCTCAGGAAGCGTCCAATTAGTTTCATTAGTCAACATATTATTCAATAGCAATTCAGCTTGATCGACTGTTCTTTCCCTGAAAACACAACCAGCACAACTATCCAAGTGGTCCTTGGAAGCATCAGTTAGTCCATTATAAAAAATATCAAGTATTTCATTTTTCTTAAGAGGATGATCAGGTAAAGCATTAAGTAATCGGAGAAGCCTCCCCCAAGCTTGTGGGAGACTCTCTTCATCAATTTGCACGAAATTATATATTTCCCTTAAGGCAGCTTGTTTCTTATGAGCAGGGAAATATTTAGCAGAGAAGTAATAAATCATATCCTGGGGAATACGCACACAACCAGGATCAAGAGAATTAAACCAAGTTTTAGCATCACCCTTTAATGAGAACGGAAATATCTTAAGGATATAATAGTAGCGAGATTTCTCATCATTAGTGAACAGGGTGGCTATATCATTTAACTTAGTAAGATGTGCCACAACAGTTTCAGATTCATAGCCATAGAAAGGATCAGATTCAACCAAAGTAATTATCTCAGGATCAACAGAGAATTCATAATCCTTATCAGTAACAAAGATAGGTGAAGTAGCAAAAGCAGGGTCATATTTCATTCTAGCATTTAGAGATTTCTGTTTCAGTTTAGCTAATAACTTCTTAAGATTAGATCTATCATTTCAAGCAAGAATATCTCTAGTAGTTTCTTCATCCATAACATAACCCTCTGGAACAACAGGCAATTCATATTTAGGGGGAGAACCTTCATCATCACTATCTTCAATAATTTCATCATCAATAATTTCATTCTCTCTAACCCTAGCAAGTTGTTCATCAACAAATTCACCTAATGGCACCATAGTATCAAGCACAGAAGTAGTTTCATCATAAGTATCATGCATAGTAGAAGTGGCATCATCAATAACATGCGACATATCAGAATTAATGGCAGAAGCAGGTTTAGGTGTCGCAAGCTTACTCATAACAGAAGGAGAATCTAGTGCAGTTCCTTACCTCCCCTCGTAGTTGAGGGATAAATCTTAGTTCTTTCGTCTTTCAAGTTCCTCATAGTGACCAGCAGATATAAATCCCAAGTGACTCAAAGAATAGAGCTATGCTCCCCGACAACGACGCTAGAAAATAGTCTTGATAACCCACAAGTATAGGGATTCGCAACAGTTTTCGAGGGTAGAGTATTCAACCCAAATTTATTGCTTCGACGCAAGGGGAGCCAGAGAATATTCTCAAGTATCAGCAGTTGAGTTGTCAATTCAACCACACCTGGATAACTTAGTATCTGCAACAAAGTATTTAGTAGCAAAGTAGTATGGAAGTAACGGTAACGGTAGCAAAAGTAACAGTAGCAGTTTTGTAGTAATTGTAAACTCGCAACGGTAAAGTAAATAAGCAAAGCACAATATGTGAAAAGCTCGTAGGCATTGGATCAGTGATGGATAATTATGTCGGATGCGATTCCTCATGTAATAGTTATAACATAGGGTGACACAGAACTAGCTCCAGTTCATCACTGTAATGTAGGCATGTATTCCGAATATAGTCATACGTGCTTATGGAAAAGAACTTGCATAACATCTTTTGTCCTAGCCTCCCGTGGCAGCGGGGTCCTAATGGAAACTAAGGGATATTAAGGCCTCCTTTTAATAGAGTTCCGGACCAAAGCATTAGCACTTGGTGAATACATGAACTCCTCAAACTACGGTCATCACCGAGAAGTATCCCGGTTATTGTCACTTCGGGGTTGTCGGATCATAACACATAATGGGTGACTATAGACTTGCAAGATAGGATCAAGAACTCACACATATTCATGAAAACATAATAGGTTCAGATCTAAAATCATGGCACTCGGGCCCTAGTGACAAGCATTAAGCATAGCAAAGTCACAGCAACATCAATCTCAGAACATAGTGGATACTAGGGATCAAATCCTAACAAAACTAACTTGATTACATGGTAAATCTCATCCAACCCATCACCGTCCAGCAAGCCTACGATGGAATTACTCACGCACGGCGGTGAGCATTATGAAATTGGTGATGGAGGATGGTTGATGATGACGACGGCGACGAATCCCCCTCTCCGGAGCCCCGAAAGGACTCCAGATCAGCCCTCCCGAGAGAGATTAGGGCTTGGCGGCGGCTCCGTATCGTAAAACACGATGAAACTTTCTCTCTGATTTTTTTCTTCGAGAAAGAAAATATATGGAGTTGGAGTTGAGGTCGGTGGACGTCCAGGGGGCCCACGAGGCAGGGGGCGCACCCTAGGGGAGGGGGTGCGCACCCCACCCTCATTGACAGGGTGTGGGCCCCCTGACGCTGATTCTTTCGCCGGTATTTTTTATTAATTCTGAAAAGTTGCTCCGTGGATTTTCAGGTCATTCTGAGAACTTTTATTTCTGCACAAAAATAACACCATGGCTGTTCTACTGAAAACAGCGTCAGTCCGGGTTAGTTTCATTTAAATCATGCAAGTTAGTGTCCAAAACAAAGGCAAAAGTGTTTGTAAAAGTAGATACGACGGAGACGTATCAGCAGTCGAAGGGTGCAACGTTCGTATTCAATATCACTCCAGCTTCCGAGTAACCTTTCGTATACCCATAATGCGTGGCAAAAATTTAGACATCGGCTCGTTCCCGCAACACGCAACACGCGTCGCGTCGCGGCGGGCGGCGGAGGAGCGCGCATGGATGTCTCTCTTATTCTCATGCTCATACAAGTGGACAAAGGACCTCCCTTATGAGGAGGTCCAACTCCCACTAAACTAGCAATGTGGGACTAAACTTTAGTAGTATCCCTTGCCTTGCACTAATGGGCTAAGTGGGCTTCTACGATTTATTAAGAATTTCTGAAATAGTTATTGGGCTGCCCCAAAATAGACTAAATTCCAGCATAAACATGCACTTCAGGGTCAACATAGTTGTGCGATTGATTGTGTATCGTGCCACCAATTTGTAATTGTTCTGTCCCTGTTGCCTTGTTGTGGTATTGGATAATATAATCTCACTGGCTCATGAGAGTTGATAAATTGAGGAACCAAAGTGACGGAAAATGCGCCTTTCTATGTTGCATAATATACAGCAACCAATCAGCGAGTCAATGCTGGACACTTTGCCCAAAAAGGCTTTCGCCCCGCTTTATATATAAAGTAACGATCCACAACAAATCGGTACAAACGCACGTCACCACAACAAATGCACACACCTAAGGCAGGATACATAGGCGCTGAGCGCAGCAACACCACCCCTATCACTACAAGAGTAATCGGGGACTCCCCCGTGAACATGCCACTGTGAAGAGATGAAGCCGCATACGACAAACCGTGGACTCCAAGACGGCGCCTTCAGGAAGGTTACGACACCGGAGCGCCGCCGCCGCCCGATCGGAGGATCAGAGTTTCCTCTGGAGCAACACGACTGGCAATGAGAGCTGCGACGACTCCTTCAAGAAGGGAACGAGTTTCGCCGCCGCCGGTCTGTCCGAAGACAGAGCAGTTTTTCACCCCAGCAACACTCACAGCCATCGAACGCCACACCCCGGCTACCACGCCGCCCACACGGCCATGGCCACCGGGCAGCACCAAGCCACGGGCTCTTCCCAAGAGCGCCGCGCAACCACCACTAGCGCCGCCGCCCCGGTATCCAAGACCTTGACACCTCCACACCCAAGACCCGCCACTACCCCAACCAAAGAGACGAGCGGAAAGGCCCTGCCTTTCGCACCCCTGGACAGCCCCCAGCTCCGAGACCCAAAAGGCCGGCCAAAATTGGCCACCATCGACCCGTCCTGCTGCACCGGGCGCAAGACGAGCACAGTCCTGCAGTCGAGCGCGAACCGAGCACGGTCCTCCACCCGGGCGCGAGACAAGCACAGTCCTGCTGCCGGGCACGAGACGAGCTCGATCCAACAGCCGGGCACGGGGCGAGGTCGGTCCGGCTGCACCAGGCGCGAGACAGGCGATGGTCTGCAACAGGGAGAGGGCCAGCCCTTCGACAAAAGTAGTGCCCAAGCGCCGAGGGGAGGGATCGAAGGCCGAAACAGCCCACCTGCAAACGAGCCGACGCCGACGAAGAAGCCAACAGTCGCTGCAGCCGGGACCGCCATGCTGCCGTGTAGACACCAGGCAGCAGGAAGGCCACATCATACCTCCGTGCGCCGCCGTATCCCACGACCAGAGAAGCCACCACGCCGGGCCGCTGCCCTACTCCGCGTCGCTCGCCGGGACCAAGCCGAAGGCCCGACAGAGCACGCAACCACCGGCCGCACCTCCGCCCGCCAACCCCGCCGCCGGGAGGTGCAGCCCGACGGGACCAGCCTGGAGCCCGCACGCCGCCACCATGGCTGCACCAGCGCCTGGCCAAGGGCAGCCAACCGCAGCCACCCCGCCCAGCCAGAAGACCAGCCCAAGGATGACCGCGTACGACGCAGACCACGCCCCCCGCCACCTGCGCCCAGCCGCATCGCAGCCGCCGCTGCCACCAGATCCGCCCGCCGCCGCCGCCCGAAGGGCCCTGCACCTGCTGCTCGCAGCCCCGCCGCTCCACAACAGGCTGGGCCAGTGCAGCCGCCACAGCGCCCACGGCCGCCCGCGCCGACGCCGCGCCCCGCGCGAGCGCCGCGTCCCAAGGGGGTCGTCACATCCCGCGCTGCACGACCGCCGAAGGAGGGAAGAGATCCCCGCCGCCGCCTACGCCGAAGCCCGGCGGAGGCGAGGGAGGGGGTCGGGAGGAGGAGGGCGGTGGCGGCGCAATTTAGGGTTCGCCCCTCCCGCTCGCGGGAGCGGGACGGGATGAGGGGGCGGATCCAAAGTTTAGTTTTTGTAAAGTGTGGTTGATGCTGGACTCTTTTCTGTTTCACTTTAGCAACTGAACCCTAATTTATGGACTCTGGATGTTGCCTTCTCATTTGCTTGAGTTTCATTTTATGTTGGGAACTTGGGATTTAGAGTGGTTACTTAGTTTCTTGATTCCCTCGCCCGTATTCTTGGTTCTGAAGTTTAGGAAAAGTTGTTCATTCTTGTATCCCTGCATATACCAAACTTAAATAGATATTAATGCACTATTCTTTTGCTGGAGCTGTAACAACGAATGGGTTCACACCAAAACATTTCTAAAAACGCTTCCAGGTCCATTAAACTACTGAATACCGTATTCTTCATTTTAAGGTAGATGGTGTACACTGTCTTCATGAATTATTTAAATCTTGCAATACATGTCATTTCTTAATTCTTTCTTGTAGCAAAAGCTAGTATTTTGTGCAAGGTGAGATATATAACAATCGCTTCATTTAAGTGTCTCCACCTTTTATCAGTTGTTTCCTTACCCACAATTGTCACTCGTTTATTGACTCATTGTTCTCATAGGAATTACCATTGGTGGTGGAAAAGATCAAGCTGAACTGTTGAACAACAGTTGAGATGACTGCGCTCTTGCATCTACTGATACGCTTTGTTGGTTGATGAGGTGATACGACATCCTCTGTTATTATGTGTCTATTGTTTTGTTTGCAAGCCATGGATCGATATTCTCTGCAGTGGTAAAGAAAATCCATTTCTATGCACAATACACCTAGAAACTTGAATAATGTGACTATATCGCCTAGTTTGACCTTATTCGCATTTTCTCTTGGAGCTGTGCGACACTCCTCCAGGATCTGCACAGTTCATAGTTCATTATGCTGATGTGCTATCGCAATACACTTCATTAGATCAGACAACTTTATATCATTTCTTCGATATACTTTTGATGTATTGTTGCATCAGTCACGAGCTGGGGTCTGCATTTGAGAAAACACAATGACTGGAAGGTTTCAATTCAATCTTCAGATATGAACTCATGTCCTCACTGTGTGGGTTAAGTGAATTCAATCTTCAGATATTGTTTTCTCTGATCCCCCCCCCCCCCCCCCCTCTCTCTTCATGAGTAGCGAAAATTGGGCCCATTGATGATGTTGGTTGATGCAGGTTCTGTTCTTTGTAACCGTGACGCAGAAACTACTTACTCATGCTGGATGTTTGATCTCTTGGTTGGTGGCACCTTCAATTGTTGCAGGGCTCAATGTGGCTGTAAACAGACGACTACTCCTTGACAGATGTGTCATTAACATGCAAAACGTGAGGAATTAATCGTATGATGTTGTCTTCAGTGATCTTTATAGATGTTGACCAACCGCAAGGGTGCTTGGTAAAATGTACTTTGTTTTGTGAAATATTGGTGATGAGAAGAGCCTGTTCAAGTTCTATTGCCCTTTGCTTCTCCATTTGTGTCTTCAATAATGTGCTGTAGGCTTGTAGCACATCCGTGTAGAACTGATCTGTTAGGTTTTCTATCTTTTGACAAGGCGTTAAGACTTTTATTCGGAGATTCCTATGGATTGTGTGCGTACATGTCATTCTGCCACCCGCTGCAAAAAAAAAAAAAAAACCTCACATTTTCTTTTGGTACTAACACTATGTTCTATATAATGCATAAAGTTAAACTTTGATAGTGCGATGGCACGGCAGCTGCAATCCGCCATGCCAGGGAAGTTCTAGTGATGCAATTTTTCTCTCAGTAAACTTAAGTTTTAGCTTGAGATGAGTGTTATTTTTCGCTCGAGAAAGCAAAATCTGCAGAAGTGCAGATGTTCTCCGGGGTTTAGAATAATTGTGAACATCTTTAAGGTGCTTGAATTTCAGATTCAGAAATACATCCACATCCATGCCTGCTTGGACCAAGCCTGATCCATTTTTTTTCCAGGCGTCATTCTTTGAAGCTTTTGATTCATCACGAGCTATTAATCCACTTTATATGCTGTGTAACAAGATCATTTGCTTGTATTATTATTGGTTGCTAACTGGATTAGGGTTCAGATGTTCAGTTCAGCTATATACCTGCTGCTTTTTTGTTGTTGCAGATAATCATTTCCTGAGGCTAATTACGCATGAACTTATTCACATAGAAACTTGGAAAATCCGTATCATTTTCAGCAAGTGCTCTGTGTTCTTTCAATACAAGAAATGCATACACTTCCTCTGTTTGAAACTTTTTGAAGTTCCAAGTTCGTGAGTGAACTAACAGCACACACATGCATGTCAAAAATTTGTCCGAAGAGCTTCTCTAGTAGATTCCGTGTCCTGAAAGTCCAAAGCTCACTCCCAATTCAAAAAGTCAATTTTTTTGAAGAGATTACACTTTTTCTCATCTACCAGATCCCCCAAAACTTAATCTCTTCAAAATTTTCTCTTGCCAATTCATCCAACTGTTTCCAAACATGCCACATCATATTAATTCAATACTTAAGAATTCAAATACATCGAAAATTTAATGTTCTCAACAAAACATATGGTCCAAATGAAATCCTCCATAGACACCACGACAGTCGCCAACTCAAAGTCATCATCTTCTTCTTCCTCAGATGATGAATCGTTGAAGATGATCTACACACAGGAGAGTTTAATTAACGATCCATTTGAGACCTTTCTCAGATGAAAAACAGAAACAAAATTCAAAATTAAATAAATCACGGAGGCAATTCGACAAACACCATGTGAGCGGATGGGGTTGGAGAGACGGCGGTCGCTAACGGAGCTCGGGCTAGGGTCGAATGGCAGTGAAGGACACCGGCGACGCTGCTTAGCAGGCCCGAGAGGTGGTCCCCCTGCATGGAGACAACAAACATGGCTGGGATGTCGGGGCCGAGGGGGCGACGACGATCTTCTTTGCCGGTTTCGGCACCATCGGCCATCTAGGAGATGCAGAAGATCCTCCCGCTCCATCTTAAAAGGTTGATCGGTTCGATTCTCGGTGAAAACGGACCTGGGCAGCCATTGAGCGGAACTATGCGATGGTGGGCCCGTAAGCAGCGAAAAGTGGTTGTAGCACAGAGCACCATATATTTTCAATTTGCCAGACCAAAAGGGTGTACTACGAGGAGGAATAGACCTCCCCTCCCTCCCCTCGCGACCGCGTTGCCCCCGCGAGCGATCGGCCGCACGTCAGCCTCCCCCTCCACCAGCCCCCTTCTCGCCTTCGTCCCCGCCGTTGTTGCAGGCGCACGCGGCCAGCCTGGCCCTGGGGACGCTTGTGGCGGCGGCCCCTGACCTTCCCCTCCCAGTGGCTCTCCGGCGCGGGGCGAAGCTGCAACGGGGGGGGGGGGGGGGTGTGCTCCTAGGCGGCAACGGACCGGGTGGCGGCAGGGTTCCCTGCACGGCGCGGGCAGGCGGCTGGACGACGTCGTCGTCGTTGGCGGCAGGGTGGCTCAGCGGCGCGACCTATCGGCGGCGCTCGGCCCAGAACTGGGCCATTTGGGCCACAACTGGGCCTAGGAAGGCCGGCGGCGGGGCAGGTCTGCAGCGTGACTTCTGGGAGGCGGGGGAGCGGCGATGAGCAGCTAGGGGTGGCTTGGTGTGCCCCGCTGCCTTGTCCACACGGTGACCGCGACGGTGCCGGAGGCGCGGGCCTCCCGCACGACGGCGGTGGAGGTAGTTCCCTCCCGCTCGGCCTTGGTGTTGCTGCTCCCGTCGCTTGGCACTTCTCTGCGGTCTTCTTGGCCTCGTGTTGGTGCTCGTAGTAAGGCAGCGTGGATGGCGGCGCAACCGCAATGGCGCATGGTGTTGGGCGGTGGTTTGGCTGGCCGGCTCCAGTTGGGCGGTGGGGTTTGTAGTGCGGGAGAAATCCTTGGCGGTTCATCCGGCTCCGATGCAGTGACACCGATGGGTGCCACCATTCCTTTTTGTAGGGTGTTGGTGGTAGCCATCCCCCACTTCTCTCTGCATGCCGGGGGAAACCGTAGGACTCGTCCGGGCAGCAGCATCATCAGCATCGCATCCCTTCTACCGAAAAAGGGTTTCCCCCCGCTTTATATTATAAAGCAATCATCACCACATACATCTGAGCGAGCCGAACAAACACACGCCACCACGACACACACCAAACACACCCAAGGCTAGATACAAGGGTGCCGAGCACCATCACACCACTCGGATACAACCAAGTCAACAAGATATGAGCTACGAAGAACCACTTGGAGCCACCGAGGGGGTGAGACGGACCATGACGAAGCAAGGACTCCAAGACGATGCCTCCCAGAAGGGTATGACCACGGATAGCCGCCACTGTCCGATCCGCAGATCAAGTTTTCACCCGGAGCGACGCAGGGGGTGGGAGCACCGCGACGGAGCCTTCAAGAAGAATACGATGTCCGCGGACGCCGCCACCGACGGACAGAAACTGGGCAAGTGATGAACCCCGGTGCTCGCACCCCGCCGACACACCCCTGCTCCGCCAACCACCCGCAGCCACTTCTCCCGCGAAACCATGGCTGCCCGCACGCACCTGAGACGCAGGTTCTGCCCCCGAACACCACGCCTCCCGCCGCCAGAGCCGCCGCCCAACATCCAGACACCCCCAAGACCATCCAAAGAGATCAACTTTGCACCAAAGGAACACCACCGACCGACGAACCGCAGCATACATCTTGCCTTGAACATCGCCGGAGCTGCGACAACCAGCACGCAGCCGGGTAATGGGGGAGGTGGGGGAGCGGAGGCATCCGGACTGGCACACCCCTGTGCCAGTGACGGGGGCCCGAGCACGTCAGCGCCACCCATCCCTCCAGCCAGCCTCCCCACCGGACACACCCCTCACTACTAGGAAAAGGCCTACTAATGGCGCACCTAATTTGGCCATTAATGGCGCATTAGTGGTGCGCCATTAGTAGCACGCCATTAGTATATTTTACTAATGGCGCACCGCTGGTGCGCCATTAGTATCTGGTATACTAATGGCGCACCCCGGATGCGCCATTAGTATATACAACAGTGCGCCATTAGTATGCCTCCTAGGGTGCCATCTATACCCAGGTGCTTTGGCATACTAATGGCGCACAGCGACGGGATGCGCCATTAGTAACTTTGGCATACTAATGGCGCACTGTTTAGTGATGCGCCATTAGTATGCTCTGGCATACTAATGGCGCACTATGATGTGATGCGCCATTAGTATGAATATTAGGTTTTTTTATTTTTTTATTTTCTGTTTTTTGCACAGGTTAAAAAATGTATAATTGGACAAAATATAGACAGCACACATCAACAACAGATTCATCGAATACAATAGAAGATTATACAATTCATCATTTTAGTCTCCGAATACAATTCATCATATTAGTCTCCGAATTGAAAAGACCGAACAAAGATAGAACATTATATTACAAGTCTCGAGACCGCGAGTTTGTCTTCACATTACAAGTCGATACCGATCATCTAAACTACCATCACATAGAAAAGAGCTGCGGTCATCACGATGAGCATCATCACGATGAAACTCGTCTTCATCCGGTTCCTCCAACGCTCCCTCCCCTCTCCCGCTAGATAGCGGTCGTATCTAGATTCGGCCTCGGCCCTAGTGGCGTACCCTTTGTAACTGTTACCGCTGAATCGGTGAACCTGTCTCCGACACTCCTCCCAGTCGTCGTAGACTCCGGGAACCTTACCCTTGTACATGACATACCACGGCATCGCTATGCAGTAGCCAAACGAAACGTTAGTACCAATTCACAGACAATACATAAGCAATATATAAGTATGCAACAGAACGATCGGAAGAGAAAAGCAAGACATTAATAGCATCGATTACATCTAAGTTGAACGACTCTCGAAACCAAAGAGACATACTACAAGTTCATTAACGTTTAATTACAACATGAGCCAATCGATGTTTCAGAACTAGACACAGCATCACTGCTTTCGACTCGACTCAAGGGACCGGAGCGTGGATGAAGCCGCCGTCTATCGTGGGAGTCATGAAACAACGGGCGTTGTCAGCCTACATTTGTAGGATTGTGTCGATGTCACTGTTGGACGGTTGATTTCTGAGGTAGAACTGCCCCGAGGTACGAAGGACATCTTGATGGATGATTTCCGCAAACTCCGACTGGATGCGAAAGAATTCTTGTCTGATGTCCGCGTCCTGGATTGCCCCCAAGCTTGCGGCCCAATCTTTGAGATTATTTGGTAGGAGAAGGTGATTATGGTCCTGCACGATCGCTGGCATGTGATGGATGGCGTAGTAGGCATCCTTCTGACCGCCAGGCGGCTGCTTGACGCAGCAGAACGTCGTATTGTGGGAGAACACGTGCTTGCCGTACTTACGAATTGGCCTGTGAAGGTGCCTCCAGATTTGACGTAGCCGGGGAGAACATCATCAAGAATCTTCTTGACATTTGTGTAGTCTACGTTCGACTGACGGTCCGGGTCGAAATACGTGGCCATGGAATATTTGGGGCTTAGGAGGATGAGCGTGCAATGTGTGTCACTGCAGAAAACACGGAATGTTAAAAGAAAAACGATCGAAATCTAAGAATTCATATGTTACGGGGCGGTTGAGGGGAGGACTTACTCGGGAAAGTAAGGCACGAGGAAGTTGTCCTTATCTTGGTTTGCCAGAATGACGCCTTCGAGGTAAGAACTCGCGACTTGCCGGTCCCAGCGCTGCCCAAGATCTTGGCACGCATGTAGAAGGGGTCGACTATCACGATGTCCGGGGTCTTGTCGCGAATGATCAGCATCTCCATACTCAGCGAAAATAGCCGAACGAAGGTGTAGTGCAGCGGATGAAGGTTCAACATAGCGTGGATGTCATCAAACCGCAGGACGATCGTACCCCCGATGGAGTTATCCACAAAGCCCTTGCCCTCTGGCACCTTGGCCGCGAAAACCGAGTATGCCACATCCTTCTCTCGGAGACGCCGCTTCTCCAAAGAAAGAACACTGTCATGCAGACTCCGCATAGCACCGGTTGCAGCATCGAGCATATTTCTCGGTAGCATCGGCCTACCCGCCACATGCACCCTCCTTGAGATATCCGCAGTTGAAGGTGGCCCGTCCTGAGCACGGATCGTACTCGGTGCCGGCTGGCCCGCACCCTTGTTAGTCTTTCTTTTGCGTGCCTTCTTCTTGATCTCCTGTAATGGGACCGAGTTCTGCTCACAGACCGCCTTCTTGAGTGTGTTGGGGCTGATCATATTTGGCACCTCGCCTATCTGAGGCTCGGTGAAGTCGGCAGCTGGAGGCGTCTCCTGAGAGCTGAACTGCAGACGACGCCTGTTGCAACTTGGCTTCTCCGCGGTACCAGCTAGATCGCACACGTCTTTTGTTGGGTTGGGTTCTTGAGAAGGAGGCCCCATGAAGTCGCCACCGTCCCCATGATCGGCAAAGTACTGATCGACGTTGGCAAATGTATCGTCCTCGTCGTCGTTCTGATCCTGTGCCATATGCATGTTTGGATCCAGTGGCATAGGGATGTCCGGCACCGTTGCGGCAGTCTTGCCATGGGGCCAACTTGGCGCCGGCACGACTGGCGGTGTTGTCTTTGGGGTGGTGTCCCCCGCCCCCAAACGAGTCTGGCTCTTCGGCCAAAGCAGGGGCCAGCTCAGGCAGGCGCTGAGGTTCATCACGTCATCATCGTCGGCCCCGATGGGTCGAATCGGAGGTAACACCTCGTCGCAGCCTGGCAGCACCCGAACCAGTTGAACCCTCACGACCGTACTTGTCGAAGTCTTGCTCATTGGCTACTCCATCCATTCCGATGATCTTCCTTTTGCCTCTCCTCACGACAACACGACTGGGCTTTGACGGGTCGGTAATGAAGAAGCATCGGTCCACTTGGGAAGCCAGTACCCATGGCTCATTTTTCGCGGTGACGTTTGCGCTTGCGGTCTTGGATTTGGCTTCGGGTATAACCATGGTGGTGAAATACCAGTCTTCTTTTAGGACGCTCTTGGCCCATCTGACACGGAACATCGGGACCTTCTCTCCAGCGTAGCTCAGCTCCCAGATCTCCTCGATCCTTCCGTAGTATCTGTCCTTGTCGTTACCGGTGTAGGATTCCATCGTTACCCCGGAGTTCTGATAACCATCGCTCTTCATGTCCTTGGCCTCGGTGTAGAATGTGTAGCCGTTGATATCGTACGCCTCATAGGTCATCAGGTTGTGCTCGGCGCCCTGTGACAAGGCGAATATGAGTTGTTCTTCCGCGGAAGAATCCTCATGTAAAGGGTACGACAGAAGCTTCTTCTGCTTGAACCAACGCGTGAAACATGAGTTGTTCTCTTTGAGTATATCTCCGTCCGTCCTCTGTTGGCCTCGGTCATTGTACGTCTTCTTAATAAAGGTTTTGTGCTCTACCACCCAAGGATCGACCACGTCTATGTGTTGTAGCGTGACTAGGTTTGCTCTTTCAAAGTCGGCGAGTCGACCCTCGAAGTCGACATGCATTTCGCGGCGACCCTCACGGTGACCCCATCCAGCGAGCCAGCCGAGGTGCCTGTTGACGGGCAGACCAACGGGGTTCTCGATGCCTAGATAATTCGTGCAGTAGGAGATGCACTCTTCGGTCAGAAAGCCCCTGGCTATGCTTCCCTCTGGACGTGACATGTTGCGAACGTATCCTTTGATGACACCATTCATCCTTTCGAACGGCATCATGCTGTGCAGGAACGTCGGCCCGAGTTGGATGATATCGTCCACGATATGGACCAGCAGATGCACCGTAACGTCAAAGAATGCGGGCGGGAAGTACATCTCAAGCTCGCATAGTATGACCACGATCTCTTCCTGTAGCCTTCTGAGTTGCCTCACGCCAACAGACTTCCGAGAGATGACGTCGAAAAAGTTGCATAGGCCAAATAGCGTTTCACGGACGTGCGCGTCCATGATCCCACGGATTGCAACTGGAAGTATCTGCGTCATCTGCACGTGACAGTCGTGAGACTTCATCCCGCTGAACTTCAGCTTCGCTAGGTCTAGGTATCTGCTTATCTTCCCCGCGTAACCGTAAGGAAGTTTTACTCCTACGAGGCAGGTGAAAAACTGCTCGATCTCCTCCTGACTTAGAGTGAAGCACGCGGGAGGGTAGTCATTTCCGGTCTTCTTGGCCTTTTTGCCTTTGCGACGACTTTCCGTGTCCTGCTTCGCCTCATCATCATCATCATCATATATAGCGTGAAGCTCCTGCCTGATGCCCATTGATTTCAAGTCTGCCCTTGCTTTCGGCCCATCTTTGGTCCTCTCTGGCATGTTGAGCAGGGTACCAAGCAGACTCTCGCACACGTTCTTCGTGATATGCATGACATCAAGGCTGTGAGGCACACGGTGGATCTTCCAGTACGGCAAGTCCCAGAAAACAGACCTCGTTTTCCATACCTTCAGCAGCGGCTCTGGCGCCTTTTGCTTCTTTCCCGGCAGTGGGCAGTCTTTCCAATTTTTCAACAGCTCGTCTATTTCCTCGCCGCTCCTCGTACGCGGGCGTCCTCGGGGTTCGGTTTGACCATCGAATAGATCCTTGCGTTTTCTCCACGGGTCATCGTCGCGAAGCCACCTTCGATGTCCCATGAACACGGTTTTCGAAGACCCGTGATCTCTATCTAGCTGGCGATACGTTGTGTCATCCATGCACCTGACGCATCCAGAAAATCCGTGGACCACCTGCCCCGCGACATATCCGTAACCGAGATAGTCGTGCACCGTCGTGAGCAGCGCGGCTCTCATAGGGAAATATTCTTTCTCTGCGGCGTCCCACGTATTGGATGGCGTTTTCCACATCGTGTCAAGCTCCTCTTTCAGCAGCCCCAGATACAGATTGATGTCGTTCCCTGGTTGTTTCGGTCCTTCGATTAGCATACTCATGTGAATGTACTTCCTCTTCATGCACAACCAGGGGGGAAGGTTGTACATCCACACAAACACAGGCCAGGTGCTATGTGTGCTTCTCTGGCTGCCAAACGGATTGACTCCATCGGTGCTCGCGCCCAGCACGATGTTCCTTGGATCGTTCCCAAATTCTAGGTCTTCGAAGTTCAACGCTTGCCACTGGCTCGCATCCTTAGGGTGACTCAGCATCTTGTCTTTTTTATCTATCTCCGGATCATTTGCGTCATCTTCTCGCTTCTTCTCCTCCCTATCCGCGTGCCAACGCAGGAGCTTTGCTACCTTAGGGTCCGCGAAATACCGCTGCAGACGAGGAGTGATCGGGAAGTACCACACCACTTTTCGAGGAGCTTTCTTCCTCTTCTTGTATCGAGTGACGCCGCACACCAGACATATGGTAGACTCCGCGTGCTCGTCCCGATAAATGATGCAATTGTTCATGCACACATGGTATTTCACGTGCGGTAAATCCAGAGGACACACGATTTTCTTCGCCTCCTCCAAACTGGTCGGGCACTTGTTCCCCTTGGGAAGACGTTCATGCCAGAATGACATGTTCTCGTCGAAGCATGCGTCGGTCATTTTGTGTTTTACCTTCATCTCCAGAGCCATGAGCGTTACTTTCAGGCGGGTATCCTCGGGCCTGCATCCTTCATACAATGGAGTAACCGCGTCTAACTCAAGTTGATCCATCTTGGCTTTCTCTCGGGCGGCAGCTCTTGCGTTATCCGTCTGCTTGAGAAGCAGCTCTTGAATATGAGGGTCCTGCACCCAGCCCATCGATGGTCCAGCGTCGTCTGCTCCGCCGGCATCATCATCTTCATGATCATGCCCGTCGTCTGCTCCGGCATCTTCCTCATCATCATGTCCTGCATCTTCTACATGATGACTGTGTACAACATCACCGTCGTGATCATCTCCTGGGGATTCTTCGTCTTCTCGCCCGCCCGAGCCGCGGTGGTTGTCTTGCTGCCCTTCCTCATTTCTTGCCCGGCCCCCATGGACGACTTCATAGTCATCTTCATCACCTTGCCACCGATAGCCATCCATGAAACCACGCAAGAGCAGGTGGTCCCGCACCTGCCAGGATTCCGGGTCCGCAATAAGGCTCTTCAGCTTGCATCTTCGACACGGACATCTTATCTCCGTCTCGTTCTTTTGAAGCATCTCGGCCTTCGCGGACCTCAAAAACCTATTCACGATGCCTTCGGTCATCATGCGGACCATGGTCGCCTGCGGGGTAGAGCAAAACGATATTTTAGAACCAAGAAAAAAAATTGGCATGACTTTCCCTAAAAATAGGACCAAAAAGAATGCTTAATGCAAAAATTCTCGCCGAAACGGAAATGAATCAACATTCCGGCAAAATATTGGCAACTATCGCATTTCAAATACCGGTACACCTCCAAACACAAACACATATGCAACACCACAAACATATGCAACACCACGAACATACATAGATCTAGCTAGGCCATAAAAAGTGCATGTGCACATTGTTGTAGGGAGAACAACATAAATATAGCTTCCCCCCTTACTTACCTATCAAAACAAGGTAATTTAACCACTTAAATTGAATGAATCTATGGTGGAAATGAGGTGAAAAAGAGGAGGCACCCGAGACAAGGAGGAGGTGGAGAGAATGAAGTGGGGAGAAAGTGAGTGTGGGTAGGAGAGGCTGTCCAAAATATCTTTTTGCTGCCCACTTACTAATGGCGCACCAACACTAAATGCGCCATTAGTAATCCAGGTTACTAATGACGCACCTTCTGGTGGTGCGCCATTAGTATGTTTGGACAGGCGCACTAGTTAAAAAAAACTTTTGATACTAATGGCGCACCCTGGGCCTAGTAATGGCGCACTGTGTCAGGATGCGCCATTAGTATGTTTGGACAGGCGCACTAGTTAAAAAAAAATTTGATACTAATGGCGCACCCTGGGACAGGTGCGCCATTACTAGTTACAACTAGTAATGGCGCACTGTGTCTGGATGCGCCATTAGTATGTTTGGACAGGCGCACTAGTTAAAAAAAATTATACTAATGACGCACCCTGGGTCAGGTGCGCCATTACTAGTTACAACTAGTAATGACGCACTGTGTCTGGATGCGCCATTAGTATATTTGAACAGGCGCACTAGTTAAAAAAAATTTGATACTAATGGCGCATCCTGCCCCTGGTGCGCCATTAGTAGTTTCAACTCTAATGGCGTATCAGAAGGTGGTGCGCCATTAGTATATACTAATGGCGCACCGCTTGTCTGGTGCGCCATTAGTGTCAATCCCATCTATAGCCCTTTTTCTAGTAGTGCCTGTGCCGCCCCACCTCAGCGGCTGACGCAGCACCGCGCAAGGCCAACGCAGACCCGATCACCGGCAAGGGGGACCCTAAGTACAGCCGCCGAACGCCAAGAATACTCACCGGGGAGCTCATGCGCCCTGCCGCCGTCGTCCAGCCAGCGGGACGACTGGGTCCCGACTAGCACGCCCACCTGCCACCGCCGCTACGCCTCCACCACCACCAGCCGAGGCCACGAGAGGGGTGGACGCCCGCAGCCCGCGCCGTCCGCAGCCCTCGCCAGCTGCTGCCGCCGCGCCGCCACGCCCCGAGCAAACGCTGCGCCGCCGCCCAACCCGGAGGCCCGCGCCTGCCGGACCGAGAGGGGGAAGGAGAGGGCACCGTCGCCTCCAGCACTGGCCGAGCTTTGCCCGCCAGCACTGGCCAAGCTTTGCCTGCCAGCACGTCGAGGCGGCGGCGAGGGAAGGGAAGCTCGAGGAAGGAGGGGCTGGGGGCGGCGCAAGGGTTTTCCCCGCAGGCGCTCGCGGAGCGCCGCGGGAGGGAGAGGAGCCCGCTCGGCCAGGGTGAGCCGTCGCATCCCTTGTTGAAGGTGATGCTTGGTACGCGGCAGATCAGAGCCTTGGGCTGTGGTTGTTTGTCTTCGGAGGGCACAGCGGTGACGGGTTATCCGCGCTTTGTTGAGCTGCCGTTATTGGCATTTGTTTTTTCTTTTTCTTTTGGGCTTGATGTGCTGCTCGCCCCGCAATACGGTGTTTGTTTCTTTAGAATACAAAAGCGGTTTGAAATACAAAGTGGGAGGAAACCTTTTTTACCAGGTTTCTATCCGACTACGCCGGGTGTCTGCGTCGGGCGATTCAGGAATATACTGTGTGTTTCGTGTATGTATAAACGCACGGCCGAGTTATTTTTTGTAGCAAAACCCTTGACGCATCTTTTCTTCCCCCAGCCCTCGAACTCCATGGAAGCAGGGACGACCTCGCTGGCGTCCGCCGCTGCACTGCTTCTCCCGGATGACCTGCTCGTCAAGATCTTCCTCCGCCTCCCGCCGGAGCCCATCTACCTCTTCCGCTCTTCCTTCGTCTCTAAGCACTGGCGCGGTCTCATCCACGACGACCGCTTCCTCCGCCGCTTCCGTGAGCTCCACGGTGGCACGCCTCCCGTCCTTGGATTCTTCAACAACCAGCGACAGCCTCCCCTCTTCGTCCCTGTCTCCAGCGGGTTCGCGCTCTCCACCACCACGATGTCGCACGACGACTGGTGGACCCTGGACTGCCGCCACGGCCGTGCCCTCCTTTTGGACTGCCACGAATTTGGAACGCTCCTCGTCTGGGACCTCGTGAGTCGTGACCGGCGACAAGCGCTACCTGCCTTTCCCCCCGGCCTATGAGGCTGACCAGCATTGGAACTACAATGGCGCTATTCTCCGTGGGGTCAACTTTGGCTATTGCCACCCTCGCCCGTTCCTCATTGCGTTTGTGTTCAGTAACCAAGTAAATTTGATCACCTCCGCCTGCGTGTACTCGTCTGAGACCGGCGTCTGGGGTGAGATCACTTCTATTCGAGTACCACGTTCATTAGTTCAGTTGAAGCCGACAGCTTTGGTTGGAAACACACTCTACCTCTTGGCTAAGAGTAGCATTATTGTGTTTGATTTGGATAAGCATAGCTTGGATCTTATCGAGGAGATGCCATATAGTTGTTACGAGCAGACTATCATCATGCAAACAAAAGATGGACGACTTGGTTTTGCCGGACTTGTTGAATTCAAGCTCCATCTGTGGTCAAGGGTAGCTAGCATTGATGGGGTGGTAGCATGGACAAATCACATGGTAATTGATCTGGAGAGACTTCTTGCAACAGAAGTAGTAGCATAGCAGCGGCACGTATGGTTCCAATGAAGCTGGTTGGCTATGCTGAAGATGCTGATGTGATCTTCTTTGGTGTGCATCCTACCATCTACATGATCCATCTCATGTCCATGAAGATTGAGGAGGCATCAGTGAAGGGGCCCTGCAGATATGTTTTTCCTTACACAAGTTTCTACACTCCTGCAGGTACTGCTATTATTTCTGATATCACAAAGTTCACTTAATGTTCCAAAGTGTATCTACTTTGCAGATGATTTCAAATATACAAGCCATATATATAGTACATTACAGAATGATGAGCCGGCCATTCAAAGTCTGCACTCTACAGATTATTGATACACACATTCTCCCACTGCTGATTTGTTTATAACCTCATTCTTCTCATAGGAATCGTCACTGGTGCTGGAGATGATCAAGCTGAACTGTGAATGGCACATGAGATGATTGTGCCGTCAGATCTGCTATCACACATTGTTGGCGATGCAACATTATCTATGTGCGCATGTTTGTAAATGAACGAATCAACATTATCACTATTCTCTGTATCCTCTTTAATACATAATGCAGTTTGAAGTGGGAATGGCGTACTCATTTGGCTCCTTTACATATCCTTTCTCAACTACTCCCTCGTCCGGAAATATTTGTCGAAGAAATGGATACAAATGGATGTATCTAGAACTAAAATACATCTAGATACAACCATTCCTCGGACAAGTATTTCCGAACGGAGGGAGTATAATGTTTTGAGAGAGAAGCCTTTAGTTATATTTCTCTAGCCTTATATGATTATCTCCCAGGCCCGTCTTGGAAGTTTGTAATTGTGAACCACTTCTTCGTCAATCTGCACACTTCACCGTGTTCATGTGCTCCCTACTAGCGATGTAATTTATCGTCAGTTAGTTTTATATCATTTCTTCAGTATATTGTTGCTATATATAGTACGTTAACCATGAGCTAAAGTCTGTTGAGTCAAACCTGTCTGAGAAAGGTGTCTTGGCTGTCAAGGAATAGTGGCGTCTTGGCAGTCAAGGAAAAGAGCTTTCTTGGAAATCGAGGAGTAGAGAGATAAGTAGTTCACCCTATAAAAGGGTATGTACCCAGCATTGTACATTAAGCAATTTGAGCTTCAATACAAGCCTCCGTTCAGATCGTCCTCTATCAGTGAAAACTACGCCGTCCGTCCGGAATTACTTGTCGTAGAAATGGATAAAATTGGATGTATCTAGAACTAAAATACATCTAGATACATCCATTTCTCCGACAAGTATTTCAGGACGGAGAGAGTACCTATCCAGTAGTTCGGATTGTTAACAAACTCTGCATTAGAGAAAACAGAGTGATAAAAGGTTTCACACTTCCAATCCTCCGTATGTGATGTGCAGGGGCCAATTGTGCGGCTTTTATAAGTCTCAATTTCCTAGTAATCTTATCTTGAGCCAAAAGTATAACTATAAACCAAATGATACAAATATGGCACCTCATATGAATGATTCAGTTCATTATTCCTTTGATCGTTCCATGTGTTCTTGCTACTGAGATGCTGCGGTATGAAGACAAGGTAACTGTTCTCCTATTTCTGTTTTGGAATGTCTTTTACCTCCCATGAGCTCAGCTGACGAGATTGCTTGCTGTGCAGGTACCTAGGCTCTTTATCCGTTGTGATGATGTAGAAACAACTTACTGATGCAGATTCAGTCCTATGTGTGCCTCAACTATACGCTAAATTTGACGTAGCTTGCAGAACTGGTCGAAATAATCATTGCATACTATCTTGATTTGTATACATGTTAATGCACTGCAATTGTGCTTGGTCAAATTTACATCACCGTGAAGGCGTGAAATATTTATTGCTGTTGAGAAAAGCCCATTCAAGCCCCATTGCCTGTAGTGGTTCATATGTACCCTTAATTATGCCGTGTAGCTCATTTGTGCTGTATTCACCAGGTTTTTTTACGAGGGTAAATGATGTTATGATTTTTAGCAAAATAATATTATAGCTCCAGGCGAGCTTGCTTTCACTGAGACGGTGCATAAACCAAATTTTCAGATATTCGAGACACGTTCAAATTTACGACACACATGATGTTTCTTTGTTTTCGAGACAACCCTTCTTTTAAGGTACCGGCACCATTTAACTTCAGATAGCATGTTTCGTCATGATTGATCATGAGCCACTAAACCAGTTTCACGAGTCTTCTCTCTTCAGGTTCTAATTCTGATTCATCATGAGCCACTAATTTAAGCTTTTGATTCTGTACTTACGGAACTTGAAGCGAATATGTCATGAGCAGTTTAATAATGCTTCAAGTTTGCAAGCAGGCTTCTACTCCTAATAGTCGAACTGTTAGGTATGTATCACCTTGAAAAGCCTGAAGTTGCTTGATGGCGGATTCATGTAGTTTCGGCATAAGTGCTCATGATTGCTGAGAAATACATTATTTATTCATTTATATTTTTGAGACGATGAGAGAAATATAGGTATGTATGCCCTTAGAAAGATTGGTCAGAAGATTAAAATTGGGACACCAAATGTCCCAATTTTTGTGAATCCAAGTCCAGATTTAGTCTTAGCTTTTTTTCGATAAAGAACATTTCATTCAATTAATATATCGAGGTAATACAACCGCACCGAAAGAATGCCCGGCCTCTGCATAGCGTGATGCACACAGCCAACAAGTCCAACATGTCTAGAAAAGTATATCGCTTTACAGTAAAAATAAATCAGTCCAGCCTAGGGTGGGGCAAATCCTATCCGAATAATATGCCGCCATCCATGTTGGAAGAAAACCTCCCTGGTCGTATGCTCAAGCCGTGTAGACTCCATCATAAAAAGGTCTCTGTCGTCCGTCCTCTGCAGGGTAGACCACATACGAAGTCATCGCGTACACGCAAGAATAACCTATGCAGGAGATGAAACACATTTATTGTTAAAAACACATCATTCCTGGTAAGCCACAATGTCCAACATAAGGCTGCCGCCCCACGAGTAGATAGATTTAGTCTTAGCTACAGCTGCTGCAAGCACCATGCTGGTCTAAATTCCGAACTCCGATTAGATCCCAGTGTTAATTATACATGATATTATTCGTCTTGGAACTCTCGTTATATATCCTCTGTCCTTTACCTGTAGTCGTCATTGCTCGTATATGTATTCATGATATTACAGTGAAATATTCAAGTTTGAGTGACCTGGTCTATTTGTACCTAGTTCTGTGATTTTAATTAGATGATCCTGTAGTATGATTCCTGGCCTATCTATGTTTTTTCTTTTCCAATATGACCTGTGTGCATCCCAGTTACATTAAGCTATGTAAGTCAAGTTCAGATCTTCTAAATATGATGGCATTGCAGTATGGCACTTGCTATCTTCCATTTTTTTTTGACAAATAGTAGATTTATTAGATTAAAATGAAGCATCAAGTGATACAAATATAGTGAGAACACATCCGACCTCTACATAGTTAGGATGCACACAGCCAACATCAACGCACACAAAAATCACAACGACAACCAGCAAAGTCAAACATGACCGAAGCTATGCCTTAGTGTATAGAAAAAACTCCGAAGTGATTAAAACAATGAACAACAATCCACAACAACAACCATATTCGCATCAACCATCCCTTACATCAACTGTGATGTCGCCACCACTTTCCACGGCCCCAGCAACTACATGCATAGCACTGTCTTTACGTGAGGTGCCACGCAAGTGAAGATCATGCTCGCACAAGCAGGCAGTCAAACCATGACAAAAGCCACTCGTCTCCAACAACTCCGAAGAACGAAGGTCGTCGTCGCACTTTGCAACAGAGATCGAGGGAGGATGGTCACTGACACCGTCAAATCCTAAATGGGACACTCCAACAGTCTCGCACCGTCCTGATGCTTCACCCTCCTCGTCGATGGCGGTAGAATCAGGCAACAAAACAAGTTCGTCGTGGCTGCCGGATTTGAAGATCTAAGATTCCGGCCCCGTCTAGGCAATCACCTAGCAGCGCAGGACCACGCCTTCACCTACATGCCCGAGCAGACAACAGCCATCCCATGACTCAGCAGGCCGACGTTGTCGCCTACAAATGGAATCATGGGCACCGACATCTCACAACCAGTGACTGCTGGCCTAGCAAGAAATCCACTATCTCCATATATAATAGGATAAGTAGTGATGCATTTTTTGAAGCAAATCAAAGCTCTATTTTCAGATGAATAAGCTTTCGCTACTACAGTGCAGAAACAATTTCTTTTGGATACACTTTAGCATTCAGACTTTTGAACCCCATGATATTTTCTTTGTTTTTGACAGAAAACCATGCTTCTGTTGGTTTGAAGGTTTTTTCCAAGCGGAGGCAAAAAAAAGTCCTCATCAGTTAACTAAGCAGTAGAGAATTGTTCAGTTAATTAATGGAAAATTGTAAGAAAACCATAACAACCCGTTGAGTGGCACACCCTCGATGCCCCCCCTCCCCACAGACACACACATCTCGAATGAGGGCTTCATCAAGATAGCTCGCATGCGTCATCGTCATCACTTCTCCCTAGTAGGCCACATCACAAACCCTAAATGCTAAGCAAACATATCTGTCGTGAGCAGTTTAAGGCTTCTGCTCCTAATAGTTGAACTGTTTGGTATGTATCACCTTGAAAAACCTGGAGTTGCTTGATGGCGGTTTCATATAGTTTCCGCATAAGTGCTGACGATTGCAGAGAAATACATTATTTATTTATTTATATATTTTTGAGACGACGAGAGAAATATAGGTGTGTATGCCCTGAGAAAGATTGGTCAGAAGGTTAACAATGGGACACCAAATGTGCTAGTGAATTGAAGTCCATATTCAGTCTTAGCTACAGCAGCTGCAAGCACTCTGCTGGTCCAAATTCGATCTCTGATTAAATCCTAGTGTTAATTATACATGATATTATTCGTCTTGGAACTCTCGTTATATACCCTCTGTCCTTTACCTGTAGTTGTCATTGCTCGTATATGTATACATGACATATTACAGTGAAATATTATTGTCGAGTAAAGCACGTTCAAGTTTGAGTGACCTGGTCCATTTATACCTAGTTCTGTGATTTTAATTAGATGATCCTGTAGTATGATGCCTGACCTATCTATGTTCTTGCTTTTCCAGAGTTAAATGCACAGAACCGTCATGACTAACGGAAAGCCACCACTTTATGATTCGTGACATTTTGCATCGAACCGAAAATTTGACAGAACACTAAATCAAAATGCAACATCATCGCATTCCTAGTCGTGAATGAACTACAGTTGCACAATCCTAGTCCTATTGATGGTGATGGGTAAGCCTAACCACTTGACGGGGAAGTTCACGATCTTCCCCCTAAAATTTTCGAGCATGCTGTTGGGATCGACATCATCGCACCTTATCTGCGCTCAGGATGACTATGTCGGGTTCATGTGCATGCCGATCGCATCACCAAAACCATGCCGGATCTCCATTAGCATGTCGATCTCATGGCGGTCCGAGCTGGCGAAGATGACCACGTCGTCGGCATAAAGGCTCACCGATAGCTTGATTCCCTTCTATAGCAGTGGCCTGGGGATGTCTATGTGCGCCGCCACCTCGAGCAAGTGGTGCAGTGGATCAGTGGCCATAATGAAGAGGAGGGTCAACATAAAAAAAGTGAAGTTTTGGATTTTTCGAAGAATGGCAAACAGAGTTAAGACTCGAGTGGGTTAATTGGGGAGGACTAGATAAGTTAGAAACTTTGTGTTTCTATAACATAAAACTTCAAGGTCGATTTTGCAGAAACACTTAAACTTTGTGTCTCACGTGGGATAAAAAATCAAACAAAAACTGTCTACATTATTCTTTCCCCCAAATTCCCAAGCACGAAGGATCTCCTTCAGCATGTCGATCTCATGGCGTTCCAGGTTGGCGAAGATGGCCGCGTTATCGGCGTAAAGGCTCACCCGTAGCTTGATTTCCTTCTCTAGCGATGGCCTGAGGATGTCTATGTGCGCCGCTGCCTCGAGCAGGCGTTGCAGTCGATCAATGGCCAGAATGAAGAGGAGGGTCGACAGCAAAAAAAGTGAAGTTGCGGATTTTCCGAAGAATCACAAAGGACTCGAGTGGATGGATTGGGGAGGACTAGATATGTTAGAAACTTTATGTTTCTAAGATAAAACTTCAAGCTGGATTTCGCAAAAACACATAAACTTTGTGTCTCACGTGGGATAAAAGATCAAACAAAAACTGTCTGCATGATCCTTTTTCCCCCAATTCCCAAGCGACATGGACGAGCTCGCCGTCGACTTCCCCGCCCCCCCGCCGCCGCAGCTTCATCTTCCGCTTCCCCCGGACGACCTCCTTCTTGAGATCCTCCTGCGCCTCCCTCCTGAGCCGATCTACCTCTTCCGTGCCTCCCTCGTCTCCAAGCACTGGCATGTCCTCGTCCACGACGCCGGCTTCCTCCGCCGCTTCCGCGCCTTCCACGGGGGCACACCTCCCATCCTCGGCTTCTTCAACTTTCCGGGGCCTCCCTTCTTCGTCCCCACCGGCGGCACTTTCGCAATCTCCACGGCTTCCAAGTTGTCCCACGACGACTGGTGGTCCCTGGACTGCCGCCACGGTCACGCCCACCTGGAAAGCCGTCCCGCCGGGGAGCTCCTCGTGTGGGACCTTGTGATCGGAGACCAACGCTACCTGCCGCGGCTCCAGCAGGCCTATCAGACGAGCCTTGAGTACAATGCGGCGGTTCTCTGCGCGGCTGGCCACAACGACTAGACTACCATGTGTGTCCGTTCCTCGTGGTGCTCGTGTTCAGCAGCCCGGTTGATTTCATCACCTCCGCCTGCGTCTACTCGTCCAAGACCGGCGTATGGGGTGAGATCACTTCGATTCATGTACCGAATTCGTTAGTTGGCTGCTTGGGGCCAAACCGCCGGCTAGGGTTGCAAACACACTCTACTGGCTATTGGGCAACAATGGTATCATTGGGTTTGATTTGGAAAAGTATAGATTATTGGATTTCATTGAGGAGGTGCCTTATAGCTACAAGCAAGCTATCATCATCATGCCAACAGAAGATGGACTTCTTGGTTGTGCCGGAGTTGATGGGTTCAAGCTCCATCTGTGGTCAAGGGAAGCTAGGATTGGTGGAGCGGAATCATGGGCACGTTGCAGGATCATTGATCTGGAAAAGTCCCTTGCGCCGGGAGTACCGGCACCCGCTGGCTATGCTGAAGAAGCTAATGTGATATTCATTGATGTGTATCCTAGTGTCTACATGATCCATCTCAAGTCCATGAAGATCGAGGAGGTCACAGAGCAAAGGAACTGCGTATACATTTTTCCTTACACAAGTTTCTACTCTCCAGGTATATATTGCCATTATATCTAGTGCTGCGTAGTTTACTATCACGGGAATGGACAAAGGCCGTGATTACTCCAAGCCCCAGGCCGAGCCCAACCGGCCTGGGAGAAAGCGGCAGGCCAACTCATGCTACCAAGGGCCAATGTGGACCAACTGAGTATATGTAGGTGTGCGTGGGTAGTGGGTGAGGATCGATTAAGATCAGAGTGGAACCGGCCACCTGTGGCGTTCTCCTCTCCCACCCTTGGCTCTTCTCTTATCGCCATTCTTGCTATGAACCCTAGCTACCTATATCTTGTTCCATCAAATTAAGATAGTGATTCCTATCATAGCTAGTTATACCGTGTCATTTGGTATCAGATTGCCGGTCTCACCCTCGCTTCCCACACCCTGGCCCCTGTGCACACAAAAAGTCTCAAGGCAGTCATGGCAGATCTCGATCTGCAGAAGCAGATGGCGGAGGCGGCCGTGGAGCGGGGTGGCATAGCCGCGGCGCTGCAAGCGATCCAGAAATCCTTGGACAAGATGGAGCCGATGGTCACGCGTATCGAGCCCGTGCTCGCGTCCCTCGAGCCCACGGTCAAGGACCTGGCGGCTTGGCGACCTGGAGTCGACCAAGCGGTGGGCAAGCTTCAGACGGATCTAGGCGAGATCCGTGCCGAGCTCGCGAAGATCACGGCCAGCCCCGTCCTCACCAACCCCGCTGGTGGCATGCAACCTCTCGTGGCGGACACGCCGCTGCTCTCGTCAGCTCTGGGTGGTGACGGCCACGGGCCCGCTGGCCACGGCGTTCAAGCGACGACACGGGGTTCGGTTTTTGGGGGCCTAGTGCCCCGGACGCCAATCCCGGTCAATGGTGCGTTTCGAACCCCGTTCCCTACCTTGCCTTTGCTTGGTCCCGGTGATAGTGGGGGCTCTAGTGTTCTTAATCGAGCAGCTTCTCTCGTTTAGAATGCCCTCAGTTCGATGGTGAAAATCCCACTAGTTGGCGCATCAATTGTGAGGCTTATTTCCGTGTGTGTTCGATTGAGCAGGCGACATGGGTCGATACCGCTGTTGTTCATTTTACCGGTGCTGCCACTTTGTAGCTCGATTGGTCTAAGATTCATATCAGGTTTCCGCGGTGGGAGTATTTTGTTGCTGCTGTTTTGGAAAAAATTGGCAAATCTGAATTTGAACAAATGCTTAGGAAATTTTCTCGTTTAAAACAGACGGGGACGGTGTTAGAATATGCAGAGCAATTCAATTTGGTCATGCATAGTTTACTAGTTCATCATAGCTCTTGGGATCCTCTGTTTTCACCACCCAATTCCGTGATGGTTTGCAATATGACATCAAAGCTGCTGTTATGTTACATCGTCCGCAAGACCTCGAAACTGCTGTTGCTCGTGCTGAATTGCGGGAAGAGGCGGTGGCTATGCTCCAGCAAGAACAAATGGAGTTGGTGGCTCACAAGCCGGCGAGCGTGGCGAACAAGGGGCAGCGATTTTCTTCTCGACCGCCATTTTCGCTGCCCATGGCCATGCCCGCGGTGACTAACAAGACTGGCGGCTCGTCCCTGCCTAGTCCTACAACAGTGGAGGGGCGTCGCAGCCCGGATCCTAGCAAAGGTTGGTCTGCATCTTCTTCCACCGGGGCACGATCATGTTTGCAATGCCACCGTTCAGCTGCATGTGGTTGAGGAATTTGTCAGTATGCTAGCGGCACCACCCTCACCTGAATCTCCTCCTTCATTGTCTGAGTCTGCAGATGAGGAGATATGTTGTAGGGTGGAACCCTATGTGGAGATCTTTCATGAATTGGAGGGGAAATCCCTAAGAACACGAAGAACACAAGAGAGGAGAAACACTCAAATTGACTAGATCCAATCACACATATGCTAGATCCAAGAACACACAAGAGGTCACAAAGGTTCAAGGACAACAAAGGAAAGATACAAGGTACTAGTTCATCCCAATCCTATGGGAGAGAGGTCTTGATGATCCTATGATGGGGATCCTTCCCTAGATGGGGTCTTGATATCCACAAGAGGATCTTCTCCCTTAGGAGGTCACGATCTCCATGGGAGGAAGATGAGCAAAGCTCTCTCTTTGTCTATCCAATACACTACTATGGAAAAGCCTAGCAGTAGCGCTGGTTTTTGGCCTATCAGTAGCGCGGGAAAGCGCGCTACTTATAAGGCGCTACAGCTAAAGCTTAGCAGTAGCACCTGCTGCCACGTGTTACTGCTATATCTACTTAGTAGTAGCGCTTTCCCAAAAAAGTGCTACTGCTAATTACTAGTAGCGCTTTCGAGAACAATCGCAACTACTATTATTCCTAGCTCCATTTTTTTATTTTAGGTCATATTCATACACATGTATACAATTTTTCATACAGTAGCAATTTAGAGATTGTTTTAACATCATAATGAGTTATTAAATCACTAGGTGAAAGAACTTTGGATTAGTTTCAAGTGCATGGATCCAAAGTAACCAATGGTCACTTTCGATCCATCCATTTGAAACTAATCCGCGGTTCTTTCACCCAATGACACAATAACTTATCATCATCATCATAATATCATTAACAACCTATCATCATAATATATCATTGTCATATAACTCCTCATAATCATCATTTTCGTCCATGATGAGACATCATATAACAACTTCGTCACTAGTTATAATAACAACTCCTCCTCATCATCATCATAGTACTCATAATCACTACTCCTACTGGGCATCACCATCAAGTCTAAGCATTGTAGTCAGATATAATCAACACTAACTAATTGTTCTTAATACTTAGAACCTACTCCTCTCTCCTAGCTAAAATACCATAAAACAGATAAACCGGTCCTTCACCATAATGGAGAATGGACATAAACTTATCTCCAACTTGTGGCTTGCGCACATTCATTTTGTCTCCAATTATTTGCGTGTGCGCATTCATCACTTTGCTCCATTCTTTGATTTTGAGCCTTCCATCATTTGAAGAAATCGAGTATGCAGTATGGTAAGCCTCCGAAGGAGTTGGTCGTAAGCTAACCATATGCATATCCCCTTCGGTACATAGCATGTTAGGCACAACCTTCTTGGAGAGCCTCTGTTCAAAACCGAAATAGTAACATATATAGTTAGCAATGTAGTTTACTTAAGAATAATGTATCCAATGAAGTTACCATCATTAACAAAATCTTACCAAGTTTTTGGCAATGAAGTTATCATCAAGCAATTTATGGACTAGTGGCACGTATCTAGTATAATTTGGGCTGGTAGAGTGACTGGTTTTGAAGGCCTCAACATCTTCTATGAATGAGACAAGGTAACCTTTCTCCTCACAATTAAGCTTGGAATCATAGTTGTAGTAGGTGTTGTCTACTACCTTCCGAGTATTTCTTGAAGATAAGAAATAAGTTGACAATTATAAATAAATAAGTTTAGTACGGATGAACACCAAATATTTTTAAATTAACAACATAAATTACTGAACTTAACAAATTAGTTTGACAAACTCACATCTAGGTAAAACTTAGATGTCGATATTATCATCATCATCATAATCTTTGGGACGAATATCAAATCTTATTCGCATTCCCTCCTCAAATCCATATGCCTTGCAGAGAGCTTCCCAATTAGAGTAACCGAAATGGGAGCGATCGACCGCATTGTAGAACTTAACCAGAAACTCATAACCATGTTTAGTTCTTAAGTGAGCCCTCCTCGTCACCACATTCTCAAACTCTTCTAAACCTAAACCAAGCTTCTCCAATACATATGGTCCAGCATGGCATGGGATGTACTAGTCGAATTGAAAAAAATCCATAAATTACACGTTGAACAAAAGAAGCACAAGTGATGATATTTATTACGATGAAATGCTTGTCGTTGCGTACCGTACAAACATCGAAGGTCTCTTCCAGCTTCACGGTGAAAAACCTATCATTTTGCAGGTGAGGAAACATGTCGCACACACCATGGTAATCATAGCAGTACCCGCACTCCAGGATCCCATCGTCATCCGACATCTCCTGTGTTCAAAATTCAAAGATTATAACTCGACGGCAAAACCCAAAAAACCCGGCATGACCTTTGCTAAAAAAGACATATTGAGCGACTGAAATTTGCCGGAACGGAAATTAATCAACACTCCGGCAAAACATAGGCCACTTATCGATGGTCATTGCCTTTCAATGGTTCAAAATATGAAAAAAAAAATTGAAAATATCTTATATATAATCCTAACACTAAATAAACTAGTTTTATTAACTACTTACTAAATAAACTAGTTTTATTAACTACTTACTAAATAAACTAGTTCTATTAAGCACTTAACAAATAAACTAGTTCTATTAAGTACCTAATATAAATAAACTAGTTATATTAATCACTTACTAAATAAACTATTTTCTATTAAACACTTGCTAAAAATTCTACTACCCTAGTTCTACCCTAAATTTTCTTACTTCTATTTTATTCAAAACACCTACGATTTGCAAGAACAGAGACAAGGGAGGGAGGGAGGAGAGAGGAGGGGGAGGGGGCGGCCGGAGGAGGAGGGAGGGGCAATGAGGAGGAGGAGGGAGGGGCGGTGGGAGGAGGGCTGTCGGCGGAAGAGAGAGAAGGGGGCAGCCGCAGGCGGAGGGAGGAGGGCGCGGTGGGAGGAGGAGGGAGGAGGGCGCGGTGGGAGGAGGAGGGACGGAAGGAGGGAGTACCTCGTTGGCGGACGGACGATGGCGGCGGTGGTGATGGACGACGGCGGTTATCGGCGCGGGCGAGAGTGAGGGGGAGAGTGAGTGGGCGAGAGGGGTCGCCGCGCGCGTGGGGATAACGTAGGGTTAGTAGTAGCGCGGATAGCAAACACGCTGCAGCTAATGAGAATAGCAGTAGCGATTCGCTGGGACGAACGCTACTGCTAAGTTGGACTAGCAGTAGCGCTTTGCTACTAAAAGCGCTACTGCTAAGTAGTCTGTCAATGCAAAAACACATTTGCCATCAGTGATCTTTTTGTGTACAATCTGAATTGTCAATATGAGTCCTCTCCGGTAGGAACGGGAGAAGACTCATATTGCGGCCACAAATTCTACACATAGAGTTCAGTGAAGACCAAGTGGTTGTGATAGTTTGAGGAGTAACATATTTAAGGTGGTAAACACCCTGTTCGCGGAGTGAGGTGGGACTAAAATTGTGGGCTGAACTTAGCAGTAGCGAGTTTCAAAGAAGTGCGTTGCTAACATCTGTAGTAGTAGCGCGGTCCATTATAGGGCGCTACTGCTATAACTAGCTGGACGGCCAGGTCATGGCAATTAGAGCAGTAGCACGGTTTTGTGGGAACGCGCTACTGCTACTTTTCTTTCAACGGCGCGTTTTCCTGGAGCGCGCTGCTGCTAAATAGCAGTAGCGTTGTATTTTAAAGATCGCTGCTGGTAAGATTCTATGTATAAGGTTTTCCCTAGTAGTGATACTTTGCTATCCCTCAAATGAGCTAGGGGAGAGGTATATATTGTCTAGGAACAAAATAGAGGGGAGAGGGGGAAACAAAGGTCAAAAGACCATAATGCACGCAGACATATTCGGAGTCGCCCGGGCATCCGGGGCAAAGGGGGCCGGGCACCCGGACCGGTCATTGGTCGGGGCTGTAGGTGGCCCGGGCACCCAGGGGTTCCAAGCCCGGGCACCCGGGGTCCAAGGCCCGAGCACCCAGGGTAGCTCCAGGCTGGCGGCGATGGGGGGCCGGGCACCCGGGGTTGGTGCCCGGGCACCCGGGCGGGCTAGGCTGCTCCCAACAGCTGGGCCGGGCACCCGGGCGGCCACCACCAGCGCCAGCAAGGAGACGGGCACCCGGGGCCTTCCAGGCCGGGCACTTGGGGTGCTCAGGGGCTGTTCCCAGTCGGGCACCCGGGGCCAGTGGAGGCCGGGCACCCGGGAGGTCCAGTGCCTCCGCATCTTCGTTCCCTTCTCCTTCCTTCTTCTCCTTGGGTCTCCATGCTTGCTTCCCTGCCATGATCTCCGAAGTACCTGAGAATGCATAACGTGCCCATTTGAGGTAGAGTCCGACTCTCGAATGAATTTGAGTGGAGCTCGAAGAGGAAGGAGTTCACCTCATTCTTGATGGCGCGTGCACGAGCTCTCTTAATAGGTTCTCTCCGTGCTTGCGGTGGTGGTGCAACGTCCATGGTGATGGTCGGGGGATGCACCGCATCATCTCCCCCCCTTGGGAGAGATCCGTCCACGGATCGTGATCTTCATGACCATGGTGTAGAGAGGGCGTCACCGTGTAGAAGTGGAAGACCACCAAGCACTTGTCATGTGGGAGCTCGAAATGGGCAATCTCCAATGTCGCACCGTCTTGTGATTCCTTCCAAAGGAGCAAGTATAACAAACACTTGGAAAAACAAATGTGGTTAGCGTTAGTGCAAAACCAAGCCTTCAAAAGGTGATTCACCAAACAAGTGTCATCATCAAGCATAGAATATGGTGTGACAAGGGATTGTGACATGTCATGTAAGCACATAAAGTGAGCAAAATGAAGAACATCCTGTAAACAAGCATGTAAATGTGAGGTAGCGATGCACATGTGTGTGACATGAGAATAAGCATCTACCTCAAGCTCATAGAAAGCATGCATAAGACAATCAATGAACGGTCTATGGTAGACATAAGAGTGATTCACAACACCAAATGAAAGGCAATGTCTAAACACATGGGTCAAGTGCAAGACAATACAAGCATAATGTGCATATGGTGTGGTGAAGATAGTGTGGCATTCAACACAATAGAAAGAGCAATTGTTCATCATGTGTGAGGCAATCAAATCAATCATGTGACAAGTAATGTGACATGGTATATGTGAAGGAATGACATTGTTGCAACCAAACATGTGATAGGAGCAAGTAGTCCAAGAGTTGGATGCAACATGAGGAAGCATAGAAATCAAGTCGTGCAAACTAGTGGAGCGAAGATGCAACACACTAGAGGAAATCATGGCAATCATGTCATGTGGGCAAATAAGAGATATAGGCAATGCACATGACATATCGCAAGCACAAGCACAAAGCAAGATCATAGTATCATCGTAGGAATGGAGCACATAGCAAACATGGCAATAACAAGAAATATCTCCACCAAGCTTGCAAATACACATATAAGTAGTAGAGTCAATCATCATGTGTAATGCAAAGCATGGGTCACAAATTTATGGCAAAGGCATAGGAATGAGCATATTATGCAAAGTGAACATGGCAAGATGGGAATATAATATGTAATGGGCAATAACCCATAGCCAAGTGAGATCCATGTAGAAGAAATGCGCGAAGTCTTTGCGCGAAGAGAGTAGTGGGTACCTACACGAAAGTCATCGTTGCTCTCTAGAGCTTGTTTTGTCAACTCGTGGGATTGCGAGGTTGACAAGTATTCATGGGTACCTACACGAAAGAGACACAAACCAAAGAAAGTGTGTGCGTGGTAAATGTACACATCATCCATAATGATGTGTATGTGCATGTGAGTGTTAGCACAAGATAAGCATCGCTCAAAGAAATTTGATCCATGGTATAAGAACATGTCATCCATCATGAAAGAATAGTTGTTATGTATGACACGACGGGGACACAAATCTAGCATACAAGTATATGGCACATCAATAGCATTTTCATTCATGGGGAGCATATGGTGCACACAAGTAGTGGGATCATGCAATGGATAGGATGAATCAAAATCTCCTAAAATGTATGAGGAAACTATGGGGGTGTCCTCATGAGCAATAGTGGAAACATCATATGGAGAATGGAGAACATCCAAAACAATGCATATCCGAAGCTAGGTGGTCATGGCATGGCATATGAGATAAATGATGCAAAGGCAGCATACCAATATCATCACAAGAAAAACAAATGCCAATAACCATGGGCTTGTCACTACAGGAAACAGCTACTTTGCCGTCTGCCATGGCGGACGGCAAAGGCTCGAAAGGCGGACGACAAAGACCTTTGCCGTCAGCCGCGGACGGCACAAGGCTCCGGCAAAGAAGGCTACGGTAAACAGCTACTTTGCCGTCTGCTTCCTGGCGGCGGACGGCAAAGGCTCTTTGCCGTCTGCGGCGGAGGGCAAAGAGGGCGGACGGCAATATTTGCGCTGTCAGTCCGTTAAGTGGCTAACGGCAGACCTTTGCCGTCCGCCGCAGACGGCAAAGAGCCTTTGGTCTTTGTCGTCCGCCTTATGATGTCATCTACACGTCACTGATGGCAAAGTGCAGGTTCTTTGTCGTCTGCCACGGACGGCAAAGTCTTTGCCGTCGGCCACTGTAGGCAAACTGACCAAATGGGTCAGCTCCCAGGAAGCACAGTTGGCTGCCACGTGGCTTCTTTGCCGTCCGCGGCAGACGGCAAAGGCTCTTTGCCGTCGGTGGCAGACGGCAAAGAGCCTGCATATTGTCTGTTTTTTTGTTTTTTATTAAATCCCACAATTTGCAGCACATATCACATATATAAGTTTCATATCCAGCACATATCCAACACATATCTAGCACATAAGTTTCATATCACATATCACATCAGTTTCATCCATACACATTGTTCATACATAAGGAAGTTCCATCCATACACATTGTTCCATCCATATATATATTACAATGCAAAGTGTCATGAAGATAGCAAGCTAGATACAATGCAAAGTTTCATCAAAGGAAAAGCAAGCACTCCATCATAGCAAGCTAGCTTCCATCAAGTGAATGAAATCTGCAAAATGGTAAATAAGAAAGTTAGAAATAGGTGACTAGAACAAGAAGAAGACTAGAACAAGAAGAAGACTAGAACAAGAAGTATATGTCATTTATGAGCTAACTTAGGTGAAATGGATCATATATGAGCTAACTAAGTTGAAATGGGTTGTTTATGAGCTAACTTAGTTGAAATGGATCATTTATGAGCTAACTTAGTTGAAATGGGTCGTTTATGAGCTAACTAAGGTGAAGGGCATCGTTTTTGAGCTAAGTAAGGTGAAATGGGTTTGGAGCTAACCTAGTTGAAATGGATCGTTTTTGAGCTAACTTAGTTGAAATGGATCGTTTTGAGGTAACTAAGGTGAAATGGATCGTTTTTTAGCTCACTTAGGTCAAATGTATCGTTTTTGAGCTAACTTAGTTGAAATGGATCGTTTTTTAGCTAACTTTGTTGAAATGGATCATTTTTGAGCTAATTTAGTTGAAATGGATCGTTTTTGAGCTAACTTAGGTGAAATGGATCATTTATGAGCTAATTTAGTTGAAATGGATCTTTTGAGCTAACTTAGGTGAAATGGATCATTTAAGAGCTAATTTAGGTGAAATGGATCGTTTTTTAGCTCACTTAGGACAAATGGATCGTTTATGAGCTAAATTAGTTGAAATGGATCGTTTATGAGATAACCTAGGTAAGATGGGTCATTTTGGAGTTAACCTAGGTGAAATGGGCCATTTTAAAGCTAACGTAGGTAAAATGGATCATTTAGGAGCTAATGTAGGTAAAATGGGTCATTTTTGAGCTAACTTGGATGAACTGCATCATTTATAAGCTAACCTAGGTAAAATGGGTCATTTTGGAGGAAAATAAGCTAACTCCAGGTCATTATGGTAAGCATATTGGAGGAAATAAAGCTAAGTCTAGGTCTTTATGCATTTGTTAAGCAAAACACTAGAGAAACTTACCGTGATCAGGGAGGTGTAGGAGCGGGGTGGCTAGTGCCGCTACCTGGAGAAGGATCATGCGATGCGTTTCTGGAGTTAAGCTGCACCAAAGATCATTTCCAATGTCTCGTTAGCATTACGACACTCAAATGTTAAGACTACCAAGTAATGTCCATTCAAACTAAACTCACCGTGCTCCCAGGAGCAATCACTGGCATCGGCGGAGCGGGCTGACCGGACTTCTCGCACACAGACTGCACATTTGGTTTTCAGAACAGAGTCATACTAGTTAGTAATGAGACTCAAATGTTAAGACTAGCAAGTAATCTGCAGAAGAAACTTACCACAAGGAGCTCGTACATGGCCCTTGCCTGCATGTCATTCCGTGCCCTCTCCTCCTCCATCATCTTTCTCGTCCTCTCCTCCATCTCCCGCTGCCTCTCCGCCGCCTCCGCCAGAAGTTTCTCCGTTCTATCTCTCTCAGTCTATATAGCAGCCTGCAACACCACTCACATGACCATTTGTAATCATTGATGGAAGCGCACACAATGTAATGGAGAAAGATAACTGAGTACGTATCACTAACCTTGATGGCGAGTTGCACTGGCCGTTCACGAGGCCTTATCTCAGGAGCGGAGCTCGACTGGCGCGCCTTGATCTCCGGGAGAGTGCTAGGACAACGGATAAGTCCATCTCCAATGGCTATGGAGCCATGGGACCTCCCGCCACCAGATATCATCACCAGCTCTGGATCAATGGGACCCTGGCTCGGGTTAAAGTCCTCCCCTTTCCTCGCCTTCCCCTCATCTCTATATCTCACGAGCTTGTTGTGGGAGGAGATGTTGGTGAAGTTGTTTGCATCATCGAGGTCAGACTGAGAGAAAGCCTTGACTTTCTTGTAAGAGCCAGTGTGGGCCATGGCATACAGGTCGTACACCTCTGGCACCTTATCCGCCTTATTGTGGCGTGCCTGAAAGAGAGAAACAATGAAAATTAGTAATTAAAGGGCTCAAGCTAGCATGATGAATGAATTGCATGAATCATGAAGCAAACCACATACCCAGTTGCGCCCGAACTGATATAAGTTGGAGCTGCCTTGATGGTGTGGCACACCTTCCATTTGGGCACGTTTGTCCTTGGCCTGGTTGTGGAGGGCTAGCCATTCTTGTGAGCACCACTCATCGACCAACACCTCCCAACAATCCATCCGATCCGCACACCATCTCGGAGGCGCCTAAGTTAGCAAATAGAAACTTGAGCGCTACGGCTAAGAATTACTAAATGAAGGAACTTAAGTAGAAGGCCTTAAGAATTACCTTCATGTACTGCTCCTAAGGTGCGACGACGATCCACCTCAGCTCGGTCACGTTGGGCAGACTCACCATGAAATGTCCACACCGTATAATCGGGCGTAAAACCACTCTTCTGCAGGTGTTTGCCCATTTCAGCCTCTGTCCTCTTTTCCCAATTGCCGCACCGTAAACAGGGGCACCAGGTTTTCCTCTGGCCATTTGCAAATGCGGCTCGCACAAACCCCTTGGTTTTTGTGAACCATTCAGTGCTCCATTTGTTCTGACCAGTGTGACCGGTGTACATCCACGCACGATCACTCATCTTGACTTTCAGAGCTACTAGACACACAACAAATATATATATAATTCACCATGTATGTATTCATAAGTTGATCTACTTTGGCAATTTTATTACGTCCATGCAACCTACACTCTAATAGGTAATGATAGGTCCTAATCCCACCCGAGTATGTTTAGATTGGGTTCATTTTCCCATGCTATGCCCCGGATCCTACGCAAAATTTCGGCAGCACCTCCCCGCTGTTCTCCTGATACACGTCTCTGCAATAAACAGAGAGGATGTGTACCCGGAGAACAATAGGGGAGGCACTGACGAAATTTATGCGTCGGATCCGGAGCAAAGCATATGGGAAAACGAACCCAATCTAAACATACTCGGGCTGTCCATGGATAGCGTTGGACAATTCGAAAGAATCAAGGTTATAAATATGCAAATGCATGCATATTTATAACTATGACGCTTTCGAACGGGAGACACATATTGGTTACGCATACTGATGATTCAAGACACATATATATCTAGCTATCAAGTTTCATCGGAATAGATCAAATAATTAATGGGGGAGGAGGACATATCATTTGTGCTCACCCACGAACGAAGGGGCAGAGCTCGTCAAACGCACGGCGAGGTCGTCGAACACCAAACCTCGCAGCGATGAAACAACTGCACATTTAAAACTACCCGATCAACACAATTATATATGATGTTTTTCATAACAAAATCGAAAGATATATGACCTAACTAATAATTCACAAATATATGACCCCGTCGGCTTCTGGAAGGCCAAAGAACACCTTTTCGGGGTCGGGGTCTCGGGGTCGGGGTCTCGGGTCGGGGTGCCGGGTCGGGGTCGGGGTGCCGTGTCGGTGTCGGGGTCGGGGTGTCGGGTCAGGCTCGGGGTCGGGGTGTCGGGGTCGGGGTCGGGGTCGGGGTCGGGGTCGGGGTCTCGGGGTCGGGGTGTCGGGGTGTCGGGGGTGTCGTGTCGGGGGTCGGGGTGTCGTGTCGGTCTCGGGGTGCCGTGTCGGGGTCGGGGTGTCGTGTCGGTCTCGGGGTGCCGTGTCGGGGTCGGGGTCTCGGGGTCGGGGTGTCGGGTCGGGGTGCCGGGTCGGGGTCGGGGTGCCGTGTCGGTGTCGGGGTCGGGGTGTCGGGTCAGGCTCGGGGTCGGGGTGTCGGGGTCGGGGTCGGGGTTGGGGTCGGGGTCGGGGTCGGGGTCTCGGGGTCGGGGTGTCGGGGTGTCGGGGGTGTCGTGTCGGGGGTCGGGGTGTCGTGTCGGTCTCGGGGTGCCGTGTCGGGGTCGGGGTCTCGGGGTCGGGGTGTCGGGTCGGGGTGCCGGGTCGGGGTCGGGGTGTCGTGTCAGTGTCGGGGTCGGGGTGTCGGGTCAGGCTCGGGGTCGGGGTCGGGGTCGGGGTCGGGGTCGGGGTCTCGGGGTCGGGGTGTCGGGGTGTCGGGGGTGTCGTGTCGGGGGTCGGGGTGTCGTGTCGGTCTCGGGTGCCGTGTCGGGGTCGGGGTGTCGTGTCGGTCTCGGGGTGTCGTGTCGGGGTCGGGGTGCTGTTTCGGGGTCGGGGCTTCGGGGTGTCTCCTCCTCCTCTTCTTCTTCTTCTTCTTCTTCTTCTTCTTCTTCTTCTTCTTCTTTCTCCTCCTCCTCCTCCTCCTCCTCCTCTTCTTCTTCTTCTTCTTCTTCTTCTTCTTCTTCTCCTTCTCCTTCTCCTCCTCCTCCTCCTCCTCCTCTTCTTCTTCTTCTTCTTCTTCTTCTTCCCCTTCTACTTAACCTAAACCTAAACTAACCTAAACTAAAAACCTAAACTAATTAAAACTAAACTATTTAAACTAATTAAACCTAAACTTAAACAGAAAAGAAACAAAAAAACAAAAAAAGAAACAAAAAACAGAAAAAAAGGGAGGAGGGGCTCACTGTGGGGGGCGGCGATGGGTCGGGGAGGGGCCGGCGACGGAGGGCCGGGGCGGGGCGGTGGAGGACGCGGGGCGGCGGGGGCCCAGCCGGCGGGGGGCCGGGGCGGGGCGGTGGAGGAGGCGGGGCGGCGGGGGGCCGGGGCGGCGGGGGGGATGGGGGGCGGGGGCCGGGGCGGGGCAGTGGAGGAGGCGGCGCGGGGCGCGGGGCGGCGGGGGGCCGTGGCGGCGGTGGCGCGCGGGGCGGCGGGGGGCCGGGGCGGGGGGCGACGGGGCGGTGGGGCGGCGGGGAGCCGGGGCGGCGGGGCGACGGGGCGGCGGGGGCGACGGGGCGGCGGGGGCGACGGGGCGGCGGCGCGCGGCGGGCGGCGGCGGCGCGCGGCGGCGTGGGAGGAGAGAAACGACGAGGGAGAGGGAAGAAGTGAGTAACGGGCGGGGGGTACGGGCCGTTAGGTAGTAGGCTCTTTGCCGTCCGCCCCCCTTTGCCGTCCGCTTTTTTACCTCTTTGCCGTCTGCTAGCGGACGGCAAAGAGGTGGCCCGTTAAGGTTTTCAAAAACGGGCGGGGGGTGGGGGCCGTCTGCTTTTGGGTAGCTGATGGCAAAGAGCTTCTTTGCCGTCTGCCAGCTCTTTGCCGTCTGCTTTTGGGTAGCTGATGGCAAAGAGCTTCTTTGCCGTCAGCTAGCAGACGGCAAAGAGCTGGCAGATGGCAAATTAGCTGATTCCAGTAGTGTGTCATCTATGCCATATGTGCAAATTGGGTTTATGTTGATGCATATGCATAGTCACTATGAAGAGATTGCAAATATGACATATGGTTGATCTCATGCATAGCATATGCAAGTCAATCGGATTGTCAAACATGATGTGACCGAGAGAATTGTCACAAGAAATCCTATGTAACATTGCATCACAACTAATAGACTCCACATGGCAATCATCAAACTCATCATAAATGGGTAAATCATCGCATGGGGAAGTCGAACTAGCATGAATCATGACAATAGGTGGATCAACATCATGCAAGCAATCAATGCCAAGAATGTCCACTAGTGGGACTAGAGCATCACCTTCACCTATGTTACCGTGTTCATTCCACTCAAGTGGTGTAGGTGAGGTGGCAAAGCCCAAATGGTGGTCATCATCTTCATCTTGATGGAACCATGTGGGGGGTGCATCATATTCCACCATGGCCATCGTCTTGTCCATAGAAAGGACGAAGTCGTCGCGGATCGGCGCATCATCATATATGGGACCTAGAACCAAAGGAGAAGACACATTAGAGGTAGAGCTTAAGTCATTAGAAATCATAGTGGCCTCACATGCCCTAGCAACTACCTCACTCTATCTATGTGGTGGTGTCTCACTCACTCCCTCAAGGTAGGTGCACTCAATGTCACATATGGTGGAGTCACTCAAATCACTCAAGTGGTGGTGGTGGTGGCTCTCCTCACATGGGAATTGTGACAACTCATCATATATGGGGCTAGTGGTGAAGTCACTCTCACTCTCAATATGGTGGCACAAGTCACACAAGACATCATAGGTCGCCGTGGTCGAAGGGAAAATCCCATGCTCAACCATCTCGTCGTCGTCGCCGTGGATGAAGGCCGAAGATGGCACATCATCGCTCTCCTCCATGACCGAAGGGAAAGTCTCATGCTCGATCATCTCGCCACCATCGCCGTAGATGAAGGCCGATGTAGGCGTACTCGTCGGAGGTAGGCGAAGATGCCGTACGTCCAAAGGCGAAGATGCCGAAGTGGTGGTAGTAGTTGTAGCTCCGTCTTGTTGGTACTCGTCTCGCGGTCTTCTCTTGTGCTCTTGAAGTTTGGCCATAGCTTGATGTAGAGCTTTTTGGGACTTATAGGTGTACGCATCGCGAGAATCTTCATATTGATGGTGTTGTAGTGCTTGAACTCGATGACGTTTTGAAGATTGGCCACTTGAGCGTCACCGCCTTGAAGATGATGAAGGGGAAGAAGACTTGTAGTTGGCCACCATGTCTCGTACTTGATCCATTTGTTCGGCCAACTTGGTGTCGATGTAGTCCCTTTTCCTTGCTTTGTTTTGGCGAATGTCGATGGTGAGTCGCTCAATGCCGTGCATTGCTCGTTGTAGTCCGAAGGTGGACGTTTTGTTGATGTAGTTGTTCGCGCCGTCGTTGTCGTGGAGAACCGGAGATGAAATAACTTGCCTATCCATCACAAGACTCGAGCAAATGTGAGTGGAAGAAAGGAAAGAACTAGACCAATGTACCTTATCCAGTGTTGAAGATGGATCAATGATCACTCAATAATGTATCAAGGAAATAGCACAATTGGTACCGGATCTTGTCAATTGTCACACCTACACAAGTAAGGCTTATGGTGGAGCTCGGTGAGGATAGTGGCACAAAAATTTGATGCAAAATGTTAGCAAGAGTCAATAATGTTGGAAAAGATTCACAAATTTGCAAGTGAAACAAGTAGACCAAAAGTAATATGTGGCACATGGAAACACGCACACGGATAGATAAATGGGGTCGTGCAACCAAGGAATGAGCACAAAATGTGGAATCCACGGAAAACGCTCGTGTTGCACAACTCAAGAGAGACGCTAGCACGATTTCTCAATAGGTGGATACGACACTTGTGCACAACCTATAACATGCAAAATATGAGCCTTCGATCCCAAGTATGCTATGTGTATGATGTTCCCGATGTTCTTCTCAAGATGATCCAAGATGATCGGATATGACAATCTTATGTGCAATGTGGTGTGATGCTATGGCTCTTGCTCACAAGCTCTTTGCTCTCTTTTTGCTTAAAAGCTTATTCTCTCTCTTTTTTTATATGGACACTTAAGCGATATGCTCAAACCAAGATAGAAATTGTGTATATGCGGGAACAATCTTGTCACACAAGGGATGATATGATGATACCAAGATGATACCAATATGATATGGTATATATGCAATGGAAGGTATGGATCACTAATGTGCACAAGTAACGTTGCCGGCAATACTCAAATGGCTAGTCTCGATAGGCAAGGGACGCAAAATGGGCTAAGGGGTTAACAATGTAATGGAAAGAATGTACAAAGATGGGATACCACGATACCAAGATGATATGGAGGGTACCGTTCTTGCTTATGGTTAGGGTGTCAAATTCGTGAAGTGGTCGATGTCGAATCCTTGTCGAAGGTGAGCGGCGGTGTTTTCGATGTCGAACCGTTCCTAGTTAGCCGAAACACCCTAGGAAACGGAAAAAACCGCAAACTCAAAATCTCAAAGGAAAATGTCAAATGGTGGTAGTGGAATGCGTTGGTGGTTCCGGAGTTAGCAATGCGGAAGTGGTGGTTGTGGGTGATGACGAAGCAACCGTACCTAGGTAGCCGAAACACCTTAGGTGACTCAAGTCACCACTCAAGCAACCACAAATGCTAAATGAAGCAAAATGGGTTAAGTTGCGGAAAGCGATGGTGGTATGGCGGATGATATGGTGGATGGCCTATGCCAAGATGCCAAAATGCCAAATTATTTATGGAGTCAAATGATGTTGGAACCTATCTAGATGGATGGGGGATGTCAATAGCTACTCAACGAGCTAAAGAACGTCAAAATCGGACTCCGGGAGTGAAAGTTATGGCTGAAACGGTTTTCGTTGGCGAGCTGAAAGTGGGAGGTGCGGGTGCCCGGGGGTGGAAGGTGCGGGCACCCGGGGTGGTCAGGGGCAAACAGCCGGGGGGGGTTCCCGGGGATCGGGGTGCGGGCACCCGGGGGGGTCAGCGGGTATGCACGGGGGGTCCGGCTGCCCGGGGTTTGAGGTCCGGGTGCCCGCGGGTCGCGGATTGGGCGGAAATTCGTGGGAAGATGAAAGAAATTGGTGGATTTCGTGGAGGGAAAGGTGGAGATGGATGGGGGGAAAGCTAGATCCACTTGAAACCAAGCAAATCCATGGATCAAATCCAACAAAATCTCATCAAACCAAAAAATCACGAAAAAATTGGAGCTATTTTTGGTGGGGAATTTTTGAATTTGGGCAAGAATAAGCAAAACTAGGCTAGAAAACAAGGAGGGGAGGCTCCAATTTCGTGATCAACGTGGCTCATGATACCAAGATGTTGTAGGGTGGAACCCTATGTGGAGATCTTTCACGAATTGGAGGGGAAATCCCCAAGAACACGAAGAACACAAGAGAGGGGAAATACTCAAATTGACTAGATCCAATCACAAATATGCTAGATCCAAGAACACACAAGAGGTCACAAAGGTTCAAGGACAACAAAGGAAAGATAAAAGGTACTAGTTCAACCCAATCTTATGAGGAGAGAGGTCTTGATGATCCTATGATGGGGATCCTTCCCTAGATGGGGTCTTATATCCACAAGAGGATCTTCTCCCTTAGAAGGTCATGATCTCCATGGGAGGAAGATGAGCAAAGCTCTCTCTTTGTCTATCCAATACTTTGCTATCCCTCAAATGAGCTAGGAGGAGAGTTATATATAGTCTAGGGACGAAATAGAGGGGAGAGGGGGATACAAAGGTCAAAAGACCATAATGCAGGCAGGCATATTCGGAGTCGTCCGAGCACCCGGGGCAAATGGGGCCGGGCACCCGGACCGGCCAGTGGCCGGGGCTGTAGGTGGCCCGGGCACCCGGGGGTTCCATGCCCGGGCACCGTGGTTGCTCCAGCCGGCTGTAGGGAGGAGGACGGGCACCCGGGGTCCAAGGCCCGGGAACCCGGGGTAGCTCTAGGCGGGCGGCGATGGGGGGCCGGGCACCCGGGGTTGGTAGCTCTAGGCGGGCTGCGGTGACGGGAACGGAAGCTCCGAAGGCGTTCCGATTGCTTGGATAGATCCAGAACCGTTCTTTACTGATACTTGTCGACTCTGGAAGCTCGCACAACTTCATCAACTCTGATATTGCATCTGGTTGGCCGTCTGTTTGTCCTCTCCAACAGCCGTTGCGGGTGAAAGTGGCCGACGGAGCAATTGTAGCATGCACACATGAAGTGGCAGAGTGCAACTATCTTATTCAAGGGCCTCGCTTCTGTTCCCCTCTGAAATTGTTTCCCTTGGGTTCCTATGATATGGTCCTTGGTATGGACTGGTTGGAGGCTCGTGGTCTGATGGCAGTCGACTGGGGAGCCAAACGTATGTCCTTCCAGCACCATGGTTTGTCTGTTCAGTTGCAAAGGATTGTGCCAATCACTGAAAATCGGCAAGTTTTGTCTCCCGGTGAGTTGCAGTTGCTACAAGCACAACATGCTATAGTTCACGTTCTTCAACTTTGTATGGTCAAGAGTGTACCAGAAACAAAAGAGGTGCTAGCTGAGATTGATGAGTTGTTGAAACAGTTTGCCTCTGTGTTCGATGAGCCCCGTGGTTTGCCTTCTCATCGAGAATTTGATCATGTTATTGAGCTGCTGGTGATATGTCTCCAACGTATCTATAATTTTTGATTGTTCCATGCTATTATATTACCCGTTTTGGATGTTTATGGGCTTTACTTTACACTTTTATATCATTTTTGGGACTAATCTACTAACTGGAGGCCCAACCTGAATTGCTGTGTTTTTTTCTATTTCAGTGTTTCGAAGAAAAGGAATATCAAACGGAGTCCAAACGGAATGAAACCTTCGGGAGTGATCTTTTTGGAACAAACGTGATCCAGAGGACTTGGAGTGGAAGTCAAGAAACAACTGAGGCGGCCAAGAGGGTGGAGGGCTCGCCCCCTGTATCGTGGGCCCCTCGAGCATCCACCGACCTACTTCTTCCTCCTATATATACCCATGTACCCAGAAAACATCAGATGCGACCACGAAAAACTATTTCCACCGCCGTAACCTTCTGTATCCGCGAGATCCCATCTTGGAGCCTTCGTCGGCGCTCCGCCGGAGGAGGAATCGATCAGGGAGGGCTTCTACATAAACACCATAGCCCTTCCGATGAGTTGTGAGTAAATTACCACAGACCTTCGGGTCCATAGTTATTAGCTAGATGGCTTCTTCTCTCTCTTTGAATCTCAATACAAAGTTCTCCTCGATCTTCTTGGAGATCTATTCGATGTAATTCTTTTTGCGGTGTGTTTGTCGAGATCCGATGAATTGTGGGTTTATGATCAAGTTTATCTATGAGAAATATTTGAATCTCCTCTGAATTCTTTTATGTGTGATTAAGTTATCTTTGCAAGTCTCTTCGAATTATCAGTTTGGTTTGGCCTACTAGATTGATCTTTCGTGCAATGGGAGAAGTGCTTAGCTTTGGGTTCAATCTTGCGGTGTCCTTTCCCAGTGACAGCAGGGGCAGCAAGGCACGTATTGTATTTTTGTCATCGAGGATACAAAGATGGGGTTTATATAATATTACATGAGTTTATCCCTCTACATCATGTCATCTTTCTTAATGCGTTACTCTATTCTTTATGAACTTAATACTCTAGATGCATGCTGGATAGCGGTCGATGTGTGGAGTAATAGTCGTAGATGCAGGCAGGAGTCGGTCTACTTGTTACGGACGTGATGCCTATATACATGATCATGCATACATAATCTCATAATTATTCGCTTTTCTATCAATTGCTCGACAGTAACTTGTTCACCCACCGTAATGCTTATGCTATCTTGAGAGAAGCCACTAGTGAAACCTATGGCCCCCGGGTCTATCTTTTATCATATAAAGCTTTCAATCTACTTTTATTTGCATCTTTTACTTTACCAATCTATATCATAAAAATACCAAAAAAATTATCTTATCATATTATCTCTATCAGATCTCACTTTCGCAAGTGGCCGTGAAGGGATTGACAGCCCCTTTATTGCGTTGGTTCCGAGTTCTTGTTTGTTTGTGTAGGTGCGTGGGACTTTTGAGGAGCCTCCTACTGGATTGATACCTTGGTTCTCAAAAACTGAGGGAAATACTTACGCTACTGTGCTGCATTACCCTTTCCTCTTCAAGGAAAACCAACGCAAGCTCAAGACGTAGCAAGAAGGATTTCTGGCGCCGTTGCCGGGGAGGTCTTCACTCATGTCAAGACATACCAAGTACCCATCACAAACTCATCTCCCTCGCATTACATTATTTTCCATTTGCCTCTCATTTTCCTCTCCCCCACCTCACCCTTGCCGTTTTATTCGCCCTCTCTTTCCCAATCTCCTCTCTTTTCTGCTCGCCTTTTTTGTTTGCTTGTGTGTCGGATTGCTTGTCGCAATGGTGCAAGATAATACCAAATTGTGTGATTATTCCAATACCAATAATAATGATTTCCTTAGTACTCCGATTGCTCCTCTTAATGATGTTGAGTCTTGTGAAATCAATGCTGCTTTGCTGAATCTTGTTATGAAAGATCAATCTCTTGCCTTCCTAGTGAAGACGCAGCTACCCATCTAAACAACTTTGTTGATTTGTGTGAGATGCAAAAGAAGAAAGATATGGAAAATGATATTGTTAAATTGAAGTTATTTCCGTTTTCACTTAGAGATCGTGCTAAAGTTTGGTTTTCGTCTTTGCCTAAGAATAGTATTGATTCATGGAATAAGTGCAAGGATGATTTTATCTCTAAATATTTTCCTCCCGCTAAGATCATATCTCTTAGGAACGATATTATGAATTTCAAACAACTTGATCATGAGCATGTTGCCCAATGTTCGGAAAGAATGAAATTAATGATTCGCAATTGCCCTACTCATGGTTTGAACTTATGGATGATCATACAAAATTTTTATGCCGGATTGAATTTTGCTTCTAGAAATCTTTTAGATTCGGCCGCAGGAGGCACGTTTGTGGAAATCACCTTAGGAGAACCTACTAAACTCCTTGATAACATTATGGCTAATTATTCTCAATGGCACACCAAAAGATCTACTAGTAAAAAAGTGCATGCTATAGAAGAAATTAATGTTTTGAGCGGAAAGATAGATGAACTTATGAAATTGTTTGCTACTAAGAGTGCTCCTATTGATCCCAATGATATGCCTTTTTCTACTTTGATTGAGAATAATAATGAATCTATGGATGTGAATTTTGTTGGTAGGAATAATTTTGGTAACAATGCTTATAGGGGGAACTTTAATACTAGACCGTTCCCTAGTAATTCCTCCAATAATTATGGAAATCCCTACAATAATTCTTATGGTAATTTCAACAAGATGCCCTCTGATTTTGAGAATATTTTGAAAGAATTTATGATCTCTCAAAAGAATTTTAATGCCTTGCTTGAAGAAAAATTGCTTAAAGTTGACGATTTGGCTAGGAACATTGATAGACTTTCTCTTGAAGTTGATTCTTTGAAACTTAGATCTATTCCACCTAAGCATGATATCAATGAGTCTCTCAAAGCTATGAGAAGTTCCATTGATGAGGGCAAATAAAGAACCACTAAATTGCGTGCTAAGAAAGATTGCTTTGTAAAGGCATGTTCTTCTAGTTCCCACGAAAATAATGATGAGGATCTAAAAGTTATTGATGTTTCTCCTATTAAATCTTTGTTTTGCAATATGAATCTTAATAATTATGGGACTGGAGATGAGTCAACTTTAGTTAAAAGGCGTCCCAATGATTCGGAGTTTTTAGATCTTGATGCTAAATTTGGTAAAAGGTCGATTGGAGAGGTCAATACTTTAAGTAGCATTGAACCCACTATCTTGGATCTCAAGGACTTTAATTATGATAATTGTTCTTTAGTAGATTGTATTTCCTTGTTGCAGTCCATGTTGAATTCTCCTCATGCTTATAGTCAAAATAAAGCTTTTACCAAACATATTGTTGATGCCTTGATGCAATCTTATGATGAAAAACTTAATTTGGAAGTTTCTATACCTAGAAAACTTTATGATGAGTGGGAACCTACTATAAAGATTAAAATTAAAGATCATGAGTGTTATGCTTTGTGTGATTTGGGTGCTAGTGTTTCCACGATTCCGAAAACTTTATGTGATATTCTAGGTTTCCATGATCTTGATGATTGCTCTTTAAATTTGCACCTTGCGGATTCCACTATTAAAAAGCCTATTGGAAGAATCAATGATGTTCTTATTGTTGCAAATAGGAATTATGTGCCCGTAGATTTTATCGTTCTTGACATAGATTGCAAACTTTCTTGTCCTATTATTCTTGGTAGACCTTTCCTTAGAACGATTGGTGCAATTATTGATATGAAGGAAGGGAACATTAGATTCCAATTTCCATTGAGGAAAGGCATGGAGCACTTTCCAAGAAAGAAAGTTAAATTACCTTATGAATCTATCATGCGAGCTACTTGTGAATTGAGTGCCAATGAGGGCACTACTTAGATCTATCCTCGCTTTTATGCCTAGCTTGGGGCGTTAAACAATAGCGCTAGTTGGGAGGCAACCCAATTTTATTTTTGTTTTTTGTTTTTGCTTCTGTTTATTAACAAATTTTGCATCTACCTTCTGTTTAGATGTGTTTTCATGTTTTAATTAGTGTTTGTGCCAAGTTAAACCTATAGGATCTTCTTGGATGATGGCTATTTGATCTTGCTGAAAATTCCAGAAACTTTCTGTTCACGAATACAATTGTTTAAAATCATCAGAACGTGATAAAATACTGATTCCAATTGCAGTAGATCAATAAACAAATTATCTAGGTCGTCCTATTTTGGTAGAATGTTTTGAGTTCCAGAAGTTTGCGTTAGTTACAGATTACTACAGACTGTTCTGTTTTTGACAGATTCTATTTTTCGTGTGTTGTTTGCTTATTTTGATGCATCTATGGTTAGTAAAATAGTTTATAAACCATAGAGAAGTTGCACTACAGTAGGTTTAACACCAATATAAATAAATAATGAGTTAATTACAGTACCTTGAAGTGGTGTTTTGTTTTCTTTCGCTAACGGAGCTTACGAGAATTTCTGTTGAGTTTTGGGTTGTAAAGTTTTCAAGTTTTGGGTAAAGATTTGATGGATTATGGAATAAGGAGTGGCAAGAGCCTAAGCTTGGGGATGCCCATGGCACCCCAAGATATTCAAGGATAACCAAAAGCCTAAGCTTGGGGATGCCGCGGAAGGCATCCCCTCTTTCGTCTTCGTCTATCGGTAACTTTACTTGGAGCTATATTTTTATTCACCACATGATATGTGTTTTGCTTGGAGCGTCTGGTATGATATTAGTCTTTGATTTTTAGTTTACCACAATCATCGTTGCTGAACACACCTTTTTTAAGAAACCCACATGATTGAAATTTATTAGAATACTCTATATGCTTCACTTATATCTTTTGAGCTGGATAGTTTTTGCTCTAGTACTTCACTTATATCGTTTAGAGCACGGCGGTGGCTTAATTTTGAAGAAATCATTATTCTCTCATGATTCACTTATATTATTTTGAGAGTCTTTTAGAACAGCATGGTATCTTCTTTGGTTATAAAATTGGTCCTAGAATGATGGGCATCCAAGTTGGGTATAATAAAAACTATCATAGGAAGTGAATTGGATGCTATGATCAATTTGATACTTGATAATTGTTTTGAGATATGGAGGTAGTAATATTAGAGTCATGCTAGTTGGGTGATTATGAATTTAAAGAATGCTTGTGTTGAAGTTGGCAAGACCCGTAGCATGCACGTATGGTAAAAGTTGTGTAACAAATTTGAAACATGAGGTGTTCTCAGATTGTGCATCCTTATGAGTGGCGGTCGGGGACGAGCGATGGTCTTTTCCTACCAATCTATCCCCCTAGGACATGTGCGTAGTGCTTGGTTTTTGATGACTTGTAGATTTTTCCAATAAGTATATGAGTTCTTTTGACTAATGTTGAGTCCATGGATTATACGCACTCTCACCCTTCCATCATTGCTAGCCTCTTCGGTACCGTGCATTGCCCTTTCTCACCTTGAGAGTTGGTGCAAACTTCGCCGGTGCATCCAAACCCCGTGATACAATACGCTCTATCACACATAAACCTCCTTATATCTTCCTCAAAACAGCCACCATACCTACCTATTATGGCATTTCCATAGCCATTCCAAGATATATTGCCATGCAACTTTCCACCGTTCCGTTCATCATCATGACACGCATCATTATTTTCATATTGCCTTGCATGATCATGGAGTTGACATCGTATTTGTGGCAAAGCCACCATGCATAATTATTTCATACATGTCACTCTTGATTCATTGCCCATCCCGGTACACAGCCGGAGGCATTCATATAGAGTCATATCTTGTTCTAGTATTGAGTTGTAATTAATGAGTTGTAAATAAATAGAAGTGTGATGATGATCATTATTAGAGCATTGTTCCCAAATAATAAAAAAGCCAAAAAAAGGCCCAAAATATATATATAAAGGGGGCAATGTTACTATCCTTTTCCACACTTGTGCTTCAAAGTAGCACCATGTTCTTCATATAGAGAGTCTCATATGTTGTCACTTTCATATACTAGTGGGAATTTTTCATTATAGAACTTGGCTTGAATATTCCTACGATGGGCTTCCTCAAAATGCCCTAGGTCTTCGTGAGCAAGCAAGTTGGATGCACACCCACTTAGTTTCTTTTGTTGAGCTTTCATACATTTATAGCTCTAGTGCATATGTTGCATAGCAATCCCTACTCCTCATGTTGACATCAATTGATGGGCATCTCCATAGCCCGTTGATTATCCTCGTCAACGTGAGACTTTCTTTTTTTTGTCTTCTCCACACAATCCCCATCATCATATTCTATTCCACCCATAGTGCTATATCCATGGCTCACGCTCATGTATTGCGTGAAAGTTGAAAAGGTTTGAGATTATTTAAGTACGAAAAAATTGCTTGGCTTGCCATCGGGGGTGTGCAAGATGGGAGCATTTTTGTGTGACGAAAATGAAGCATGACCTAACTATATGATTTTGTAGGGATGAACTTTCTTTAGCCATGTTATTTTGAGAAGACATGATTGCTTGATTAGTATGCTTGAAGTATTATTATTTCTTATGTCAATATGAACTTTTATTTTGAATCATTTGGATCTGAACATTCATGCCACAATAAAGAAAATTATATTGAGAATTATGCTAGGTAGCATTCCACATCAAAAGTTATGTTTTTATCATTTACCTACTCGAGGATGAGCAAGAATTAAGCTTGGGGATACTTGATACGTCTCCAACGTATATATAATTTTTGATTGTTCCATGCTATTATATTACCCGTTTTGGATGTTTATGGGCTTTACTTTACACTTTTATATCATTTTTGGGACTAACCTACTAACCGGAGGCCCAGACTGAATTGCTGTGTTTTTTTTGCCTATTTCAGTGTTTCGAAGAAAAGGAATATCAAACGGAGTCCAAACGGAATGAAACCTTCGGGAGTGATCTTTTTGGAACAAACGTGATCCAGAGGACTTGGAGTGGAAGTCAAGAAACCATCGAGGCGGCCACGAGGGTGGAGGGCGCGCCCCCTGTTTCGTGGGCCCCTCGAGCATCCACCGACCTACTTCTTCCTCCTATATATACCCATGTACCCCGAAAACATCAGAGGCGACCACGAAAAACTATTTCCACCGTTGTAACCTTCTGTATCCGCGAGATCCCATCTTGGAGCCTTCGTCGGTGCTCCGCCGGAGGAGGAATCGATCACGGAGGGCTTCTACATCAACACCATAGCCCTTCCGATGAGTTGTGAGTAGTTTACCACAGACCTTCGGGTCCATAGTTATTAGCTAGTTGACTTCTTCTCTCTCTTTGAATTTCAATACAAAGTTCTCCTCGATCTTCTTGGAGATCTATTCGATGTAATTCTTTTTGTGGTGTGTTTGTCGAGATCCGATGAATTGTGGGTTTATGATCAAGTTTATCTATGAGAAATATTTGAATCTCCTCTGAATTCTTTTATGTGTGATTAAGTTATCTTTGCAACTCTCTTCGAATTATCAGTTTGGTTTGGCCTACTAGATTGATCTTTCTCGCAATGGGAGAAGTGCTTAGCTTTGGGTTCAATCTTGCGGTGTGCTTTCCCAGTGACAGCAGGGGCAGAAAGGCACGTATTGTATTGTTGCCATCGAGGATAAAAAGATGGGATTTATATCATATTGCATGAGTTTATCCCTCTACATCATGTCATCTTTCTTAATGCGTTACTCTGTTCTTTATGAACTTAATACTCTGGATGCATGCTGGATAGCGGTCGATGTGTGGAGTAATAGTAGTAGATGTAGGCAGGAGTCGGTCTACTTGTCACGGACATGATGCCTATATACATGATCATGCCTAGATAATCTCATAATTATTCGCTTTTGTATCAATTGCTCGACAGTAATTTGTTCACCCACCGTAATGCTTATGCTATCTTGAGAGAAGCCACTAGTGAAACCTATGGCCCCCGGGTCTATCTTTTACCATATAAAGCTTTCAATCTACTTTTATTTGCATCTTTTACTTTACCAATCTATATCATAAAAATACCAAAAATATTATCTTATCATATTATCTCTATCAGATCTCACTTTCGCAAGTGGCCGTGAAGGGATTGACAACCCCTTTGTTGTGTTGGTTGCGAGTTCTTGTTTGTTTGTTTAGGTGCGTGGGGCTTTTGAGGAGCCTCCTACTGGATTGGTAACTTGGTTCTCAAAAACTGAGGGAAATACTTACGCTGCTGTGCTGCATCACCCTCTCCTCTTCAAGGAAAACCAATGCAAGCTCAAGATGTAGCAGCTGCCAGGAGCTAAGCTGGTCAATCTTCGACCTTACCGATATAATCCTGCCCAAAAAGATGAGATTGAGGCCATTGTGGTAGACATGCTAGCTCAAGGGATTATACAACCAAGCAAGAGCCCATTCGCATCCCCTGTGTTGTTGGTTCTCAAAAAAGATGGAGAATGGCGGTTCTGCGTCGACTATTGCCATTTGAATGATATTACCATCAAGAACCGGTTTCCTATGCCAATCATCGATGAGTTGTTGGACGAGCTGACTGGAGCTGCGTGGTTCACTAGTCTTGACCTGGGTTCAGGCTACCACCAGATTCGAATGAGGCCAGAGGATGAAGCCAAGACTGCCTTCCAAACACACCATGGACACTATGAGTTCAAACTTATGCCTAATGGGGTGACTGGTGGTCCGTCTACTTTCCAAAACGGCATGTGCATTGTCTTGGGGCCACTGTTGCGGAAAGGAGTTTTGGTTTTTATCGACGACATATTGGTTTATAGCAGCACTCTGGAGAAGCATATCTTGTTGTTGCGTTCGGTATTTCAATTACTTGACAAGTACTCTCTGAAAGTCAAGTACAGCAAGTGTGCCTTTGCTCAACCTCAGCTCAAGTACCTTGGTCATGTAATTAGCAAGGAAGGAGTGCACACAGATCTAGCTACAGTCGAGAAAGTTCATGATTGGCCACAACCATAAACAGTGAAAGAGGTTCATCGGTTCTTGGGACTTGCGGGATATTATCGCAAGTTGGTTAACAATTATGGGGTTATCAGCAGGCCGTTGACAGATTTATTGAAGAAAAACACGGTGTTTTTTTGGACATCTCTTCATGACCAGGCTTTTCACAATCTGAAGTATGCTCTCACGATAGCACCTGTATCGGCTCTACCAAATTTCTCGAAGCCCTTCATTCTCACGACAGCACCTGCATCCGAAGCTGGGATTGGAGTAGCCTTGATGCAAGGGCATCACCCCATTGCCTATTTGAGAAAGGCTCTGGGCCCCAAGCTGAGGGCGCTGTCTACCTATGAGAAGGAGTGCTTGGCAATTTTGATGGCTGTGGATCGCTGGCGATCATATTTATTGCTCTCGCCTTTCACCATACGGACTGATCATTGTAGCATGTCTTGTTTAGATGAGCAGCGTCTGACAACTCTGTGGCAGCATAAAGCATTGACCAAGCTCCTTGGTCTTTAGTATACCATTGAATACCGCGTGGCTCCACAAATCAAGCTACAAATGCACTTTCGCGCAGATACGTTGGAGACGTATCAACTTGAAATTAGTCTTGATAACCCACAAGTGTAGGGGATCGCAACAGTTTTCGAGGGTACAGTATTCAACCCAAATTTATTGATTCGACACAAGGGGATCCAAAGAATATGCTCAAGTATTAGCAGTTGATTTGTCAATTCAACCACACCCGGATAACTTAGTATCTGCAGCAAAATATTTAGTAGCAAAGTACTATGATAGTAATGGTAACAGTGGCAAAAGTAACGATAGCAGTTTTGTAGTAATTGTAACAGTAGCAACGGTAAAGTAAATAAGCAAAGAACAATATGTGAAAAGCTCATAGGCATTGGATCAGTGATGGATAATTATGTCGGATGCGATTCCTCATGTAATAGTTATAACCTAGGACGACACAGAACTAGCTCCAGTTCATCAATGTAATGTAGGCATGTATTCCGAATATAGTCATACATGCTTATGGAAAAGAACTTGCATGACATCTTTTGTCCTACCCTCCCGTGGCAGCGGGGTCCTAATGGAAACTAAGGGATATTAAGGCCTCCTTTTAATAGAGAACCGGACCAAAGCATTAGCACTTAGTGAATACATGAACTCCTCAAACTACGGTCATCACCGAGAAGTATCCTGATTATTGTCACTTCGGGGTTGTCGGATCATAACACATAATAGGCGACTATAGACTTGCAAGATAGGATCAAGAACTCACATATATTCATGAAAACGTAATAGGTTCAGCTCTGAAATCATTGCACTCGGGCCCTAGTGACAAGCATTAAGCATAGCAAAGTCATAGCAACATCAATCTCAGAACATAGTGGATACTAGGGATCAAACTCTAACAAAACTAACTCAATTACATGGTAAATCTCATCCAACCCATCACCGTCCAGCAAGCCTACGATGGAATTACTCATGCACGGCGGTGAGCATCATGAAATTGGTCATGGAGGATGGCTGATTATGACGACGGCGACGAATCCCCCTCTCCGGAGCCCCGAATGGACTCCAGATCAGCCCTCCCAAGAGAGATTAGGGCTTGGGGGCGGCTCCGTATCGTAAAACGCAATGAAACTTTCTCTCTGATTTTTTTCTCCGCGAAACGGAATATATAGAGTTGGAGTTGAGGTCGGTGGACATCCAAGGGGCCCACGAGACAGGGGGGCGCGCCGGGGGGGAGGGGGCGCGCCCCCACCCTCGTGGACAGGGTGTGGGCCCCCTGGCCTTGATTCTTTCGCCAGTATTTTTCTTATTTTCCATAAAAAATCTCCGTGGATTTCCAGGTCATTCCGAGAATTTTTGTTTCTGCACAAAGATAACATCATGGCAATTCTACTGAAAACAGCGTCAGTCCGGATTAGTTTCATTCAAATAATGCAAGTTAGAGTCCAAAACAAGGGCAAAAGTGTTTGGAAAAGTAGATACGTTGGAAACGTATCAACTCCCCCAAGCTTAAACCTTTGCTTGTCCTCAAGCAATTCAGTTGACAGACTGAAAGTGATAAAGAAAAACTTTTACAAACTCTGTTTGCTCTTGTTGTTGTAAATATGTAAAGCCAGCATTCAAGTTTTCAATAAAGATTATGAACTAACCATATTCACAATAACACTTAGGTCTCATGTTTACTCATATCAATGGCATGATCAACTAGCGAGCAATAATAATAAAACTCGGATGACAACACTTTCTCAAAACAATCGTAATATGATATGACAAGATGGTATCTCGCTAGCCCTTTCTGTGACCGCAAAACATAAATGCAGAGCACCTTTAAAGATCAAGGACTGACTAAACATTGTAATTCATGGTAAAAGAGATCCACTCAAGTCATACCCAATATAAACTAATAGTAATGCATATAAATGACAGCGGTGCTCTCTAGCGGGTGCTTTTTAATAAGAAGGTGATGACTCAACATAAAAGTAAATAGATAGGCCCTTCGCAGAAGGAAGCAGGGATTTGTAGAGGTGCCAAAACTCGGTTTTAAAATAAGGATAAATAATATTTTGAGCGGTATACTTTCACTGTCAACGCAACAACTATGAGATCTCGATATCTTCCATGCTACACACATTATAGGCGGTGCCCAAACAGAATGGTAAAGTTTATACTCCCCCTCCACCAACAAACATTAATCCATGGCTTGTCCGAAACAACGGGTGCCTCCAACTAACAAGAGTCCCGTGGGAGTTTTGTTTGCAATTATTTTGATTTGATTTGCTTAAATCATGGGACTGGGCATCCCGGTTACCAGCCATTTTCTCGTGAATGAGGAGCGGAGTCCACTCCTCTTGAGAATAACCCGCCTAGCATGGAAGATACTGACAGCCCTAGTTGATACATGAGCTGCTCGAGCATACAAAACAGAATTTCATTTGAAGGTTTGGAGCTTGGCACATACTAATTTACTTGGAACGGCAGGTAGATACCGCATATAGGAAAGTATGGTGGACTCATATGGAATAACTTTGGGGTTTATGGAGTTTGGATGCACAAGCAGTATTCCCGCTTAGTACAGATGAAGGCTAGCAAAAGACTGGGAAGCGACCAATTGAGAGAGCGACAACAGTCATGAACATGCATTAAAATTAATCAACACTGAGTGTAAGCATGAGTAGGATATAATCCACCATGAACATAAATATCCTGAAGGCTATGTTGATTCTGTTTCAACTACATGCGTGAACATGTGCCAAGTCAAGTCACTCAATTCATTCAAAGGAGGATACCACCCTATCATACCACATCACAACCATTTTAATAGCATGTTGGCACGCAAGGTAAACCATTATAAGCTCCTAGCTAATTAAGCATGGCATAAGCAACTATAATCTCTAATTGTCATTGCAAAGATGTTTATTCATAATAGGCTGAATCAGGAACGATGAACTCATCATATTTACAAAAACAAGAGAGGTCGAGTTCATACCAGCTTCTCTCATCTCAATCAGTCCATCATGTATCGTCATTATTGCCTTTCACTTGCACGACCGAACGGTGTGTATAATAATAATAGTGCACGTGCATTGGACTAAGCTGGAGTGTGCAAGCATTCAATTCAAGGAAGGAGACATAATATGGGCTCTTAGTTAAATCAACAATCATGCATATTGGAGCCACTAAACATTTTCGTTATGGTCTTCTCCTCTCGACCCCCAAAAGACAGAAAAGAAATAAAACTATTTACACGGGAAAGCTCCCAACAAGTAAAAGAAGAACGAGAAATCTTTTTGGGGTTTTCATTCAATTACTACTACAAGCATGGAAATTAAACTAACTTTTTTTGTTTTCTTAAGGTTTATCAAACACACAAGAAGAAAGCTAGAAAAAGAAATTAAACTAGCATGGATAGTACAATGAAAAGGTATGAGCACAGACAACTAGAATAAGTGTGTGAACATGAATGTAAAGTCGGTGAGAAATACGTATTCCCCCAAGCCTAGGCTTTTGGCCTAAGTTGGTCTAATGCCAAGGATAGCCTGGCTGATATCCAAAGTTATAACTGGGGTCGTACTGAGATGCAGCAGCCAATGCCTCCTAAGCTGCGGCATGTTGGCGAGCTGCCTCCGCCTCTCGTATTCGGTTGCCTCCTTTCTGGTTACAACATATCTTCGTTTTGCCTGGTAATCAAAAAGGGAAGGAGCAGGAAGAGTAATATGGACAGCGCGACGTGTGTCAAAGATTAGTCGATACTGGAGGAATTGTTCATTCCTCTGAAGAAAGCGATGACAAACCATAGCGTCATAATCTAAAAAGGCGGGAGACAACTCTGTATCACCCTCACGTGGAGGTATACCAAGATAATTAGCAATACGGGTCGCATAAATCCCTCCAAACAAATCTCCAGCTAAACCATTATTATGCAACCTACGTGCAACAATTGCCCCCAAGTTGTAATCTTTATTACCTAATACAGCACTCTCGAGGACACAAAGATCAGGGACACACATGTGACAAGCTTCATCTTTACCATTAATGCATCTACCAATGAAAAGAGCAAAATAATGTATAGTAGGAAAATGAATGCTCCCTGTGGTAGCTTGTGCTATATCCCTAGATTCTCCCACAGTTATACTAGCAAGAAAGTCTTTATATTCATATTTACGGGGTTCATTAACACTACCCCACTATGGGAGTTTGCAAGCAGTAGTGAAATCTTCTAAGTCCATGGTATAGGATTGATCATAAATATTAAACAAGACACTTTGAGAGTTACGCGAGGATGAAAATTTAAACCTTCTCACGAATGAATTAGTTAAATAGTAGTACTGAGGACACTTATCTTGCATGAAGTCCTCAAGATCGGCATTACGCACATCTGCATCAAATTCATCCTTGATGCCTGCATTGACCATAAACTCTTCTGACGGCCATTCAAAAGGTCGCACCTCAGCTTCCCTTGGTGGTTCATCGTCCTGCTCACGCATTGCGCGCCTAGGTGCTTGCTTTCTTGAAGAACCACCTTGATACATTTTCCTAGACATATTTCTTCCTGTGAAAAATTTCTGAAATTTTTGGTAACATAAAATAAAAGTGAATCAAACTAAACAGGATTGATAGCAACTACTCCTACAAGTGCCTAGAGCTTATATCATGCATTAGAATTACTTGGGACCTCATAAATTTGACATGCAAGCTCAAGAACAGGGTCACCTATGCAGCAAAAATTTGCAATGAATAAAGCACTAGAACAAAAACTAACTGGACCATTGGAGGAGTCACATACCAAGGAACAATCTCCCAAAGCAGTTTTGTGAATAGATCTTTGAGCAAGGAGATCGAAAATCGCAATAAAATGAGCTAGAACTCGTGCTTGAGCTGGATGGTGATTTTTTTGGGAGGAAGATGGAGTGTGTGGGTGCAGGAATAAGTGGAGTGGGGGCCACCGTGGGCCCACGAGGCAGGGGGCGTGCCCTGTAGGGGTGGGCGCGCCCTGGACCCTCGTGGCCAGCTGCGAGCTCCCCCTGCTGTGTTCTCAGTGCCAGATATTCTCAAATATTCTAAAAAAAATCATACTAAATTGGCAGGGCTTTTGAAGAACTTTTATTTTCGGGGTATTTTTTATTGTATGGATAATTCAGAAAACAGACAGATAATACTATTTTTGCTTAATTTATTCTAAATAACAGAAACTAAAAAGGGGGTACAGAAGGTTGTGCCTTCTAATTTCATCCATCTCATGATCATCAAAAGGAATCCACTAACAAAGTTGATCAAGTCTTGTTAACAAACTCATTCCGAATAACATGGAACCGGAGAAATTTCGAATAACACTAAGTTACCTCAACGGGGATATGAACATCCCCAATAATAAGAATATCATATTTCTTCTTGACAGTAGGAAGAGGAAATTCAAAACCTCCAATAGTAATAGTTGGAATTTTTCCAATAGAATTGATGGTATGAACTTGAGGTTGTTTCCTCGGAAAGTGTACCATATGCTCATTACCATTAACATGAAAAGTGACATTGCCTTTGTTGCAATCAATAACAGCCCCTGCAGTATTCAAAAAGGGTCTACCAAGGATATTCGACATACTATTGTCCTCGGGAATATCAAGAATAACAAAGTCCGTTAAGATAGTGACATTTGCAACCACAACAGGCACATCCTCACAAATACCGACAGGTATAGCAGTTGATTTATCAGCCATTTGCAAAGATATTTCAGTGGGTGTCAACTTATTCAATTCAAGTCTACGATACAAAGAGAGAGGCATAACACTAACACCGGCTCCAAGATCACATAAAGCAGTTTTAACATAGTTTCCTTTAATGGAGCATGGTATAGTTGGTACTCCTGGATCTCCTAGTTTCTTTGGTATTCCACCTTTAAAAGTGTAATTAGCAAGCATGGTGGAAATTTCAGCTTCCGGTATCTTTGTTTTATTTGTAATGATATCCTTCATATATTTGTCATAATGATTTACTTTAAGCATATCAGTTAAGCGCATACCTAAGAAGATAGGTCTAATCATTTCAGCAAAACGCTCAAAATCCTCATCATCCTTCTTCTTGGATGGTTTAGGAGGAAAAGGCATGGGTTTCTGAACCCATGGTTTTCTTTCTTTGCCGTGCTTCCTAGCAACAAAGTCTCTCTTATCATAACGTTGATTCTTTGATTGTGGGTTATCAAGATCAACAGCAGGTTCATTCTCTACATCATTATTATTCCTAGGTTGAGCATCAACATGAACATTATCATTAACATTATCACTAGGTTCATGTTCATTACCTGATTGTGTTTCCGCGTCAGAAATAGAGATATCATTGGGATTCTTAGGTGTGTCTACAATAGGTTCACTAGAAGCATACAAAGTCTTATCATTTTTCTTTTTCTTCTTTTTAGAAGGACTAGGTGCATCTACATTATTTCTCTGAGAATCTTGCTCAATTCTCTTAGGGTGGCCTTCAGTATACAAAGGTTCCTATGTCATTTTACCAGTTCTAGTAGCCACTCTAACAGCAAAATCATGTTTACTATTTAATTCATCAAGAAAATCATTTTGAGCTTTAAGTACTTGTTCTGCTTGAGTAGTAACCATAGAAGCATATTTACTAACGAGTTTAAGTTCACCTCTAACTCTAGCCATATAATCACTCAAGCGTCCTATCATGGAAGCATTACTCTTTAATTCTCTACCAACGTAAGAATTAAAACTTTCTTGCCTAGCCATAAAGTCATCAAGTGCATCTAAACATTGCCTAGGAAATTTAATAGACGGGATTTCAACTTTATCATATCTATAGAGAGAATCTACCTTTACTGCCTGTGTCGGGTTATCAAGACACTACGTTTCTTCAAAAGGCGGTATATTAAGACCATGTATTTCTTCAATAGGAGGTAAATTCTTAACATCTTCAGCTTTAATACCTTTTCTTTCATTGATTTCTTTTCCTCTTGCATATCTTTAGGACTGAGAAATAGAACACCTCTCTTCTTCGGAGTTGGTTTAAAAATAGGTTCAGGAGTTCGCTCAGGAATTGGCTCAGGAAGAGTCCAATTATTTTCATTAGTCAACATATTATTCAATAGCAATTCAGCTTGATCGACTGTTCTTTCCCTGAAAACACAACCAGCACAACTATCCAAGTGGTCCTTGGAATCATCAGTTAGTCCATTATAAAAGATATCAAGTATTTCATTTTTCTTGAGAGGATGATCAGGCAAAGCATTAAGTTATCGGAGAAGCCTCCCCCAAGCTTGTGGGAGACTCTCTTCTTCAATTTGCACAAAATTATATATTTCTCACAAGGCAGCTTGTTTCTTATGAGCAGGGAAATATTTAGCAGAGAAGTAATAAATCATATCCTAGGGACTACGCACACAACCAGGATCAAGAGAATTAAACCAAGTTTTAGCATCACCCTTTATTGAGAACGGAAATATCTTAGTAAGATACCCCGAACGGATATAATAGTAGCGAGATTTTTCATCATTAGTGAACAAGGTAGCTATATAATTTAACTTAGTAAGATGTGCCACAACAGTTTCAGATTCATAGCCATAAAAAGGATCAGATTCAACCAAAGTAATTATCTCAGGATCAACAGAGAATTCATAATCCTTATCAGTAACAAAGATAGGTGAAGTAGCAAAAGCAGGGTCATATTTCATTCTAGCATTCAGAGTTTTCTATTTAAGTTTAGCTAATAACTTCTTAAGATCAGATTTGTCATTGCAAGCAAGAAGATTTCTAGCAGTTTCTTCATCCATAACATAACCCTCAGGAACAACAGGCAGTTCATACTTAGGGGGAGAACCTTCATCATCAGTATCTTCAATAATTTCATTTTCAATAATTTCATTCTCTCTAGCCCTAGCAAGTTGTTCATCAAGAAATTCACCAAGTGGCACAGTAGTATTAAGCAAAGAAGTAGTTTCATCACAAGTATTATGCATAGTAGAAGTGGCATCATCAATAACATGCGACATATCAGAATTAATAGCAGAAGCAAGTTTAGGTGTCGCAAGCTTACTCAAAACAGAAGGAGAATCTAGTGCAGAGTTAGATGGCAGTTCCTTACCTCCCCTCGTAATTGAGGGATAAATTTTAGTTTTATCCTCTTTCAAGTTCTTCATAGTGACCAGCAGATATAAATCCCAAGTGACTCAAAGAATAGAGCTATGCTCCCCGGCAACGGCGCCAGAAATTAGTCTTGATAACCCACAAGTGTAGGGGATCGCAACAGTTTTCGAGGGTAGACTATTCAACCCAAATTTATAGATTCGACACAAGGGGAGCCAAAGAATATGCTCAAGTATTAGCAGTTTTGTAGTAATTGTAACAGTAGCAACGGTAAAGTAAATAAGCAAAGAACGATATGTGAAAAGCTCATAGGCATTGGATCAGTGATGGATAATTATGTCGGATGCGATTCCTCATGTAATAGTTATAACCTAGGGTGACACAGAACTAGCTCCAGTTCATCAATGTAATGTAGGCATGTATTCCGAATATAGTCATACGTGCTTATGGAAAAGAACTTGCATGACATCTTTTGTCCTACCCTCCCGTGGCAGCGGGGTCCTAATGGAATCTAAGAGATATTAAGGCCTCCTTTTAATAGAGAACCGGACCAAAGCATTAGCACTTAGTGAATACATGAACTCCTCAAACTACGGTCATCACCGAGAAGTATCCTGATTATTGTCACTTCGGGGTTGTCGGATCATAACACATAATAGGCGACTATAGACTTGTAAGATAGGATCAAGAACTCACATATATTCATGAAAACGTAATAGGTTCAGCTCTGAAATCATTGCACTCGGGCCCTAGTGACAAGCATTAAGCATAGCAAAGTCATAGCACCATCAATCTCAGAACATAGTGGATACTAGGGATCAAACCCTAACAAAACTAACTCGATTACATGATAAATCGCATCCAACCCATCACCGTCCAGCAAGCCTACGATGGAATTACTCACGCACGACGGTGAGCATCATGAAATTGGTCATAGAGGATGGTTGATGATGACGACGGCGACGAATCCCCCTCTCCGGAGCCCCGAACGGACTCCAGACTAGCCCTCCCGAGAGAGATTAGGGCTTGGCGGCGCCTGCGTATCGTAAAACGCGACGAAACTTTCTCTCTGATTTTTTTCTCCGTGAAACGGAATATATAGAGTTGGAGTTGAGATCGGTGGACATCCAGGGGGCCCACGAGATAGGGGGCGCACAAAGGGGGAGGGGGCGCGCCCCCACCCTCGTGGACAGGGTGTGGGCCCCTGGCCTTGATTCTTTTGCCAGTATTTTTCTTATTTTCCAAAAATAATCTCTGTGGATTTTCAGGTCTTTCCGAGAACTTTTGTTTCTGCACAAAGATAACATCATGGCAATTCTGCTGAAAACAGCGTCAGTCCGGATTAGTTTCATTCAAATTATGCAAGTTAGAGTCCAAAACAAGGGCAAAAGTGTTTGGAAAAGTAGATACGTTGAAGACGTATCACGCGCCTCGGAGAGCATACAGACCAGCTTCTGGAAGTCTCTGTTTGCGTGCCTACCTGGTTGCAAGAAGTCAAAGCTGGGTATGCCAATGAGCCCCAGTGCACTCGTATCCTTGCTGCTGCTGCCGTTCAGGCACATGTGAAATCGCCTTTCACTATGTGAGATGGACTCATTCGCTACAAAGGGCACGTTTGGATCGGCCATAACAATGAAGTGCAGCAACGTCTCGGTCATTTAGGAGTGCAAGCCACATACAGTCGCCTGATCAAATTGTTTGCCTGGCCTCGATTGAAACAGACCGTGAAGCAGTTCTTGGCTCGCTATGAGGTATGCAAGCAAGCAAAACCTGAGCACGTTAGATACCCCGAACTGCTGCAACCTCTGCCGGTACCGGAGCAAGTTTGCAAATAGTGACTCTTGATTTTGTTGAAGGATTATCCAAGTCTCATGGATATGACTCAATTCTGGTGGTGGTGGACAAGGTTACTCTGTACGCACACTTTATTCCTTTGAAGCACCCATTCTCTGCGATGGACGTGGCAAAAGCATATGTGGACTTTGTCTTCAAGTTGCATGGGCCTCCTGATGCCTTGCTCTCGGACTGGGACAATTTTTTTACCAATAAAGTGTGGAGAGAGCTCTGCCGTCTAACTCATACTACTCTTCACATCTCTTCTGCCGGACATCCCCGACAGATGGAACCACTGAGAGGGTAAATCAATGCATGGAGATCTATTTGCGTTGCTTTGTGCACAACTGTCCCCAACGCTGGCAAGAGTGGCTTTCGCCGGCAGAATTCTGGTACAACACGTCCTATCACTCCACTCTCAAAGCTAAGCCATTTGAGGTGTTGTACGGACATCAGCCACGGTTCTTCGGCATTCACAACATGGCAGATGCAGCTGTGACTGATTTGGCGAAATGGACAAAGGACCGAGCCACTGTTCTAGCGCTGTTGTGTCAACACCTCAACCGAGCTCGCCAATATATGAAAGAGAAAGCTGACAAGAAGCGTTCTGATCGGGTTTTTGTCGAAGGAGATGGGTCTATCTGAAGCTTCAACCATACGTACAAACCTCGGTGGCAGCCCGGGCTAATCATAAGTTGGCGTCCCGTTTCTTTGGTCCCTTTCAGGTGCTATAGAAGGTGGGGGAGGTCGCCTACAAGTTGGCTCTGCCGGAGTACGCCAAGATTCACCCGGTGATTCATGTTTCTCAATTGCGTGCGGCTCTTCCTCCGTCGAGAAGTTATGCCAGAGTTGCCCGTCTTGGATGAGGACCTGCGTCCACTTCAAGTTCCTACATCGATCCTCGAGAAACGGCTGCTGCAACGTGGACATCGTCAAGTGCAGCAGGGCAAGATCCAGTTGTCCGGGTTTCCGGCGTCCTTGGCCACCTGGGAAGACCTGGTACCTCTTCGGGCGCGTTTTCCCCGGGCATTGGCTTGGGGGCAAGCCAAAGCTAAACGGCGGGGAAATGTCACAGGAATGGACAAACGCCGTGATTACTCCAAGGCCCAGGCCGAGCCCAACCGGCCTGGGAGAAAGCGGCAGGCCAACTCACGCTGCCAAGAGCCGATGTGGACCAACTGAGTATATGTAGGTGTGCGTGGGTAGTGGGTGAGGATCGATTAAGATAAGACTGGAACCGGCCGCCTGTGGCGTTCTCCTCTCCCACCCTTGGCTCTTCTCTTATCCCCATTCTTGCTATGAACCCTAGCTACCTGTATCTTGTTCCAGCAAATTGAGATAGTGATTCCTATCATAGCTAGTTATACCGTGCCATTTACTTTAATATTCAACACTTCATATGCCTTGTAGATGCATTCAAATATGTGAGCCACAGTTTATTACAGATGACAAGTTTTCATGGAACTTCTTTTTAGAGAACAACAAGCCCCTAATACTCCGCACTCTACTGATTATTGATTCCCTCATCCTCCTCCTGTTGTTGCTGGTTCTAGTAGGATTTGCTAACTCATTTGTCTTTCTTAGCGCTGTTGCACCAATTTACCAACAAGTCATTCACGTGAGAGCGGAAAACTAACCATTACACAACTGTAACTATGGGAAGCCCTGGCATTCTAACTTGCATGTGTTCACATATTTAATCTTCGGCTATACCCACATCCTGGCATTTGCTCGTACCATAACTAATATTAATTAACTAGTTTATTTGTACAAGGGAGAAAAATAAATTTCTTGATATTCTAGGCTATACATTTAAATGTAAACAGTCAAGGTTTTGTTTATTGCTAGAGTTTGGACTTATATATAGTTGGTCAATATGGCACCGTTAAAAGGTGATTTGCTTACGAGTAAACATACTATTAAAAAAACGAGACCCATCCGGGCTAGACTAACGTGTTGGCATTTTTTTTATAAAAGAAAACTCCGTAAGCACCAAACACTCAAGTCGTGACTTGAACCCTGATGGGCTGGCTGCGAACTTCCGCGCCTTGCCAACTGGCCTACGCTCAGTTCTCAGTAAACATGCTATTGAGGAACCCCAATATGGTTGTATCCTGGCACCAATTCATATTGTACTGTCCTTGTTGCCTTGTTCTGGTATTAGATAATGTATTCTTGCTGACCCGCGAGACTTGATAAATTAAGGAACCAAAGTGACCAATAGTCCACCTTTTGGTTTTTTGCATAATACTCCCTCTGTCCCAAAATAAGTGACTCAATTTTGTATTAACTTTAGTACAAAGTTGAGTCACTTATTTTGGGACGGAAGGAGCATATAACAACCAATCAGTGAGTCAATGCTGAACTATTTTCTCTTTCAGTTTAAGCAACTAAACTCTAATGTCTGGACTATGGATGTTGCCTTCTCACTGGCTTGAGCTTTGTGTTATGTTGAGAACTTGTGATATAGAGTGGTTACTTGGTTTCTTAATTATATAGTACCCATTCTTCGTTCTGCAGTGTAGTAAAACGCGTTCATTCTGGTCTAACTTTGCTCTCATGCATGTGCATAAAAAAATTAAATATAAATTAATGCGCTGGTATTTTGCTGGACTTCTAACAACGAATGGGATCACACCAGAACAATTTTAAAAATGCTTCATGGTCAGGTAAAATACTGAGCATTGTATCCTTCATTTTGAGGTAGACACTGTCTTTATGAATTATTTAGATCTTGCAATACATGTCATTTGTTAGTTGTTCCTTGTAGCAAAATCTAATATTTTGTGCAAGGTGAGATATATAACAATCGCTTCATTTAAGTGTCACCACATTTTATCTGTTTTGTGCTTGCCAACAACCGTCACTAGTTTATTGACTCGTTCTTCTCATAGGAATTGCCCTTGGCAGTCGAAATGATCAAGCTGAACTGTTGAGCATCAGTTGAGATGATTGTGCTATTACGCCTGCTGACACGCTTTGTTGGTTAAAGAGGTGATATGACATCTTCTTGACAATGCGTCTATTATTTTGTTTGCAGTCAATGGATTGATATTCTGTAAAGGTAAAGAAAATTACTTAATCGGCTAGTTTGACCATATTCGTATTTTCTCTTGGATCTGTGAAACACTTCCTCCTGGATCTGCACAGTAGTTCATTATACTGATGTGCTACCACAATGCAGTTTATTATGCCATGAAATTTTATATCATTTTTTCGATGGGCAGTGCTTCGGTACAACCCCCCTAAAACGTATAATGGATAGGATGGTCATTTCACATTGGGTATAGGAATACCCCCGATGCAGTACGTCCGCCCGCGTATATGCCGCACCCGTCGCCGTACGCCCGAACGCGTATGCCGCACGTGTCGCCGTACGTCGCCGCCGTACGCCCACACGTCTCCACGTTGGTGTCGACAGTTATGAAAAAAAAACGTCACGGGAGCCGCCGACGCCCGTCGTCGTAACCCTAATCCCTAAACACATCCATGCCATCTCCACGTCGCCCCCGTCTCCACGTAGTCCCCGTCGCCCTCCACAACGCTCGGGTCGCCGCCCAAACAGGCTGCCGCGCGTCCCCCGGCGCCGTTGCTGCTGCCACCGCGTTCCTTTGCCATCGCCGAGATGGCCGCCCAACCGTGATCTTCGTCGCCGCCTTCCTCCCCGGACTCCGCTTGTACCACCGGCCATCATCGCTGACGGCGGGCGCTGACGGCGACCAGTGTGGGTGACGGCGGGCGATGCTGTCGGGCGGGGAACGACCAGTGTGGGCGGCGGCGGCCGATGCGGCTTCAGGGATCAGATCGGGCGCGTCGTCGACACGTAGGAGGCAAAAGTGCATGCACGACGTGATTGGGCACCAATGTCCGTGATTGTCGGGAATATTCCCTCAGATAGCAACGAGTCGTGGAGATATTTTTGGCGTCAGGCCCGCGGCGATTAGTTTGCAATCAATAAACGCGACGTGATATAACCGTCGGTCGTGCTTTAGTCCCACACCGGTCGACGTCGACGTCATTGACTTATTTATATATTTTCGTAATCCTATTTTACTGAGCGTCTGTCTCCAATGAACTTTATTTGGAGGAGATGTAGGGTCATTAGGAGTCTTCGCCGGTCTCAAACTAGCGAAGAGTCCTACTGACAGTGCATCTTCTTCAAAAAGATCACATTGATGATAGTCGTATTTATTCATTTACAATCAACATTTATCGAATAGAGAAAATGGATCATTGTGATAATTTTTTCTATTTCGCATCCACCAAACAGGCACATTTTTTTTCCACGTGCTACAGTGACCATGCAGGGCATGCATGCCACATTTTGTCGCGTTTCGAGACTATACGGATTTTCTACGATTTTCCGGGCCGAAAACCCCTAAAATACTATCCGGACGTGACGCAACGTGCGTTCGTTGTCGGATTTCGTTCATTTTTGGCGTGGGGTACCCGGGTGGGGCCCCACACGCGCTGCCAATAGTTGGGTGCATTCCGTGAAACCACCCAGGTACTTGGTGTGGAAGGCGGTGGTTTCGGTATGGGCGGAGGGGACACTCGATCGTACGTCTCTCCTTCGCATCCGGCAAACGGGCTCATTTTTTTCCATGTGCTACAGTGACCATGCATGGCACGCACCCCAAATTTTGTCGCATTTCGAGGCTCTACGGATTTTCTACGATTTTCCGGGCAGAAAACCCCTAAAATACTGCCCGGACGTAACGCAACGTGTGTTCGTTGTTGGATTTCGTTCATTTTTGGCGTTGGGTACCCGGGTGGGGCCCCACACGCGCTGACAAAAGTTGGGTGCATTCCATGAAACCACCCAGGTACTTGGTGTGGAAGGCCGTGGTTTCGGTATGGGCGGAGGGGACTCTCGGTCGTACGTATCTCCTTCGCATCCGTCAAACGGGCTCATTTTTTTCCATGTGCTATAGTGACCATGCAGGGCACGCACGCCACATTTTGTCGTGTTTCGAGGCTCTACAGATTTTCTACGATTTTTCGGGCCGAAAACCCCTAAAATACTGCCTGGACGTGACGCAACGTGCGTTCGTTGTCGGATTTCGTTCATTTTTGCGTGAGGTACCCGGGTGAGGCCCCACACGCGCTGTCAAAAGTTGGGTGCATTCCATGAAACTACCCAGGTACTTGGAGTGGAAGGCGGTTGTTTTGGTGTGGAAGGGTCTTTCTGGGAGACCCTTTTTCCTGTACCCTTCAAACATGCCCAAATTTTTTGTATCGCCTTGTATCTATATGAGAATCATGCTTGCCAATTTTCAGTGCATTTTGGGACTGTTTGCATTTTCTACTATTTTTGCCGTCGACAGTCCTAAAACACTGTTATTAATAAAAATTATTTCGTACTAACTTTTCCAAAATAATTACGAATTCCCTCTTCTAATTTAATTTTTTTCCTCTTCCTTTCTTCCTCTCTTCTTCTTTTCTTTTATATCATTTTTATTCTTCTTTCAATTTTCCCGACAAACTTGTAAATTTTAATTTCTTTCAGCTAACTTTTATTTTATAAAATGATTCAAAATTCAAAAACTTTTCCACAATACTTCATAATAATTTTCATCTAAAATTCATTCGAACATAACGATAGTGCTTTAAACCTTATGATAAACGGTTCATTTTACATTGGAACATAAAGAAACTTAATTAAATAGGACCTAATCGAAATTAATCAAACATAATAGGACCTAATCTACTCGTCGTCGGAGGCGGCGAGGTCCACGATCTCGCCCGCACCGCCGTCACCGTCGTCGTCGTCGCTGCTCTTGCCGCCGGCGTCCCAGTCGACGGCGTCGTCCTCCACCGGATCCGTCTGCGGCGGCGCCTGCACCGTACCCATACCCGCCGACGCATCCAGTGCGGCCTGCAGCTCGGCGGCCTTTGCTGCCGCCGCCATAGCCACCGCAGTGTCTAGTGCGGCCTGCAGCTCGGCGGCCTCTCTGGCCTCCGCCGCCGCCGCCGCTTCTGCCTACGACGCCCGTAGGGCGATGAGGTAGCCGGGGCAGTCGTCGGGGTCGCCATCCTCGCGCAGCGCGAACTGCTCCGGCGGAATCTCGACGGCGGGAGGGGAGGCGGGCCCGGCGAGCGTGGGTACCGGACGGCGGGAGGAGCTTGAAGACGGCGTGGCCGCCGGAGGGCGACGGCGTGGCCGCCGGAGGGCGACGGCGGGGCCGGCGCGGGGCAGACGACGAGCCGCCCGTCTCCCACTCCCGACGAGCCTGCCCGACGACCTTCCAGAAATCTTTTCCCCTCCAAAACCTAATGCGTCCGACGATATTCCAGCAGCCGCCCTCGTGCCGGCGGAGCTCATCCGGCGTCGCGCCGGGCCCCCTCGTCGGGTATCCGTCGGCGGTGATGCGGAAGATGTGCGGCAGACGGCAGCCCGGCGGCACCATCAGCCTGAGCCGGATGAGCTCGTTGGTGTCCGGCGTGCCCAGGCTCGTCGGACACGAGCCGCTACTGCCGTCAGTGCCGCCGTTGCCGCCGGATGCCATGGATGCCGCCGGGAAGGGAACGCGTCGTTGGTGGAGTGAGGGCGCGTCTGGTGGAGGGCGTCGGTGGGTGAGGTGAGTGGGGGTGGGGGAGGCACACGGGAGGTGGGTTGTTTTAAGGACGGGTGGGGACGGCGGTAGGTGACCGATGCACCGGCTTAACGCCGGCCTTAATGGCGCATCGGGGGTGGCGGCCGCCTCGGGAACTATTTCTTGACCGACGCCACGCAACCGTCCGTCCACACGTCACGTAGTATTTTATTTTCTCCTTTTTTTTCTTTGACCGAAGCCATGACGCCACGCAACCGTCCCTCCAGAGGTTGCGTCGTCTTTATTTTATTTTTTTCTTTGACCACGACTGAACGTCGTCGTGCGTAGACGGGCGGGCGCGTGTACGAGCAGTCGACGTACAGGACCCGACGTGGGTACAGCCCCGTCGCGCAGGCGGCGCTTTTTTGTGATGAGACGATCCGTTGTTGTATTTAGGGGGTTGTACCGAAGAAGGAGTGCAATATCCTTTTGCTTTATAGTTGCATCAGTCATGAGCTGCAGTCTGCATATGATAAAACACAATGACTGGAAGGTTTCAGTTCAATCCTTCGAATATGAACTCATGTTCCAATTGTGTGGATTCAATAAATCTCAACTTCTGCTACTAATCATCTTGAGCCAAAAGTATTACTAGAAATCAAATGTTGCCCATGACTGATAATCTTGGCAATATAGTGTTCTACTTGTTCTTTCTCTGTTGAGATGTGCAAAGAGACGAGAGACCAAATTTAACTGCTAGAAACCGTTTTCCTAGTGCTGTTTGAACTTATAGATATTGTTTTCTCTGTATTTCCTCTCTCGTGAGTATCCAAAATCATCTCCGCTGATGAGGTTGTTTGCTGTAGGTTCTGTTCTTTCTTCTTTGTTGCCGTGACGCAGGCACAAGTTACTCATGCTGGATGTTCAATCTTTGGTTGGTGATGCCTTAAAATGTGGGGCGGTCAATGTGTCATTAACTTCCAACACGGCAGAAATTAATCGTGTGATGTTGTCTTGAGTAATCTCTTTTAATGTTGATCTCTATCCTGTGAAATATTGTTGGTGACAAGAGCCTGTTCTCTTCAAGTTTTATTGCCCTTTGGTTGGCCATTTATTGTGCCTTCAATAATGCACTGTAGCACATTCGTGTAGAACCCGTTAGGTTTCTGTTTTTTGACAAGGTGTTATGCTTTGTTTGGAGATCACATCATGTTCTTTTCTTTTGGTACCTTCCTCCACCATGCATAATCCTGAGTTGAAGGACTACCTGGACATGGAGCCAACGGCCTCCATCGGCACCAGCACTCCCTCTAGTGTCGAGGTCCTCGTTCCTCCATTGACTACCGCCCTGACGTCGACCCCAAGGCCGGCGTGCAGGAGCTCGATGCCTTCTCTGTCAACAACTGCACCCCAGTGATGAGTGAGGCAGCCCATGGTGTCAATAGCTCCAATGCTCACCTCGTGTAGGAGGCAAACCCCTTTGATGTCTATGCTCAGCTCAGTTGTGATTCCCTCACCTCCTATGACCATAGTCGACACTTTCCTTGAGCACTCAACTCCATTGTGCAACAACACAGAGAACATCCTCGCATTTGCGTTTTCTGAAGAAGAATTGCAACTGAAAGTGCGACAGTCAAAACCATGTCCATCACCAGTGGGGGGCCATACACATGGGGCACGTGTTCAGGCCTAGGCCATGGCCATTGTTCAAGCATCATTCGGATGCAGGCTACCAAGAGGAGTCATGTTAAGGTATACATACTGTTGGGGAACGTACTAATTTCAAAAAAATTCCTACGATCACGCAAGATCTATCTATCTGATGCATAGCAATGAGAGGGGGAGTGTAACTTCATACCCTTGAAGATCGCTAAGCTGAAGCGTTTTATCAACGCAGTTGATGTAGTTGTACACATTCACGATCCGCCCCGATCAAGTACCGAACGTACGACACCTCCGCGTTCAGCACACGTTCAGCTCGATGACGTCCTCGCCTTCTTGATCCAGCAAGACGGGCGAAGTAGTAGATGAGTTCCGGCAGCACGACGGCGTGCTGACGGTGTTGGTGAAGAACAATCCCCGCAGGGCTTCGCCTAAGCACTACAGAAACTATGACGGAGGATAAACTAGAGGGGACGGGGTTGCCGTCACACGGCTTGGTCTTTCTTGATGTCTCTTTGGTGCTAGCCCTACCCCTCTATTTATATGTTGAGCGTTGGGGCCGAAACTTGGAGTAAAAGCCTCCACAAAGTTGGTTTCAACCGAAAGGCAAGAGTCCTTCTCGGACTCCAGGGCCAGAGGCCAGGGTTCCCGCGTCTGGCCCCAGACGCCAGGGACCCTAGCGTCTGGCCCCGGGACTCCGCAAAACTTCCTTTTGCGCTTTCCAAAAAACTTCTGGGCTTTCCCCTTTGGCCCAAATAAAGTGTTCTCGTACCCAAACATTTCAGGAAACATCCGGAACCCCTTCCGATGAATTCCGGAACCCTTCCGGAGACCAAACACTATTATCCCATATATCAATCTTTATCTCCGGACCATTCCGGAGTTCCTCGTCATGTCCGTGATCATATCCGGGACTCCGAACAACATTCGGTCACCAACATACATGACTCATATAATACTATATCGTCAACGAACGTTAAGCGTGCGGACCCTACGGGTTCGAGAACTATGTAGACATGACCGAGACACCTCTCTGGTCAATAACCAATAGCGGAACCTGGATGCCCATATTGGCTCCTACATATTTTACGAAGATCTTTATCGGTCGAACCGCATAACAACATATGTTGTTCCTTTTGTCATCGCTATGTTACTTGCCCGAGATTCGATCGTCGGTATCTCAATACCTAGCTCAATCTCGTTACCGACAAGTCTCTTTACTCGTTATGTAATGCATCATCCCGCAACTAAATCATTAGTCACATTGCTTGCAAGGCTTATAGTGATGTGCATCACCGAGGGGGCCCAGAGATACCTCTCCGACAATCGGAGTGACAAATCCTAATCTCGATTATGCCAACTCAACAAGTACCATCGGAGACACCTGTAGAGCACCTTTATAATCACCCAGTTATGTTGTGACGTTTGATAGCACACAAAGTGTTCCTCCGGTAATCGGGAGTTGCATAATCTCATAGTCGTAGGAACATGTATAAGTCATGAAGAAAGCAATAGCAGTAAACTAAAACGATCAAGTGCTAAGCTAACGGAATGGGTCAAGTCAATCACATAATTCTCCCAATGATGTGATCCCGTTTATCAAATGACAACTCATGTCTATGGTTAGGAAACCTTAACCATCTTTGATCAACGAGCTAGTCAAGTAGAGGCATACTAGTGACACTTTGTTTGTCTATGTATTCACACATGTATTATGTTTCCGGTTAATACAATTATAGCATGAATAATAAACATTTATCATGAATTAAGGAAATAAATAATAACTTTATTATTTCCTCTAGGGCATATTTCCTTTAGTCTCCCACTTGCACTAGAGTCAATAATCTAGATTACACAGTAATGATTCTAATACCCATGGAGTCTTGGTGTTGATCATGTTTTGCTCGTGAGAGAGGCTTAGTCAATGGGTCTGCAACATTTAGATCCGTATGTATCTTGCAAATCTCTATGTCTCCCACCTGGACTTGGTCAGGGATGGAATTGAAGCGTCTCTTGATGTGCTTGGTTCTCTTGTGAAATCTGGATTCGTTTGCCAAGGCAATTGCACCAGTATTGTCACAGAAGATTTTCATTGGACCCGATGCACTAGGTATGACACCTAGATAGGATATGAACTCCTTCATCCAGACTCCTTCATTCGCTGCTTCCGAAGCAGCTATGTACTCCGCTTCACACGTAGATCCCGCCACGACACTTTGTTTAGAACTGCACCAACTAACAGCTCCACCGTTCAATATAAACACGTATCTGCTTTGCGAATTAGAATCGTCCGGATCAGTGTCAAAGCTTGCATCGACGTAACCATTTACGACGAGCTCTTTGTCACCTCCATAAACGAGAAACATATCCTTAGTCCTTTTCAGGTATTTCAGGATGTTATTGGGCGTTGTCCAGTGATCCACTCCTGGATTACTTTGATTCCTCCCTGCTACACTAATAGCAAGGCACACATCAGGTCTGGTACACAGCATTACATACATGATAGAGCCTATGGCTGAAGCATAGGGAACATTTTCCATTTTCTCTCTATCTTCTGCAGTGGTCGGGCATTGAGTCTGACTCAACTTCACACCTTGTAACACAGGCAAGAACCCTTTCTTTGCTTGATCCATTTTGAACTTTTTCAAAACTTTATCAAGGTATGTGCTTTGTGAAAGTCCAATTAAGCGTGTTGATCTATCTCTATAGATCTTGATGCCTAATATATAAGCAGCTTCACCGAGGTCTTTCATTGAAATACTCTTATTCAAGTATCCTTTTATGCTATCCAGAAATTCTGTATCATTTCCAATCAACAATATGTCGTCGACATATAGTATTAGAAATTCTACAGAGCTCCCACTCACTTTCTTGTAAATACAGGCTTCTTCAAAAGTCTGTATAAAACCATATGCTTTGATCACACTATCAGAACGTTTATTCTAACTCCGAGAGGCTTGCACCGGTCCATAAATGGATCGCTGGAGCTTGCACACTTTGTTAGCACCTTTTGGATCGACAAAACCTTCTGGTTGCATCATATACAACTCTTCTTCCTAGAAATCCATTCAGGAATGTAGTTTTGACATCCATTTGCCAAATTTCATAATCATAAAATGCGGCAATTGCTAACATGATTCGGACAGACTTAAGCATCGCTACGGGTGAGAAAGTCTCATCGTAGTCAACCCCTTGAACTTGTCGAAAACCTTTTGCAACAAGTCGCGCTTTGTAGACAGTAACATTACCGTCAGCGTCAGTCTTCTTCTTGAAGTTCCATTTATTCTCGATGGCTTGCCGATCATCGGGCAAGTCAACCAAAGTCCACACTTTGTTCTCATACATGGATCCCATCTCTGATTTCATGGCCTCAAGCCATTTTGCGGAATCTGGGCTCATCACCGCTTCCTCATAGTTCGTAGGTACGCCATGGTCAAGTAACATGACATCCAGAATAGGATTACCGTACCACTCTGGTGCGGATCTTACTCTGTTTGACCTACGAGGTTCGGTAGTAACTTGATCTGAAGTTTCTTGATCAATATCATTAGCTTCCTCACTAATTGGTGTAGGTGTCACAGGAACCGGTTTCTGTGATGAACTACTTTCCGATAAGGGAGCAGGTACAGTTACCTCATCAAGTTCTACTTTCCTCCCACTCACTTCTTTCGAGAGAAACTCCTTCTCTAGAAAGGATCCATTCTTAGCAACAAATGTTTTGCCTTCGGATCTGTGATAGAAGGTGTACCCAACAGTCTCCTTTGGGTATCCTATGAAGACACATTTCTCCGATTTGGGTTCGAGCTTATCAGGTTGAAGTTTTTTCACATAAGCATCGCAGCCCCAAACTTTAAGAAACGACAACTTTGGTTTCTTGCCAAACCATAGTTCATAAGGCGTCGTCTCAACGGATTTCAATGGTGCCCTATTTAACGTGAATGCAGCCGTCTCTAAAGCATAACCCCAAAATGATAGTGGTAATCAGTAAGAGACATCATAGATCGCACCATATCTAGTAAAGTACGATTACGACGTTCAGACACACCATTACGCTGTGATGTTCCTGGTGGCGTGAGTTGCGAAACTATTTCGCATTGTTTCAAATGTAAACCAAACTCATAACTCAAATATTCTCCTCCACGATCAGATCGTAGAAACTTTATTTTCTTGTTATGATGATTTTCCACTTCACTCTGAAATTCTTTGAACTTTTCAAATGTTTTAGACTTATGTTTCATTAAGTAGATATACCCATATCTGCTCAAATCATCTGTGAAGGTGATAAAATAACGATATCCGCCGCGAGCCTCAATATTCATTGGACCACACACATCAGTATGTATGATTTCCAACAAATCTGTTGCTCGCTCCATTGTTTCGGAGAACGGCGTTTTAGTCATCTTGCCCATGAGGCATGGTTCGGAAGTACCAAGTGATTCATAATCAAGTGATTCCAGAGGTCCATCAGTATGGAGTTTCTTCATGCGCTTTACACCAATATGACCCAAACGGCAGTGCCACAAATAAGTTGCACTATCATTATCAACTCTACATCTTTTGGCTTCAACATTATGAATATGTGTATCACTACTATCGAGATTCAAGACAAATAGACCACTCTTTAAGGGTGCATGACCATAAAAGATATTACTCATATAAATAGAACAATCATTATTCTCAGATTTAAATGAATAACCGTCTCGCATCAAACAAGATCCAGATATAGTGTTCATGCTTAACGCTTGCACCAAATAACAATTATTCAGGTCTAAAACTAATCCCGAAGGTAGATGTAGAGGTAGCGTGCCGACGGCGATCATATCGACTTTGGAACCATTTCTCACGCGCATCGTCACCTTGTCCTTAGGCAATCTTCGCTCAATCCGTAGTCCATGTTTCGAGTTGCAAATATTAGCAACAGAACCAGTATCAAATACCCAGGTGCTACTGCGAGCTCTAGTAAGGTACACATCAATAACATGTATATCACATATACCTTTGTTCACCTTGCCATCCTTCTTATCCGCCAAATACTTGGGGCAGATTCGCTTCCATTGGCCAGTCCCTTTGCATTAGAAGCACTCAGTCTCAGGCATAGGTCCAGACTTGGCTTTCTTCTCCTGAGCGGCACCTTGTTTGCCGTTCTTCTTGAAGTTCCCCTTCTTCTTCCCTTTACCCTTTTTCTTGAAACTGGTGGTCTTGTTGACCATCAACACTTGATGCTCCTTCTTGATTTCTACCTCCGCAGCCTTTAGCATCGCGAAGAGCTCGGGAATAGTCTTTTCCATCCCTTGCATATTATAGTTCATCACGAAGCTCTTGTAGCTTGGTGGCAGTGATTGAAGAATTCTGTAAATGACACTATCATCAGGAAGATTAACTCCCAGTTGAATCAAGTGATTATTATACCCAGACATTTTGAGTATATGTTCACTGACAGAACTATTCTCCTCCATCTTGCAGCTATAGAACTTATTGGAGACTTCATATCTCTCAATCCGGGCATTTGCTTGAAATATTAACTTCAACTCCTGGAATATCTCATATGCTCAATGACGTTCAAAACGTCGTTGAAGTCCCGGTTCTAAGCCGTAAAGCATGGCACACTGAACTATCGAGTAGTCGTCAGCTTTGCTCTGCCAGACGTTCACAACGTCCGGCGTTGCTCCTGCAGCGGGTCTTGCACCTAGTGGTGCTTCCAGGGCGTAATTCTTATGTGCAGAAATGAGGATAATCCTCAAGTTACGGACCCAGTCCGTGTAATTGCTACCATCATCTTTTAACTTAGCTTTCTCAAGGAACGCATTAAAATTCAACGGAACAACAGCACGGGCCATCTATCTACAACAACATAGACAAGCAAAATACTATCAGATACTAAGTTCATGATAAATTGAAGTTCAATTAATCATATTACTTAAGAACTCCCACTTAGATAGACATCCCTCTAATCATCTAAGTGATCACGTGATCCAAATCAACTAAACCAAAACCGATCATCACGTGAGATGGAGTAGTTTTCAATGGTGAACATCACTATGTTGATAATATCTACTATATGATTCACATTCGACCTTTCGGTCTCAGTGTTCCGAGGCCATATCTGCATATGCTAGGATCGTCAAGTTTAACCCGAGTATTTCTGCGTGTGCAAAACTGGCTTGCACCCGTTGTAGGTGAACGTTGAGCTTATCACACCCGATCATCACGGGGTGTCTCGGCACGACGAACTTTGGCAACGGTGCATACTCAGGGAGAACACTTATATCTTGAAATTTAGTGAAAGATCATCTTATAATGCTACCGTCAATCAAAGCAAAATAAGATGCATAAAGGATAAACATCACATGCAATCAATATAAGTGATATGATATGGCCATCATCATCTTGTGCCTTTGATCTCCATCTCCAAAGCACCGTCATGATCACCATCATCACCGGCGCGACACCTTGATCTCCATCGTAGCATCGTTGTCGTGTCGCCAACTATTGCTTCTACAACTATCGCTACCGCTTAGTGATAAAGTAAAGCAATTACAGGGTGATTGCATTGCATACAATAGAACGACAACCATATGGCTCCTGCCAGTTGCCGATAACTCTGTTACAAAACATGATCATCTCATACAATAAAATTTAGCATCATGTCTTGACCATATCACATCACTCTGCAAAAACAAGTTAGACGTCCTCTACTTTGTAGTTGCAAGTTTTACGTGGCTGCTACGGGCTGAGCAAGAACCGTTCTTACCTACGCATCAAAACCACAACGATATTTCGTCAAGTTAGTGCTGTTTTAACCTTCAACAAGGACCGGGCGTAACCACACTCGATTTAACTAAAGTTGGAGAATCTGGCACCCGCCAGCCACCTATGTGCAAAGCACGTCGGTAGAACCAGTCTGGTGTAAGCGTACACGTAATGTCGGTCCGGGCCGCTTCATCCAACAATACCGCCGAATCAAAGTATGACATTCTGGTAAGCAGTATGACTTGTATCGCCCAAAACTCACTTGTGTTCTACTCGTGCATATAACATCTACGCATAAACCTGGCTCTGATGCCACTATTGGGGAACGTAGTAATTTCAAAAAAATTCCTACGATCACGCAAGATCTATCTATGTGATGCATAGCAACGAGAGGGGGAGTGTATCTTCATACCCTTGAAGATCGCTAAGCGGAAGAGTTTTATCAACGCGGTTGATGTAGTCGTACACCTTCACGATCCGCCCCGATCAAGTACCAAACGTACGGCACCTCTGCATTCAGCACACGTTCAGCTCGATGACGTCCTCGCCTTCTTGATCCATCAAGACGGGCAAGGTAGTAGATGAGTTCCGGCAGCACGACGGCGTGGTGACGGTGTTGGTGAAGAACAATCTCCGCAGGGCTTCGCCTAAGCACTACGGAAACTATGACAGAGGATAAACTAGAGGGGACGGGATTGCCGGCACACGGCTTGGTGTTTCTTGATGTCTCTTTGGTGCTAGCCCTGCCCCTCTATTTATATGTTGAGCCTTGGGGTCGAAACTTGGAGTAAAAGCCTCCCAAAGTCGGTTTCAACCGAAAGGCAAGCGTCCTTCTCGGACTCTAGGGCCAGATGCCAGGGTTCCCGGCGTCTGGACCAAGACGCCAGGGACCCTAGCGTCTGGCCCCTGGACTTCGCAAAACTTCCTTTTGCGCTTTCCATAAACCTTGTGGGCTTTCCCCTTTGGCCCAAATAAAGTGTTCTCGTACCCAAACATTTCGGGAAACATCCGGAACCCCTTCCGGTGAATTCCGGAACCCTTCCCGAGACCAAACACTATTATCCCATATATCAATCTTTATCTCCGGACCATTCCGGAGTTTCTCGTCATGTCCGTGATCATATCCGGGACTCCGATCAACATTCGGTCACCAACATACATGACTCATATAATACTATATCGTCAACGAACGTTAAGCGTGCGGACCCTATGGGTTCGAGAACTATGTATGACCGAGACACCTCTCTGGTCAATAACCAATAGCGGAACCTGGATGCCCATATTGGCTCCTACATATTCTACGAAGATCTTTATCGGTCGAACCGCATAACAACATACGTTGTTCCTTTTGTCATCGGTATGTTACTTGCCCGAGATTCGATCGTTGGTATCTCAATACCTAGCTCAATCTCGTTACCGGCAAGTCTCTTTACTCGTTATGTAATGCATCATCCCGCAACTAACTCATTAGTCACATTGCTTGCAAGGCTTATAGTGATGTGCATTACCGAGAGGGCCCAGAGATACCTCTCCGACAATCGGAGTGATAAATCCTAATCTCGATCTATGCCAACTCAACAAGTACCATCGGAGACGTTTGGTAGCACACAAAGTGTTCCTCCGGTAATCGGGAGTTGCATAATGTCATAGTCGTAGGAACATGTATAAGTCATGAAGAAAGCAATAGCAGTAAACTAAAATGATCAAGTGCTAAGCTAACGGAATGGGTCAAGTCAATCACATCATTCTCCCAATGATGTGATCCCGTTTATCAAAAGACAACTCATGTCTATGGTTAGGAAACCTTAACCATCTTTGATCAACGAGCTAGTCAAGTAGAGGCATACTAGTGACACTCTGTTTGTCTATGTATGCACACATGTATTATGTTTCCGGTTAATAAAATTATAGCATGAATAATAAACATTTAGCATGAATTAAGGAAATAAATAATAACTTTATTATTGCCTCTAGGGCATATTTCCTTCACATACTCAGCCATACGATAATTCATGGTTCAGTTCTGGGATCGTTATCTTATTCGGAGATGAGGATTTTATTCCAAATTCTTGTTGTGAGCTTACTCCCTTGGAAGAGGCTTTCAGTTTACAAGCTGTTGAGATTGGCAATATATAGATGAACATGATGATCCAAGGTTGCCCCTGTGGCCACCAACTAGTCCAGAAAAATGTGGCAATAGAGTGGTGAAGGAAAAATTAGGCAATGGAGGTTACACCGTGCATCTGGCAGTCGAGGCTAGTGATGAAAATACAACCCACTGAAAAATTATTCTTCCTCCTACCACCTGCCAAGCCAACTGAACATCAGCCAAGGATATGGCGGAAATTGCAAGAACAGATGCTTCATGCTCAGTTGCAGACCCTGATTGTCACTTTAATTAGTGGAGTTGCAACCATGGCCTTCTTGGAAGTTTCAACTACTAATCCTTTCGGTAATGGCCAGTGCTTTGAAGAAATGTGACCGTCAGCATCTTATGTCAGTTGAGGCTTGTAACCTATTGCTGGACAAGGGAAACCTCAAGTGTCATATAGTTCATAGAGAAATTGATTCGAAAATGCTGCAACCATCAGCAGGAATCGCTGATTCTGACACTTTGTCTCTGTCTAACTGCAGTATGGTCTGAATTACCTACTGTTGAGCTCCTTACTGACCACTACTATGCTACTGTTAGTAATATGGGTCAGCATGTGCCGATCTCTGTTAAAGACTTTGGTTCAGTAAAATTTATTGAGCATCAGTTTCTAGTTGTTAAGGAGCAAGTCAGGCAGTGGGCTGGGTGTTTATGTCTTGAGAAATTGTGGAGCATTAGATATCTTGCATGTAAAAGCCAGGAGCAAGGGAAATTATATGAGCATGAAGTACATGAGCCTGCTACTGTATGTAGTACTCATAGGCCTGAAATATTGTGAAGGATCGACACTTCCGATCAGGAGCATGAGTGCATGACGGTGCAATTGTCGTTTTTTATCCTAGGGAAATTTCAGAGGAATCCCTGTCACTTTCTGATGTGTTTGGTGGTTCAACCTATTTGCTGTTGTGAATTGATTCCAATGGAGGAGCCTTTAGTTATCTGCAAGGTTCACAACACCGGACCGGATCAAGTACTAGATAGGTCTGAACATGCAAAGAAGGGTCCTTATTTAATAGATGCAGCGCAAGCAAATTACAAGGCCCCGCAATCTCATTCCTGCTACTATATGATGCAGCAACTGGAAGGCTTAGGAATGGCTACCAATTTCAGCACTATGAAACTACAGATGCCCAGGACTGAAGCTTCAGAAACTTGTGAGTGTCCAACATTTTATACCAACCAAGGCTTATCATCAGTTGGGGGACTACTTTGAAGTTGATTCTGGTACAACGTACCCAGCATCGGATGTGGTGCAATCTTATAAAATTCGTGTTGCTACTGTTCACATATGTGAGCAGAGATCTCCTCAGAACTACAAGAGCTTGCGTCTTACTTTCAGAGATGACTTTTCCCTTCTAGCCTTGTTTGACTACGAGATTAGTAGCAGGTTTTGAATTTCAGTTTCAGAAAAAAATTCAGCAACAAAATCACCGAAATTTAGTGAATTTTAGTTTGCGTTTCGGCAAAAAGGCTGAAATATTCACCTGAAGTCATTTAAATATTGGAATTTTTTTAAATCGTTTTTGAAAATTATTTGAATTCATGTGTAGTACTGAAATTGCTGAAATAGTTTGGCCGAAAGGTAATTATTTCAGTGACTACTGAAATTAATGAAATTCAGTGTATTTCATCAAAATCTCACTGAAAGTGAAAACCACACTCTTTCGATGAAAAGACACATGGGGATCCCTCCGGGAGGTGATACATGTTATGGTGAGTACGAAATTATCACTCCTAGTTGCCCTCGATTTCGACTTCAGCAACATGAAGCTAACTGAGACTCTGCTATCAGTCCTAGTCCAGCTTTGCATACAAGTAGCTCTTGTCCTAGTCCAGCTTTGCATACAAGTAGCTCTTGTCCTGATTTCCATTCACCAGTTCTTCATGAGATGCAGTTTTGTACTTGGAGCATCCTGGCATGAGGGAAGATGCGGCGCGTGAAGGATGGATCCGCCCTGCCGCCACCCTCCCGAGGCGTGGTGGGGCTTCGCCGGCCGGCCCGGCGTAGCGGTAGCGGGCCGAGGAGGGCCTTCCCAGTTGTGGCGGCTAGGATTTCCCCGTGTCGCCAGAGAAGGGCGATGCGGGGGACGCAGGGTCACTCCAACTGCTCCTTAGGACATGACCTGTCTAGATGACGAATTGGATGGTGTTTTCTAACTCGGGACGTATCTGTTGGCGAAGGTGTTGTGCAACCAGACAGTGACCTTACACTAATTTACTTATTCAAACCATGCATTGTTCTACGGCATGTTTTCTAAATATACTTAATAATTCCATATAAAGATCAGGAACAAGACAATACTCCCTCCGTCACACAGTATAAGATTGTTTTTCAAGCTAAACCATGCATTGTTCTACGGCATGTTTTCTAAATATACTTAATAATTCCATATAAAGATCAGGAACAAGACAATACTCACTCCGTCCAACAATATAAGATCGTTTTTCAAGCTAACGTGGCTTGAAAAACAATCTTATACTGTGTGACGGAGGGAGTATTTGATTGAGCAAAGTCCATGGCTTACGAAGAGTAACGAAATTTACCTTGTTTTCAATTTTTAACTAGATCGATCACACTCAAATAAGTTACACCGAGACAAGTGTTCAAACTCTTGCATGCGAAGGCATCGAAAAAGTCAGAATCAAGCCTCTTAATAACTAGAGCAAAGTGGACTCTCGAGGACGGAGATCACCAACAACTTGCCCTTTTGAAATACAGTACTGATTGCTCCTGCTCTGTGCCGGCAAGCAGACACGCAGCTACCCTGCCATGGCTGTCAAAGGCGAGCAGCAGCCACCGCCGCACATCCTCTTCTTCCCGTTCCTCGCCCCCGGCCACCTCATACCGATCGCCGACATGACCGCGCTCTTCGCCGCCCGCGGCATCAGGTGCACCATCCTCACCACGCCCGTCAACGCTGCCATCATCCGCTCCACCGTCGACCGTGCCAACGACGCGTCCCGTACCACCGGCTGCCCAGCGATCGATATCTCCGTTGTGCCTTTCCCTGACATCGGGGGCCTCCAGCTGGGCGTCGAGAACGGCATGGCCCTTACATCCGACGTCGACCGCGAAAGGTTCTTCGAAGCGCCGCAGCTGCTCCACGAGCCCTTCGAGCGGTTCTTGGCTGACAACCGCCCCGACGCCGTCGTGTCCGACAGCTTTTGGCACTGGTCCGCGGACGCCGCCTGGCGTTCCTCGGCACCAGCATGCTGGCGCGGTCCTGCACCGAAAGCATGCTTCGCAATAACCCGCTGGAGACCGTCCCCGACGACCCCGATGCTCTCGTTCTGCTGCCGGGGTTGCCACACCGCGTCGAGCTGAGGAGGAGCAAAATGATGATCGACCCGGCGAAGCGGCCTGACCACTGGGTGCTCTTCCAGAGCATCAACGCCGCGGACCAGCGGAGCTTCGGCGAGGTGTTCAACAGCTTCCACGCGCTGGAGCAGGACTACGCCGAGCACTATCACAAGACGCTCGGCCGCCGAGCGTGGCTCGACGGGCCCGTTGCGCTCGCCAGCAAGGACATGGCTGGGAGGGGCACGGACGCGCTCTCACCGGACGCGAACAGCTGCCTACGGTGGCTGGACACGAAGCCCGCCGGCTCGGTGGTGTACGTCTCCTTCGGCACGCTGACCACTACCTCGCCGGCGGAGATGCACCAGCTCACTCGTGGCCTCGCCCTCTCAGGAGTGGATTTCGTGTGGGTGATCGGCGCCGCAGGCGCTGCCCCAGATACTTCAGAGTGGATGCCAGAAGGCTTCGCCGAGCTGATGGGCTTCATCATCCGAGGCTGGGCGTCGCAGTTGCTCATCCTGGACCACCCTGCCGTCGGTGGGTTCTTGACGCACTGTGGTTGGAACTCAACTCTGGAGGCCGTGAGCGCCGGTGTGCCGATGGTCACGTGGCCGCGGTATGCAGATCAGCTCCACAACGAGCAGCTCGTCGTGGAGATGCTTGGAGTGGGTGTCAGCATCACCGGCGGCAAGGACTACGCGTCTTCTGGGGAGGCGATCGCTGAATCAATTGTTAGACTGATGGGCAACAGCGAGGAGGGCGAAGCGATACGAGAGAAGGCCAAGGACCTCGGCATGAAAGCAATGTGCGCGGTGGAGAACGGTGGATCTTCGTACAATGACGTGGGCAGTCTGATGAACGAGCTGATGGCCCGTAGGACGGCGTAGGAGCTTCGCCGGTGGAAGAACTTCAATTTTGTCTGATTAAACCACATCTTCTTTGCAAATGAGCCTCGGACCCTGTGGCGGAGCTTGCAAGAAAAGGCTGGGCGGGCCAGACTAAAGAAGAGCATAATTTTAACCCCCTCCCCCAATTCTCAAAACAAAATGTAAAGAACAATTGAGCACTCAATTGAATGAAAAAATCAGCCTACGTAATGAAGCAATTGTAAGCAAATCAAGTCTTCTATGAGTGTGAGTAGCTGGCTACCAACATTGTAATTTGTATAAATGTACTCCTCCGTCCGGTGAAGAGTGTACATTTGACTTTAAAATTTATCCACAAAAGAGTGTACTTCTATCTTCCCAGAATCCCAGTTCCTAGTCACGGTTGCCATGGATGGCCACCGGGGGGTCACCCGCGTCGTGCGTCGCCGACCAGCCGCAAGCGCCCGACCGGGCAGCTGGCAAGGGAGGCCGCCCGTGAACCGGAGCGCCAGAAGCAGATCTGGGCACCCTCACGCGTTGCAGCCGCCACCACTACCAGCCTCCAGCCCGCACCACCTCTGCACGCGCGTCGCATCGCCGTCACACGCCACCGTCGTTGGCCCACTTCGGAGCGCTGCCAAGCTGCCGCATCCGGCCCGCGCCACATCCCCCGCGCGCGGAGACGAGAGAGCCCCGCCACCGCCAGCACCGAGCGGGCTTTGCCAGGTCGCGCCCCCCGGCGGCGGCGAGGGAGGAGGAAGAACCAGCGGTGGCGCTAGGGTTTGGCCTCCCGGACGGTCGCATGAGAAGCCCTGTTTTTCTCTACTCCCGATCTTTCATACGTACACTTTTCACTGAACAGAGGGAGTAAGGAACAATATTTTGAGTGACAAAAGAATCAAGCACCCTGTAGGACGTTGAACAAACTTCATTATTTTGATTTTGTTGAACTTTATTATTTTCTTTCTTCTGAAACGGTAATACCAATGCCATGAATTCATTCTTTCATATAAAACTTTATTATTTTGATTTTGTTTAGTTGTTATTATATTTTTTGATTTTTTTATAGTTTTCATATTCTTTTCTTTTGTAAGGATAATACCGATGTCACTAATCCGTTACTTTTTAGAAAACACTTCTTTTTGCAAAAAAATCACTAGTATATGCTTATTTAGAACCTTCCATAAGGTCAATAGACCAGTGCCATTAATTCATCCCTTCTTAGAAACCTTTGTTCTTGCAAAAATTCCAGTATTTATATGCTTATTCTTGTATATTATTAAAAAAATGCAATTTTTTGTGTAAATTGAGTATAATTTTTTACATTTTTATTTTTAAATATTGCTGCATGTTTTTTTAAAATCTGATCAAGTTTAAACAGCGCAATTTTAAATCACAAGGCAAGATTTGCTTAGGTACGCACATGCACGTAGGATCACCCAGCATACATACAAGAAACTACAGTGTGTAGGGTTCGAATTTTCACAGAATTTTGTGCTTTTATACATGGGTAATTGGGAATTCACCAGATGTTGACAACTGTTTTTCTACAGTAACAAGATTTCTTCGTTTCTGTGCTGTTTATATGGCAGACGCCCCCCCCCCCCACACCGCCCGAAATATCTCGATCTGGGTTCACCGCTTGCCGCTTATCCTCTTCCTGTCGCACCTTCCTCTACTGATTCCCATGTAAAATTTGCACGGCACCGTCTCCTCCTCTCCTCTCCATCCCATTCACCTCTCTTCTCCCTTCCGTCCTGTGCCCCGATGGGGTAGGTCGCCTTAGTCTCCGACGTGGCCGCGTCACACACAACCCCCTAATCTTCTACGCTCTACTGCTGGCGGAACTCCACCCCTTCTCCTCTTTCTGACCCCATCAAGCCCACCGGTGAACATGAGAGGAGGAGCACAAGAGGAAGAGCTGGTCCTCCGGTCCTGCAAAAAACAAAAATCAGAAAGTAACATTAGCATCAAGCAAAAATACCAACATAACAAATAAAACTAAATTACACTACAATACAGCTAAAAATACACCCAGAATTGCAATGTGAACTCAAATACAACCGCGACATAATCAAGACAATCTCTTGTTCCTAAAATGACATATCCAAACCTGAGAAAATCTAAACACACATACGGGGCAGCACAATTTTACATCAAAGCCCACACGGATGCGAAATCGAACACCGAACTAGCACATACAGGTACAACAGAGGAAAAGCAAGAGCACTTACATGCTAAACAAATAAGAATTGCAAAATACACTAAGAATTACAGTGTAAAACGCCTAAGAATTACACTGTAAAACTCCTATGAAATACACTGTAAATCCATTGAGCATTACACTGTACAATCCACTATAAATTACAGTGTAAAACCCCTAAGAAAATACACGACAAATCTACTAGGAATTACAGTGTAAATCCACTAAAAATTACACCGTAAAAGAATGGGAAATACACTGTGAATCCATTCCAAATTACAGCAAAACATCAACTGACAAAGAACAGAACCACAATAAATTCAGAAACACAACAACTTCTACTCACTCATTCCTATAGTCCTGTATCCACATGTAGGTGGATGTGTGTGAACTGTATTGCAAAAACTACAACCACGCAACCAAGTGGATGTCAGCCTAGGGGAAACCTACATGCACAACCTAGGGATAGATCACTATCGCATACTACTACAACTAAACAAGCCAATCTAATCAAACAACCAGCCGAATACATAACAACACCGCAGTTACTGATCAATCAAACTATCAGTGAAACCCCCTCGTGGAGCACCCTTGCAGTCACCTCGCCCCGCCATGGACTAGGACAAGCGGCCTTTGAATGTCAAACTAGAACTACCTCCCCCCCTACCATAGGCCACTCCGCCGCCGAAATCCGCCATGGAAAATGAGAATCAAACCCAGAAAATGGCGCAACCTCACACATCTACACGAATGGCTGCAGGGGAAATACACACAACAACACAATTTGACTATCAAGATCCTAAAACCTACCATTCAAATATGCGGAAGAAGAGAAAATCGACAAAAATACTGAACCAGGCGAACAAAATCGACGGGAGGGGAAACATTGGGGCCGAGATATCCTATAGACAACCGACGGGAGGTCGAGCGGGGCGCGGAGGCAATGTGGGGAGCGGGACAAAGAGCGCAGGCAAGTCACCACCAACAACCGCGTCGATCGCCGAGAGGGAGATCCAAATCACCATGGCTATTTCTCTAAGCCTCTGTTCCGGGGGATGCCTGTGTGAAATGACAAAGAGGAAATCACGAGGATGGGAAGAGAGAAAGGAAGCATGGGACGCGGGATAGAGGGGAACGTAACGGGTCAGATAGAAAATTTGAGATTTGAGCGGCCAGATAAGACAAATCAGCGCCTAAAGAGGACCCAAAAAAAAAACATGAATCACAACGCATAGAACGCACGTCTCAGAAAACAGATGAAAGCGAATAATTTTCATACGGATGAAAATTAGCAATTCCGTAAGCTTAAACCAAATCTATGACCAAACCTCCCTCACTACGAAAAAAACAAGCGCGCGTGCTGTGGAGCGAACGTTCGCTCTTTACAATTTCCCATGTAAATCAGCTTCGCCCAAATCGACACTGAAACTGTTGACCCCTGAAATAGTTTAGGAAGGTTTGCCACGATTGGACTTTTCCATTGCATGTTAATATATAGAAAAATATTACAATCCTAACCATAAATGGGAGATCACAATAACAACAATTCTCCTCAATTTAGCTTATTAGGAGATATGTCACGATACGTGACATATTAGTCTAACAGTCCCGCGCAGTCACAATGGGAGGAGAGCGGACGTTGAGACTGGACCGAAAATCCAGAAACAACGGCGATGGTAATCCCTTTGTTAAGATGTCAATGAACTGGCAAGACGAGGGAACATGTAGCACGCGGACTTGACCAATGGTGACACGATCGCGAATGAAGTGGAGGTCGATCTCCATATGTTTGGTGCGCTGATGCTGAACAGGGTTTGTGGATATGTAGACTGCGCTGACGTTGTTGCAAAACACAACTGTTGCAGGAGGGGACGGTCGGTGATGCTCGTGGAGAAGTTGCCGAATCTAACTGGCCTCAGTGACAGCGTTGGCCATGGCGCGGTACTCAGCTTCGGCGCTGGAGCGAGAGACCGTGTGTTGCCGCTTGGACGACCAAGAGACGAGGTTGTCACCGAGGTAGACACAGAAGCCTGATGTAGAGCTTCGAATATCGGGGCCACCAGCCCAGTCGGCGTCGGTGTAGGTGACCATGGAGCTCGGCAAGGACGAGTAGAGCTGGAGTCCATGAGACAACGTGCCCTTGACGTAGTGTAAGATGCATTTGATGGCCGCAAGGTGCTGCTTACGAGGGTCGTGCATGTGAAGACACACCTGCTGAACGGCATACGCTATGTCGGGGCGCGTGAAGGTGAGGTACTGTAGAACCCTAGAGAGACTTCGGTACTCAGTGGGATCGGCCACGGGAGGGCTTGCGGTGGCAGCAAGCTTGGGCGACGTGTCGACTGGTGTCGCGGCGGACTTGCAGGCAGTCATGCCAGCCCTATCCAGAATCTCCGCGGGGTACTTGTCTGTGAAAAGTGACAAAACTGACCCTTATGACAAAGTTTAGCACAAAATAAACCCATTTTTCTAAAAGTTTCACAAAATGACCATTTTGCACTACGCCCGGTCCCAAACAGCACGACGCCCTAGAAAATGGCGCCATGCGTTAGAGTTCAACGTGCCACGCCGGCGGTCGTATGACGCCCCAGATGAGGGCGCCATGCTTTCGCCCAAGGCGCCATGCCTGCATGCAAAAAAGGGAACGCAGACTTGCTTATTAGTAGCTAGCTCGAAGTGTGCAAACGTATGGGAACAAGCTGCTCGGTGCAATTTTTTTTAACATAGTACAGACGCGAGCGCTCATATACACACGCATACACTCATCCCTATGAACGTGTATACGCACACCCTACCTCTAAGAGCACCTCCGAAAGACTGTGCTCGGTGCATTTTCCGGCCGTTCCTCTGAGCCTCGTGATCCGGTATAGTCCATCAAATTTGCAAAGTACAAGTACTAGTACATTTGGTATAGTCCATCAAGTAAAGGAGAAGATGGCAGCTGGTTGGGTCTAGAGGGTAAATAAGAGAGAACAACGTGAGGTCAAAGGGAAAGGTCATCTCATCGAAAACAACGTGACGAGAGATGATGATGCGGTGGGTGGTGAGATCCATGCACCGATACCCCTTATGGTGAGAGGAATAGCTGAGAAAGACACAGGCACTCGAACGATCCGAAAGTTTATGTGGCACAGTGGAGGCGGTGTTAGGATAGCAAAGGCATCCAAAAACGCGAAGCGACGAGTAATCGGGATGGATGTTGTGTAGGGCAAAGTAGGGAGAGGGTGCGCTGATGGTTTTTGTGGACACACGGTGTAGGACGTGAGTGGCGGTGTGGAGTGCTTCGACCCAAAAACGAGATGGTAAGGTAGCCTAAAATAAAAGAGAGCGCACGATGTCATTGACTGTGCGAATGATGCGTTCAGCTTTACCATTTTCTTGGGAGGTGTATGGGCAAGAAAAGCGAATATGAATACCGTGCATGGCAACGAGAGAGTGGAGTTTGTTATTGTCGAACTGACGACCATTAACGCATTGTATGGACACGAGAGGCAAACCAAATTGAGTAAGAGCGAACGCACGAAAAGCAGAGAGCGAGGCGTCGGCGTCAAACTTTTGGTGGAGTGGGAATGGTCCTAAAAAATGCGTGAAATCATCAAGAATTGCTAGAAAATATTTATTTCCAGAGGCACTCAAAATCGGTGAAGTCCAAAGATCACAATGAACTAACTCTGAATGGATGGGTGGTACGACTAGATGAAGAAGAAAAAGGCAAACGTACATGTCGTCCTAGCTGACACGCATGACACAATGTACTGTTATTTACTTGTTTAATACAAGGAAGAGAAATATGCCGCGAGAGACGACGGTAAGCATCATGTCCCGGATGACCAAGGCGACGGTGCCAAACATCGTGAGGGACAGTGAGCATGGTGAGGGCTCCAGGTGTCGGAGGACATGAGAACGTGTAAAGCTCCCCCATACTATTGCACCGAAGAATCTCGATCCGGGAAAAAAGGTCCTTCACAGAAAAACTAAAAGGGTCAAAAGCGACAATGCAATGATTATAGGTAGTGAATTGACGAACAAAAACGAGATTTTTGATGATATGCAGAGTGACTAAGACATGGCGTAAATGAAGAGGTCGATTAGAAAAAAGAGAGGGAAGGGAAGAATGTCCGGACGTGGTGACGGGGACGGTGGAACCGTCGCCAATAACAACATGATGGTACATAGGATGAGGAGAAAGAGAGGAGAGGATACCGGCATCGGAGGAGAGATGAGCGACCACGTCGCTACCCATGACCCGCTCAGGGGTGGGCTGCTGTAGCGTCATGTTGGTGAAGTGTTGAGCGAGGGCGGAGGTGTCCCATGACGGCACCGTTGCAGAGGATGCAGCGGCACCATAGGGGGTGCCATATGGGACGGTGTCATAGGGGACGCCATGGGTAGCTGAAGAGACGGCCACGTAGGCGTGGGCACGAGGGGCCGGACCCCGTGCAAGGAGGCCACCGGTGCTGTTGGCGCCATGCTGCATGGGCCACATCTGGATGGCACCGGTCCAAGGGTCGTATGGCGTTGGCATAGGAGGAGCACTGCTTGCATGCTTGTAGCCCTTATTTTTGCCCTTGCCCTTGCCATAACTAGTGACGTGGGGTTGTGATGATTGGCAGTAGGCCGCCACGGCTGACCACCACCGACAGCTTGAGGATGGCTGCCCCTGCCTCGGAGGACTAACTGCCTTTTGTGGGAGGAGTGGAGGCGGGCCCCTTGGCGGTGTAGAAAGCGGAGGCGGAGGTGCTGTTGGAGCGCCGAGTCACCTTCATCTCTTGGAGCAGCAACATGTTGCGGAAGGTGAGGAAGGAAGGGAATGGCGTGAGGAGTGGGGTGATGTCGGTGACGCTGTCGAAGCGCTCACGAAGGCCCTTGGTGACGTTGGTGACGAGTTCCGCGTCGAACACGGGTGCGCCGACCTCCGCAAGGGCATGAGCCGCCGTCTTTTGCAGGTGAAGATAATCCGCAACGAAAAGTTCCTTCCTAGCTCGAGCTGTGTGGCACCCCGTATCCTCACCGTCCTTTTTACTTCGTGATCTGTGCCTACTCTTGCTGTGGACAGAAGTAGTGTCAGATAATTATCAGAGGGTGTTGTACTTGTCTCGGGTGTGGACTCCTGCACGCATGCAGCTCTGACGCACTCTTTCTCTCTCTTTGTCTCTCACATGCAGCTCTGACAAAGAAGTGACATTCTCTTGTCTTATTTTTCCAAAAAAAGGCAGATTTCTTGTGTCTCGTCCTCTCTCACGGCTCTCTCTTTATTTTCTTTCAGAAAAAAATAATCAGATAACTCTCACTCATTCTCTCTTCAGCTTCTCAAAAACGATTCCTCTCTCTCTCTCTGCACAGTGCTCTGAGATTCAAAGGGAGACAGGTGATGTTTGTGAAAGAGGATAGGAACAGAGAGAGGTGCTGCGTGACTGTGTGAAAGAGAAAAGAAAAGATACAGAGGGGTTGTGAACAGTGACCGAAGATGCGGTGTGCGCTGTCTCCTCTCAACTCTGCATGCAACTTGTTCTTTCTCTCCATATTTAAATCTCTCTATGAACTCTGCATGCACACTGCAGCTCCTTCTCTCCATATTTAAATCTTAAAAGTAGGACAAGACGTTGTCACAGGCCTTCAGGCGGAAGATGCAAACAAAATTGGTCGGCTTCAGATTTGCAACAAATCACTCTGACGGCCTGCAAAACTGGTCAGCTTTTGCACGAATCTCTAGAAACAGGGTATGTGGAGATAGAAGGTACCACGGAGCTCGTCCTACAAAAAAACATGCTCAATCCGCAATGGACCGATCCTCCTGCTTGATGCTGTGGAACTCCTGAGCGAGATAAATCTCACGGCTCTTCTTGTTGTCGTTGAAGAGCTCGAGGACGGAGGTCCAGACCTTGTAGGCGGTGGCGGTGGCAGGGTCCGTGGGGAAGACGATGTCCATGGCCATGGAGTCGTAGAGCGAGCGAAGCACCATGACGTCGAGGCGGAGCCACGTGGGGTCGGAGGAGGCCGTCGCCGTGGTGAGGTCATCCTCAAGGGCATAGGTGGTGAAGGCGATGGTGAAGAAGGTCCTCCACTTGGGGAAGACAACGCTCTTATACTCGAGGACGACGGGGACGAGGGACCAGATGCTCTGAATGGCAGTGGCCTGCGCCCAAAGGGCGACGTGAGGGTGGGGCTCGGTCGACGGCATTGGGAAGAGGAGGAAGATGGGCGCCGGCGGCGCTGGGGTTGGAGAAGGGGTGGTGGCGGCGCTGGGAGGAGAAGTGCGGAAGCGAGAGAATCGCTAGGCTGATATCATGAAGGAGTTTAGGAAGGTTTGTCACGATTGGGCTTTTCCATTGCATGTGATGTATGGGGCGCGAGATCAGCCGGGCGCGAGATCAGCCGGGCGCGAGCCGCCATATTTGACGCATCAAGAGACCGAGTGTTACCCTCCACCATTGCAACATATCCCTTATTGCGATTATTTTTTGCAATAGACATCTTGTTTCAAAATTTTCAGCAACATACGTCTTGTTGTAGTTTTTTTTTCTGTAATAAACGTCTTGTTGTGGATTTCTTTTTAGATTTTTTTGCAACAACCGTCTTGTTAAGGATTTATTTTTTTTCAACCGAGGACTTGTTGCAGGATTCTATTTGTATAAAACGAAGCCGCATCGCATCGTAGTAGTTGTTCATCGCCAAGATTTGTAACAAGTGATTGCACTTGCTTTTATTCCGAGGACGCATGCCATGCAACAGAGGCGACAGATGCACCGTGATTATCAGCCGACTGATCGCAATCGTTTCCCTTAATATATAGATAAATATTACAATCCTAACCATAAATGAAAGATCACAATAATAACAATTCTCCATGATTTGGGGATATGTCACGATACTTGACATATTAGTCTAACAACCCCCACACGCAAGTCCCATGGACAAGCTCGCCGTCGACTGCCGCAACGCAGATCCGCCACCTCCGCTTCCCCCGGACGACCTCCTCCTGGAGATCCTAGTCCGCCTCCCGCCCGAGCCGATCCACCTCTTTCGCGCTTCCTTCGTCTGCAAGCACTGGCGCGGCCTCGTCCACGACGCCTGCTTCCTTCGCCGCTTCCGGGATTTCCACGGTGGCACGCCTCCCGTGCTCGGCTTCTTCAACGAGGAAGGGCCTCCCTTCTTCGTCCCTACCTCCGGCGGCTTCGCGCCCTCCGCAGCCACCGTGTCCCCCGGTGACTGGTGGGCCCTCGACTGCCGCCACGGCCGCGCCCTCCTGGACATCTGCAGCATCGGGACGCTGCTCGTCTGGGAACCCATGACCGGCGACAAGCGCTACCTGTCGCCCCCCGCGCAGGTCTCTCATGGGAGCTTCGAGTACAATACCGCAGTTCTGTGCGCAGCTAGCCACACCGACCACGGCGACTGCCATTCCTGCCCTTTTCTCGTGGCGTTCGTGTTCAGTGACGACAAAGATTTCATCACTTACGCATGCGTCTTCTCGTCCGAGACCAGTGTCTGGGGTGAGATCGCTTCCATTGTTATACCAGATGCATTAGTTCAGCGAAGGCAGACAGCTCTGGTTGGAAACACAATCTACTTCGTGTTGGATGACGATGTCATCATTAAGTTTGATTTGGATAAGCATAGGCTGGGCCTAACTGAGGACTTCCCATCTGACACTCTAGAAAGCTACTATCGACAGGTTGTCATCATGCCGACAGAGGATGGATGGCTTGGTTTGGCTGGAATCGAAGGATTCAATCTCCATCTATGGTCAAAGGTGTCGAGCGTTGACGGGGTGGTAACATGGACACATCAAAGGGTCATTGATCTCAAAAAGCTTCTTCCGCCGGAAATAGTGGTGGCATGTATGGTTCGAGATCTTGGAGCGGAGGCAGTTGCCTATGCGGAAGATGCTGATGTGATCTTCATTGTTGTGTGTCGTACCATATACATGATCCATCTCAAGTCGATGAAGGTCAAGAAGATCTCAGAGAGATTGATCAACACAAACATTTTTCCTTACACAAGTTTCTATGCTCCAGGTACCGCCATTACTTCCAATGTCAGAGTTCACTTTACTATTCCAAACTGTATCCGCCTTGTAGATGCTTTCAAATATATGAGCCATATTTCATTTACAGATGACACATTTTCATGGGACTTCTTGTGAAAGAACTGCTTATTAAATGATGAGCCATTAATACTCTGCACTCTACTGATTATTGATTCCCGCATCCTCCTCCTGTTGCTGCTCGTTCTAGTAGGATTTGCTCATTCATTTGGTTTCCTATCACTGTTGCACCAATTTCCCAACAAGTGATTCACGCGAGAGCAGAAAATAACCCTTTCACAACAAAAAGATTTATGGGAAGCCCTGGCATTCTTAATTCCATGTACTTCAATTTTTTACTCTTCATCCAGACCCACATCCTGCCATTTGCTTGTATAACTAATACTAACGAACTGTATATTAGTACAGTTGAGGAATCAATTTACTGATTTGTACAGTGGAGAAATCAATTTCTTGATGTTCAGCTGGGCTATATATTTAGATGTAACAGTCAGGATTATGTGTATTTCTTACCAGTAATGTACTTGAGGAACAATATAGTTGTATGACTGTATCGTGGCACCAATTTATAATTGGTCTGTCCCTGTTGCCTTGTTGTGGTATTGGATAGTATAATCTCACTGGCCCAAGAGAGATGATAATTAAGGAACCAAAGTGACCAATAGTCCGACTTCCGTTTGTGTTGCCTAATACTCCCTTCCTAAAGAGATATAAGAGCGTTTAGATCACTATTTCAGTGATCTAAACGCTCTTATCTTTCCTACTTATAAATGTTTGAGCTGGTGGTGAGTTCACATGTGGGGCCACATAATAAAAAAAATACACTCCTCTCTCCAGTAGAACTAGCAATCTTCAAGACATATATAAATAATTGTACTATACTCGCAAGTGGGATCTGACACAAATAAACAAATATAATACTCCCTCCGGCTCATAATATAAGATGCTTTTGCAAGCTAACATAGCTTGCAAAAACGTCTTACATTATGGGACGGAGGGAGTACTACTTTAACATGAAACCAACACTCATGTAGAAGCCACAAATAACAAATGCAAAAATGTGATTTCAACTCAAAGTTGTGATTTTGTTTTAATTTCCCTTCCCAACCAATTTTCCAAGTCCTATATCATATCACAAGAGAGCGAACAAATTGTAATGCCCATTCTCCCGTGTTTCAAAATCATGCAAAGGATCCACAACGGTCAATTCAAATTCTCCGACACCTACCGTGTCCCTCTTGCCGTATTTTTGCTCTTTTTTAATATCAAATTGTGCAAGACACTAACCTTTTTCGTAGATGGCCTTAACTCCTCACCTTTTTATGTCTCGGTAGCAACGCACGGGTACAGTGCTAGTATTTCTTTAGAGCATTTCCAACAGGCGCCCAAAAACTGCTCCGCACGCTAAAATTCAGGTTTTTTGGGCGCCGGACAGCTCCAGCAAAAGCTGTAAAATAATGCGCGCGCAAAAAAGGGTTGGGCGCACGCTGAAAAACGCTATCGCAAGCTGCAAATTTGAGGGGCCGGATTGCGCGGGGCGCGCGTTTTTGGGCATCTGGTAAACCAATGTTGGGTCCGACCCGCTAACAGTGCTACAGTAGCGCGCGAAACTTTTGTGCTCCTGTTGGAGATGATCTTACAAAGGGAGTATATAACAACCAATCAGTGAGTCAATGCTGAACAATTTTCTCTTTCAGTTTAAGCAACTGAACTCTAATCTCTTGACTATGGATGTTGCATTCTCAATTGCTTAAGCTTCGTGTCATGTTGGCAGCCTGGGATTTAGGGTTGTTACTTAGTTTCTTATTTCTCTGGCCGCATCCTTTGTTCTGAAGTGTAGGAAAAGGTGTTCATTCTGGTATTCCTTCTGTCTCATGTGCATACAATACTTAAATACGAATTACCGAAAAAGGGTTTCCCGCCGCTTTGTATTCCAAAGCAACCAACACCGATACATGATCGCTGGGACGAACAACACAACAAGCTCAAAGGAAAAAGAAGAAGAAGCAAATGCCAAAAACGGCAGCTCGACAGAGCGCGGATGAACTGCCACCGCTACGCCCACCAGAGACAAACCACTACAACCCGAGCCTCCGGACCACCGCGTACAAAACATCACCTCCAAGAAGGAAAGCGACGCCGACGACGCTGCTGCCCGGACATGTCCTAGGGTTTCCCCGGCACGCGGAGGGAGGTGGGGGATGGATATCACTGACACCCTCCAGGAAGGAATGGTGGCACCCGCAGGTGTCACTGCATCGGGGCCGGAGACCGGCAAGGATTTCTCCCGTACTCCAATCCCCACCGCCCAACAGACCGGAGCCAACCAGCCAGACCGCCACCCACCACCATGCGCCATCACGGTTGCGCCGTCACCCACGCCGCCTCACTTCGAACACCAACACGAGGCCAAGAGGACCGGAGAGAAGCGCCCCGCAGAGGGAGAAGCAGCACCGAAGCCGAACGGGAGGGAACCACCTCCACCGCCATCGTGCAGGAGGCCAGAGCCTCCGGCACCGTCGCGGTAGCCGTCCGGACGTGGCAGCAGGGCACACCAGGCCACCCCTGGCCCGGCCAGGCCCGCAAAGTCCCAGCCGCCCACGCCGCTCTCCCGCCTCCTGGAGGCCACGCCGCCGGCCCGTCCCGCCGCCGGCCCGCCCAAACCCAGATAGGGCCCGAAGGGCCCGGATCTGGGCCGAGCGGGCTGGTTCAAGCCGCGCCGCCGCGCCACCCCGCCGCCAACGGCGACGCCGTCGCCCAGTCGTCCACCCACGCCGCGCCGGGATCGCCGCCGCCACGTCGGACCGCCGCCGCCGAAGAGCACCTCCCGGCGCACACCGCCCCGCGCCGGGGAGCACCGAGAGGGGAAGGGCTGGAGGCCGCCGCCGCCAGCGACCCAGGGCCAGGCCAGGCCGTGGGTGCCGGCGACGGCGGCGGGGAGGGAGGGAAGGGGGGGCTTAGAGGAGGGGGCGCCGGAGCGCGGCCGGTCGCCCGCGGGGACGACGCGGTCGCGCGAGAGGAGGTTTTCTGCCCTCTATCATACACCCTCTAGAATGCCATTATAGAGATTATAAAAGGAAAAGGCAGAAGTGAAGATCTTAAATATGAATTAACGCACTGTTTTTTTCCTGGACTTATGACAACGAATGGGCTCACACCAAAACACTTCTAAAAATGCTTCCTGGTCAAGTAAATTACTGAATATCGTATCCTTCCATTTGGGTAGATAGCTAGTATTCTACAATGTCTTGATGAATTGTTGAAATCTTGCAATACATGTCATTTCATAATTGTTCCTTCTAGCAATAGCTAGTATTTTCTGCAAGGTGAGATATCTAACGATCGCTCCATTTAAGTGTTGCGACCTTTCATCGGCTGTTTTCTTGTCCACGTTTTTCACTAGTTATTGACTTATTCTCTTCTCATAGGAATTACCATTGGTGCTGGAAATGGTCAAGCTGAACTGTTGAACAACAGTTAAGATGATTGTACTGTTACATCTGCGGACACGCTTTGTTGGTTGAAGAGGTGATATGACATCCTCTGTTACTGTGTGTCTATTATTTTTCTTGCAAGAAATGGATCGATATTTTCTGCACTGCTACGCACAATACAGCTAGAATTTTGAATAATGTGATCTAATTCTGTTTCTGTAGCCCTTATATGTGACCGTATATGGCATAGTTTGACCTTTTTCACCAATTCTCTTGGAGCTGTGAAACACTTATCCTGGATCTTCACACTTCTTAGTTCTTTATGCTGATGTGCTACCATGATGCAGTTTATCATGTCTAACAATTTTATACCATTTCTTCGATATCCCTTTGGTGCATAGTTACATCAGTCACGAGCTGGAATCTGCATTTGAGAAAACACATTGACTGGAAGTTTTCAATTCAATCTTCAGATATGAACTCATGCTCCTGTTGTGGGTTCAACAAATCTCAACTTGCTACTAATCATATTGAGTACTGAGCCAAAAGTATTACTAGAAATCAAATGTTGCCCATGACTGGTAATCTTGGTAGCACAGTGCTTTACATGTTCTCTTCCGGTTGAGATGTGCAAAGAGACGAGAGAACAAATTTAACTGGTCGAAACTGTTGTGCTAGCTAGTTCTCTTTGAACTTGCAGATATCGTTTTCTCTGTAGTTTTTCCCCTCGTGATCACGAGTAGCCAAAATCGGCTCCACTGATGAGTTTGTTGCTATGCAGATTTCAGTCGAGCGCTCAATGTGGCTGTAAGCAAAACGCAAAGAATTAATGAGCAACTGCAACGGTGTTTGGTAAAACATGTACATCATGCTGTGAAATATTGTTGATGAGAAGAGCCTGTTCGAGTTTGATTGGCCTCTGGTTGCCCATTTAAGGCTTCAATAATGTTCGGTAGCACATTCGTGCTGAACCAATATCTTAGGTTTTTCTTCAGAGATTCCTGTGGCCTGTGTGCTCTATGCGCCCCCGGTAAAAATTGTCACACTTTGTTCTTCTCTTTTCGGGGGGGTACCCTCACAATGTTGTCTACTAATGCACAAAGATGAACCCTGCGAATGCGATGGCATCGCAGTATGGCAGCTGCTATATACGTACCTGGGAAGTAGATATGCAATTTTTTTCCTGCAAATTTGAATTCTAGGTTCAGATGAGTGCATATGATTTTTGCTGGCATAAAATCGCCCGGACGCCACGCGCTGTATCTCAGCCATTTTGTTTATGACAGAACCATGTGAAGTCAGGCTTTTAGCCGGACTTTGAGCGTTCGGGTTCATATCTAAGACTAAGGTGCATTCAGCTTCAGAAATACGTCCGACACCTTCACCGCTTGGAAGCAGCTCAACTCCTTCCTCTGCAACGTGGTTCAAGGTGATTTGCAGACGCCCTCGTCAACGCCAGCGAACACGATTAACACAGATGGGCTTTGCCACGTCAAGCAGGTTTGAGTTCAATACCGATTCATACGCTGGCCTGGAATATACATATAGCTTTTGTTTCGTGCAAAACCCTCGACACATCTTTGTTCCTCCCAGCCACCGAACCCATGGAAGCAGGGACGATCTCGCCGGCGGCCGCCGCTGCACTGCTTCTCCCGGACGACCTCCTCCTGGAGATCCTCCTCCGCCTCCCGCCAGAGCCCATCTACCTCTTTCGCGCCTCCTTTGTCTCCAAGCACTGGCGTGGCCTCGTCCACGACGCGGGCTTCCTCCGCCGCTTCCATGAGTTCCACGGAAAGACGCCACCGGTCCTTGGATTCTTCCACAACCAGCCACGGCCTCAACGGTTTGTCCCTGTCTCCGACGGTTTCACGCTCCCCACCGCCACGATGTCCCACAACCACTGGTGGATCCTCAACTGCCGCCACGGCCGCGCCCTCCTTTTTGACTGCGAGGAATTCGAAACGCTCCTCGTCTTGGACCTCGTGACCGGCGACAAGCGCTACCTTCCGCTCCCACCGGCCTATGAAGCTGACCGGCATTGGCACTACAATGGCACGGTTCTCCGCGCACCAACCCACGGCGACCGCCACCCTCGCCCGTTCCTTGTTGCGTTTGTGTTCAATAACCAGGCAGATTTCATCTCCGCCTGCGTGTACTCCTCCGAGACCGGCGTATCGATTCATGTTGTACCATATTCGTTAGTTCAGTTCCGGCCGCCAGCTCTGATTGGAAACAACCTCTACTTGTTGAGTCACAGTAGCATTATTGTGTTTGATTTGGATAACCATAGGTTGGATCAAATTGAGGATGTGCCATTTAGCGAGGAGACTATCATCATGCAAACAAAAGATGGACTTTTTGGTCTTGCCGGACTTGGTGAATTCAAGCTCCATCTGTGGTCAAGGGTAACTAGCACTGATGGGGTGGTATCCATGGTTTTAAATAGCCCGCTATAGCTCCGCTATAGCGTTTATAAGAGGTCCCGCGCTAAGAGTCTTTTGTTCAAACACTTGAGCAAACATTTAAAATAGCTCGCTATAGCTCCGCTATAGCACGCTATAGCATTTAGAAGAGGTCCGCCGCTAAGAGGCTTAGCGCGCTATTTAAAACTTTGGTGGTATCATGGACACATCATAGGGTCGTTGATCTGAAGAGACTTCTTGCAACAGAAGTAGTAGCGGCGGCACCTACGGTTCTAATGAAGCTGATCGGCTATGCTGAAGATGCTGATGTTATTTTCATTGGTGTGTATTGTAGCATCTACATGATCCATCTCAAGTCCATGCAGATTGAGGAGGCGTCGGCCAAGGTGCCCTACGTATATGTTTATCCTTACGCAAGTTTCTACACTCCTGCAGGTACTCCCATTATTTCTGCTGTCACAAAGTTCACTTAATCTTCCAAAGTGTATCTGCTTTGTAGATGCTTTCAAATATACGAGCCATATATTGTGCATTACAGTCACAGACGACATTTTCATGGAACTTCTTTTGAAAGAATTGCTTACTGAATGATGAGCCGGCCATTCAAATTTCAAACTTTGCACTCTACAGATTATAATTGCTACCCACATCGTCCCGCTGCTGATTTGTTTATCGACTTGTTCTTATCATAGGAATCACCACTTGTGCTGGAGATGATCAAGCTCAATTGTGAATGGCACTTGAGATGATTGTGATGTCATAACTGCTATCACCCCTTGTTCGTTCAAGAGGTGAAGCAACATTAGTATTATCTTTTAGTACATGTGCATATATTTGTAGAGTAACGGATCAACATTATCAGCATTCTTTCTATTATCTTTTAGTGCTATACAGAATGCAGTTTGAACGTATACTGATGCAGATTCTGTCCTATGTGCGCATCAACTATCCGCTAAATGTGATGTTAACTCGTGGCCGAAATAATCATTGTATGCTATCTTGATTTGTATACATGTTAATGAACTGCAATGGTGCTTTGTCAAATTTACATCACCATGAAGGCGTGAAATATTTGTTGTTAGAAGGGCCCGTTCAAGTCCCGTTGCCTGAAGTGGTTCATATATATGTGCCCTGAACAACATTGTGCTGAATTCACCAAGTTCTTTTACAAAGGAACTGATGATACAAAATAAATTAGCAAATTAAAATTATAGCTTCCTGTGCTTTCACTATGCAGTGCAAAAGACCAAATTTTCAGATATTCTTGAAGACATGTGATGTTTCTTTGTTTTCGAGAGAATTCTTCTTTTAAGGTACTGCACCATTTGACTTCAGATAGTAGCATGTTTCGTCATGGTTGATCATGAGCCACTAAACCAATTTTGTGAGGCTTCTCATTGAGACTCATTTGTTGGGCCAAAGCCGTCGGCTCTGGTTGGAACACACTCTACTGGGTGTTTGATAGCGATGAAATCATCGAGTTTGACTTGGACAATCATAGTTTTGGTCTAACTGAAAGGCTTCTGAATGAAGCGTGTTGCAGTTACCAAAGATGTATTGTCATCATGCCAACAGAGGATGGATGGCTTGGTATGGCGGGAGTCGAGGATTCAATCTCCTTCTATGGTCAAAGGTGTTGAGCATTGACGGGGTGGTAACATGGACACATCAAAGGGTCATAGATCTCAAGAAGTTTATTGCACTGGAAATTATTGTGTTTATTGAGTTTTGAACCCTGAACCTCTTGGTTGCAAGCTTATGCACCTAACCAGTTCACCCATCAGACCGATCAGATGGAAGAGACCAGGCACCCTCCTAAACATGGACCGAAAGTGAGTTGCAATTTAATTTCGCCAGCCAGGTCTTGAACTCAAGATCTCTTGACTCTGATACCATGTTCGAAGGGATTGGTGGAATAGATTGATTATATTATTTGAGCCTCGCCGCCCCGAGGTCCTCCCCGCCGTCGCCCCGACCTGCGCTCTATCGCTGCGTTGCCCCTTCGGGCCATAGCGCCGTGGCACGCGGTCTACTTCGCCGTCCATGAGCGTCGACTTCTGTGTGGCATGCGCCGCGCCGCCTCCCTAGGTGCCGGAACGCCACTGTCCGCGTCGGTCTTCGTCACGCTGTTGGGTTCTTCCTCGCCTACTTCGACCACCGCCGTCGCGCTCCTAACCTAGCGGCCGCTGCCGCCGCTCTTCTTCTAGGTCCACGGCGACTTCCTCGACACCGGCTACCCCAACTTGACATCGACCATGGCGTCCCTCGCACGACTACATCATCCTAGGCTCTCGGCTACCTCGACATCGGCACAAAGGGCTACCGCCTTGCTTAAGTAATCTCGTCGATTTTCGCTCAGCCACAACTTCCGTGATGCATCGACCGTTACGACTGGGGGGGGGGGGGGGGGGGGGGTCTGTCGGTTTACCTTCGGATTCTTCTCTAGTCTCACCGTCTGTATCGCTACCGTTGTGACTGGGGGAGGATGTTGAGTATCGTGATTAGATTGGAAACATATGAAACATATGATAGACTAGGAAGTATTCTAGCTTGTCTTGTACTTCAAAAAGATCATGTACTCGTATATATATGCCTACAAGGCTCAAGCAATATAACCAATCGATTCCACCAATCCCTTCTAACACTTTTTGATTTTGTTGTTACCAAGATGGGCTCAAAGTTTCCGTTGGGCTTGTCAGCTGGTGACTGAACACACCCGTGTTTTTTTTATCAGGCCCATCGTGTTCACGCGTGTGGGGTCTTGATTTGTATAACGAAATGGATTAAAAGCCACATGGAGATGGAGGGCGTGAGAGATGGTCAAACAAGATGAATAGCTAGCTCTCGTCAGCCTGCACACTATCTTTGCTTCTTTTATTATTTTCGATTTTGTGATGCGCGCTCAATAGTGCAGTTGTGTATATATAATACTCTATCATCATTTGAGTAGTCGGTGCAAATTGGCAATCATGCAGGCAAGTCAATGCTGCAGCTTCTAAACAAGCGTATCTGTAGATATGTTTACGTATTATATACTACTATTAGATATTATCTCATTCTCAAGCAAGCTCAAAAGGACTCTCGTCTCACCGGGGCAGGGCAAAGGGGATGGACTCCGATCAGACATCGCAACCGCCGCCGCCGCCGCAAGGTCTGTCATCTGTCTCTGTCTCTCTCTCCCATCGATTCCCAAGCCAATTCGATTGCTGACCAAGCCTGCCTGGAACTTGGTAGCAGCAGCAACACCAGATGCCGGCGGCGGTGAGAAGCAGCTGGCCTTGGAGGCGCCGCCACAGCCGGCGAGAGAGGACTACGTCCAGAATGCCGTCAAGTTCCTCTCCCACCCCGAGGTCAGGGGCTCTACTGTCGTCTACCGCCATTCCTTCCTCCAGAACAAGGGCCTCACCAATGATGAGATCGACGAGGCCTTCCGACGAGTGCGAGTACACAATATATCTCGATCCGCTTGTTCTTCTTCCGATCCCCAATCTCCATGCCTGTTCTAGCTACTTAACTTGATCTGCTCCACTCTGCAGGATCCACAGCTCACCACCGCTTCGCCTTCCACACACAACCTTGACCGATGTTACTACTACAAGGGAGTAACAAGAAACCGGATGAAACCGTTGACCTCCCACCCACCCGCGGACACACTTCCGCCCCCGGCACCCATGGACGAGCTCGCCATCGATCCGCCTCCTCCGCTCCCACTGGACGACATGCTCATGGAGATCTTCCTCCGCCTCCCACCGGAGCCCATTCACCTCTTCTGCGCCTCCTTTGTCTCCAAGCACTGGCGCGGCCTCATCCATGATGCCCGTTTCCTCCGCCGCTTCAGTGAGTTCCACGGCAAGACGCCTCCCATCCTCGGCTTCTTCACCAACGAGACACGCACACCCCTCTTCGCCCCCACCTCCGACGGCTTCACGCTCTCCACCTCCACCATGTCCCACAGGGACTGGTGGGTGCTCGACTGCCGCCGCGGCCGTGCCCTCGTGGACAACCTGCGCACGGGGACGCTCCTTGTCTGGGACCTCATGACCGGCCACAAGCGCTTCGTGACACTCCCCACGCAGGCCTGTCACGGGCAGTTAAGGTGCAGCGGCACGGTTCTCTGCGCCGCTGGCCATGCCGACCACGACTGTCATTCGTGCCCGTTCCTTGTGGCGTTCCTGAGGAGTGACTACACAGATTCCATCACCTCCGCCTGGCTCTACTCTTCCGAGACCGGCATTTGGGGTGAGATCACTTCAATTCATACACAAAATTCATATGTTTATGCAGAGCAGACGGCTCTGGTTGGAAACACACTCTACTACCTGTTGAATCATGGTGGGATCATTGGATTTGATTTCGATAAAAATAGCTTGGATTTAGTTGAGGCCGTGCCATATAGCTACTCTAAGATTATCATCATGCCAGCAGAGGATGGACTTCTTGGTTTGGCCGGAGTTGATGGATTTAGTCTCCATTTGTGGTCAAGGGTAGTAGCTAGCATTGATGGGGCAGTATCGTGGACACGTTGTAGGGTCATTGATCTGGAGAAGCTTATTGCGCCGGAAATACTGGCAGCGTGTATTGTGCCAGTGGAGCCAGCTGCCTATGCTGAAGATGCTCATGTGATCTTCATTTATGTGAACCATGGCATGCGCATGTACATGATACACCTCAGGTCCATGCGGATCGAGGAAGTGTCACGGAAAGGGGCCTGCCGGTCAGGTTTTCCTTACACAAGTTTCTACACTCCAGGTATTTCCATTGTTTTGATGTTGCATAGTTTACTTTAACCTCCCAAACTATATCTGTCTTGATGGTGCATATGGTGTACAATGTCTTGATCAGTTATTTAATTTTGTGCTACATGTGATTCCTTAACTGTTCATAGTCTTGCAGCAAAAGCTCTTCAGTTGTTTATTGCCCACAATTCCCATTGGTTTGTTGACTCATTCTTCTCACAGGAATCACCACTGGTGGTGGAGATGATCAAGCCGAACTGCTGAACATCAGTTGAGATGATTGTGATATTATGTCTATTGACACGCTTTGTTGGTTGAAGAGGTGATATGACATCCTCTGTTACTATGTTTCTATTGTTTTGTTGCAAGCAATCGATCGATATTCTCTGCAGTGGTAAAGAAACTGCAGTGCTGCGCACAATACAGCTAAAAGATAGAATAATGTGGCCTAGTTTGACCTTATTCGTCTTTTCACTTGGATCGATGAAACACTTCCTCCTGGAGGTGCGCAGTCATATGAGCTAGAGTCTGCATGAGAAAACACAATGAGAAAAATCAGTTAGGTTTCAGTTCAATCTTCACATATATGAAATCAACTGGCTACTAATCATGTTGAGCCAATAGTATAACTAGAAATCAAATGTTGCTCATGATTGTTTTACATGTTTTTTTTTCTTTATTCAGAAGAACAAAGAGACGAAAGAACAAGTTTAACTTGTAGAAACTGTTTTGCTAGTGCTGCTTGAACTTGCGGGTATTGTTTTGTCTGTATTTTAGCTCCTCATGGTAGCCGAAACCAGCTCCGCTCATGAGACTGCTTTCTGTGCAGGTTCTGTTCTTGGTTGCCGTGATGCAGGAACGACTTTCTCATGCTGGCGGGGCAGTAATATGTCGAGGGCTCAATGTGGCTGTCGACAAACTTCTACTCCTTGACTAATGTGTCGCTTGCCCTCAAGACGCGTGGAATTAATCACATGCTCTTGTTGTCTCCAATGATCTCTGTAGTCGTTGACCAACTGCAATGGTGCTTTGTAAAATGTAGTAATGTACGTCATCCTCTGAAGTATTGCCCATTTGTATCTTTAATAATGCTTCCTAGCACATTCATGCTTAACCAGCCCGTTAGGTTTTTCTTCAGATATTTCTATGGCTTGTGTGCTATGATCCCCCGTAAAAAAAAAGTGACATTCTGTTCTCTCTTTTCTTTTGGTACTAAGGCCACATGTTGTGTCATGCGTTAAGTTGAACTCTGCTAGCGTGATGGCATGACAGTATGGCAGCTGCTATTCGCCATACCTGGGAAGTACTACTGATTAATTCTAGCTTTAGAAGGATATATGTTTCTTGCCGGCACAGAGTAGAGTAGAAAGCAAAAATCTTCAGATATTCTTGAGGATTCAGACTTGTGAACCACACGATGTCTTTCTGTAAGAGAGAAGTAATGTTTCAGGCTTTTAGCCTGAGAGTTTTCGTCCAACTTCTGTTTGAACCATTATCAAACCAAAGCTACATGTCCACTTTATGCAATTTATATACAAGATCAGGTGTTAATATTATTGCCGGCTAATTAACTGCATTCAGGTTCAGTTCAGCTATATATGTGTTTGTTCCGCTAAATTTCTGATGCTAAGCTACCAACATAAATAGGAAATCAGTTCCTAGGGCTAATTACAAATGGATTTAACCATGTTTCCGCATGTTTTCCTTCCCTAATCCTAAGCGACTAGGGCAAACTCTCCTCTCCAGGCTTTACCGGCGAGCCTGTGGATTTGCCTCCCCATTGCCCACCGTTCCGGCGGCCGTTGGCGGGGAGAGGAATCACGGTGTCTTTCCTCCTAGGAGTAAAATTTGGTGTAGCCTTCATCTTGTGTTTAAGAAGTTAGGGGGCAGGAAAAAACTCTCGAGATGGAAAGAATTAACTGCCCCCGCGTCGTCCGCTCGGGCGGCGACTAGATCCGTTTTCTCCGGCAGTTTTCCTTGGGTTCTCTCCTCGCCGCCGCCGGTTGGCGCCGTCTGGCTCGCCCGCGTGGCTGACGACGGCAGTTGCGTTCCTTCCTCCTGGAAGGTTGGGCGGCATGTGGGCATGTGGCGAGGTGCAGGCAGCGGCCGGATGCTGTGAAGGTCGGAGTTGCAGCGATGGCGGCGCTCCACGCGTAGCTGGATCCGAAGGAAGGATGGCTGTAGGTGGCCATGGCCAGATCGGCACTATGCTGCTTGCCGCCACCAGCCCATCATTCATGGGCACGCCATATTTCAATGGAAGTAGCCACTCGGTGCGCTGTTAATTCCTTGGGAAGAGCGTGGGAACTGATCCTCTCTTCCCCGCCATGGAGTGGAGGTTGAGGCGGTGGCCATGCGCAGTTGTCGCGGCTGTCGCCCACGTCTTCACTAGGAAGCGCGGTCATGGTGGTCTTTTGCTCTGGCTCGGGCGAAAAGTCGGGTGGCAACATAATTCTGGCCAACATACTGCTCATCATCGGCCGGACAGTAGTCACCTGAGAAGCTTCAAACTGTATGATCTGCGCCAACAAGTGAGGACAATGGAGCTAGTGGAAGAGAGCAGTGTTGTCGTCTCATGCAGATCAGCCTTGGCTGCCACTTGTGAGGATGGTGCAGGGCCTCCGAAGTTTCCTAAACTCTGGATTTGGCAATGCAGCAATCTGTCCTCCCCGTCAAAGACTTCTTCGGGTTGCGCGAGTGGCTCTTGTAGAGTCTCGTCAGCCAACCTATGCAAACATGGTCATCGCTTGTCATGGGGACCGTGCGCATATGCGACTATTGGGATGGAGGCAAGTGGACGAGACAACATAATTTGACTTTGATTGGGTGGTACTTCTCGAGTAACCACTCTTGAGCTCTGGGGTGAAAACTCTAGTCTGGACCTAGTTGTTTATGCCTAGCAAATGACGACATTCTTGCGTAGTAACCATGATGATGGAATTGCTCGGAGTTTGCTAGGATTGGATCTTCAGGGTGAAAACCCAAGATCCGACCTTCCGTGGTTGGATCCAGCGACGGCGTCGCTTCTATGTCGTTCCCTTTCGGGAGGCACATTTTTTGGAGAACCCTTCTCATACTCCTTGTGTTGTCAAATTTTTGTTGGCGCGCTTGGTCACTGTTGTTCATCGTCAATCGCCGTTCTCATTGCTTCTTTTTTTTCCTTTTCCATCCGCCTAGGCATAGCTTTGGTCTTATATGACTTTGCTCTTTGTCGGCGTGATCTTGTGTGTGTGTGTGTGTTGTGTTGGCTATGTGCATCCTAATTATGCAGAGGTCAGGTGTGTACTCATTATATTTGTATCCCTCGATGCTATGCTATGAGTCAATAGAGAACACCCTTTATCGAAAAAGAAGTTAAGGGGCATGTATCTCCGTATTTGAGAGCACATGATATGCCAATGGGTCCTTGTATAGTGAAGGTTTAATTATCTGATTAATTGGCATTCATTGTTTCTGATTAATTGTACTAATTATTTTCTCAATTAATTGTATAGTACTAATTTTAGCTGTCATATATTCATACAGCCCAATGGAGGATAATTTGGGCACCTTATTAAGAAGACATTTTGAGCATATGCCACACTTATCATGTGGAGGGGTGTGACAGTTGAGGCAATTCATATACCACATGGAACATGTGTGATATGTAAAATATATCGAGAAAGCTAAGTACCTGCCGACTGGTGGTTAGCGACAGGCACGCACACTTCCGTCATCGACTTTGACTATACCCGGTGACCATCTCAGCCAGCCGCATGTTTATGTTTGGAGGTCGGCTAATTTTGTAGATACTTGATTACCGCGAGTAGGCCACTGCTATAGTGCAACCCTCCATCTATAGTGCAGATATGGCGAACATAATTTATCATTTTTTCCCTCTCCAAATCCTTTTGTTCACCAGATCCGATTTTCTTGCTCTCCTCCCGATCCATTTTTCCCCTCTCCAGATCTTTTTTCGTTCGAGATTTTTTCATGCAAAAATTGGTGTGAACAAGAGAGGATTCGATCCTTGCAGCACTAGTGAGCCAACTCAACTAGCCTACCACCTAACCTACGATCCCTTTCTTGAACAAAAGAAAGTAAATGGGCTATTTAACATGTCTCCTCTACTACGTATGCATAAAAACGAGTTAATTTAGTGTTCGATTTTTTCCGCGCTTAGGTACCCCATTCCTGCTAACTTTACCGACCGGGGGGGGGGGGATGAAATATCCTCCGTTAACTTTCGTGTAAATAACATGGTAACTCAAAATTCATAGACCTGATAACTTATGTACCCCGATCCTAAAAACTTTGTCGGCGAGGGTGGGGGTGGGGGAGTTGTTGAAACATACCACGGTAACTTCTGTGCAAATAACATGATAACTCAAACATGACTACCCCGGTCTTGATAACTTGGTCGGCGAGGATGGGGGTGGGGCAAGTCGCTGAAACATGCCATGGTCACTTCTGTGCAAATAACATGATAACTCAAACATGGCGGACCTGATAACTTATGTACCCCGGTCCTGATAACTTGGTCGGCGAGGATGGGGTGGGGCAAGTCGCTGAAACATGCCACGGTAACTTCTGTGCAAATAATATGATAACTCATACATGGTAGACCTGATAACTTTGTCGGAGGGGTCGGGGTGGGGGTGTCGTTGAAACGTACGACGGTAACTTCTATGCAAATAACATGATAACTCACACATCGTAAACATGATAAATTATCTACCAGTCCTGGTAACTTTGTCGGAGGGGCCGAAGTGGGGGAGTCGTTGAAACAAACATACCACGATAACTTCTATGCAAATAATATGATAACTAACACATCATAGACATTAAATTATGTACCCGGTCCTGGTAACTTTGTCGGTGGGGTTGGGGTTGGGGGCGAGTCATTGAAACATACCACGGTAATTTCTATGCAAATAACATGATAAGTCACACATCATAGAAATGATAAATTATGTACCCAATCCTGATAACTTTATCGGCGGGGATAGGGTGGGAGGAGTTGTTGAATCATACCACGATAACTCTTATGCAAATAACATGATAACTCACACATCGCAGACTTGATAATTTATGTACCCGACCCTGGTAAATGTGGCGACTGTGGGGAGGGGTGGGAGGGGGGCAACCCCGGTAATTTATATGTAAATAGCTTGTTAATAGACACATACTAAGCTGATAACTCACATACAAACGCCATTATAATTTTTTGACCTGAATTTTTTTGTTGAAAAATATACACCCGGTAATTTCTATGTAAAAAGCATGATAATGTATACATCACAGATTTGATAACTAATATCTTACATTTTAAACACCATGGTATCTTTCATCCAAGGGAAAAAAGTTTTTTAAACATTTTCATCGGTAATTTATGTGTTAAATTACCATACTTCCTCATGCCTTAACCTTCTCGTACTGTAGTTATCAGCCTTATCATGGTATAGTTATCATGTTGCTCATACCATAGTTATCACGCTGGTCATGCCAAAGTTAGCAAGCCAAACTTTATTTTTTTTCTCATATGGCAGAAATAAGAAAGGTACAAATAACATTGTTTATCTACAATAGACAACAACAAAAGGTGGCTTAGTTGGTTATTAGGCTCAATAGGTATTGCATAGACCTAGGTTTGAATCCTCTTTCAAGCACTTTTATTTTATTTTCATATTATGCGGTGAAAAACCAGAAAAACCCGCCAGCGATTTACCACGGTTTTTGAGAGAAGAAAAAAAAAATCAGTGAAAAGCGAGTGTGGGAAGATAGTGAAGCACAGTCCAAAATATATTTATATGGCCGGTTTGGATGAAAGTCTATGGGCCACCGCCTCGACTGATGGCTAGGCATCCCACACAGTGATAATACTTTGTCTAGCTGCTGGGAAAATAAACACAACTCGGCCTCAACGTGATCAAGTCATATTCGTATGACGTGCATGTGTTATATATGTGCGCACACCTCTTTGGCGGACGGAATTGCAGGCAGAACACAGCTGCAGCGGTGTGGCAATCGTCATCGAGGAAAGACTTGGCTGCACCGGAGGATGTTGTGTTGGCGTGATTGCGCTACCACCAGCATGACATGGCGTATCCTTGCAGGAAGCCAAAAAATGAGATTGGGTGGCCTTGTCACGGTAACATATACAGTTCAGAGCTTGAAGTGTTTGTCGGAATAAATATAGTATAGTCCTCGTCTGCACTGCAGAGGACGTTGCTCTTGTTCGTGAGCGCGCAAGGGACGCGGCTGGCGGTAAGCAGATGACGGCACACGCATTGGCACCGTCATTGGAGGCAAATTTGACAATTTTGATTTGTGGATGAAATCATTTCACAAAATGAACTGCTCCTAAAAAAATTTCACTCAGCTGACCCTTTTTAGTGGCGCCCGACACGAAGGCGCCACACTACACTGTGCAACGCCTCACAGATAGGCGCTACACACCTGGCCAGCGTCGCACCCCGAACTGCCTAAAAATTACTAAGTCAAGATCAAAGCCAGATCCAATTTATTGAAACCCTAACTGCAAGCTCCAACTACAGCTGTACAAGAGGCAGAATCCTCACCCAACTGAACTCTGATGGTCGCCGGGGCAGAGAGTGGAGAAGCCTGAGGCGAGGAATTTGGGAGCGATCCTCGAAGACTCATTTTTTCAAACTCGTTCTCGAAGACGCGTTTGTTTCGCGAGAGGAGGAGAAACCAGAGTGTTTGTGTTCTGTTTTGGAGGCCTTCTACAAATTTTATCGGATGGATGCACGGGGTGTTTTCGCTAAAATGCAAGTTAAGTAACTCGGGTCATTCTTATCCTTAGATTCCATATCGGACGGTCCAAATGGCACAAAGGCAGGCACACCATCACCACCAACTGGCTTTTTTAAGGAGTAGACATATAAAATATATAGACCTATGTCTATTAATTTTTTAACACTAATGATCGTTATCACGGGCGGTTGGCAGCTACTGCAGCCAATGCACTTGATCTCCGGTTGGAATCCGAAATCCATATATTTATCTTTGTTTTTTCTTTCCATCTTCTGCTGACACATGGAACCCATCCACATGTGCTTCCGGCCATCCCGGACCTTTTTGCGCCACATAGGAAATCCCGGTTTGGATAGAACCGCAAGGTTAAAAGCAAACCGGATTAGAGAGGACAGGGTACATATTTCTGGGATTCGGAGGTGAGGGTTCATTCTTGAGGGACTTATAACTTCAAGGTCTAAATCATACTTCACTTCATTTGATTAGCTTTTGGTCTAGCTAGCTAAAAAACATTCCATTGAAATAAAATACAAATGTGATGAAGTGCGCGGGGAGGAGGGGGGCAATAGCCCCCTGCACATAATGTATTAGTGTTGGTATTTTGTTCTGCAAATCAGAACTTACCTTTCTTTTAATCATTGTTTTGTTAGATAGCTCATCATTGACCCCAAATGGTCAAATTTTGTCTTTCTTATCTATGTATATCCAAGAAGACATAACCCGTATGTCATCCAGTTCTAGGTCAGGAGCAACGCATTGGCACAGCAGAGCGCTCCCGTGCTAACTCCAGGCCTCATGCTACCTCATACCTCAGGCAGGTGGTTGCCTGGTGTTTGCCGACGCAGAACTGCCTGAAGGTGGGGTCGATGATGACACCCAACACGGTAGGGGTGGGCATAAAATTCTTCGAACCAAAGACCGAACCGATACTGAAACCAAAAAAACCGAATTTTTGGTTTCTGTCGCTGTTACAGTAAATTTGGTTTTCTAGTATACTAACCGAATTTAATGTGGATTGTCTTGGCATGGTGATTGGGGATAGGGCTGGTGGCGGCAATATACCTGAGCGAGGTGAGGTTGGGGGAGGAGGCATCGGTGAATTGGTGTAGATCAGTACAGGGGCGGAACATCGGTCGGCCTTCAGCTCGAGCTCGCCCCGGGAGGTGGAGGAGGAATTGGTGTTCTGGGATGTAGGGTTGTGAGAATGGGAGGACTGAGAGCATGGGAGGCAAACCTGAGAGTGTAGGGGTGTGTGCTCGATCGGTGGGTGATTGCAGTGAAAGCCGGCGCCGTTGGTTCTTTGGAGACATGGGGGGGGGGGGATCTTCGACGAGGTGGTGGCAAGGGAATGGGTGGAGCACCTTGGACGAAGCACGGCGAGGCGGCGGCAGGAAAATGGGCAGCACGCAAGGGAAGTGAGGAAGGATGGCTAGGCGGCGGATGTCGTTCTTCTTCTTCTCCTCCTCCCGTCTTTGTCGATGAGATTGAGCGAGAGCTTCAATATGTTGAGCCAGTTTTGCCCTCTTGCCGCGCGCGAGAATATTTCCTCTGGTGGAGTAGCAACCACATAGTGGAGGTGGCTGATGAGTTTCTGTTTTGGACTATCATGCATGTATGGGTGTGACCAAGAGACGTTGTGAAAAGGACCTAAAGTAGTTGTTCTAAGCCCGAGCTCATGTGAGCTCGGTAAACAGTAAAATTAACAATAATTGTTATTTTATAAAAACTCTAATTTTTTTGTGTGAAACATTGACAAAATGTTTGTTGGCTTGCAAAATTTCATCACCATATGACATTCGTGCAAATCATGGCCAAAAAAAAATCAATGCCCCAAAATGTTATTTTCAAACAAATTGGAGCATCGATTTTGTTATTTTCCACGATTTTCATGAATGTCATATGATGTTGAAATTTTGCAAGCCAACAAACATTTGTCAATGTTTCACACACCAAAAAATTCATAATTTTTTGAATTTCTTTTCATGTTTTTTGATTTTACTGAGCTCGGGAGTAGAACATTCGCGTTCCCTAAAGTGGGGGAAAGTACGTGTAGGACGTATCCCACACAACTCTGGAGAAATTGAGGGAATGAGCTAGCTCTGCGGTATCCACTACATCGATCAATGATTGATTAATCTTACATTGGACACAACATGAGTATGAATGCACAGATGCAGGGCCCAAAATTCTGAATTACTGTGCGTGGAGCACACTCTCACTTTATTGTATAATTTCAAGTCTGTTTTATTTTGTACAATATTTATGCAAATATCAAATACCAATGCTAAAAACGTAATGGGGTAGTAAAGCAATAAACTAACCTCATGTTCAACCTCTACAGCATTATCATCACAAACATCATTGACATTAACATCTGCAGTTCGATTTTCAGAATCAAGTTGAGAGTCTCTCACAAAGTATCTATCAAGTACACTAGTTTGAGATTTAGCCTCAACTTTCGGTCTTTGTTTCTTCTTACGCTCTTCAGCACCAGAATTATACTTCCTAATTCTAGTAGTCATGATGAAGATTCAGGAAGAAAACCTAACAGAATGCAGGTGATCAAATGAAATGTAATTAGTTTCGAATAGCAAGGATTACCGGATGAGTAGATCATTCAAATACAAGAACATAAATTGAAAAGAAAACCTTGCTCTTGGAGATTAAAACATAATCGGTAGTCCAAGCGTGGGGGTGTTCCTGAATCCTGATTGAAGCAACGAACGGCACTGCGGTCCGTGGCTGTTGCGTCCTCGGGCAGCAATCTGATCAGCCGATGGGATCGGACTGGAGGCAACTGCGGCGACACCATTAAGTAGAAGGAAAAAGTCCAAAACAAACCTTGAATTTCTAGGTGAAAGCTAAATCAAACCTTGAACTCCCAATCCCTGAAATCAGCACACCAAACTCTCTAATCCCGGTCTATTTTGAACCTTGAGAGGATTTAGCTCGTATTTGTTGAACTGGGCCGGCCCAGTAGCGTAGTCGCTCGCGGCGCTCTGCTCTAGTTTTTCTGTTTTATTCACACATGTCTAATTTTACTCAGCACCCAATGTACATTTTTAAGGCACACATGAAATATTTTTTGATAAACTTGGACATTTTAAAATACATTTCGTACATTCTAAAAAATACATGTTTAAAAAAAATCTTAATACATGGTAATATTATTCCAAATAGACATTTTACATTTTCTTAATGCCAATAAGCATTTTATAAAACTACACGAACATTCTTTTCATTGTTCAACATTTTAAAATTGTATACACTTTTTCAAACACATGTGACGTATATATTCTGTTAAGGGCGCGACACATTTTCTTACAACACGCAAACACTTTTTTTTACATTGTACACACTTTTTCTTAAAATCGCATGAACACATTTTTGAAACTCGTGAACATTCTTGAACCGTTACATTTTTTTGAATGTACGAATTTGTTTTTGAACCACACGAATATTATTTTACACTGTATAAACCTTTGTTTGAAATGGCCCGTACATTATTTAAAACTCGTGATATTTTTTAGATGTCATAATTTTTTTATCACACCTTTTTTCAGATTTCAAAATTTGTTCCTATTTTTAAAATATTCAAAAAGCTTTCGCACTTTAAAATTATGTTCAGTTTCAGAAAATGTTTATGTTTCAAAAAGTGTTCTGACTTTAATTTTTTGTTCAGGTTTCAGAAAGTGTTCGAACTTGAAATTTTTGTTCCGGTTTAAAAAAATGTTTATGTTTTAAAAAGTGTTTGCTTTTTTCAAAATTGATTGTTTTTTAAAAAAATATTGGTTCTTCAAAAGGATTCAGAATTTTCAAAAAGTTCTACCACTTTATAAAATGTTAGGGGATTTCAGAAAAGAATACGTTTTCAATACTTCTTTGCCCCTGAAGAATGTTTCCAAAGTTCAACACTTGGGTTCTACTTATGTTTTGTGTAGTGGCTAGCAGAATGAGGTCAACCCTGCCAGATCCTAAGTTCGACTGCACGGAAGTCATCTTTGATTTGGAATTATTACATCACGCGTTAAGAAAAAGAAAGAACTTTTACGCCGCGTGTTAAAAAAAACTCGCTTCCTATCTGGTGGGCCGGCCCAGTGAGCAGCAGACAATCTCGGATTTGAGCTGCCACATGGACAATTTCTGTTTGGAAAAGCCCTCAAGGTTTAAAATAGACCGGAATGTGCTGATTTTAGGGCTTTAAAGTTTAAGGTTTGATTTGGCTTTCGTCTAAAAGTTCAGGGTTTGTTTTGGACTTTTCCCTTCTGAAAAGGGAGAGCCTCAACAAGTCAAAGAGTTTCAGTGATGCCCCCAGCAGATACAAAACAGCATGCAGTAGGTGCACACCAATCAAGTACAACAAGTCATGGCAGGCAATTTTTCGGTAAATTCAAAGAGAGAAACATGCATCCAGAATTCCAGATTGCAGCACACAAATAATTCAGCTACTACATTGCGAGGTTCACACGAACCAAGTATCCTAAGGCCTTTGACAACTAGAATTAAAATTACGACTGAAGGCGTGCAAAAGCCTGTGAGCGCTATGAGACCCATCATTCCTTCACCATATCTTTCAGCGCATTATTATCTCCACGGACGAGGAGGATTCATGGGCAAGTTCCTCCTTAACCCGACGTCTGCTTGCTTCATCCACCTGGGATTTTATTTCACAGTCGGTGCAGTCCTCGCATGGGGGTTCTCCAAGCAGCACGATTTTCTTCAACCCCACAGCTCGTTCCATGACTAGCCTTATATAATTTGTGACCTTGCCTTCCTCCTCGAGCCCTTGAATCTCCAGCCATTTCAAGTTGAAGTGCTTGAAACCATTGGATGGTCCCCACACCACGTTCGTCTTCTCCGCACCTTCCTCGGACACTTTGGCGCATGGTCGAGCTCGAGATAACTTCATGCAAGGACATAGAAAATAAATACGGCGTGTTAATTAAACTTGACACCAACGCATACAGGACGATGTAATAACAATTGATATTAAATATATCTACCATTTATAAATTAGCAACATACTCAATATTAGTATCTAAGTTTGGACGAACTTGCATGAACTAAATCATAGGCCAAGTAAGACATGCGAATATGCTTCAGTTACTCTAAAATGAGGTACGATCTAACATGATATTTTTCCGTCTTGCATGGACATTGTCCCTCTGCAAATCTTAAATGGAGCATCAGAACTACCGTTGGCATTTCACTATAGTTCATATACAATAATAATATCCATGTGTTCAATATATCCCAATTACTATGCGACCTGTATGCACTACTTGCAAGATTTGTGATAGATTAGAGTTGGTGAGTGTTTGTAAATCAGATTAGCTTTGCTGGTGTATTGTTAAAGCTGGTTGTTCGAAAACCCGTCATACTAGACAAATTACAAAAGAAGGTAGAGTAACAGAGTTACATGAAACTTCTGCAGGGCAGGTGCAGCTTCAAGGATAAACAGGGTCCAGCTCAGATCACACTCAGGAAAGATACAGAAAAGCCCCACATCCGTTAGGTTGCTGAATATAACAGCGAGCTGGTTCGGTTGTTCCGGCTGAATCCAAATCTGCAAGAAGAAAAGGAACACAAATATACAACTGAAATTGGTAGAGAAGAACATATGATCTGTGCGTAGAAGAAATTTATATGGGACAAAGAAATTAGCTTTACCATTTGGTGGCAAAAATTGAGATGCAATTTCGACAAGTTCGTTGCACTCCTTGACAAGCACTTGCTCAGCAGGAATGGCGCCTTCCACACCTTGGGCTGACGAGTGAGGCTGACTTCGCAAAGCTCGGGAACATAGCCGAAGCGAACCGGAGGGTTCTTCAAGGACCAGTGGCAGTTCACTTTACTGAGCTTGGGGACAGAGATGAGCTCGATCCTCCTGCACACAAAGTGGATGAACTCGAGCTCCTGGAGCCCAGAAAACGGTGTGTCAATCTTGAGGACAGAGTGGCGATGAACTAGTCTGCAGGATATCAGTGTGAGGCACTTGAGCTTATCGCAAGCTCTAATGAGGTCGTTGACGTCTGAGTCCCCGAAAGCAAGGCCCTTGAGGGATAGCCTTGTGAGGCACCGGAAAGCATCCTGGTAGGCACGGGAGAAGGACATCAATTGCTGCCCGAACTCGGCGAGCTGCGAGGGAGTGTATTCCCCGGGCAGCAGGGATATCAGAAATTCGAGGGATTCGGTCCTGCCGCAGCTGAGGACGTCCTCAACGGTGCGGCCGATGGAGCTCAGGTGAGGGGCCGAAGGGTAGAAGCAGAGGCGGAGGTCCTTGATGGCATAGCTGCGCTGGCATTCGCAGTGGCGCTCGGCCGGAGGGCACACGGAGAGTAAAGCGGCCGCGAACGCGTCCATGGTCTCGGCCAGCGTGGCGCGGCGGAAGTGGCGGATGCCGAGCGCCACGAGCGAGAGCTGGTGAGGGAGGTGCCGCCACCGCGTTGAGACTGCGCCGGCGCGGACGGCGTCGCGCAGGGCGAGGCGCTCGAGCGTCCGGAGGAGGAGTTCGTCGGGGAGCGCGCTGATTCTGTCCTCACCTCGGCCGACGTTGAGCTTCAGCGGCGGCGATTCCATGGTCGGGATTCGGAGGCCGATGGATGGAGAGGCGCGCTCGACGCGGCGGCCTCCTAAGCTCGGCTTCTCACCCCCGGCGTGCGGGCCGTCGGTCTGGACTGCACGGGGAGCGGCACATCCACCACGCGGCCAGATCGATGGATCCTCCTCCTCCTCGTCGACTCCCCCTCCGGCGTGCTGCTGGCGTGCTGCTAGTGGCTCAGAAGCATGGTTAGCTTCGATTTGGTGGTTGCTTGGATCATGGGTGCATTGGATTGGATTGAAGTGTATTTGTGCGGCACTGGATTCCTCTCGGCTGCTGGACTGGCGTGAGAGAAGCGAGGAGCACGGGAGGGTAGCAGACTGAAAACTTCGGAGGCAGTTGGGCTGGTGTCGTCCTGGTTTTCCCGGTGGCGAGCATGCATGGCCGATGCTCTCGGTGGTGGTCGGCAACGAGGTTCCTGGCCAGACGCGTGGTTGGCACTCTTTGTCGTCGTGGCAGTTCGACTCGAAGCTTTTGACGCGTGTTGATGTTGATCTACACGTGTATCTTCGGGGCCTGATTGTTATTTTTCCTTTATTTAAGGTCTGTGGTGTAATTCGAACGGTAATATCAAACCTCTTGGCTTCTGCTTTTTTTGGGTTAACCAAGTTTTATTGCTCAAAATCTACATGGCGTGAGATACATGACGTATCATGCAGTAGACAACCAAACATGCCGGCCCTGATTCAATGAGTGAGAAAGCTTAGCTAACCTATCTGCATATGCAATGGCGTAGGCAGGATATCTCCACGCCCCGGGCCAGCCTCTTTCGCACAGTGTATACTGCAGCTATGGTCACTAGTAGAAAAAGGGCCTATTGTCCCGGTTGGTAAGGGCCTTTTGTCCCGGTTTTTGAACCGGGACTAAAGGGTCGTTACTAATGCCCTAACCCTTTAGTCCCGGTTCTTACACGAACCGGGACAGATGGGCCTCCACGTGGCCGGTGCGGCGAGTCCGGGCAGGAGGGCCTTTGGTCCCGGTTGGTGCCACTAACCAGGACCAATAGGCATCCACGCGTCAGCATTTTAGGGGCTGGGGTTTTTGTTTTTTTTAAGGGGGGAGGGTTGGGGGTTTTGGGGGTTAATTTAGGTGTTTCATATATTGTGTTAGCTAGCTAATTAATAGAGAGAAGTGTCCTCTCTTATCTCCGTGCTTGGTCGACGCTACGTACTATATACGTATACAGAGGACTAGACACGCTAGGTAGTAAGAAAATGATGGAAACAGAAGATCGTCATGAACATATGCATACAGAGAGAAGTGATATCGACCACCTCTCCTTCTCCGAGAGATTGGTCGAACAACAAGTTCTCGTATATCTATCCGACACTATTGGCTACATATATACAATAATTATCTCTTACAATATAATCTCCTAATTATATACGAAGTCAAGGTCCACATGGTATTCTCCGTCTTCACCGATCACGTGGTCAAGGAAGAATGCCGCCAATTCCTCTTGAATTGCTCGCATACGATCTGGTGCTAGGAGTTCATCCCGCTTCCGAAACATCTAATTTGAAGAAGGGGGTCAATACATATATATATATGAATAAACGAAACTCAACACAAATGATGGTAATAAAATATGTGAATATTATTGCTTACGCACTTCATATTGTTCGTCAGAATAGCCCCGCTCACAGGTCGTGTAGCGGATGGACTCGCAAACGTAGTATCCATAGTAATTATTCCCGGATTCCTGCCACAACCACTTTACAAGAAATAGAGGTCAATCAAACTGATAAGCAAGCATGCTAAATGGTATTGATGAAACTAGCGCTTGAATCACTAGGAGATGCGCGGAACATGCTACTATAGTACGTACTTTCGGGTGTTTAAATTGCAGCTTCTTCGGCAGTCCCGGAGCTTTTTTGGTGAATTTTCTCCAAACCCTGCCAGACAAAGAAAACAATTACTTGATATCAGGAAATGAACAAAGTTGCTGATATGGTGGATAATGATCGATTTAACTTACTTCTCGAGCATTTGAGTCATGTCCGCATAGTCCTGGGGATCTTTTCGTCTCGAGTCTAAGACGGTTACTACTCCCTGCTCAAATTTAATCTCTAGGAGAATATAGTGAAAGCTGCGCACGCCTGCATAAGTCATCAATTACATTACTATAACCTGGACTAATAAGGGAAACCGAATATGCACAAGACATTAACACTCACTTGAAGTTGTAAGGAAAGAGTATTATATCTTTGTTTTCATTTATTACCAACGATCGTAGCAAGTTGGCCTCGGTATTTCGGCATGATATTTAACCTCAGTTGCATCTATGAGATTTGTGTTAATGAACCCAATATCATCGATTTGTCTTTTCTTCAATTCGGCGATCTTCAATCTGCATAATATAGTGAAGATAATTATAAATACATGCAATAAAAGAGCTGACCTATATAGAGAGACTTAATGACAGAAGTAGTACTACTTACACACAGTAGCAAGTGATCGTTGATTTATCGAGGGCCTTTTGATTGAAAAACTGGAAGAAGTCCTCAAATGGAACATTCAACAGTTCAATTCCAACGAGGTCATGCTCCGGTTTAACTCTCAGCGTCAAAGTATCCCTCCCCCCAGACTCTCTGCAGGTTTTCATGTACCAATCATGTAATCTTCGCATCATCGTTGTTAGAGATCTTTCATCTTTGACGAGAGGCTTCCCGTAATGGTATTTGTGTTCGTCCACCTCCAAGATATCATAATGTACATCGTCGGGCAGGTAATCTCCAAGATTGCTATAACCGGGCACCATCCTCGGATCATTAGCGACGATGTCGCTAGACACCTTGAGCGGGGGGCACGATTGGTTCGCTTGTTCGCCGAGCTAGGCAATTTTTTTCCCAGCTTGTCGTTCTTTTAACCTTTGATCACTGACAGTACTTCCCGACCGCTCCACTTTGGCAAATGTCTTTCCAATAATGCGCTCATAGTTGCCATTCGGCGGAGACTTTGGTGGTTTTGTCAGGGCAGCCAGAGTGCGCTTCGCTTTCACCGGATCTGCCTTCTCCTCCGGGGGTGGATGTTTATTTGCTTTCACCCCTTCAAAGAAGTTCGTCACTTCGGCTCGCACGATCTTCCTGGTTTCCTCCTCGGTCCTCTCGTATGGTAACTTCTCTGGAGTCTTCAGAGAAGGACCGAATCTGTATTGCCTCCCGCCTCTGGCTGTACTGCTAGACGCCGGCAGAGCAGACAGAGCGGCTGCGGCTGTCTTCTTTCCTTGCTTACGAGGCGGAGGAGAAGGACTACGACGCGCCGGAGCAGCCGGAGCGGCGGCGGGTCTCTTCCGCCCTTGCTGACGAGGCGGAGAAGGAGGAGGCTGGCTGCTCTGGCGCGCCGGCGCAGGCGGAGAAGGAGGCGGAGTGCCGCCACGCGCCGGAGAAGGAGGCTGAGTGCCCTGATCACTCGCCGGAGGAGGAGGCGGAGGAGGAGGCGGAGTGCCGCCACGCGCTGGAGAAGAAGGGTGAGTGCCCTGATCACTCGCCGGAGGAGGAGGCGGAGTGCCCTTACTCGCCAGAGGCGTCCAGTTCGGAAGGTTGATGAGCTCCTTCCGCCATAGGCATGGAGTCTTCAGAGCAGAACCCAGCCGAGTCTCCCCTTCACCGGTAGGGTGGTCAAGCTGGAGGTCCTCAAATCCCTCCGTTATTTCATCCACCATCACCCTAGCATATCCTTCTGGAATCGGCCGGCAGTGGTAGGTTGTGCCGGGTTCAGGAGGTAAAACAGAGCCAACAGCCGCCTTGACTTTAAAGTTCTGCCATTGCGTCATAAGGTGGCAATGTTGAGACTCCGTGATAGCATCCACGGGGTAGCTAGCAGGAGCCGTCAAGACAGGCTCCGGCTGAAGCAGCTCGGTGGAAGCCACGCTGCTTCTCCGCTGAGATGGCGGGGTAGCTTCGGGGGTAGTTTCGGCATGTCGATTGGCGTCTTGTTCCTCTAGCGCTTGAACCCTTTCGTGCAGCTTCTGAATTTGGGTCTGCTCCACTTTTTTCCTCCTCTCCTGGCTTTTGTAACCGCCTGCGTCCGGAAAACCAGCCTTCCATGGAACGGAGCCTGGCGTGCCTCGTGTCCGTCCAGGGTGCTCAGGATTCTCGAGGGCCATTGTGAGCTCATCGTTCTCTCTGTCTGGAACGAACGTCCCTTGCTGTGTTGCATCGATATAGTGCTGAAGCCTCTTGACTGGTATTCTCAAAAGCTCGTCCGTCCAAACGCACTTCCCTGATACAGGGTCCAAGGTTCCGCCAGCCCCGAAGAACCAAGTCCGGAAACGGTCTGGCCAGTTCATTGTCTCTGGTTCGATCCCTTTATCAATTAGATCATTCTCAGCCTTGGCCCACTTAGGCCGGGCTTTGAGGTAGCCACCTGACCCCGTGCGATGGTGAAGCTTCTTCTTCGCAGCATTCTTCTTGTTTGTCGCTGACATCTTCTTACTCTTTTCCGATGTGGGCCACAAATGCCAGCCAGTGATCTCTGATCTTCTCATACCGGCCGATGAATTCTGGTGTCTCTTCTTTGTCGACAAACGTTTTCAGCTCATTCTTCCACCTCCTGAATAGGTCTGCCATCTTCTTAAGAGCATGAGACTTGATTAATTGCTTTTTAACTGGCTTCTCCGGATCCTCCTCTGGCGGTAGGGTGAAATTTGCCTTCAGCTCAGTCCAAAGATCATCTTTCTGCATATCATTTACATAAGACACCTCAGGGTCTTCCTTCTTAGGCTTATACCATTGGTGAATGCTGATCGGGATCTTGTCCCTAACAAGAACCCCGCACTGAGCAGCAAATGCTTCCTTTGTCCGGATGGGTTCAATCGGTTGGCCGTCGTGCGCGATTGCTGTGATCTCAAACCTTTCATCCGAGCGCAACATTCTCTTCGGGCCTCGTCTCTTTACCGAAGTTGTGCTCGATCCGGAGGGCTAGAAAAAAGAAAAAAGACGAGAGTTAATTAATATGTGTACATACCAAAACAATGAATGCATCAATTAGCTAGTCAGCATAGGCTTAACTAATATATTTACCTGGCCGGACTCTGTTCGGTCACCGGAGCCGTCACCACGGGCTCCTTCTTGCACCAGCATTGGGTCACCGGAGCCATCATAATCATGTCTTTCCTCCTCCACTCTTCGATCACCGTAGCCTGCTTCTTCACCCTGTTCTTCCAGACCATCATTGTCGTTAAGATACGACAAGATATCACCTCCGGCTAAGATTATGTCCCCCAACACCTCTTCTGCTTCCTCGTCTCGTCCGTGCTCCATTGTTTCTGCAAATATTACAACATGGCAATTATTACACAAACATGACAGCAGGTGGATATATTAGTGCAAACGTAGACCTAGCTTATTCCGGGTTTGGGGTGGCCTCGGCAACGCTTCAAGGGTAGGGGCGCAGCAGGAGGGGGTAGGAGACCGACATCGTTTTTTCTAGGGTTTGGGTGTCCTCGAGAGTTTTGGTCGAGCGAGAGGGCCGGGGGGTGCTCCCGTGGTATAAGTTATCACGGTCGAAGTTATCCGGGAGGGGGTTATATCGACAACGACATATCCGATAAAAAATAAGAAGACGAAGAAGAAATAAAAAGAGGAGAAGAAGATATTAATAGAGGAGAAGATTGAAGAAAAGAAAAGAAGAAATAGAAAGAGGAGAAGAAGAAAGGAATAGAGGAGAAGATCGAAGAAAAAAAGAAGAAAAAAAAGGAGAAGAAGAAAGGAATAGAGGAGAAGAAGAAAAAATAGATATTTCTATTTTTTCTTCTTTTTTCCTCTTCTTTTTTATTTCTCCTCTTCTTCTCCTTTCTTCCTCTTCTTATTTTCGTTTTTCCTCTCCTTCTTTTTCTTCTTCTTCCTTTCCTAGCTAGATATATAAAACTTTTCTAAAAATGTAACTCTTGCATATATAAAACTTTTGCATGGATCATCATTTCTCATATATATCCATCTATAGCCACATACATATATAAATGGAAAAAAATGCTATGAACAAAAATACATATATACTTGGTAAATATTCTATGAACATCGTTTCTCATATATATCAATGCATACATCCATGGATCATCATTGCTCATATATCCATAGTCATATATAAAAACTTTCTGTATATGAACAAAAAACTTTCTATGAACAAAAAAACATTTTTGACATATTTAGCACATTCTAAATTTTCCTAACTCTTTTACAACCACAAAAATTCACATCATTAACTCTTTTACAACCACAAAAATCTAACCATCATTTTGACATTTTTGACATATTTAGCACATTCTAAATTTTCCTAACTTTGATGTATTTTTTACAAACTTTTCTAAAAATATAACTTTTGCATATATTTATTTTTAAAACATCATTACAATTGAAAAAATACATACATACATACAAAAAACATGTAAAAAATACATACATACATATATGAACATACATAAAAAAATACATATATCTAAAAAATACATCGGGCGAGGGTGCGGCGACGACGATGGGCGCGGGCGACGGCGACGGGCGCGGCGACGGCGAGGGCGCGGGCGACGGCAACGACGGGCGCGGGCGACGGCGAGGGCGCGGGGCAGGGGCGGCGCGCGTCAGGGCAGGGACGGCGCGCGGCGACGACGTCGGGCGAAGGCGTGGCGACGGCGAGGGCGCGGGCGACGGCGACGACGGGCGCGGGCGACGGCGACGGCGGGGGCGGCGGGCGGCGTCGGGGCAGCCTCGCGGCGTCGATGTCGTCGAGGGGTCGTCAGGGGCAACTGCGAGATGAAGATGAAAATTTTCACAAGTGTTGGTTATATACCCAGAGCTTTGGTCCGGTTAGTGCCACCAACCGGTACCAAAGGTGCGCATTGGTCCTGGTTCATGGCACCAACCGGGACCAATGTCCTGCGCCTGCCAAAGCCGCGGTGCGGTGGGATGTTTAGTCCCACCTCGCTAGCCGAGGAGCGGCAGGACCTGTTTATAAGCCCTGCTCCGCCATCTCCATTGAACTCCTGAACTGTAGGCCTCTGGGCCTAATCTTGCACTGCTATGCCTGTGGGCCTGCTGGGCCTTCTGCGGGCCTGGATCCTGGCCCATGGATGGGTTTCTAGTCGTATTCAGGCCGTGGTGGCCAAGTAGGTGGCATTTTTTATTTTTTGCCAGTTTTTTTGTTTTCTTTTTTGCTTTATTTATTTTATTTTGTTTCTACTTACAACAAAATACTTATTTATTTTATTTTATTTTGTTTCTAATTACTTATTTATTTTACTTTATGATAATTCTTTTTGCTATTAAAGTTTCTATCAAAAAAAGTTCTTTATGAAAATTCTTTTCGCTTTTAATGATTTTGAACAGAAAATACTTCGATAATTTCAGTTGCATCAATTTTGTATGATTTTAGTTTCAATAATACTAGAGGTTTCTTATAATGTTTTGAACAGAAAATACTTTGCTAATTTTAGTTTCATAAATTTTATTAAAGTTTATTTTATTTTGTTTCTACTTATATATTTTAATAAAGTTTGTATTATTTTGTTTCTAATGACTTATTTATTTTATTTGTTATTTTTCATGCACCATTTTTCATGCATTTACTAATTAGTTTGAGCTATAAGACCCTAAAATTAAAAGCATTTCAAATGAACTCTGAAAAGGTTGAAAGTTGGCATGGTATCATCATTTCATCCACATAGCATGTGCAAGAAAGTTGAGAGGGTTACGGCAAAAACTAGATGCACTTCGTGTACAAAACGGACAATGGTATCATACTCGTTTGTTACAAAGTTGGCATGGTATCATCATAATAGTTGCGGGAGAAACTCTTCACTTTTTCTTCGCTTGTGTCATTTGCTTATTGCGCCGTAACCATGGATAATCTTCATCGTTTATCAGGATGCTTGGGTCAGCCTTGACTTTGAAGGGAGGAATTTCATGAAACTTTTCATAATCTTCAGACATGTCTGTCTTGCCCTTCACTCCCACGATGTCCCTTTTTCCTGAAAGAACTATGTGGCGCTTTGGCTCATCGTATGATGTATTTGCTTCCTTATTTTTTATTTTTCTCGGTCTGGTAGACATGTCCTTCACATAGATAACCTGTGCCACATCATTGGCTAGGACGAACGGTTCGTCAGTGTACCCAAGATTGTTCAGATCCACTGTTGTCACTCCGTACTGTGGGTCTACCTGTACCCCGCCTCCTGACAGATTGACCCATTTGCACTTAAACAAAGGGACCTTAAAATCATGTCCGTAGTCAAGTTCCCATATGTCCATTATGTAACCATAATATGTGTCCTTTCCCCTCTCGGTTGCTGCATCAAAGCGGACACCGCTGTTTTGGTTGGTGCTCTTTTGATCTTGGGCGATCGTGTAAAATGTATTCCCATTTATCTCGTATCCTTTGTAAGTCAATACAGTCGAAGATGGTCCCCTGGACAACGAGTACAACTCATCACAAACAGTGGTGTCACCTCTGAGACGTGTTTCCAACCAACTGCTGAAAGTCCTGATGTGTTCACATGTAATCCAGTCGTCACACTGCTCCGGGTGTTTGGAGCGCAGACTGTTCTTGTGTTCATCGACATACGGGGTCACCAAGGTAGAGTTCTGTAGAACTGTGTAGTGTGCTTGAGACCAAGAATGCCCGTCCCTGCATATTACTGAGTCCGCTCCTAGCGTGCCTTTTCCAGTCAGTCTCCCCTCATACCGCGATTTAGGGAGACCTATCTTCTTAAGGCCAGGAATGAAGTCAACACAAAACCCAATGACATCCTCTGTTTGATGGCCCATGGAGATGCTTCCTTCTGGCCTAGCGCGGTTACGGACATATTTCTTTAGGACTCCCATGAACCTCTCAAAGGGGGACATATTGTGTAGAAATACGGGCCCCAGAATGATAATCTCGTCGACTAGATGAACTAGGACGTGCGTCATGATATTGAAGAAGGTTGGTGGGAACACCAGCTCGAAACTGACAAGACATTGCGCCACATCCCTCCTTAGCCTTGGTATGATTTCTGGATCGATCACCTTCTGAGAGATTGCATTGAGGAATGCACATAGCTTCACAATGGATAATCGGACGTTTTCCGGTAGAAGCCACCTCAATGCAACCGGAAGCAGTTGCGTCATAATCACGTGGCAGTCATGAGACTTTAGGTTCTAGAACTTTTTCTCTGCCATATTTATTATTCCCTTTATATTCGACGAGAAGCCAGTCGGGACCTTCATACTGAGCAGGCATTCAAAGAAGATTTCTTTCTCTTCTTTCGTAAGAGCGTAGCTGGCAGGACCTTCATACTGCTTCGGAGGCATGCCGTCTTTTTCGTGCAAACGTTGCAGGTCCTCCCGTGCCTCAGGTGTATCTTTTGTCTTCCGATACACGCCCAAGAAGCCTAGCAGGTTCACGCAAAGGTTCTTCGTCACGTGCATCACGTCGATTGAAGAGCAGACCTCTAGGTCTTTCCAGTAGGGTAGGTCCCAAAATATAGATTTCTTCTTTCGACATTGATGGTTGGTCCGAAGAAATCGACGATGGCCCAGGTACACATTCTTCCTGCATTTGTCTAGGTATATACTTTCAGTGTCATCTAAACAGTGCGTGCATGCGTCGTATCCCTTGTTTGTCTGTCCTGAAAGGTTACTGAGAGCGGGCCAATCGTTGATGGTTACAAACGGCAACGCGTGCAGGTTAAATTCCTCCTGTTTGTGCTCATCCCACGTACGTACACCGTTTCCATTCCATAGCTGTAAAAGTTCTTCAACTAATGGCCTTAGGTACACATCAATGTCGTTGCCGGGTTGCTGAGGGCCTTGGATGAGAACTGGCATCATAATGAACTTCCGCTTCATGCACATCCAAGGAGGAATGTTATACATACATAGAGTCACGGGTCAGGTGCTGTGATTGCTGCTCTGCTCCCCGAAAGGATTAATGCCATCCGCGCTTAAACCAAACCATATGTTCCTTGGGTCAGCTGCAAACTTAGCCCAGTACTTTCTCTCGATTTTTGTCCACTCCGACCCGTCAGCGAGTGCTCTCAACTTCCCGTCTTTCTTACGGTCCTCACTGTGCGATCGCATCAACTTGGCATGCTCTTCGTTTCTGAACAGACGTTTCAACCGTGGTATTATAGGAGCATACCACATCACCTTTGCAGGAGCCCTCTTCCTGGGGGGCTCGCCGTCAACATCACCAGGGTCATCTCGTCTGATCTTATACCGCAATGCACCGCATACCGGGCATGCGTTCAGATCCTTGTACACACCGCGGTAGAGGATGCAGTCATTAGGGCATGCATGTATCTTCTGCACTTCCAATCCTAGAGGGCATACGACCTTCTTTGCTGCGTATGTACTGTCGGGCAATTCGTTATCCTTTGGAAGCTTCTTCTTCAATATTTTCAATAGCTTCTCAAATCCTTTGTGAGGCACAGCATTCTCTGCCTTCCACTGCAGCAATTCCAGTACGGTACCGAGCTTTGTGTTGCCATCTTTGCAATTGGGGTACAACCCTTTTTTGTGATCCTCTAACATGCGATCGAACTTCAGCTTCTCTTTTTGACTTTCGCATTGCGTCCTTGCATCGACAATGACCCGGCGGAGATCATCATCATTGGGCATTGGTTCCTCTTGATCTTCAGCAGCTTCCCCCGTTGCAGCATCATTGGGCACATCGTCTGGTTCCTCTTGATCTTCAGCAGCTTCCCCCGTTGCAGCATCACCGTATTCAGGGGGCACATAGTTTTCATCGTCCTCTTCTTCTTTGCCGTCTTCCATCATAACCCATATTTCTCCGTGCCTCGTCCAAACATTATAGTGTGGCATGAAACCCTTGTAAAGCAGGTGGGTGTGAAGGATTTTCCGGTCAGAGTAAGACTTCGTATTCCCACATGTAGGGCATGGGCAACACATAAAACCATTCTGCTTGTTTGCCTCAGCCACTTCAAGAAAATCATGCACGCCCTTAATATACTCGGAGGTGTGTCTGTCACCGTACATCCATTACCGGTTCATCTGCATGCATTATATATAATTAAGTGTGTCAAAAACCATTACAGAACATCATGAATAGATAATCAAGTGACCAAATTAATAGAAGTTCATCATCACATTAAAACCAAAGTACATACATAGTTCTCATCTAACAACATATAGCTCTCCAGAGCATCTAATTAATTAAACCATACATTAAAACTATGTAAAATATTTCAATGCCAAAACAAATGCGATCATAATCGCAACCAAGGTAACAATTGATCCAGCGGCATAATGATACCAAGCCTCGGTATGAATGGCATATTTTCTAATCTTTCTAATCTTCAAGCGCATTGCATCCATCTTGATCTTGTGATCATCGACGACATCCGCAACATGCAACTCCAATATCATCTTCTCCTCCTCAATTTTTTATTTTTTCCTTCAAGTAATTGTTTTCTTCTTCAACTAAATTTAACCTCTCGACAATAGGGTCGGTTGGAATTTCCGGTTCAACCACCTCCTAGATAAATAAAATCTATGACACGTTGGTCGGCATAATTGTCATAAACAATAAATGAACCAAATAGTTATAAAAAGATAATATATACCACATCCGAATCATAGACAGGACGAGGGCCGACGGGGGCGGATACCAAAACCATCGCACTATATAATAAGAAGGAATAATAAAAGTAACAAAATTAGACAAGTATCTATCTGAAGTAAGAATTTTTTCTTTCTTTCAGAAAAAAGATAAGAACAAGAGGCTCACCACGGTGGTGCTGGCGACGAGATCGGCACGGGCTGTCGACGGCGGTGAAGACGGGGACGGGACGTGACGGACCGCTAAACCTAGACAAATCTCGGGGAAAATGGAGCTTGGAGGTCGAGTTTCGAGAGGAGAAAGATTAACTAGTGTGGCTCAGACATTTCATCGAACACCTCATGTGCATAGGAGGTGAGCTAGAGCACCCAAATGCCCTCCCCTCGACGGCCAGAAAAAATAGAGCACTGTGGAGTGCTCTGCTGCGGCGATGGGGTATATATAGGTAGCTCATTTGTCCCGGTTCATGGCTAGAACCAGTACTAAATCCGGGCCTTCTGTCCCGGTTCATGCCAAGAACCGGGACCAATGGTTGTGGGCCAGGAGCGAGGCCCATTAGTCCCGGTTCGTGCCTCGAACCGGGACAAATGGTTCCATACGAACCAGGACCAATGCCCACGAGGCCCCGGCCGGCCCCCTGGGCTCACGACCCGGGACGAATGCCCCATGGGTCCCGGTTCGTGACTGAACCGGGACTAATGGGCTTGCCATGCCCGAACGAAAACCCTGTTTTCTACTAGTGAGTGCGCTACTGTAGCTACAATATACGAAGGATTTCTTCTCCACACCCAGGGCAGCCCGGGGCGTGGCTACGCCCTTGTGCATATGTGTTCGAGGCTCTACCTTCAAAAATAAATTTACAATTGAAAGCTAAAGATCTAAGCTTAATCTAGCTAAAAATAGCTCTGTAAGAACCACGACTGCCTTTGTCAATGTCATTCGCCACCTGTTTTGAGTCCAAGGCCATGATAAAATTATGGAGCATAAGATCTTGCGCTAGGAATAAACCCTCCGACAAGCAATCGCTTCCACTGTCGCCACATTAGTTATGTCAATGATGACCAGGGCTAAGCTACCCATGAAGTTACCCGTCTCATCTCGATACACCGCCACCGCTACACTCCTTGCATGGGCTCTAGAAATTCCTGCATCAACATGGGCTTTGCAAATCCCCGCTACGGAGCTTTAGGTCTAGCCACTATAACTCCGGCTTCTGCCTTTAAATGCAAAGCAAGGAAGGCCTCCTTGGAGGGCTAGATTTTGCCAAAAAAAAAGAGAACATTTTTCTCTTGTGGAATAAACCCCTCTCATTTTCACTAGACTAGTTATCGTGTAAGTGTGCATCTCTAGTTTAGCGAACCTGTGATTGAACGGTTAGGAGGATAGTGGTGTCTCTAGCCGACTAGGGTTCAAGTCCAAGACTTGACACCCGTGCTCGTATTTTTCTAGATTTATGTGAGGCATTCCGGTGATGTGTGTTCATTGGAAGGAGACACTCCCGTCGAGTACGAAGGGGTCTGTGGCGACTTCGTCAATCTCAAGATGATGTGTCGGCTCAGTTTCACGAAGGTACTCATAGGGGTAGCGTGTGCGTGCATGCGTTGATAGGGATGAGTGTACGTACGTATGTATGAGCGTCTGCAACTGTGTTGTGTGCAAAACAAAGTTTGGTTGTAATATTATTTACTACCTCCGTCTGGGTTTATTAGGCCCCATTATATTTTAAGCCCAAATTTAATCGTGTATTTGACTAAAAATATATAAAATATATAGTATAAAAAGTATATTATTGGATTTGTATTTCAAAGATGTTTTTTATGGTATAATTTTTGTGACATATAGTTTGTATTTTAATAGTTAAATTCATGGACAAGCTTTGGCTCAAAAGAAAAGGGGCCTAATAAGCCTGGACGGAGTAGAAAATTAACCATAATTAGTTGTGATTCTGAAGTTAATTGCTTTTAGTGCAATTAGTGCCATTTCCAAACTACTATTAATAAAATTAACATGTTACCAAATTACTGCATCCATGCAAAGTTGTACTTTAGCAACACTTATTTTGGGACAGAAGGAGTATTTATTATGTGATGGATACATTATTGAAGCAGCATGAGACATTGGATATAGATGATTTGGATGGCTCGGATCATTTGGATCCGTTTCATGAAACAAGCTTTCGTCTGTTTATCTACTATATCCCTAGATCCAAAACATCATCATATTCAGTTGAAAAAAAACATCATCATATTCGTCTATATCCCGATGCATTGATAAACGTGTTTGATCTAAAACATCTGTTCAACTATCTCTATTGCGCCCCACTGATCAAAACTCTCTTTCCCAACATGTTTAGCCTCAACACGGCGAACGTTGAGCTTGACTGGATTTGGATGCCGATGGATGGAGACGCGCTCAAGGCAGCGGCCTCCTGCGCTTGGCTTCCCACCTCCGGTGTGCGGTCCGTCGATCTGGACGGACGGGGAGCTGCACCTCCACTGCACAGCCAGATTGATGGATCCGACTCCTGCTGCCTCCTCCCCCTCCTCATTGACTCCCCCTCTGGCGTGGTGCTGCTAGTGGCTCGAAAGCATGGTTAGCTTCGACTTGGTGGTTTCTTGGATTTTGGATGCATTGGATTGAACTGGATTTGTGTGGTGCTGGATTCCTCTCGGCTGCTGGACCAGGGTTAGAGATGCGAACACGAGGAGATCGGGAGGGGGGGAGACAGAAAAAGCTCAGGGTGTGTTTGGTTTGTGCCCCAACTAGCCCAGCCAAAAAATTGGCATGACCAAAGTGAGAGCATGACCAAAATTTTGGTAAGTTATCATTGTTTGGATTGTAGCCAATGTACTTACCAAAATTTTAGTAAAATCACTAAGACTTCATTTGGTTTGCCACTAGCTGAGCTGCCAAATGTCCCGTACGAGTAACTTGGATCGATTAGTGATTGATTTGATTTTAATTTGGATGTACCTTGAGCCAACAAAGAAAGAGACAATTAAAAATAAGTTTTTTGTAACATAAAAAATAATTAAATATAATGTGCCAAAAAATAAACGTGCAAGAGTATTAGTAGTTGTTTTGAGAACATTTGTCCGATAGTAAAAAAAATTGATCAAAAGAAGTCCGGCAGCCAAACTAAAGCAAAAACGAAACGAGACCCACATACAGAGCGGGCAAGAGCAGGCTGCCAATTATTTGGCCAAAACTACTTCACAGCCGATACTTCATGAATGATTTATGCATGATTCACAATCAGATGGATGAGCTGCACTTCATTCTATGATCTGACGGCTGGATGTGAGGCATCGTGCAACAATCGTGCATGCAGTGTCATCTGCATAGCAGCCTTTTTATTTGGCAAGCGTTTTCCGCGCCCTTGTTGTGCCCACGAATTGGTGAGATAACACGGGGCATCCCGGGCAGGCGGGACGAGCCAATTTCTTGGTGCTAGTCCAAATGGCAGCCAAATCCCGTGGGCGAGCCAATTTTTTGGTAAGGCTGGTGTTGGTGGTAAACCAAATCTTACCCTCGGTTCTTTTTTGTTTTTATTTTATGAGTTTTTCTACTGCCCTATAAACGTGATGCGTGTAATTGGGAGTTGTGCGTGCCGTGGTCCGTATTCATATTCAGTGGCGGAGGACGAAACTTTTTTGAGGTGGGGCGAACTCTTAAGCCAAAAAAAAAAAAATTGTGCACAACCAACATAAAGAATACCAACCAACAGTGCACACCAATATTTTCATATAATCCTAAACATAATAGCCAAGTAAAACGAAAATGCAAACATACTTTAAATAGACGAACAACCTAAAACATACCCAGGCAAGTTTTAATGGCGCGTAGAAGACCCAGGCAACGGTAGTGCCCTACCCTTCTTGTGAAAATCTTTCTTAATTTTACCAAGATCAAGACTTTTGAATATCCCTCGCTCAATGTAACACACCATCAAGTCATTAAGCCAGCCATCGGACATCTTGCTGCGCAACTCGGTCTTGATGATTTTCATTGCTGAAAAAGCCCTTTCAACTGTTGCTGTTGCTACCGGTAGTAGCAATGCCAGCTCAATGAGGCGATAAACCGTGGGAAACATGATGTGCCTTTCAAGTTCAACCATCTTTTTAGCTAGGCTTGCAATATCATGACAATCTCTAAAATCTTCAATTCTTCTCATATGAATAATGAATAGCTCAAGATGATCTTGTATATGCTCACGGTCATAACTAGAGAAATCCTCATGATAAATCTCTGTGAGTCGAGCAAGCTTACTGATATTGAACCTAGAAAAGGAGTCTCTTGGGTCAAGACAAGAGAAGTTCTGGAGGAGCTCTGAAGATACCTCATTAAAACGATGATCAAACTCCGTGGTGATGGAGTCTATAGCAACATAGAAGGTGTCCACACGGAAAAAATGATCAGCAGTGACATTGTTTCTTCCACCTTTTCTTGATTTCCCCCATTTTGTGAAGGTGTCATCCATACTTGGTATAGGAATTTCATTTTTGGTGCAGAATGCTTTGACATCTTCCAAGAGTGTCTCCCAACCATCATTTCTCCAATTGATCAAACGTGTTCTCACATCCGTAACCAATGACATAGCCTGAAATGATATAATTTGTGAGTTTAGATGCAACTCTACTTACATGAACAAAACATATCAAGCAAACTAGATACATATAACATACTCCATCTGTCTATCACATACCTGAACAACATTTTGATCCTTCTTTTGCAATAGAAGAGATAGATCATTTGTCATACGAAGGATTTTTAACATCATCTTTAGGATGAACACGAAGCTGAAAGTCTCCATTTGATGAACCAAACCTCCTGCCCTACATGGAACACGCACATCCTCCTCAACAATGCCCAAAACTTCTATCACTGCATCCCACATTGATTCAATGCGGGATAAAGTTGTGTAATGAGAGCCCCAACGTGTATCTCCAGGTCTGACCAATGAGGTTGCTTGATTTTTCCCTCTTCCCGTGGGCATCTCACCCCTCTCAATCTTATCCAAAAGGATCTGCTTTTGCTTATCAAGCAATTTATCCTTCCTCCTGCAAGATGAACCACTTACATTGACAATCATGGTCACATACTCAAAAAAATCCTCAACGCCCTTGCAACATCTCGAAACAGCAACAACTACCAATTGTAGTTGGTGGGCAAAGCAGTGAATATAGAAAGCATATGGATTCTCATCACGGATTAACTTTTGAAGGCCGTTGAATTCTCCTCTCATATTAGATGCACCATCATACCCTTGCCCTCGCAATTTTGCAACAAGCAAACCATGTTTACCAAAAACCTCCAACAGAGCCTTCTTCAAAGATGCTGATGTTGTATCTGGGACATGCTTGATACCCAAAAATCTTTCAATGGTCTCTCCTTTTTTACTTAAGAACCTATAGGGAAAACTTACAATGAGTTCACCCACTCTACTACTTTAGATTGAACAAAACTAAATAAATACAGAAGTAATTAAAATACTTAAACATGTACCTGACAACCACAGCCATTTGCTCTTTCACTGAAATATCACGGCACTCATCAATAAGAACAGTGAAAAGACAACCATCCATCTCTTCTTTGATTGCTTTGGTGACCGCCATTGCACAATATTTAGCAAGTTCTTTTTGCATGGTTCCTGAAGTCATTTTGGCATTTTTAGGACATAGCTCATCAAATGCAAGTTTAACTTCCGGGCACCTTTCTTTGACCCAATCAAGTAACTCTAAAAAATTCCCCTTGTTCAAAGAGGAAGTGGACTCATCATGCCCACGGAATGGTTCACCTTGCAATGCTAGATAACTTACAATGCCCAAAGATGTATCCACACGAGTTTCATACTTGACTAGTGACCCTTTGTTGTAAGTTGTTACTTTAGTTTTCAAACTTGCCCTTTGATCTTTGAAATCTTCATGTGCTGTCTTTGACATATTGTGGATGCTAGTTGCCCCACCGACATGCCTACGGAATGCTGCTACTGCATTTTTCCAATTGTCATACCCCAATTTGGAGAAAACCTCATAACCAAATTTATCATCCATTCGGTCATGTTTAAAAAGAAAACAATAGTGACAGTAAGCTTTTTTCTTGGAAACACTATATTCCAACCATTCAAAATCCTTATACCATGCCGCTCGAAAGCATCTTTCATCTTTATTTGGTGGAAAATTGGGACACATTGGTTGAGTTGGACCCATCTCTATGTAAGCAAATCTAACATCATCTCTAATATTGGGGCTAAATCTATCAAGTGGAATGCGAAGTCCTGGATCATCCTTTATGTAATCCATTGAAAAAACGGTTATACCTTCATCTCCTAGAACCTCAACATTCTCCTCGACCATGGCTTCGACGGAATCTGGAATCTGTTCTTCCACTTGTTGAGAGGGCAAGGAATTTGCATTCTCTGTTTCCGCAGTATTCACTTGACTTTGATGAACAGATTGGCCCGCAGCATTGCCACTTTCCCTTGTACTTGGATTGGAGTTGGAGCTGCTGTGACTACCACCAAGTACCTCAAAGTATCTCTTCAAATCTGCAATTTCATCACATAAAAACTGCAATTAATCACTGCATTCTATCCTCTTGGCCCTTCCTATCCTAAAATTTAGAGAAAAATACCTATGCCCTTCTTCTTTGCCATTCCTTTCCCCTTCCTGTCCATCTTCACTTTCTGGCAGCCGGAAACTGGCCCTCACACAGTCACGCGTGCTCCGACTGGCCGCCGGCGCTGGGAACGGCGCGCCCTCCTGCTGACCGTCGACCTCGCGCAAGCTCGTAGCCACCAGGAAGTGGCCCCCGCCCCCACACGCGCTAGGAGCTCCTGCTGGCTGCCGCGGCGCCGCCACGGCGCCACCCCCCGTGCTCGGTGCTGCTGGCTGTCGATCCCCTCGCGCTCGCGACCTCGCTGCTGCTTGCTGCCGCCCAGGCGCGCCGCTAGGGTTGTCTTTTCTCTCGTGGATGACTAGATCGAGCCAGGGCGTGGAGGCTTGGACGGCTGGATCGATCGATTGAGCGAGGCTGTACGTGCGCCTGTTAGCCTGTGGGATGGTGAGGTTGGTTAGGGCCGGCCCAATAAGGTGTCCGTGTTATATCACAGCCCAACAAAACGTTTGACGGTTATTATTAGCGATCAGATGAATCGATCGATGTATATACGTATACCTAGTAAAAAATTCCGAAAAATCAAGGTAGGGCGAGCGCCCCACCTCGCCCTACCGTGTCCTCCGCCTGTGTTCATATTGGTTCTAATCATGCACCGTGTGATTGCCGCTTTTCTTTAGCCACGTGGCCTTTTTATGTTGGTTCTCTGGACTCTTCGTCCGTTGTGTGTGTATGTTAGAGCATCTCTAGCAGATACCGTAAACTGTCATCAGCAAATTTTGTTTATGGTATTCCGTAAACAAAATTTCCGGTATGGAGAATGCCAAGACAGAACAGATCAGCAAACATCACCGGAGTAGGTGCATGCTATTCAAACTAGCAGTTCACGCCACTAAACATCACCGTGGTTCATCCTTAGTTCATACTGTGTCACATAACATAGTTCTAACATAGTTCATTCAAGCATAACAAAACGAAAATTAAACATAGTTCATATTGTGCCACATAAACATAGTTCATACTTAAACTACATCTACTCGTCATCACCATCACCAGACTTGCCGACACCAAGGTGGTGCTTCATCAGGGAGACGGAGAACATGAAGGCAAGGTTGTACTCCTCTCTCAACGCCGGCAACGGCGCCGCTGCAGCTTCGTCCCCGGTAGCGGCCGCCTCCTTCGCCTCGACCCAGGCACCCCTTGGCTGCTCGGGGGCATTGGATCTGCGAGAGGCGGTCAAAGTTGCTCCACTCCTGCCGGTCGGAGCTGCGGGACAGCGCGCCGTGCCTGCACCTGCGCCACTCCTCCACCGGCGGACGGAGGAAGGAGCTCCTGCTCCAAAGTAGCACCATGATCCTTTGGAGCACAAGTTGGGATGAGACTATGTTACTATCCTTTTTGCCACACTTGTGCTCCAAAGTAGCACCATGATCTTCATGATAGAGAGTCTCCTATGATATCACTTTCATATACTAGTGGAAATTTTTCATTATAGAACTAGGCTTGTATATTCCAACGACTGGTTTCCTCAAATTTCCCTAGGTCTTCATGAGCAAGCAAGTTGGATGCACACCCACTTAGTTTTCTTTGTTGAGCTTTTATAAACTTATAGCTCTAGTGCATGGGTCATGCGCTCTGGGACGATGCTCGGCGCGCAAGCACAATGGGTTGTTGCCTGGTACGGGGTGGAATGATGGCGATTTCGCAGGGTCGAAGGGCGGTGGGTGCTGCAGGAACGGCCTTTGGACCGTATTGCACTGCATCCACAACAGGTTTCTGGTCATGTCCAGTGCGAGGACGTACGTGCGTCGGCCGGCCCCCGTCCCAACGCTGGTGACAACACTGTACATGCCCCCAACTTGTGTGTGCATGGGCGGCCGAAGAGCGGTGGCGGCGTGCTCATTCAGATGCACGAAGCCGTCGTCATCGACGTGGATGCTATGGTTCCAGCCGGGGCTGGGTACCAGCCGCAGGCTGAAGCCGCCGCCACAGCGGCCTGGTTTGCTATCACCTACAGCGACGACGGCGGCAGGGTGGAGGATTGCCCCAAGCACTTGAGGGAGGAGGAGAGCGCGCAGGGCGAGCTTCATGGACATTTCTGTTGCAGCAATGCTAGCTAACTTGTTGGCGCTTGAGTATTTGCTTTTACACATACCCAAGGTTGACACATACTCCGTATATATATACTGGAGGGAGGTTCGGCTTGCGAGGCGGTTCGTCGCCGCGGACACCGAGCCCCCCTCGACCATCGCGACCGCCACCCACGCATGACATGACATTGGCCCTTTGTTTAGGTGGCCACGCTCGCCGCAAAACTAAGCCGAAGGGAAGGCAAATTCTTGCCAAAGAAGTTAAAATGCGGAAGAGGAGGATAAGGGAAAAGGCGGACGCAAACCCTAAAACATCGGGGCGCCGGTATATATTGCAGATACAAGAGGTGGTTTACGGGCCTCCCATAAATTTTTATGGGCTGGCCCATTTTTAGAGGATCTATAGAAAGGGCCGGCCCATTTTTTTTAACTCCGATGTATTAGTGTTTCTTTATCATTTACCGGAAACCCTCAAAAAGCACTATCCCAAACGGAGGTAGTACCACCACTAGTGGGCAGCAATAATCAGAATTAACCCAGAAACATGATGTCAAGGTCAATTGAGCATGACGAGTTGTATACCCTTGAAAGCAGTCAGGACATTCTGGTCGGTTCCATTGGTGAAGTTGTCTGATGTTAGGATATGTGCAGTCAACTTTAAACAATTCCCTTTTCAAAGATTGACATCGAAGCTTTGCTTGGAGCCTTGGAGGTTCTTCTATATTGTCTTGCATAGTCCAAATAAGCCGAACAACGCAAACAGTACTTGGCTCCTACCACGCAAACCAGATGTCTGGAATATGACTGAGGTGTTGTAGCATCATTAGGTCCCAATTCTCCCTGGTTGGCATCGAATGAGTTTGATAACAGAGGCACAAAATTGGAGCTCATCTTTTTCTCTATCAGCCAAGGTGTTCCAACTTCCAAATTTTTGCAATGTCTCAAAATCATTAAACAAAGTTGGAAATATGTCACTTCTAATTAGATAAAATAGCCTCTATCTTTTGTCCCCGCCTGCCCTTCATGAGGGAATAAAACTAACTGAAAATGTGCCTTAGCACGCATCAGCCATATCAGGCAACCAGAATGGTAGCAGGCGTTTATTATATCCCTACATCATTTTCTATACCTACCTTTGATGTTTTCTTTGAATCTAAGAAGGTATGCAGTGTCTGTTTGACATAGATAGTTTTATCAACAAGATTTGACTGCATGCTACATCTAGGACGTTCTTCCACGGATCATCGTGAGAGAGAGACTTTTTAGTTACAAATGGTAAGTAATGAAACTATGTGATGATTATCCAAGTTGTACCATCTTTCAAAAGTTCTTTTGTTTGTTCATACAATGGCCATGTAGTGTCCGCTGGTTGGTGCAGAAAAGCATGTCACTCTTTCTCTTCACCATGAATGGACCGAATGCATATGGTGAAAACTGAATATAAATTTTCAGGCTGAATATGATGAAGTGTCTTGATTGCGATCCCTCTTTTTTCATGATGTAGAGTGTGTTCTTCAAGGAAATTGTTTTTCTGAACTATGCTGAACTTTTTCGAAAAGGGGCACTTTATTACTTAAAAGCTTTAAGCATTACACCCGGCAACTGCATAACTAAGATGCACATAGCCAAATAAGGTCCTCTCGCACAAACGAAAAATAAAAAAGGCGAAATACAAAATGATCCATATAACGCTTAGAGCGCGCGGGGGGGGGGGGGGGGGGGCAATCCTAAGATCATGCTGCCACCCAATATATTGGGTAAAAGTATCCCCCGCCGTAGCCTTCAATCGTGTACACACCTCCGTAAATAGGTCTCGATTCTCCACGCCTTGTAGAGAGGACCATAAACGAAGGGTCCCGGTACATCTATAGATAACCTGCATCAGAGAAATACTTTTACCATTAAAAACCTTATCATTTCTACATAGCCAAAGCGACCAAATAATGGCAAGCGCTCCCACCCTGAGAAGAGTTGTAAACTTGTGATCTATCCCATGTAACCAGTTGTCAAATACATTAGCAACACTATAAGGAGGATACAAGCCAGAAGCTATTTGGATGACTGACCATATAGAACGAACCAATTTGCATTGGAAGAATAAATGTTTTATTGTCTCATCATGGTGACAAAAAACACATTGCGGACTTCCATGCCAATTCCTCTTAATAAGGTTATCTTTAGGAAGAATGACTCCGCGACGAAGATACCATACAAAGATTTTTATTCTTAAGAGGTATCTTCATCTTCCAAATCTTCTTATTATTATCAACTGGCACATCAGATTGGAGCAAAGCTCTGTACATGGTCTCCACTGAAAATTGACCATTCCCATGTAGGTTCCAACGGAATACATCAGACCCATGTGACAATTGCACCATGGACAACCGCTGGAGCAGGATGTTCCATGATTGGAGTCTGGGTCCAATTAAATCTCTTCTGAACGACACATTTGGTGGAAATGATTCCATTACCGTGGCGATAGTATCACCCTTGTGACGGGCAATATTGTACAGAGCTGAATATTGTTCCCAGAGTATGGCATTTCCTAGCCACTTGTCCTCCCAGAATCTAATTTTCGAGCCGTCCTTGATTGAGAAGGATCCATAGCAGAAGAAATATTTCTTCGTAGCCATTAGACCCGCCCAAAAGTGGGAATTCCCAGACTTCCAATATACTGGGGATACCGCCTTGGAACCCACATATTTCCTCCTTAGGAGGGTTTGCCATAAACCATCTCCTGTCAGTAATTTAAACAACCATTTCCCGAGTAGGGCCCTATTCTTAAACTCAAGGTCATGAATGCCCAACCCGCCTTGGTCTTTGGGACTACAAACCACACTCCATTTAGCCAGTCGATATTTCTTTCTCTCGTTATCTCCTTGCCAAAAGAATCTTGATCAGAAATAATCCAATCTATGTAAAACTCCTTTCGGCAACTGGAAGAAGGAAATCATATATAGTACCATATTACTTAGTACTGAATTTATGAGGACCAATCTTCCACCCAGAGACAACAGTTTACCTTTCCAACTTCTAAGTCTTTTTTGCAGTCTCTCCTCGACGTGTTTCCATTCAGCATTTGTGAGTCTCCGATAATGTATCGGTATCCCCAAATATGTGATCCGAAACTGGCCCAACCCGCATCCGAACAGTTCAGCATACAGGTGGGCCTCGTCTTGAGCGTCGCCAAAGCAAAACAATTGACTTATCAAAATTGATCTTAAGACCCGAGAGTTGCTTGAATGCTGATAAAATCAGTTTCATATTTCTCGCTTTCTCGAGGTCATGATCCATGAAGAGAATCGTATCGTCGGCATATTGAAGTATAGAGAGACCACCATCAACTAGATGATTTACCACCTCGTCAATTTGGCCATCAACCTTGGCGCGCTCAATCATGACCGCTAGCATATCCGCCACTATATTGAATAGCATTGCTGATACCGAGTCACCTTGTCGCAATCCCTTCTTCGTTTGGAAATAGTGTCCAATGTCATCATTGACCTTAATGGCAACACTACCTCCAGAAATGAAGTTATGGATCATAGCGCGCCACTCTGTAGAAAATCCTTTCATTCTGAGAGTCTGTTGAAGAAAGTGCCACTTGACTTTGTCATAAGCTTTTTCAAAGTAAATTTTGAGTACCACCCCATTCAACTTTTTCCGGTGTAATTCATGGACTATTTCATGAAGGATAACAACTCCATCTAGGATGTGTCTGCCTTGCATAAAAGCTGTCTGTGAAGGACGAACCACATGTTCAGCAACCGAATTTATCCTAATAGTCACAACCTTCGTGAATATCTTAAAACTAACATTAAGGAGGCAAATACGTCTATATTGTTGTATCCTTTCAGCCTCATTAACCTTAGGTAATAAAATAATCTCACCGAAGTTTAAGCGAAACAATTCTAGTTGGCCAGCATGACGAAGGTCGCTAAACACAAGTAGGAGATCCGGTTCACTACTAGGAAAAGGCCTACTAGTGGCGCACCAGTTTTGCCTACTAATGGCGCACTACTGGTGCGCCACTAGTACCACGCCACTAGTATTAAATACTAATGGCGCACCACTGGTGCGCCATTAGTATCAGGTATACTAATGGCGCATCACGCCGTGCGCCATTAGTATAGCCCACCGTGCGCCATTAGTATGCCTCCCAGGGGCCATATTTACCCATGTGCTTTGCCATACTAATGGCGCACTGCGGGGTGATGCGCCGTTAGTATCCTTTGGCATACTAATGGCCCACGTTGGGGTGATGCGCCATTAGTATGTATATTAGGGATTATTTTTTTTTCTTTTCTGATATTTGCACAGATTACAAAATATATTATTGGACAGAATATAGACAGCACCACACAGCAACATCAGATTCATCGAATACAATAGAAGATTAGTCTCCGAATACAATTCATCATATTAGTCTTCGAATTCAAAAGACCAAACAAAGATAGAACATTGCAAGTCTCGAGACCGCGAGTAGCGAGTTTGTCTTCACATTACAAGTCGATATCGATCATCTAAACTACCATCACATAGAAGAGAGCTGCGGTCATCACGATGAGCATCATCGCGATGAAACTGGTCTTCATCCGGTTCCTCCAACGCTCCCTCCTCTCTCCCGCTAGATAGCGCGCGTATCTAGATTCCGCCTCCGCCCTAGTGGTGTACCCTTTGTAACTGTTACCGCTGAAATGGTGAACCTGTCTCCGACACTCCTCCTAGTCGTCGTAGACTCCGGGAACCTTACCCTTGTACACGACATACGATGGCATCTCTATGCACTAGCCAAACAACAGACAATACATAAGCAATATATAAGTATGCAACAAAAGGATCGGAAGAGAAAAGCAAGACATTAATAGCACGATTCATGGTCCTACTAATAAATAGCATCGATTCCATCTAAGTTGAACGACTGTCCAAACCAAAGAGACATACAAGTTCATTAAAGTTTAATTACAACATGAGCTAATCAATGTTTCAGAACTACACATAGCATCACTACTTTCGACTCGACTCATGGGACCGGAGCGTGGATGAAGCCGCCGTCTGTCGTGATGGTCATGAAGTCGCGGGCGTTGTCAGCCTGCATTTGTAGCGTTGTGTTTATCTCACTGTTGGACGGTTGATATTTGAGGTAGAACTGCCCCGAGGTACGAAGGACATCTTGATGGATGATTTCTGCAAACTCCGACTGGATGCGAAATAATTCTTGTCGGATGTCCGCGTCCTGGATTGCCGCCAAGCTTGCGGCCAAATCTTTGAGATTATTTGGAAGCAGAAGGTGATTATGGTCCCGTACGATCGCTCGCATGTGATGGAGGGCGTAGTAGGCATCCTTCTGACCGCCAGGCGGCTGCTTGACGCAGGGGAACGTCGTATTGTGGGTGAACACGTGCCTGCCGTACTTACGAGCTGGCCTCTTAAAGGTGCCTCCAGATGCGGCGTAGCCGGGGAGAGCATCATCAAGAACTTTCTTGATATTTGTGTAGTCTATCTTGGAGTCACGGTCCGGGTCGAAATACGTGGCCATGGAATATTTCGGGCTTAAGAGCAGGAGTGTGCAATGTGTGTCACTGCACAGATCACAGAATGTTAGAAAAAAAAGAACGATCAAAATCTAAGAAATCATATGTTACGGCGCGGTTAGGGGATGACTTACTCGGGAAAGTAAGGCACGAGGAAGTTATCCTTATCTGGGTTTGCTAGAATGACGCCTTCGAGGTGTGAATTCGCGACTTGCCGGTCCCCAGCGCTGCCCAAGATCTTGGCACGCATGTAGAAGGGGTCGACTATCACAATGTCCGGGGTCTTGTCTCTAATGATCCGCATCTCCATACTCAGCGAAAACAGCCGAACGAAGGTGTAGTCCAGCGGATGAAGGTTAAACATAGCAAAGATGTCATCAAACCGCAGGACGATCGTACCCCCGACGGCGCTATCCACAAAGCCCTTGCCCTCTGGCACCTTGGCCACGAAAACCGGGTATGCCACATCATTCTCTCTAAGACGCCGCTTCTCCAATAAAAGAACACTGTCATGCAAACTCCGCACAGCACCGGTTGCAGCGTTGAGCATATTTGTCGGTAGCATCGCCCTACCCGCCACATGCACCCTCCTCGAGATATCCTTAGGTGAAGGTGGCCCGTCCTGAGCACGGATCGTACTCGGTGCCGGCTGGCTCGCACTGGCGCCCTTGTTAGTCTTTCGTTTCCGTCCCTTCTTCCTGATCTGCTGTAATGGGATCGAGTTCTGCTCACAGACCGCCTTCTTGAGCGTGTTGGGGCTGATAATATTTCGCACCTCCGCTATCTGAGGCTCGGTGAAGGCGGCAGCTGGAGGCGTCTCCTGAGAACTGAACGACAGACGACGCCTGTTGCAATTGGGTTTCTCCGCCGTACCAGCTAGATCGCGGTCGTCTTTTTCAGGGTTGGGTTCTTGAGAAGGAGGCCCGCAGAACTCGTCACCGTACCCATGTTCGGCAAAGTACTTATCGACGTTGGAAAATGTACCATCGTCGTTGTCGTCGTTGTCCGGATCCTGTGCCATATGCATGTCCGGATCCTGTGCCATAGGGATGTCCGGCATGTCCGGTAGCGTTGCGACGTTCTTGCCATGGCTTGGCGCTGGCACGACTGGCGGTCTTTTCTGTGGGGTGGTGTCCCCCGCCCCCAAACGAATCTGGCTCTTCGGCCAAAGCAGGGGCCAGCTTACGCAGGCGCTGAGGGTCATCACATCATCTTCGTCGGCACCAGCGGGTTGAATCGGAGGTAACAACTCGTCGCAGCCTGGTAGCACCCGAACCAGTTCAACCCTATACAAGGTGGGTGGCATCGGATTAACGTGGAACACGCGGTTGCCCGTTTGAACGATTCTGCCCTTGGCAACATCGACCAACTCGCCGCCCACGAAGTGCAGGAGAGTGCAAGGAACGTCGGCAGCGCCCTGCGAAAACATGTAGGGCATCAGGGATGCCCAGTCAAAGGCAAGGAGATGAAGTCATCGGCCGAGAGGCTTAGTTACCGTGATGCCGTCGAGCTCGGCTAATGTCGAGGCACCGCCAACGGCGGGCGTGCAACTGACGGAGGGGCCGCTTGCTGGCGAGGTGCCGACCGGCGTACACCCGGGTGCATTAAGATCCAATGCCCGTGCCGGCGCCGGAGACACGAATACCGCCTTCGCCGGAGACACCAATGGCGCCGCCTGCGCGTTGTGCGAGTTGCTGGCCGTGAAGCTGGGAACCGAGGGAGGCCCCTGTTGGCCGCCCACAATCCACGTCGTCAGCCCCTGAATCAAGGTAGGCACAATGGCGGTGAGCGTCGTTCCCAGTTGTTGTTGCACTTGCTCTTGGACAATCTCCGGAATCCGCGCCACTTGTGCCTTGAGTTCTTGAACCTCGCGCGACTGGCTTTCCGAGCTGGTCTTTTTCTCCTTTCGCCCACCAGCGGTATAGTATGACGACCATTTTGTGGACAAGCCTTTGCCGACCACATGACCAGCTGACGACGGCTTACTGAGCTTATCCTTGTTTTTCATTACGTTCAACGCCCTATTTAAAGGGGTGTCAAAAGGGGAGCTCTGAGACGACCCCGCGCTACTGCTTTCAGCCTCCTGCGGAAGGAATGTGAACCATTTAGAAATTTGGCTTCATTAATTAGAATGCAACCATATGGAGCTAATTACGCGGGGGTGTATTCCTTACCAGAACAAGCTCAAGTGCCCTGGTCTTCGGATCCGTGGTAAGCTCCTTTGTTACCGGGTCCTCCTTGTACCGGGCCCTGACAAAGTTCCTGGTCTACTTGTCACTGAATTTCTCGAAGCGGGGCGGTAGGCCTTGCTCGGCACGCTCCGCGTCCTCCTTGTCCCATATAGGCTCCGCCACTCTGTAACCGCCGGGACCGATTTGGTGGACCCCTAAGTTCAACTGCCGCATTTCTTTCCCCCACTGACTTGATTCGAAGGTTGCGCCGCTCTCGCACTTGATCTTGAACTCCTTGTAGTCATGTTCGCTCATCAAAGGATATTTCGCCTTGATCTTCTCATAACTATCACCTTTTTCAATCATTGCCTTCACCGTGCTTCTCCATGTAGACAAGGCCGTGCCCATCCTCGTGAGGGCGGCACTGTTCACTTTATTCCCTGAGAGGCGTGTGTTTGCAAACTCAGCGGGGAACTTGTATCGTTCGTGCAGCTTCGTGAAGAGGAGGTTGCGCAAATTCCCTCGGTCCTTATGCCTTAGGTTCTCGGTGTTGATCGAGACGGTGCTCCGGAGAATGCACCCGAGCTGAACCGAGTACCCCTTGACTACTTGTTTGGGCGCCGTTGGATGCCCGTCGGAGTTCACTTCAGTAAATTCCTCCTTGACGGTGCCGAGCACGCTCGGGCGCCGGTCCTTCCGTTGCCTCTTCGGTTGGCTGCCATCCGTGCGTGCGCCGCCATCATCAGTGGTGGCATCCTCGGTGGCACCATCAGTGGTGTCATCCCCGACGCCACTAGGGGTTGTGTAGTCAGGATCGGTGTCTTCCGCGGCGTCGTCCTCATAGCGGTGAGGTTCTTCCTCCAGCTCCTGGGATAGCTCCCAGAATTGCTTGCCGCCCGAACCGCCGGCCTCATCGTTGTGGGCCATGTTTCGCTCTAAATAGGAAAAAAGTTTGGTCAAAAAGTTGGTTATTGTCAAGGAACAAGATCATGGTCTCATCATTTAGGGTTTGTCGACACCGAGGCATCCTAAAAGCTAAGCTTTTATCATTTAGGGTTTGTCGACGCCGAGGCACCCTAAAAGCCTAAGCGTACATCATTTAGGTTCTCATCGACACTGAGGCACCCTAAAAGCTAAGCTAGGAAGGAGAATTCTAAGTTGGGCCTAATCGCTTGGCTCTATTGCCACCTATGGTTTAATGCAGCAAGAGTAAAGGGGCAGTTGATCCTACTTAATTAAGTACTAAGACCCCGGCCCATGCATTAGTCACAAGTACCCCATATGTCCTATTTTTAGCAAAGTCATGCTAAAATTCATGGAAAATTTCAGCATGACCTTTGCTGAAAATAGGACATATGGAGTACCCGAATTTGCCGGAACGGAAGTTAATCGACATTTCAGCAAACTCAGGGGCCTCTCGGGGTACAGCAGTAGCATCACAAGTTGACAAAATTCCCAAGTAGTACAGTAGCAGCATCACAAGTAGTACCAATGAAAATATAGTCCAGCACATTCTGAATTTCGATAAATGACAGCAAGTTAACTCATGCTGACAGCAACAAACTTATAACAACATAAATGAAATTGCAGTTCATACACAACACGTGGCCACATTAATATTTACCCACTGGACTGGAGTAGTACTAACTGATCCATTAATAAATTAATTAAGATAAATAGTTAGGTTAATCAGTGAAAAGCCAGTAAAAAAATGGCGCCACCAGTCAGTGTGCACTCCGAACATCAACTCTGACCGCTGGTGAGGTGATAACAACACATATATTCCCTTCCAAAAAGAAAAAAGAAAGAAATGTATGCGAGGACACATTGCTCATCATCAGTCTAGAATAGGTAGCACATGCATCTGCTACTGTTTATAATTAGCCCCCTCCCTCCCTGACTAACTAGAGTAATTACAAACTTGCTGTCAGCATCACAAGTAGTACCAATGGAAGTGGAGCATTACTACTCTACAGAAAGATAAAGCAATGTAACAAAAGTGTAACTCTATCTATCTACAATGAGTGGAAATGGCCAAGCCTAAACAACTTACTACTCGATTGATTAAGCATGTGGATTTGTCAATGATTAATATGATATAAGTGTAACTCTGAAATGAAAGACTATATAGATAAAACAATGCAACAGAAATGAAAGACCATGTGGATTTTCTCAGAACTTTAAGCGCAAATGTCAAGAGCACAGAGTACAAATTCTCAAAGAGAAGTTTAGTTCTGCAATCGACAAACCAGACACTTTAATTTTTTTCAAGGAAGGGTTTACCCCTCCGACTTCCATTAAGAGAAACCAACAGCAAACTACAAGAACCAGTTATCTTACAAAGATAAAACCGAAAGCTACTTACTACAGGAGCTTATGTCTGGACATGACACTACTAGGAAAAGGCCTACTAGTGGCGCACCAGTTTTGCCTACTAATGGCGCACTACTGGTGCGCCACTAGTACCACACCACTAGTATTTTTTACTAATGGCGCACCACTGGTGCGCCATTAGTATCTGATATACTAATGGCGCACCAGGCAGTGCGCCATTAGTATAGGCCATGGTGCGCCATTAGTATGCCTCCCAGGGGGCCATATTTACCCATGTGCCTAGCCATACTAATGGCGCACCGCGGGGTGATGCGCCATTAGTATCCTTTGGCATACTAATGGCGCACTGCGGGGTGATGCGCCATTAGTATCCTTTGGCATACTAATGGCGCACTGCGGTGTGATGTGCCATTAGTATCCTTTGGCATACTAATGGCGCACGTTGGGGTGGTGCGCCATTAGTATGTATATTAGGGATTATTTTTTTTCTTTTTTGATTTTTGCACATATTACAAAATATATTATTGGACAGAATATAAGCAGCACCACACAGCAACAGCAGATTCGTCGAATACAATAGAAGATTAGTCTCCGAATACAATTCATCATATTAGTCGCCGAATTCAAAAGACCGAACAAAGATAGAACATTACAAGTCTCGAGACCGCGAGTAGCGAGTTTGTCTTCACATTACAAGTCGATATCGATCATCTAAACTACCATCACATAGAAGAGAGCTGCGGTCATCACGATGAGCATCATCGCGATGAAACTGGTCTTCATCCGGTTCCTCCAACGCTCCCTCCTCTCTCCCGCTAGATAGCGCGCGTATCTAGATTCCGCCTCCGCCCTAGTGGTGTACCCTTTGTAACTGTTACCGCTGAAACGGTGAACCTGTCTCCGACACTCCTCCTAGTCGTCGTAGACTCTGGGAACCTTACCCTTGTACACGACATACGACGGCATCTCTATGCACTAGCCAAACAACAGACAATACATAAGCAATATATAAGTATGCAACAAAAGGATCGGAAGAGAAAAGCAAGACATTAATAGCACGATTCATGGTCCTACTAATAAATAGCATCGATTGCATCTAAGTTGAACGACTGTCCAAACCAAAGAGACCTTCTCTCCAGCGTAGCTCAGCTCCCAGATCTTCTCGATCCTTCCGTAGTATCTGTCCTTGTCGTTACCGGTGTAGGTTCCATCGTTACCCCGGAGTTCTGATAACCATCGCTCTTCATCTCCTTGTCCTCGGTGTAGAATGTGTAGCCGTTGATATCGTACGCCTCATACGTCATCAGGTTGTGCTCGGCGCCCTGTGACAAGGCGAATATGAGTTGTTCTTCCACGGAAGAATCCTCATGTAAAGGGTACGACAGAAGCTTCTACTTGAACCAACGCGTGAAACATGAGTTGTGCTCTTTGATTATATCTCCGTTCGTCCTCTGTTGGCCTCGGTCATTGTACGTCTTCTCAATAAACATTTTGTGCTCTACCACCCAAGGATCGACCACGTCTATGTGTTGTAGCGCGACTAGGTTTGCTCTTTCAAAGTCGGCGAGACGACCATCGAAGTCGACATGCATTTCGCGGCGACCCTCACGGTGACCCCATCCAGCGAGCCTGCCGAGGTGCCTGTTGACGGGCAGACCAACGGGGTTCTCGATGCCTAGATAATTCGTGCAGTAGGAGATGCACTCTTCGGTCAGAAAGCCCCTGGCTATGCTTCCCTCTGGACGTGACATGTTGCGAACGTATCCTTTGATGACACCATTCATCCTTTCGAACGGCATCATGCTGTGCAGGAACGTCGGCCCGAGTTGGATGATATCCTCCACGATATGGACCAGCAGATGCACCATAACATCGAAGAAAGCGGGCGGGAAGTACATCTCATGCTCGCATAGTATCACCACGATCTCTTCCTGTAGCCTTCTGAGTTGCCTCACGCCAACCGACTTCCGAGAGATGACGTCGAAAAAGTTGCATAGGCCAAATAGCGTTTCACGGACGTGCGCGTCCATGATCCCACAGATTGCAACTGGAAGTATCTGCGTCATCAGCACGTGACAGTCGTGAGACTTCATCCCGCTGAACTTCTGCTTCGCTAAGTCTAGGTATCTGCTTATCTTCCCCGCGTAACCGTAAGGAAGTTTTACTCCTACGAGGCAGGTGAAATTCTGATCGATCTCCTCCTGACTTAGAGTGAAGCACGTGGGAGGGAAGTCATTTCCGGTCTTCTTGGCCTTTTTGCCTTTGCGACGACTTTCCGTGTCCTGCTTCGCCTCATCATCATCATCATTAGTGTGAAGCTCCTCCCTGATGCCCATTGATTTCAAGTCTGCCCTTGCTTTCGGCCCATCTTTGGTCCTCTCTGGCATGTTGAGCAGGGTACCAAGCAGACTCTCACACACGTTCTTCGTGATATGCATGACATCAAGGCTGTGAGGCACACGGTGGATCTTCTAGTACGGCAAGTCCCAGAAAACAGACCTTGTTTCCCATACCTTCAGTAGCGGCTCTGGAGCCTTTCGCTTCTTTCCCGGCTCTGGCGCCTTTTGCTTCTTTCCCGGCAGTGGGCAATCTTTCCAATTTTTCAACAGCTCGTCTATTTCCTCGCCGCTCCTCTTACGCGGGCGTCTTCGGGGTTCGGTTTCACCATCGAACAGATCCTTGCGTTTCCTCCACTGGTCATCGTCGCGAAACCACCTTCGATGTCCCATGAACATGGTTTTCGAAGACCCGGGATCTCTATCTAGCTGGCGATACGTTGTGTCATCCATGCACCTGACGCATCCAGAAAATCCGTGGACCACCTGCCCCGCGAGATATCCGTAACCGAGATAGTCGTGCACCGTCGTGAGCAGTGCGGCTCTCATAGGGAAGTATTCTTTCTCTGCGGCGTCCCACGTATTGGCTGGCGTTTTCCACAGCGTGTCTAGCTCCTCTTTCAGCAGCCCCAGATACAGATTGATGTCGTTCCCTGGTTGTTTCGGCCCTTCAATTAGCATACTCATGTGAATGTACTTCCTCTTCATGCACAACCAGGGGGGATGTTGTACATCCACACAAACACATGCCAGGTGATATGTGTGCTTCTCTGGCTGCCAAACGGATTGACTCCATCGGTGCTCGCGCCCAGCACGATGTTCCTTGGATCCTTCCCAAATTCTCGGTGTTCGAAGTTCAACGCTTGCCACTGGCTCCCATCCTTAGGGTGACTCAGCATCTTGTCTTTTTTATTTATCTCCGGATCATTTGCGTCATCTTCTCGCTTCTTCTCCTCCCTATCCGCGTGCCAACGTAGGAGCTTTGCTACCTTAGGGTCCGCGAAATACCGCTGCAGACGAGGAGTGATCGGAAAGTACCATACCACTTTTCGAGGAGCTTTCTTCCTCTTCTTGTATCGAGTGACGCCGCACACCGGACATATGGTAGACTCCGCGTGCTCGTCCCGATAAATGATGCAATTGTTCATGCACACATGGTATTTCACGTGCGGTAAATCCAGAGTACACATGATTTTCTTCGCCTCCTCGAAACTGGTCGGGCACTTGTTCCCCTTGGGAAGACGTTCGTGCCAGAATGACATGTTCTCGTCGAAGCATGCGTCGGTCATTTTGTGTTTTACCTTCATCTCCAGAGCCATGAGCGTTACTTTCAGGCGGGTATCCTCAGGCCTGCATCCTTCATACAATGGAGTAACCGCGTCTATCTCCAGTTGATCCAGCTTGGCTTTCTCTCGGGCGGCAGCTCTTGCGTTATCCGTCTGCTTGAGAAGCAGCTCTTGAATATGAGGGTCCTGCACCCAGCCCATCGATGGTCCATCATCGTCTGCTCCGCCGGCATCTTCATCTTCATGATCATGCCCTTCGTCTGCTCCGGCATCTTCCCCATCATCATGTCCGGCATCTTCTACATGATGACTGTGTACAGCATCACCGTCGTGATCATGTCCTGGAGATTCTTCGTCTTCTCGCCCGCCCGAGCCGCGGTGGTTGTCTTGCTACCCTTCCTCATTTCTTGCCCGGCCCCCATGGACGACTTCATAGTCATCTTCATCACCTTGCCACCGATAGCCATCCATGAAACCACGCAAGAGCATGTGGTCCCGCACCTGCCCGGAATCCGGGTCCGCAATAAGGCTCTTCAGCTTGCATCTTCGACACGGACATCTTATCTCCGTCTCGTTCTTTTCAAGCATCTCGGCCTTCGCAGAGCTCAAAAACCTATTCACGATGCCTTCGGTCATCGTGCGGACCATGGTCGCCTGCGGGGTAGAGCAAAACGATATTTTAGAACCAAGAAAAAATTTGGCATGACTTTCCCTAAAAATAGGACCAAAAAGAATGCATAGTGCCAAAATTCTCGCTGAAACGGAAATGAATCAACATTCCGGCAAAATATTGGCAACTATCGCATTTCAAATACCGATAACTGCAAACACAAACATATATGCAACACCACAAACATATGCAACACCACAAACATACATAGATCTAGCTAGGACATAAAAAGTGCATGTGCACGTTGTTGGAGGGAGAACAACATAAAGATAGCTTCTCCTTACTTACCTATCAAAAAAATGGGGTTTAACCACTTAATTTGGATGAATTTATGGTGCAAATGAGGTGAGGAGGAGGAGGCAGCCGAGACAAGCTTGGAGGAGGAGGTGGAGAGAATGAAGTGGGGAAAGTGAGTGGGTAGGTGTGGCTGTCCAAAATATCTAGCTGGTCCCAGGTTACTAATGGCGCACCACCTACAAATGCGCCATTAGTAACCCTGGTTACTAATGGCGTACCTGCTGGTGGTGCGCCATTAGTAGTTTTGCAAAAAAAAATATACACTAATGGCGCACCGGGGAACAGTGCGCCATTACTAGTTTAAACTAGTAATGGCGCACTATACACTGGTGCGCCATTAGTAGTTTTGCAAAAAAAAAGAAAATAAAAATAATATAGTAGTGGCGCACTGTGCCCTGGTGCGCCATTAGTATGTTTGGAAAAAAAATTGTTACTAGTGGCGCACCGTGTGTCTGGTGCGCCATCAGTGTCTTTCACACTAATGGCGCACCAGCACATGGTGCGCCACTCCTATATAGTAGTGGCGCACCACATGTCTGGTGCGCCATTAGTGGCCATTCCATCTATTGCCCTTTTCCTAGTAGTGGTTTGATGACTTCCTAGAAGTTCTGATAGAACTCTGCGGGAAATCCATCCGGACCTGGGGCTTTGTTACGCTCCATTAGGAAAACCGCCTTTCTAACTTCCTCCTCGGAGTATGGGGCTGTTAGAAGGTTATTTTCCTCATGAGAGACCTGGGGGATGTCATCTGTTCGAGATTCATCCATCGAGAAGTTTCCTTCTTCTAGTGCTCCGAACATATTTTTGTAATAATTAGTGATATAAGATTTAAGTTGCTCATGTCCCTCAATCATGCCCTCATCTTGTTGTAGTGAACGAATAATTTTCTTTCGGTGTCTGCCATTGGAGACTCCATGAAAATATCTAGTATTCGAATCACCTTTCAGGATAAACTGAGAGTTAGAATAATGTTAGTACCATCTGAGTTCCTCCTCACGCAGCATGTTAGCTATCTGTGCATTCTAATGATTCTTGATCTCGATTTCATACTCAGATAGAGGTCTAACCTCTGCCAAAGCTTCTAATTCATCGATGATAGATGAAAGATGAAGCTTCTCTTTTTTAAGGATGCCCACCGTATGCCTAGCCCAACCACCAAGGAATTTTCGTAATGCACGCATTTTGTTATTTCATCTGTGTATTGGGGTAGACCCGGCCACCGGTTTCACCCACACCTCCTTGACCATGTCATGGAAGCCATCCCGAAGCAACCACCCAAGTTCGAACTTGAACTTGCGTCTATGTTGTGGTCGTGGCAAACCAGTAGTTAGGAGAATGGGTGTGTGGTCTGAGTAGAGCACGAACAGACACCATAGGAAATTTGGATTCCCAATCGGTATCCATTAAAACGTGATCTAGTTTCTCATATGTCGGTTCCGGAAGACTGTTCGCCCAAGTGAATTGTCTTCCCATCATGGGAACCTCTCGTAGATCTAGATTGTCGATGACAGCATTGAAAAGGAAAGGCCAATGATTATCAAACCTACCGTGGCTTTTCTCATTTGGAAAACGAAGCAAATTGAAATCCCCACCTATAAGAATGGATTGGGATTATCTTTCGCCAGGTTAACCAATTCACGGAGAAAATCGGCCTTGAAATCATCCAGGGCTGCCCCATACACGGCAACGAGGGTCCATGTGAAGTTGTCGACCTTGTTGCGAATATGGAGTTTAACGTGAAACTCACCATCCGAACAAGCCAAAACATCCATAGTCCCTCTATTTACGCCAAGTAAAATGCCCCCAGAATGACCTCTAGGCGGTCGTGAAACACAAGTAAAGTCTATCCCGCCCGAAAGACGGTTAAGTAGACTCACTGAGAAATCACATCTCCCCGGTTCAGAGATAGCCAAAAAAATATAAATTATATTCCCTATTACATTCCGCAATGAAAAAATGTTTAGCCAAGTCACGAAGATCTCTGCTATTAAAAAACATTCCATTCATGAGGAAACAATAGGAGATTTAGAACACTTCGCCCTCTTATGGGACTTACTAACTTTTTTCGAACGTGCGGTCTTTGATTTACGTCCGTATGCTGTAAGGTCAATCAATGAACTGAGTCCAGGTTCATCTAGACCCACGTCTGAAACATGTCCAACTAAATGAGAGAGTAGCTGACCATCTGATGTGGCATGCAGCTCCTCCTCATCAGTATGGGAGGCATAAGACTTTCTAGAAACACGTGGAGTAACCTTCAAACGGTCATATTCCAAGTGTTTCAAAGCGTTAGTCGAAATAAAAATATCATTCTCATTCTTCCCAAGACTAACACCCACATTATTTAACTTAGAAACGATGGCAGTATTGGAAAAAGCTAGAAAGAATTTGGGTGACGACGTGATACCTTGGTTGTCGAGGTTGTGCTTTGCTTTGCGCCGCATAGCCTTGGTTAAGGAGTCCTCATCAGTGTCCATCGTCCCGTCGTCGGCAACCGCATGTCGATTATTCGGCGTGTAGTTGTCACTGTCGGTGAAGGTAGTCACACAAGATTCATTGTCGGAGGAGGGGATGAGGGTGGAGTAGCAATCCCCTCCCCGACAGTCTCAGACAAAGTCATGCGTTAAGACGCCGCTGTTGGTGAAGGAGCCGTGGACGTCGAGTGTGCCGTCGCGGGCGCCAAGGGATCCGCCATGTCCGCGGTCACGGGCACAGAGGGGTCCGCTATGACCGTGGTTGCCGTCATCGGGGGATGTGTAGTTGTTGAGGGAACTATGCTGAACTTCCAGGTCAAAAATAGTATTGGCTTTGCGTAGGAGCTAGGCATCGACACACACAACATAAAACTGTGGCCACACTGCGGCAGGACCACAGGAGGTGCATCTTCTCCTTCCTCCCAAACTCCGACAGACAGATGCTGTACTCCGTCAATTTTCCTCCTCCTCCCCGGCCTCCACGGAGCCGAGCCATCGCGCGCCACGACGGCCATCGCTACGGCTTCCTAGTATGTCAGCTTCGGCAATGCCATGAACGCCCTCTTCTTGAGCCCCTTGTCCGCCACTGCCGCATCAGAACGGGAAGGTGGTGTAGCTGGCGCCTCAGACGTCACGCCAGGAGTGTGCATATCTGGTGACAGACGGAATCGTCGGGGGGCTCCGCGGTTGGGAATGTACCCGGCCAACTCCCCAACTAATTATCATGTTATCATCGCACATGCTAGTTTTTGGCTGCAAAAAGATTCAAAATAGTGACAAAAAAGAATCCTAACTAGGTTTAGTATATTTAGAATATATACGCGACACATACCCCATTACCAAACTAGGAGGGCCCATTTAGCACTCTAGCTGTAATCTGGTTTTCTCGGTTATTTTACTGGCCGATTCATTTTCTATTTTGTTTCTGTCCATTTTACGCCAGTTTTGGTCCTTTTCGGTAGTTTTTAATCTCTTTTCCCTTTCCTTATTTCTTTTTCGTTACTTCTTTCTTTTTCATTTTACTTACATGATTTATTTTTAAAAATATTGAATTTTTTTCAATTTTATGAACTTTTTTCTTAAATTTTTTAACTTTCAAAGTCATTTTTGCAACTTTGTGAACTTTTTACAAATTCAATTCTTTTTTTCAAATTCGTGAAATTTTCCAAATTCGTAAACTTTTTTAAAATTCGTGAACTTTTTCCTTAAATTATTGAACTTTGTTTAATAATTCATGAACTTTTTAAAATTCACAAACTTCTCATAATGCAAGAACTTTTTTTAAATTCACAATTTTTTATTCGTGATGTCTGTCTAATTCATGAACCTTTTTCCCAAACCCCCAAAGTTTTTTCAAAACTATGATTTTTTTAATCCACAAACTTTTTATCAAATGCATGAATATATTCAAATCCATGAACTTTTTTCAAAATCCACAAAGTTGGTTTTCAAATATATGAACTTTTTCAAATTCATAAAATTTACAATTTTAGAAATTTTCATATCCATGGATTTTTTTTATATACACAAACTTTACGAATTCATAATATTTTGAATTTTTTATATTTTTATGAAATACTAAAATTTTAAAACAGCTAGGAGCAGGAAAATGAAGAAATAAGCTGGAGCGAGTAACCTACTTACTGACAGATGAATTATGTAGTGGGCCAGGGCCAGAACAACCGCCAATTTTTTTAGTTGTTAAAACGACCGCCAACTAGGATGGACAGATGTAGCCCGAACTCGGCCCGGATTGCTGCCTGGCAGGTGGCCGCCAACTAGTGTGGCTCTTTCGTTTTCAAACTTTTTTATTTTGTGTGGTCACTTAACCCTATAGCAATTTATTATTGTGCATACAATCTACTGGTAATATTTTGTTGCGGAAGAATTCGACTCTTTGTGATCTGTGAAAAACAATTGCACATGGTTTAAACAATCATATATGTAAAGAAATGTCAATTTACTTGTGTAAGCTTTACACCTTACATACAAGAATTTTTGTAAGAGCTTCGGAAATTTCTAGAATAATGTTTAGCGGAAACTTGCCACGGATAAAAGTGCTCCGGAATGTGAATAGTTTAATGGGTTAAGTGAGTCTAAATAAATATAAGGAAAATAAGTGAGACAGGCAACAAATTTAGGAGAAACTGGGTAGGCCAAAAGCCCTATTATTTTTAGCGGAAGAATTGACAACTTCAAATATGTGACACAATCATACTTTTTTTTTGTCATGAATAGTTGACAACTTCAAATAAAAAATCGAGCCTACAAGTTGGAGAAGATTTTGTTCCTAACTTTGCCATGCTATGATCAGTAGAAACAGCATACTTGCGAAGACCACCTTTTGTGTCGAAATAGGCTTTCGCCATGCTTTATCAATAAAGCAAGCATCATGGCCATCAAACAAGTACAAAATCACCGAGATAAAAAAAGTCTGATGGGGCATCAGCGTAAGCGTGTCCGAAGAACTTAATTGAGTTTATCTTGTACTCCATCCAAAAGTCTTATATTTAGGAACGGGGGAGTAGAAGTTAGAAACGGCACTGTAAGAACAAGATCAAACATCTTTCTTAACTTACTTTATTTTCTTGAACAGTTGATAACATCAATTTGAAACAACAAAAGTTGAATTAAATCTGGTTGCCGGCGTCTGCATGGCATGCATTCTCAGGGGCGAAGTAGATCCTACCAGCTCTAACGTCGTAGACAAAGCGCTTGTCCACTTGCTGCATCGCGCCGATGATGGTGATGTCGTTGCTCCGCACCACGGCGAGGCAGATGTCGTGCCCCACTGCGACGAACAGCCGTTGTGGCGGCAGCACGAGCCGCGCTTCAGGCTCGGCGAACTGCAGCGTCACCGTCGGCAGGTGCTGCCAGAGCTGCGACGTCGCACGGAAGCAGAGGTGGTACTCGACGCGGGACACAATTGACACCCGGAGCGGCTTGAGGTGGTCGACCACGGCGTCCTTGAGCTTTTCGTAAGCGGGCGCTACCATCACCATTGCCGCTGTCCCAGCATCGAACGCGCATCCGCCGGTCCACCTGCCACCATGGAGGTGGCGCTTGAACAGCTCCCCGATATGCGGCAGCTGCCGCCCGCCGACGCTGACGCCCGCGAGGGTGACGAAGTAGGCACTGAAATCTCGGCTGGTGGTGAAGCTCATGTACAAGATCCTGGTGCTCACCATGTGTTGGGTGTGCGGGATGTCGTCGCCAAACCGGAGGAAGCTGTGATGGTCCGGCGAGCCGTGGCTAGGGAGGCAGTAAGAGAAACGATGCACTTGCACGGCACCATGCCTGTGTTGGCCGAGCGTCCAGATGAGCGACGGGGCCTGCCTTCCCAGACCGAGCACCCCGGCGAGCACTCCGTGGCTGTTGAAGTCGAAGCCCTCGCTACTGTGCGTGCAGCCAATGACGACGCCAGCAACCTCCGCCTCCTGGCCGGCGGCCGCGAAGGCTAAGGTCTCGTTGCTCAGGACGCCTCTCGCATCGATGCCGTGAAGTCCGATGCTACGAAACTAGCATGGGTCTTGAACTGTGGGCCGATGCCCATGAGCGGGCGGCAAGCAGAACCTGCTGTTGCCCGGTACATGGCGGAACGACGGCGACTTGGCAGGCTCGAAGGGCGGCGGCTGCTGTGCGAAAGGCTTTTGGACCGGCTTGCACTGCATCCACAGTTCGCTGCTGGTCATATCCAGCGCGAGGACGTACGTGCGTCGTCCGGCCCCCGTCCCAACGCTGGTGACGACGCTGTACTTGCCCCCAATTTGTGTGTGCATGGGGGGGCGAAGCGCGGTGGCGGCGTCCTCATTCAGGTGCACGAAGCCGTCGTCGTCGACGTGGATGCTACGGTTCGAGCCGGGGCTGGGTACCAGCCGCAGGCTGAAGCCACCGCCAGCGACGACATCGGCAGGGTGGAGGAGCGCCGCAATCACCAGAGGAAGGAGGAGAGCGCGCGCGGCGAACCTCATGGACATTTCTGTTGCAGCGATGCTTGTTGGCGCTTGATGGCTTAGTAGTTCGGTTTTCCGCAAACCCGGATTTGACGTGTATATATATTGGAGGGGAGGGTTTGCTGCATTTAGTACGAAGGGAGAATCCGTTTCTCAGATTTGCATGTCCCTTGCAGATATCTACGGAGGAGATACACACATTAATTCATGCCATTCTTGAATTAATGCTGCAAATCGGAAAGAGTGATAGATAGAGGCAAAAAGAAAAAAAAATGCATATCCCTTGCAGATACCCCTATGGAGGAAATACGCACAAATCAATTCATGCCATTCTTGAATTAATGGTGCAAATCAGCAAGAGTGATAGATAGAGGCCAAAAAATGCATATCCCTTGCAGATACCTATGGAGGAAATACGCACAAATTAATTCATGCCATTCTTGAATTAATGGTGCAAATCGGAAAGAGTGATAGATAGAGGCAAAAAAAATGGAGCCCAGGCCTGGCCCGGATGCCGGGCTTTTGGGGTCGGGCCTCCGGGCTGGGCTATCCATGCACAGGTTTAGTTCTGACTGTTTCATCAAGGTGAAAACTTTTATTCTGGCCTTTGTGGTTGGATCCGGCGACGGCGGCACTTGAGTGTCGCTTTCATCCTGAAGGCGTTGGTGTGGAAAATCCTCATCATCAATGTGGTGTCAACGGTTGGTGCTGATATGATCTTAATTGTAGTTTGTAGATCGCTGATCTGATCGATTTGGGGTGTTTTCTTTTTCTTTTTCTTTTTTCACGCCTACGCAGAGCTTTTGCTCTTATGACTTTACTAGTCGCTGGTGTGTTTTCGTGTGTGTGTGTTGGGTTCGTTGTGTGCATTCTAGTTATGCAGCGACCGGGTGTGTGCGTTCCATACGTGTACCCGGCCTACCCAATGGATGCATATTTTTTTCATTCTAGTTATGCAAAGGCCGGGTTTGTTGCCCAGTAATTTGATGTAACGCCGTCAAATAGGGGATTCCGTGTATCTATGACAAACTCAATATATATTGCTCGATAAATGTATCCCACCCTACATTATACTAGTAATATTTTGTTGCAGAATTTAACTATTTGTGATTAATTAGGCCAAAAACCTATTGTTCGAGGAAATCAATTTTACAAGTTGAGAAATGTTTAGTGATCCATAGAAACTGTATACGTGCAAAGATCACCTTTGGTTGTGCCGATGCTTAATTGAGTTTACTTGTAAAAATAAATTAAAAATGCACGACCACAAAAACCACCCTACATGTCACGCCTGACATTGCCTCCTTCATTGCATCCACCCTACAATGTCCAGTCTCCTCTTTCCTGCAGATCAACCTAGGACTCCCTCTAGCGCCTACTCGCCTGCCCGCCAATGCATTTCTACCTATCATCGACAAATGCAAATAATTTCTCTCCGGTTGGCCGCCTGACTGCTCTCTAAAGCGATAGACTAATTGTCCTATCTACAGTAATTGAATCCACCCTGGTTTACTTTATGTCCGTCTTTCTCATCCTGAAAAGTGTACTCACAACTCTGGATTCGACCTGCCGCGCTTTCTTTTGGGCTGCGGAAGAAACATGCACGGGTGCTGACTGTCTATTTGGTTGGAAAGATGTTTGAAAACCTAAGAAATTCGGTGGTCTAGGACTGAAGAATCCGGCACAACAAAATTGCTCTCTCCTCATGAAATTTGCCGCCAAAGCTTTACTACCACAACGCACACCATGGCTTGACTGGCTTGCTCTCCAACACCCCAACGCTCTTATTAACTCACAAAGCAACTAGCCCTTTCTCTGCAGAACCATTAACCAACAACTCCCCTTCCTACATCCCATGTCCTTTGTTTTGACCAACTCGGGGACCAACACATATTTTTGGCTAGATACTTGGCTACATCATAGACCACTTGCAGAACTGTTCCCCTACCTATGCTCACACACCATTCTCCCACTTGCTCGCGTGGCTGCTGTTTTGAATCAAGGTTTAGAATCTTTCCTGCGGACTCGCCTAACCTCTAATGTTGCATCCGAGTTGTTGTCTTTGTTGTCTTTGTTGCAAGACTTTCAGCCATCGCGGGAACCAGATGAGCGCTTCCTCATTGGCGGCCTACCTTTCTCCACTAAAGCGGCATATGAGCTCACCCTGAGAGAGGACTTGGTGGACCTCCACTCCATGCCTATCTGGACATCACGAGCCCCCAATCGGGTCAAGATTTTCGCATGGCTCCTATTTCGTGGTCGGCTAAACTGTTTAGCCAATCTCTTGCGTAAGCATATTGTTTCTGACGCCCTATGCCTAAGATGCGGGTTCGACGGCGAAGACATCACACACATTTTCATCAACTGCCCCCTAGCGAGGCGTGTATGTCTCAGACTTAGCATCACTCCCAATGGCTGCCACGACGATCTTTGGGATTGCCACATACCCGCGGACACTGATCACAGAATCTGGAACTCAATGTTGCTCATCATTCTGTGGAAGATATGGGATTCTAGGAATGCGATGACCTTCAGGCAGCAGAATGACCACGACATCACCACCCTCAAGAACATCCTACAAGACCTTATGCTTTGGATCCCCCGGATGAAGAAGCCAGAAGAAAAACAAGCCGCCTCCTCGTGGCGTTCTTACCTGTCATCACGTTTACACGTGCTTATATAATTCACCTCTTTGTAATTAGTCATCAATGGATTACAAAACTTGAGAAATATAATGCACGACCACTGTTTGGCTATCAAGCTCGATTACTCCCGAAATCTGGAGATTGGGTAGGGATCTGTGTCACGACCATTTTTGCTATGTATACTGTTAGCCAAAAAATGTTCAGTTCGTACGCGGCCATGTCTTACGATGGGCCCGTGAATGGTTGAATGTAACGGAGTTATTTTAGGGCAATCTCATGAAGCTTTATTAAGGGCATCTCCAAGACGGACCCGCAAACCTCCCGTAACCGTTCGGGCCACGCTGTTCGGAAACGATTTCTCTCGCAAACCGGAGACAATCGTGTTTGGGGGGTGGGGGGGGGGAGCGATTTGTCCATTTATATTTAATTATGTTTATTTCAGCCGCGTGTTTTTCATTCTTTTTTTAATTTTCATAAAGGTTGCTAGGTCGGTCCAAAAAGGAACGAGACAAACAACTATTGACAACGGAGACGGAGCAGCTAGGAAACTAGTTTTTTCGATAAAGGACATTTCATTAAATAGATATATCGAGGTGATACAATCGCATCGAAAGAAGTCCGGCCTCTGCATAGCTAGATGCACACAGCCAAAAAAGTCCAGAGTACCCTAAAAGCAAAAAATAATTTGATACAATGCCAATCAAAAAAAAAAAATCCAGCCTAAGGACTGGCAGATCCTATCCGTAGGTCACACCGCCATCCATGGGGGTAGAAAACCTCCCTGGCCGTACGCTCCAGCCGTGTAGACGCCATCATAAAAAGGTCTCTGTCCTCCGGCCTCTGCAGGATAGACCAAGTACGGAGCCATCGTGTACACACATAAATAACCTGCATAGGAGATGAGACACATTTGTTATTAAAAATCACATCATTCCTGGTAAGCCACAGTGCCCAACATAAGGCCGCCGCTCCCACAAGAATATGTGCAGAAAATTGTTTATCAATACCCCGCAACCAGTTGCCAAACATGTTCCGTGCACTACGTGGTGGGTATAGATTCGAAGCTACTTGAACTATGGCCCAAACTGCCCGAGCGATCTTGCACTCAAAAAATAAGTGTTTAATATACTCGTCATGTTGGCAAAAGACACATGTCTTGGAACCATGCCAGTTTCGTCGTGCCAGATTGTCTCTAGTTAGGATGACTCCTCTGTTAAGAAACCAAAGGAAAATCTTCACTCTTAGAGGGATTTTGAGCTTCCACAATTTCCCGTTATCAACTGGAACATCACAATGAACCATTGCATCATACATGGATTTGACTGAAAATTCGCCATTCTGATGCAAGTTCCATCGAAAAAATCCGGCTCACCTGACAGTTGAATGTCCTCCAGGCGAGTGAGTAATTCATTCCATGCTGCCAGGCGAGGGCCAAAAAGGTCCCTACGGAAAGAAATATCAGGATTTTCTTGTCCTAAAACTTGTTTGATTGTGACGAATTTATGTCTAACAATCTTATACAAGCTCGGATATTGCACCATTAGTGGGTTATTCCCTAGCCAGATATCTTCCCAGAATCGAACCTGAGAACCGTCCCTAACTGAGAAGGACCCAAATTGGAAAAGAATTCCTTGGCCTTCATCACACCACTCCAGAAATGCGAATCCCCAGGTTTCCGATGAACTTGAGAAATGGCATTCGATCCCACATACTTGTTGCGAATGATTTCCTGCCATACTCCATTCTCAGTGACTAGTTTGTAAACCCACTTGCTGAGAAGAGCAATGTTTTAATCTCAAGGTCTTGGATTCCCAACCCCCCTTGACTTTTAGGTCTGCATAATACGCTCCATCTAGCCAGTCGATATTTCTTGGATTCATTATTGCATTGCCAAAAAAATCTGGATCTAAAGTAGTCTAGTCGCTGGAGAACCCCTTTCGATAGGTGGAAGAATGACAACATATATAAAACCATGTTGCTTAGAACTGAATTGATCAAGATCAATCGTCCCCCGTAAGACAAGAGCTTGGCCTTCCAACTGGCTAAGCGTTTCTCAAGTCTCTCTTCCACATGCTTCCACTCAGCGATAGTTAAGCGCCGATAGTGTATGGGAATACCCAGATATCGAATCGGAAACTGCCCGAGCTGGCATCCAAAAGTATCAGCGTACTCAGGTGCTGATTCTGCAGCATCGCCAAAGCAAAAAAGTTCGCTCTTATGAAAATTAATTTTGAGACCAGAAAGTTCCTCAAAAGCACATAAGAGCAACTTGAGATTTCTTGCCTTATCTAGATCATGATCCATGAATAGAATAGTGTCATCCGCATATTGTAGAATAGATAGGCCATCTTCTACCAAGTGTGGAATGACACCACTAATTTGACCGTCCAGCTTAGCCCGCTCAACAAGGGTAGCTAGCATGTCGGCCACAATGGTAAACAAAATAGGAGAAGTGGGGTCCCCTTGGTGAAGCCCCTTCCTTGTCTGAAAATAGTTGCCAACGTCATCATTAACTTTTATGGCCACACTGCCTCCAGAGACAAAACTCTCTACCCAACGACACCATTTTTGTGAAAAATCCTTCATGCGCAAAGTTTGCAACAGAAAGGGCCACTTAACCTTATCGTAGGCTTTTTCAAAATCTATTTTAAGAATGACACCATTCAACTTTTTTCGGTGAAGCTCATGTATAGTTTCGTGCAAGACGACCACTCCATCTAATATGTTGCGGCCTTGCATAAATGTTGTTTGAGTTGGTTTTACGACATGGTCAGCCACCCCGTTCAACCGATTAGTTGCGACCTTCGTAAAGATTTTAAAACTTACATTCAGAAGGCAAATCGGACGATATTGTTGAATACGACTAGCCTCCTTCATCTTAGGCAATAGGATAATTTCCCCAAAGTTTAAACGAGAAATGTCAAGGTCTTCAGCATGCAGTTGGTTAAACAACTGAACCAAGTCTGCCTTAATGACGTCCCAAAAACATTGATAGAACTCTGCGGGAAAGCCATCTGGACCCGGAGCCTTGTTGTGTTCCATTTGAAACACCGCAGTTCGAATTTCCTCCTCAGATAATGGGGAGGTTAGGAATTCATTTTCCGCTTCCGTAACTTGAGGAATGTCATGAGTAATGGATTCATCCAGCTGAAAATTTGATTCAGCTGAAGGTCCAAAAAGCTCTTTGTAATACTTAGTAATAAAAATTCTTAGTGGTACGTCCCCCTCAATTCGGCCTTCCTCCTGGTCAAGGGCGAATATGCGTTTCTTTCTATGTCTACCATTTGCAAGCATTTGAAAGTATTTCGTATTATCATCACCTTGCACAAGGGAATCCGCCTTGCAACGTTGGTACCATTTAATCTCTTCCTCGCGTGGTAGGCGGGCTATCTGCTCGTTTAGATTGTTTTTTGCTCAATCTCAACTGCAGACAGAGGCCCCACCTCCGCTATTTTATCAAGGGAATCAATTAAGGTAGATAGTCGCAATTTTTCTTTTTTGTAGATGCCAGCAGTATGCTTGGCCCATCCACGAAGGAATCGACGCAATGCGCAAATTCGATTATTCCATCGTTGAATGGGTGTGTTACCGCGTGGCTGGCGTACCCACACTTTCTTAACCAGGTCATGAAATCCCTCTCTAGTCAGCCATCCAAATTCAAATTTAAATTGGTGACGGTCAGAGCTTGGGATTGGTTGTCCAAAATCGGTGAGCAATGGAGCGTGATCCGATAAGGCCTCAATTCTTTCTAATGCCCGAACTGAGGCTAGGGGATATTTATATTCCCAGTCGGTGGTAAATAGCACCCGGTTAAGTTTTTCAAAGGTTGGCACCGATCGGTTATTGGCCAAGGTATACTGACGACCAGACATCGTGATCTCCCTCAGATCCAGACTGTCAATAACAGCATTAAAGAGGAAAGGCCACCTTGTATCAAACCGGTCATTGTTTTTTTCATGCTGATATCGAAGGATATTAAAATCCCTCCCCCCCATTAACATGGGGTGGGGATTGTCTCAGGTATTAATAAGTTCTTTTAGAAATGCAGACATAAACTCCTCTTGAGCGGCGCCATATACAGCTACCATGCTCCAAAGGAAATTGTCAGACTTGTTTCCAAGGTGGAATTTGATATGATACTCCCCCTTTGACGTGGACAAGAGTTGCAAGTACGTAGAGTTAATACCTAGCAATATTCCACCAGACCTCCCAGTCGGCGGTAAGACGTGCCATTCGTATTCCAAACCACATGAGAAGTGGTCCAGATCACGTGTTGGAAAGTCACGTTTGCCCGCCTCAGTGATAGCCATGAAGTCCAACGCATGATCCTTTACACAATCGGCAATGTGTTTGTGTTTAGCCAAGTCGCCTAGACCTCTGCTATTCCAAAACATGCCTCTCATGCTGAACCAATTTTTTGTTTAGAGACCTTTGCCTTCTTAGAAGAGCGCCCTCTTTTCTTTCCTGAGTTAGACTTATTCTTACGCACCGACGCGACAAGCTCACAAAGCATAGTGTCGCGTACAGTATCGTCAAGGTCTACTTCAGTCGTGTATTTAACCAAATGAGAGAGAAGCTTGCCTTCATGATTGGCATCAGCATCCTCATCCTCCTCATCTGACACGAGAGGGTCAACAAAGCTCGAAAACTTAGGAGCAACGGTAAGCCGGTCGAACTCCACTTGTTTAAGGGCCCTAACCGAAAAGTCTATCTCTTTCTCATTACATCCTAGTGACACTCCAAGTCTAGTGATATTTGAAGATACTTTGGATTTATCAAAAGACATAAAAGATTTGCGACAGGGTGTACCTTCGAAGTCGAGGTTGCACGCAGTCGTCCTACGCATGGCCTTCACCATAGAGTCCTCATCGGTGGCTGCTGAACCGTCAGTCCCGACGTAATGACGCCTGCTACGCCTCAGCAACGAAGGAGTAATATCGGCCGTTGAGCCTGTCCCGACGACTCCGAGAGGCGGAGTAGACTGTTGTGGTGGTGAAGAAGAAGATCGCAGGGGCTGCTCCTCAGCCTCCTCGGGACCGGAAGCCGACGCCCCCCTGGTGACGGAGGTGTAGATGATAACGCGCGGAGTTCCGCCCTGGCAGACTCCTGGCTAGCACGAATGGACGGGGAGAAGATCACTCCCCGTCGAGTCGGAGAGACAGGTGTAGGCGATGGAGCGCTCACATTCACCACCGTGGTTGCCATCCCCTCCGGTATGGGACGCATGTGACCCCGTCGTCGAGGTGCGGCGGCGCCGACCAGTGAGTCGGTGATGGCGGCGTCGAGGACCGGGGCGCCAGCGTCGTCGGAGAAGCAATGTTAGACGAAGTAGCCAGCACCGACGAAGAAGACCCCATGAGTGACGAAGAAGCAGCTGTGGCAGGTAAGCCTCGATGAGGGTTCGGCGGTGTGACGTCAATGGCTATCTGCATGGGTACCACTCCGCCCGAGGTAGGAGGGGCCGAGGTGTTGTTGGATGATGAAGAAGTGGGTTTGGGCCTTTTACTGGTATCATTGCCCCCCACTGTGTCATCCCTCTCATGTCCCTTATCGCCTCCTGAATCATCCCCATGCTCCCATACTCGAGGCAAAAAATCAGCATCAACACGAAAGTCCTCTTTTTCCAGGCTGTACCGGAACTCATAACCCTTCCTCTGAACGACCACGTCAAAAGAAAGAGAATCAATTGTGCTTCTCTTGAAAGCATCTAGGTTCAGCACCGCTACCTGAATACGAACAATTCCTCTGCGACGCAAACATAGAAGATCGACATCCAGAGTAGCTCCAATAACCGAGCCCACCGCCCAAAGACCCAAGAAATGACGAAGAGCGTGAGGCACACCGTGCACATGTACCCAAATAGGAATAAGCTCGAAACGATGTGGTATCTCGTCTGACTTCCAAGGCTTGAACTCGATGGTGACATTGTGTGACTTGAGGAAAACTGCAAAACCGGTCACCCTCTGCAAAACCTCCTCACTAGGAAACGACATCAGAAATGCATCCTCCCCATGTGGCACCGCCTCCCAATTCCACTCATGCTGAACCTGAGCAATCTTAGCCACCTCCACCTCCACAATATTGGCAGAAAGTGAACCACCAGAAATCGAAACCAAAGCTATCCGTGAGTCCTGCTGTGAGAGATCCTCCCTACAAACTTTATCAGGCATCTGAAAAAACGCCATGGTTTCAGTTCCATAACCACATAGCATCGCCGCCGGCTTTGGTAGCTTTAAGGCAGGCACTGTCTCATGGTCATCGGGTGATTGGTCTTGTTACAGATGAAGCAATATTGCTGCGTCTCGCAGTCGTCCGCCTTGTGTCCAGCAGATTGGCATTTGGAACACCAAAGCTTTTTGGGTACTGATGCCTCTTGGACAGCACCTGCAGACTGAATAAGCTGGGCGTTCAAAGGTAAAGTTGCAAACTGCATCTGCGTTGCTGTCACAGCGGGCAAGCTGGGCATCTGAGCCAAGGAAACTAGTAAGCAGAAGATTAGTTGACAAACGAATGTTCACTTATATTTTTATTTTCATGATGATTAGTTGACCACTTCAAATTCAAAACACAAAAGATGAATTAAATGTGTCCGTCGACATCTGCATGGCACGCATTCTCAGGGGCGAAGTAGATCCTTCCTGCGTTGACATCGTAGACGAAGCGCGTGTCCATTTGCTGCATTGCGCCGATGATGGTGATGTCCAGGCTCAAGTGCACGGCGAGGCAGATGTCATGCCCCACCGCCATGAACAGCCGTTGTGATGTGAGAAGGAGCACTTTAGCTACTTTTCAGTCAGCTGACTTTTCATTTTATGGTCAGTCGATTTTTTGTTCGTTGGATGCGCTTTGAGATTTGTGATGTTTTCATTTTTTTTCTGTTTAGTTCTGTTGTTGGCTTGGGCTGTATGGAATCGGTTGACCCCTATTTTCGGTCAGTCGAATTGCTTCTTGGGCTCTTTTTTTGTTCTTCTGGGTTGCGTTTTCTTTTTTTTCCTTTTTCCTTTTTCCTATTGGTTATTTTTTGTTTTGTGGGTTTTTAGCTGAGTGTAATTATATACATACAAGTACCATATAATATGTGCCAAAGTTTTATGATTATATGATTATTTTTGCATATTATGATAAAGTGCAATTTCGGTGCAAAGTTGTGCCCAGATTTTTTAAAAAAATTCTCTCTTCTTAAAGGAAATACCAACGCCACTATTTCATTTCTTTTCAGAAAAAATCATTATTTTGATATTGTTTATCTTTACTTCATTACTTTAAGGTTAATACCATGCCACTGTTCATTTGTTCTAGATTTTGTTTTTGCAAATGTTCCACTTTTATATGCTTCATCTTGCATATTTTTAAACATCGCAATTTTTATGTATATTTCATGCAAAAAAATTCAGTGTTTGTTTTAGATTATTTTTCCCATTCTTCTTGTTCTTAAATGGTAATAACAATGCCACATATTCATTCTTTCTTTTGTGGGTATTTTTGCTTTATTTTTTATTCTATTTTTTTGTTTCTATGTGTTTTTCGTTTTCCTTTTTTCTTTCCTTTTATTGGTTATTTTTTGAGGGTTTTAGCTTTTGGTTTTTGTTTTTTTGCAGAGTTCTCATTTTTCTTTATGCGTATTTTTGGATGTTGAGTGTGTGTAAATATATGCACACGAGTACTACATGTATACATTATATGAGAGTATGGAAAATTCACTACTATATGTTTCTTGTTACATATTAGAAAAGGCGCAATTTTTGTACTAAACTTGACGAATTTTTAGTTTTAAGTTTTTATTTCACACTCTCTTTTATTTAAGGGTAATACCAATGACACTAATTCATTCCTTTTTGAAACTTATTTTTTTATGTAAATTCTACTCATATATGTTAGTTCTTGCATAGCTATAAAAAGAGCAATTTATGTGTAAATTATGTGCAAATTTTATCATGATATATTTTTTCATTCCTTTCTTATTAAAGGGTGGTATCAATGCCACTACTTCATTCTTTTTTAGAACATGTTATATTTTTGTGTGTTTAAATAAGTATACACACAACTACTATACAACATGTGTATAAATTATAGTAGAGTGTGAAATTGCAATATTATATGTTCGTTGTTTGCATGTTAGTAAAAGTGCAATTTCAGTGCAAACTTGTGTGCAATTTTTTTATCCTTTTCTTTTTTCTTAAAGGGGTTCATTATTGCCTAGAAAACTTTATTATTTCGCTTTTTGTTTTAGTTTTTTTTCATTTTCTTTCTTCTTAAAGGGTTTCATTCTTCCATAGAAAACTTCATTATTTTGATTTTGTTTTTGCTTTTATTTTATTTCATTTTCTTTCATTAGAGGCGATACCGATATCATTCCACTATTATATGCTTATTCTTGCATATTATAAAAAGTGCAATTTATGTATAAACTGCGTGTAAATTTTGTCATTTTTTATTTTCTTCTTCTTAAAAGGGAATACTAATGCCGCTAATTCATTATTTCTTAGACAACCTCTCTTTTGGTTTTTTTTCCGTGTGTAAGTATATATGCAAGTACTATAAAATATGTGTGTATACTATACTAGACTGTGAAAATTGCACTATTATTTTTTTCTTTATTCTTGGAAAAGCTTGTTATTTTGATTTGGCTTTATTTCATTTCCTTTTATTCTTTAATGGTAATACTGTTGCAACTAATTCATTCCTTCTTACGAATTTTCCTTTTCTGCGAAGATACCGCTATTATATGCTTATTTTTGCGTGTTATAAAAAAACACAAATTGTGTGTAAATTGTGTGCAAATTTTGTCATTTCTTTTTCTTTCTTCTTGAAGGGTAATACCAATGACACAAAATTTTATTTGCTTTTTTTGTTTACATACATGTATACGTCGATGGGGAGTATATATATGGAGTTGTCTCCGTCTATGCATGCATCTGTAAACAGCAATTAAGTTGCTTAGGCATTGACGCGACAACATGAAAGAGAATTGTTGTTGCATGCGTCAGCTCTTACGGCTGCGGGGTTACTCAGCCAATGGTCACGGCCCAAAAAATCATAAACATGCAAAAAGTGACTGACTCAAATATTAGGGTCAGTCGATTGACGTCTAGTCGCTCCCGAGAAGGCAGCGTAGGAGCTCACCCACCAGGTGTTCGACCGAATGCCGACTCAAACATGTTCAAAATACGTCCGGTCCCGTTTGACGCACCGGCCGGCCCATATGGAGAAGCAGACACGGACGCGCAGACAGGCAACCTAAACAGACAAAATCATCGTCCATTAGATTCCCCCATTCTAGCATCGCCGTCGGCGACCGGCGTGCCAGAGAAGCAAGGAACGAGAAACATGACACGGGAAGTTTCATACGGGTTCCTCTGTCAGTCCAAAAAGAAATGAGACAGAGGGCTGCTCTCCGTTCGTACCAATGTCTAGCAGACGGATAAACACCCATTGAATACGGACCAAGCGTGCGCCAGGAAACTGTTCCAAAAGGGCCACGAAAATTACAGTGCATCACAGAATACAGCAGGGCTAGAGGAAACGAATATTCGCACACGTTTCACTTGTATTTTTATTTTCATGATTAGTTGACAACTTCAAATTCAAAACACAAAAGATGAATTAAATGTGTCCGCCGACATCTGCCGTCGTGTTTCCAGAGCGCGGGCACATCACGCCCGACGAGCAGCAACCGAGGATATCCGTACCTCAATGCCACCATCTCCTACCGCGCAGGCAGCATGACGGCCCGCATGTTGTGCCGCAGCGAACAACCACCGCCACCCCATGCCCTCTGCACCACGCCCAAGCGCCCAGCACCACGCCGCCTATGAAGCAGTCAGCCAGAGCCGTCCATGTTGGATCAGAACATTAATGCCGCCGCTCCGCTGCCGCTGTCCACGAGAAGCTCGCTGCCATGCCCGAGAGCCACCTGCGTTGCGAGGAACGTCTCCACCGCCGCTGTCGGCCACATGCCTTCGGCTACGGCGTCCTTCGACGGTGGCGGAGAGGAAAAAAAGAATTTTTGTGGCGGCGGCTATGGTTCGTGTTGCATCCCAAGTCGCCCACATGGGATCGATGCGGGGTTGTTCCAAAATTCTTAGGACGCAACTAGGCGGCACCCGAGCGCCAAGTCGCGGGAGCGAGCGCTCTCCTGTAAAAGAAAAGAACACCCACGCGTCCTGCATGGACACCTAGAAAAGGAAAACGCCAAGTCCCATGTGCTTACGTCATATATCTCACCTGCATTTATTAAGGGATCAAAAACTTTAAAAAGCTGTAACTTTTGATTCGAGTGTCAAAATTCATATCCGTTTTCACCGTTAGGTTTCTCGCAACGAGTTCTTCAAAACTAGATCCCATATGAGTAGGTTTCGACGTACTTTCTTTCCGAGCAACTTTGTGTGCTACAGAGGCAACTTTAGTGTTACATGAAAGCAACTCCTTTTTTCTCATAGTATGACTATCTATCAACAGATGATCCTTCTAAGTTGGTTACCATGACTACTAATTGACTAGCTACACCTCTAAGTCGTTTATCATAAGGACAACTCCAACGCGGATCACCAAATCGCACCAAATGTCGGGATCGGCCTCTCTAGACACTTTTAACCATCCAATGACGGCCACCTAATTTGTTTGAACAAGTCAGTGTGTCTGAAATCGTCCAAACCAAACGACGAGGGGGCGTTCTCAAAGCCCCTCAACGTCCATTGCTCCCTCCGACATCGTGTCGGATCACGTCTCCTCAGACGACAAAGAGGAGCAAAATCTGCCCCTCCTAGTCAAGGTCCCCGTGATGGACAAAGAGTCTGCACTACAAATGGAGATGCTAACCCAACGGTCAAACTCCGACCGTTGTCTGATGATGCCCTCTCCGCCGCTCCCGAGCAAACACGACGTCCAAAACTAGATGACGCGTAAAGGAGGAGACGTTGTACCCACTGAGCCAACCATTTTTGTTGTAACAAGGAGGTGGCAACAACAACTTCGAATATTGATAAACGCAGACACATGTGAAAAAGACTACGTTCATCCAACAGAGCCTATTGGGGGTAGAAAAGAGAAACAACTATGTGACTTATATGCACTTGAGTTGTACTTAAAAAAACCAAGAACCTTTGGGGTGTTTTTGTGCAACTGCAATGCATTCATCAGACAACTCGTGTGTAGTCCCAGTCTGACTTGGTATATAGATAAAGCGGCAATATGTAGAAAAGACTAAAGCTCACCAGGCAACTCGTGTGTAGTCCAAGCATGAAGAACTCCACAGTTCTTCTTGGACACCTAGACAGTAGCAGAGGAGAAAACACACATGTGCACACACATACACATAGTCATATGCCTCAGATTTCTAGCTAGGAAACCTGACCAGTTACACTCGCTCCCCTCTAATGTCACACCAAGGGATTCCCGGGGAGAGGAAAATCTTGACTCCGCCTCTATGACTCAAACTTAATTACAGGTATCTAAAACCTTTAGATATTTACCAAATAATGGTCTTGGTAAATGTTTATGTTGATGAGGATTGGGCAACTGGATACATGGTTTTAGGACAAATATTTATTGACTGTGGCCAACTGGATACTTGGTTTTAGGCAACAGCATGATTGATTGTGGGCAGCAATGACACCTGAAAAGGGATAAAGAACATACACATGTTCATTTTTGGTGGGTTCATAAATAAATTTGATCCCCTAAAAACACTTAACAGTTTTAGTTACGTCCCCATGACCAACTCCACTCTGCTCCCCTTCTATGATTATTCGCCAAGTATTTACGATCATACTCGAGGAGATAAATTCTTGACTCATATCTATGACACAAACTTGAAAAGTATCTAAAGCCTTTACATATTAGCCAAATTATGGTCTTGGTAATGTTTCTGTTCATGAGGATTGGGCAAACTGGATACATGGTTTTAGACAATTGTATGGTTGATTGTGGGCAACTAGATACATGGTTTAGACAACTGCACGGTTGATTGTAGGCAACTAGATACATGGTTTTAGGCAACATTTTTGTTAATTATAGGCAACTATGACATCTAAAAAAGGTATAAAGAATATGCACATGTTCATTTTTAGGGGGTCACAAATAAACTTAACCCCTAAAAACACTTCGTGGTTTTAGTTATGTCCCCATGACCAGCTCCACACTGCTCCTCCTCTATGATCATTCACCTAATATTTACGATCATACCAAGGGATCCAACCCTGAGGAGATGAAACTCTTGATGCATCTCTATGACACAATCTTGATGGAAAAGGGTATCTAAAACCTATACATATAAACCAAATTATGGTCTTGGTAATGTTGCTGTTCATAGAATTGGGCAACTGGATACATAGTTCTAGGCAACTATATAGTTGATATTTGGCTACTGTGACTACCTATTAACTTTGGTGCTACATGAACCACCTTGTTGCCATGTTACCTAGCATGATTACCTGTCAACTCAATGCTTTTATAAAGTTGGCTATCATAACGTCAAGTTGCCTAGCGTCACCTATGAAGTTACATCCGACTATTTTTTTCTCAGGCAACTTGGGTGCCACAGAGAGGCAACTTTTGTACTATAGTAAGCAACTTTCAGTTACGATGTGTGTCATGGTGACCTATCATCCCAATGTTTTTTTGAGTTGGCTACAATGGGTACCAAATTGCGTAGCATCCCCTGTAAGTTGCCTACCATGACGACCCATCAACTTTGGTGCTACATGAAGCACTTTGTTGCTAGGTCGTCTATCATGACTACCTATCAACTCAATGCTCTTATAAAGTTGGCTATCATGATCGTCAAGTTGCCCAGCGTCACCTATGAAGTAAGTTTCGACGAACTATTTTTTTTTGTCAGGCAACTTTGGTGCCACGGAGAGGCAACTTGTGTACTACAATACGCAACTTTTGGTTAGGCTATGTATCCTGGCCACCTATCATCCTGATGTTTTTTGAGTTGGCTACGATGACTACCAAAGCATCACCTGTAAGTTGCATTCCTAACTTCCATACAACTAATTTCTAGTACGCTATAAGCATCTTAGCTTTAGAAGTAGATAATCGTTAGCAACAACATCAACTTTTGAAGGTATTGTAGGCAACTAATTATCGATAGCATGCAAATGAGAGTCAATGATATCCAACTGTTTAGCAATGGCAGGCAACTTATTAGTCATAGTAGGCAACTGAGCATCGACAATAGGCAACTTCGTACTATATTAGGCGTGGATTTTGGGCAACTTGTGCATCTTTAGGCAACCGAGAGTCATCCACAATATGCTATCTTGAGTGGATCTTTGGGCAACTCATGCCAGCATCTCAGCAACTACCTATCATACGTTGGGCAAATTTTGGGAGAAACCACAACACTTGCGGAGCGGATCTCCAGGCAACTCACGCCACTCTCTCTTGCAACTAACTATCGTGTGTTGGGCTCTTCCCTCGTCCAACTCCTGTTCGACCTCCGTATGCAACATCAGTCCACCTCGTCCCCGTGCATCTCGCAGTTTGTCGACTCCCCCAAAAGCCACGAAGGCCCAACCCCCAACCCCCGATCCACAAAACACTCTATTTGTCCCAACCCCCTTTATCTCACACACGGTTGGCAGGCGAAACACCGGCCGAACCCACGACTTCACGCACGGGCGGTGCTTCACCCCCGGCTCTTGCTCTGCTTCGTTCAGCTCTCGGGAGTGGATCTCTGGGCAACTCGTGACAACATCTCTAGCAACTACCTATCAAGTGTTGGGTAAGCTTTTGTGCGAAGAAAACAAAAAGACGTGGCTACGGAGCGCTTGTGCGCTCGTTTGCAAGATTGAGCATACCTGCTGTTTTGGTAAAGAAAGGAAAGGAATCAGAGGATACGACAGAAAAAGGAAAGAACAGAGCGCACCCACCCGAACCACCTGGTCCCGCTCTCCCCTCCTTTTCTCCGGTTACCACCACTAAGCCCCAAATCCTCCATCCTATCGTCCTTTTTCCTCCCGTTCTCACCAAACCCTCTCCACAATCCTCTCTCCTTCAGATCTAGAAAAATCTGCAATCATGGCGCCTTCTCCCCGCCTCAAACTCGTCAGTCTAGTTGCAACAAAAAATAGGTCAAAACCTACATACCCCTTCCACCCCCTTTCACTTGTTCTAATTACTGGGAATACTTGAACAACAAAAAATTAGGTTGATGATTAGTAAAAATATGGTTTGGCTCCTTCCACACATAGATAAGTGGTTGGAACACAACACATTTCCATGTAAGAACTTGAAAAGAAAGCTAGCAAAAAGCTAGGCAACTATTTACTCCAAGTAGAAAACCTAGAAAAACAGTTCTTGCATGCATGGATTGTTTTCAAAACAGTTATACCACATGAGGCAACTTTACCTATGATTTCAGGCAACTTGTATTTAACTTGAAGCAACTATTATCAAAAGGACTGCTGCCCATATCAAAGAAAGTTCCTTGCAATAAAAATATAATGCATCCCCTGTGCAGAAGTAAAAACATGCACCAACTTTTCCGGTGATTTCAGACAACTCATGCTAAAATTTGAAGCAACTAGTGTTGGGCATAAAGAAGGGGGGATGCTGCCTCTATAAGCTCCTTGCAATAATATCAGGCAACCCTTCTACAAAAAACAAAGAACCACAAAAACAGCAAGTAGAGGGCATAATATATAGGTGGCAGTAACACACACACACACACACACACACACACATAGGTGGCAGTACCGTATATATATGTGCATTATATACACAAGTGAAAACAAAAAAGGACACGGTCGCATAATATCGAAGTGGACTAGCCGTAGGTTCACATGGTTGTTATTTTCTTTCATGACACGGAACCTAACACACAAAGTGAACTGAAGAAAAGACTTCACACACCACTAGGTTCTCCACCACGCCTTCAAGAAGTCATCGCGCTATAACCTCTGTGGCAAAAGAGAAAGCAAATAAAAATGCATTGATGTTTGGTGTAAAAATGTGTTGAAGAAGAAAAAAAGAACATCTGTATAGAAAATGCAACAAAATCTGACAATCAGTAAATAATCTAGAAAATATGGAACACAAAATTTCCCCTATTGCTGACTATGTGTTGTGCAATCTGTTTCTCTTATAGGTTGCCCAAAAATACCATAAACTTGCCTGTAAACTCTGCAAAAGTTGCCCCTAATCCTTCCAATAGTTGCCTCTTTTTTGTAAGCCTGGTTGCCTACCGATAGTTACCAATTTCCAATGCATGTTCATGTAATGCAAAAACTTGTTCTTGCAAAAAAAGCAACTCCCCCATAGCAAACTATCTTGCTCTCATATATATGTAAGAATTTATTTCGTGTGGATGGTCCAGCACACAGAAAGCTTACGCAGCGGCTTATCATGATTGTGTCTCGTTCGATGCAACTAACCTTACAATCATGTATAACTTGGGGATACACAAAATATGAAATGATAGAGGGGAAATAAAAGCTGTAAAATAAAACAACAACAAAAATAAGCAATTATATTCTCTAACACAGGCAACCATAGTCTGATTCATGGGCAACTATTAAAACACAAAATGTGATATCCAACTAGGCCATTGTTCTATGGGCAAAACTTACACATAAATTTTCCTTATCCCGTCCTTCTTGAAACTGCCTTGATGAGATTACAGTTCCCAGACTTTTGCCCCATGGAAGAACAACTGGTGTTCCCCTCGTCCATATATATTACTGTCCCACACATTCTTAGACAAGTTTTGATGTGAACTAAGCAACTCCATATTACCATATATGTTTTGATCCAACTTAATCTGCTACTGCGTTTTTTTAATGACAGCAAAAAGCCGATGTGCTCTGTTTTGGGATTGTTTGGGGCATTTAACTAAAAAATACATGTGATGTGTGATGAGGTGAGTTAGGGTTTAGGCACCTAAAAATCATCTATTATTCAATCACCACCCCTATTCTCTCCAAAAAAGTTAAGTCGACTGAGCAAATCCCTCTATCAAAAATGATGCAACTCCCTACTGCTTGAACTTTTAGAATTACCTCATGTGCACCTTTCTTTGCCTGTTTAACCTCACTTCCTCCTTCAACTTCATCCACCTCCCGGGTTGAGTTTTGCTTTGTGCGGCCATGCTTGCGTCCGGCAGTGCTAATCCATGGCGCCAACTGGTTCTTTGAAAAATAAGATTATGTCAAACAAAAAGAAGCATGGGTGATATGTGTAAAAAAAGGTATCTCAAAACCCACATGTAACCCATGTTGCTTTGCCATTTCACCTCGCGCATCATTGGCATCATTGACCCTTTTTTCTTTTGCATGCCATTCTGGAAACAAAGAAAAAAACACACATGATGAGCGTCAAAACAAAAAAAGTAAGCAACTAGCATACGCTTCTTGGGCAACAACTATACCCCCCTAAGCAAACACATAATTAATGAAAAAATACAAAAAAGTTAAGCAACTAGCATAAACTACTTGGGCAACTACTGTACACCCCCTAACCCACCCTATGCAAATTCTCAAAATTGTTAGAAGTTCATAAACAGAAGCCATTGGTTCCACCCCCCCCCCCCCCCCACGCGCTACATAAACACAACTCATTTGTTGAGATGCTCCTTTATAGCTCGGCACTACGCCTATACATGAAAATATCTTCATCAGAGTAGTTACACTTCTCCCATGTTGCCTTAACCAGAGCTATTTGGCAAATCGATCAATCTCCGGTGACTAGTGAGAAGTTATTCTAATCCAACTAGGAGCAGGTCTCTAGCACTAAAAAGTTCAATATTCATCCTTGTTCATCTGGCTCAAAACCATCCCACCTCAACCTCCCTATCTACTCCCTCCTTACTTAAAAAAGCTGAGCAACTGCTACTTAAGTTGAGAGCAACTCATACCGCATTGCCAATAACTCTTGTATTTCAACTATCTCGCCTTGTCTCTCACTCCAGTCTGCTCAACAAGTATGTCGCCACCACCACTGCCATGCTCGTGCTTAGCTCTGGCGACGCCACCATGACCTGCCCCTACCCAAGCCTCCTCACAGCACAAAAATCTCTCCCCATGCAAAAATCAATAAGCAAACCCCGCCACCGCCGTGCCCCTCATGCACTACCCCCGTGACAATGCCGCAATAGCTAAGAAAGGAATAACAGCCACCCCTACCCGCATGCCGTTCAAACAACCATGGACCCCACCCACCGACCACAAAAATCATCGAGCCGCTGGTCTCGATTTGGCTGCCGCGTGGGTCAATACAAGTTTCCGTCGTGCCCCCGTTCGGTTCCGCGGCCGCACAACCGAGTCATCCCCAAAAACGTCCAGCAAAAATATTGAATTGAACACGAGGAAAAGTGGGCGCAGGGTTTAACTCTGTGTCGCCGCCAATTTGCGCCCATGGTCGGCTCTCGCGATAAAGAATCCTGGTGAAAACCGCAACCAAACTCGCTGAAACCCTCGCTTCATCGCCGTCGGAGAGAAATGGGGAAGAAGAGCACTTGTCTAAAAACTGAAGCAACTAGAATGCCAAAAAATCATCATGATAAAAATCAATACAATCTCCATGCAATAACACTGATTTTATTTCCTAAAAGTAGTAGAGAAAACTAACTGCATTCAGATGATTTTCTTTTTTGTGTGCACAAGAATAGCCGGGTACCACAGTCCCTGATAGACTTCCCAAAAACAACTCCAGGTTGCAAATTTGAAGCAACTTTACTTCAAATTGTAGGCAACTCAATCAAAAAGTGAAGCATGTGAGGATGCACAGAAAAAATCTTGGTGGAAAATCCAATATAATCTCCCAGTAAAACACTGATTTCACTTGTCCTAAAAGTAGTCAAAAAAACTAAGTGCATTCAGTATGATGCCTCATTTTTTTGCACCAAGAACAGTCAGGTTACCACAGTTCCCTTGATAGACTTTTCCCAAAAAACAACTCCATGTTGACAATTTGAAGCAACTTTACCTTCAACTATAGACAACTCATGCTAAAAAGTGAAGCAACTAGAAAGCACAAAACAATCTTGGTGGTAACAATCAATACAATCTCCGTAAAAAACAACTGATTTCCATTTCCTAAAAGTAGTAAAAAAGCACACTCATAGGTTTATCCAACTTGTGGTATTTTTGCAGGCAACTATGTGCGAAAAGTATGAACGCCTTCTATCAATCGACTTAATCAGTAGAAAATAATTACTCATGTTCATTTGCTAGAGAAAAAGTGTCAATCCATCGAGCCATCCACCTAACCCATGTCAGGGGCAACTTGAGCAACACATGACCTGATCTAGTTGAGAATTAGTACATAATAATTGAGCAACACATGAACGAAACTGCTCTCCTCACCACCCTGTTCTTCTACTTGAGAAACTGAAACTAGTACACACATCTATCAAGCTGGACTCAGACTTGAGGATGTAGCAGCAACACACAAACCTAACCAGTGATTTGAGGAAGTGAGCAGGGATGAGGAAAGAGAGAGGAACCTGGGCTGCTGCTGATGGATCTGCCCCTTCCTAGGCGAGAAGGATGGTCGCAGGGATCCGCTGTCATGTGTGCTGGATAGGGAGAGAAGTCAAGGTGAGGGCCGCCAAATCCAAGCGAATAGAGGGGGGGGGAGAGAGGCGGGGTACCTTATATTGCTTCATGGAACTAGGGGTCGGAGCAGAGGAACCTCCTGTTGGGGAACGTAGCAGAAATTTAAAATTTTCTACGTATCACCAAGATCAATCTATGGAGTCATCTAGCAACGAGAGAGAGAAGAGTGCATCTACATACCCTTGTAGATCGCGAGCGGAAGCGTTCAAGTGAATGGGGTTGATGGAGTCGTACTCTTCGTGATCCAAATCACCAATGACCGAGCGCCGAACAGACGGCACCTCCGCGTTCAACACACGTACGGTTGGGAAGACGTCTCCTCCTTCTTGATCCAGCAAGGGGAGGGAGAGGTTGATGGAGATCCAGCAGCACGACGGCGTGGTGGTGGAAGCAGTGGGGATCTCGGCAGGGCTTCGCCAAGCTCAGCGAGAGGGAGAGGTGTCACGGGAGGGAGAGGGAGGCGCCAGGGGCTTGGGGTGCTGCTCCCATGCGCCTCCCCACTATATATAGGGATGGAGGGGGCTGGTTTCTTGCCCTCCAAGTCCATTGGGGCATTGGCAAAGGTGGGGGAAAGAAATCCCATCATTTCCCTTCCCCACCGATTGTTATCCCCCTTTTTAGGGATCTTGATCTTATCCCTTCGGGATATGATCTTATTCCTTCTAAGGTGGGATCTTGGTGCGCCTTGACCAGGGGTGTGGGGCCTTGCCCCCACTACCCACGTTCATGTGGGTCCCCCATGCAGGTGGGCCCCACTTTGGAACCTTCTAGAACCTTCCCGGTACAATACCGAAAAATCCCGAACATTTTCCGGTGGCCAAAATAGGACTTCCCATATATAAATCTTTACCTCCGGACCATTCCGGAACTCCTCGTGACGTCCGGGATCTCATCCGGGACTCCGAACAACTTTCGGTTAACCGCATACTAATATCTCTACAACTCTGGCGTCACCGAACCTTAAGTGTGTAGACCCTACGGGTTCGGGAGACATGTAGACATGACCGAGACGACTCTCCGGTCAATAACCAATAGCGGGATCTGGATACCCATGTTGGCTCCCACATGTTCCACGATGATCTCATCGGATAAACCACGATGTCAAGGATTCAATCAATCCCGTATACAATTCCCTTTGTCAATCGGTACGTTACTTGCCCGAGATTCAATCGTCGGTATCCCAATACCTTGTTCAATCTCGTTACTGGCAAGTCACTTTACTCGTACCGTAACGCATGATCCCATGGCTAACTCCTTAGTCACATTGAGCTCATTATGATGATGCATTACCGAGTGGGCCCAGAGATACCTCTCCGTCATACGGAGTGACAAATCCCAGTCTCGATTCGTGCCAACCCAACAGACACTTTCGGAGGATACCTGTAGTGCACTTTATAGCCACCCAGTTACGTTGTGCCGTTTGGTACACCCAAAGCTTTCCTACGGTATCCGGGAGTTGCACAATCTCATGGGTCTAAGGAAATGATACTTGACATTAGAAAAGCTCTAGCAAACGAACTACACGATCTTGTGCTATGCTTAGGATTGGGTCTTGTCCATCACATCATTCTCCTAATGATGTGATCCCGTTATCAATGACATCCAATGTCCATGGTCAGGAAACCATAACCATCTATTGATCAACGAGCTAGTCAACTAGAGGCTTACTAGGGACATGTTGTGGTCTATGTATTCACACATGTATACGGTTTCCAGTTAATACAATTATAGCATGAACAACAGACAATTATCATGAACAAGGAAATACAATAATAACCATTTTATTATTGCCTCTAGGGCATATTTCCAACACCTCCATAGGCGGGTGGCAAAGCTTGGGGTACAAGTGACGGCAACCATGGCAGATCTGGACCTGGTCGTCGTGGTCGATCTCCCTCTCCTGGTGAGGGAAGGAAGAGAGGGTGGGAGACGAGATGAGGAAGAGAGACGGTGGGGAAGATGGCAGTTATTGTCTCTGCGAAAGGCTAGGAGACCGTGGCGCTGCTCCTCTGTCTCCGCGGCCGACGGGCACGTCGGGCTCCTCCGGTCCAACACCTCCCGCTCGACCTCCGAGCATCGATGCAGACGCCCTTCCTTCTTCGCCACCTCATCACTGATCGGACTAGACGGAGACAAGGAAAAGGGGGATCGGCATATGTTTTTCCCCTGAAGAGGAAGATAGCGAAGCGGTGGTCGCTAACTCTTGTCGTGTAGCGCGTGCGCTCGAGACGACGAACCAGCGCAGCTGCGCGAATAAGAATTCAGGAAATTCTTATGGCCAGATCAAGTACTCCTACGGACCCACCTAGTTACTCCCTACGTCCGGATTTATTAAGCCCCCTCTTATTTTGAGCTAAAATTTGACGTATAAATTTAACTAGCAAAATATAAACTATATGTCATAAAAAGTATATTATTGAAAAGCTGCTTTAAATACAAATCCAAATCCAACAGTATAATTTTTTATGGCATATATTTTAGATTTTATTAGTCTATAGATGGTTAAAATCTAGTTCAAAATACCAAGGGGTTCAATTTACCCGGACGGTTGTACTAGTTTTCAACCTGAAAAGTTAGGGCTAAAATTAACCGTAGGAAACGACATTTACCCAGCCAAATTCAACCCTAGTACGCAGGAACGAACTAATAAATCCTGATGAGAGTGCGGTGAAATCTAAGAGCATCTACAGTCCGTAGATGACGGCGACGACACATGTGAGTGCGTCATACCAGTTTATGCCCCAGACCCAGTATGTGGCTCGGCTGGGGCTTCTGGCTTTTGATGATTGGCTTAGGTGAGTGGACTGGGTATTTGGCCCAGCTAGCGCCCCTTCATCATATGGATAGGAGTAGTGGCATATGATGCCAAGACGGCAGATTCAGGCATATTGTTGTAATACTTTGTAAGATCCTCGAGAATAATCAATAAAGTGGCCGTATGCATCTCCCAGATGCAGAAGCCGGGGGTCATCCTCCTTTTCTAAAAAATAAATAAAAAAATCTACAGTCCGTAGGTAATTTTGATCATTTTTTTGCATAGAACTTCTGAGCTTTTATTCAAACAAAAGTGTTCGCTGGGCAGTCAGCCATTAGGCTACTAACCAGAAAACTTGGAGTCTCAGAGAGCCAGCTCTCGGTTACAGACACATTACATGCACGCTGGGCACACAAGTGTGCTGGACCGTTTGCGGATCTACTAACATGCTGAATTACAAAAGAATGAAAACTATTCGTAGAAAACTGGTGCCACAACAGAGCGACTGTTGCGACGAGTGTTCCAGAGATTCACAATCTCCAGACTATCGGTCTCCATTATCACATTGGCATAGCCTCTCAGGTTTACGAAAATTATTCCATCCCGTAGGGCTAGTGCCTCGGCGATCATGGGATCAGTGACCCCTAGATGGGGCTTGCACCAGGCGCCCATCAATGCTGTGTGAGAGCGGGCGACACCCCCCACTCCGCTCTTCTCCTCTGTGAACCGCACAGCTGCATCGGTGTTGATCTTCACTTGATCCGGTTCAGGTGGCCACCAGCCATGGCCCGGTAGCATTGCAGCTTGCTGTTTAGGTACGTCAAGTAAGGCCAAAGCCTCTCTAGTGAGTTTGATGGAGTTCACCGGATCAAACTTCTCGCCGTCATGCGTCCATCTATTGCGAGAACTCCAGATGGACCACATTATAGTGATTATCGTTGCTCGTTCCTTGTCGGTGAACATAGACCACAAAAAATATCGCCAGCCCAGGAAGACGGGTGCAGTCTCGGCAGCTTGATGTCCAGAACAAGGCGAGCTTCGTCCCAGAACTGTCTCGCATGCGAGCAATGGATTAGCGCGTGTTCAAGGTCTTCCTCTTGTTGTAACATCCCAAATTTTCAATTTGGAATGTTATACATAGATCATCATTGCATATCATATTTTCTATTGCATTTTGACAAATCCTCGATAAATCCTAAGCAACTCAAGGACCCTCGGAGAGAGTTGGGGATTTTCTCGAATTTTCATATTTGATTTTCATCAAATAATAAAACGAGGATTTTGGTTTTAATTATTTTTCTCTCCGGAAAATATTTCATTAAAAATAAATGAGAGGAGAAAATATGACTTCTCCAAAACAATTGAAATATTGGAGGAAAAATGTTAAAATCATTTATTGGATTTTATTCGGATTTTATTTGCAATTTTAATTGCATTAAAAAATATTGCATGTTTTCAAAAATTTATTTTTTGTGCCAAATAAATGTTCACCCTGTTCTAAATATTCTAACTAGACGGGGAAAATTTGTTTTATATTTTTTGGATTTTTATTTATTTTTCTACGAATTTTTCGGCGGAACGTTTAAAAAACAAAAATCGTGCCGCGCCCGACCGGGCCGAGGCCCAGCCGAGCCGCCGGCCCATCTCCGCGTTCTCCTCCGCGAGCACGCCGGACGCCGTCGCCGTGTCCGCCACGGACACCCCGCCGCCGCGCCTTGCCCCCTCCTCCAAGCACCCCTCCCCCCTCTTTATAAACCCCGCCGCCGCCCCCTCCCTCTCACCCCGCCGCCGCCCCGCACCCGCCCCGCACACCGCCGCCGGAGCCGGAGCCCGAAGGCCGCCGCCGCTCGCCGAACCCCGCCGCCGGAGCCGCCCCTCGCCACCCCCGAGCCCCCTGAGCCCCGCCGCACCCCGCCGCCCTCGCCGGAGCCAGCCGGAGCCCCGCCGGAGCCCTGCCCCGACGAGGTATACCTCGCCGTCGTTGCCGGTTTTGTTTTAAAAAAAACGTTCGTTTTAAAAAAAAAACCCTAGATCGGTTTATTTCTTCGGTTTTGTTATTTTGTGAACGTTCACCGACCCGTTCGTTTTAACGAACGCGTTCGTCGGATTTTCTCTGTTAACGAACGTCCGTTCTTTAACCGTTCGTCCGTTTTTCTTTTTCATCGGATTTTTCCGCGATTATCTCAGATCTCGATTTCTGATCGAATCTTCGTTTCTGTTTAATTTTTCGCTCGTTTATCGGAATCAGGCGATTCAAGCGCCTAGAGTTTCGTCTCGAAATTCTCTTTCCGTTTAACCTACTCAAACAAGTTTTTGCTACTGTAAAATTTGACCTAGATCCAGATTAGTAAACGAAGTTTGTTTCTTTCGCCGTTTGACTTTCGTTGCTTCGTTCGAGTTGATTCTTTTTGCAAACCGGAGTTCTTAAGTTGAACTTTCTGGTTGGATCTTTCATTCGAGTTTTACCTGTGCATTAGATGAGTACTTATTGTTTGCTTGTTTGTTTGCGATAGAGTACCCGGAGTGTGCCGCTTGTTACTTCGAATCGCTAGGTTTCGCGGATCATCAGCAAGGCAAGTAACACTTTGATCATATACCTTCCATACCCAGTTTTTATTGCATTAGATCTATTCCTCAAACATTGCATGATTAGGATCTAATTAAATTGTGGGTATTGGGAAGTAGTTGAGGTAGTACCTATTACCTGTTCTTTTATCAAACCCTTGGGAGTTACTTCTACGTTTGCTATTATATTGCCATGCTATGCTCGTAGACGTGGATTGGGTTTGAGTGATATTCATGACAGATGTGAGATTGTTAATAATGGTTTACTTAAGGTGGCAACTAAAACTCACATCTGGGTGGATTGAGGTACCTGGGTATTCCAGGATTGCCTGTTTTTCTTTTGGACCGCCACCCAGGTTCAAAGGGATCATGAGATTATTCATGCTAGAAACTTCCGTGTGCAGCCACAAGCTATTATGGGCTCTAGCATAGTTGACTAAGTTGTGTGAACTCTTACAGTGGTAGACTAGCAGATGTAGGGGAAAGTAGGTGTAACTGTCTACCCATACGTAAGGTGCAAACACTTCTGAAAGACTGTGTCTCGATCATCCGTTTCTCAAACATCATGTAGTGCGAGAATCAAGCGGAGGCGATCGAGTCTTGTGGGGAAAAGTGCACAAACCTCTGCAGAGTGTACAAACTAATCATGGTTAGCCGTGTCCCCGGTTATGGACAATTTGAGTATCTAGTACCTGGATTATCATGTGAATCTCATCACCATGTTACTTTTAATTAATTTTGTTGGGTTATTGATGACACCTAATTGGGATTGAGATGCTGTCAACCATCTCAATGTTTAACAACCACCATGATAGTTAAATAAAATTTATTCCTTTGCAGTAGGGAAAAATTGGCTTTCCGCAAAAACTTTAACCATAGAGCTTTCCACCAGCCTTATATGCATGTAGTATAGTATTATTACTGTTCATTATTTCTCTATGTGTTACATTGCCAGCATATTCCATGTGCTGACCCGTTTTCGGGCTGCAACATTTCATGTTGCAGACTTTTCAGACGACGAGTAAGGTGCCTTAGGTCGTGGTCTTATACTCAGTGATGCCGCTGGAGTTGATGGATTCACTTATCTTCCAAGCATTACTGAGCCAGGGATGACACTGGTGCACAGCAGCACAGAACATTTGAGGTCTGGTCGCTACAAAGGTGGTATCAGAGCACACGCTGACTGTAGGACACGACCACTAAGCTTAAGCCCTAGAACACTTCTCTCTTCTCTTTTCTGACCCCTCTCCACTTTCTACTCTTTTAGGAATGGCGGATACAAGGAGCAAGTTCATGCAACCAGATGAAGACACGCCTTTTGGTCGAGACTTGAAGGAAGTCACCAAGTACTTGAACATAGGAATACCAAGCATCACCGGAACCTACAACGCCACATTACCCGAAGAGGAGAGCTGGAAGATTCAAGTTCACATTTCAGGAAGGACGTTTGTGCCAGTTACTGAACCCATAAGATTGGTTTTCGAAGCACCAACCTGGAGTTTAGGGAAGAGCATGGCAGCCCACATCGCTATGGGACGCATTGGAGAAGTCTACCACCAGGGAGCTTAAGGATACAATTTATCAGATTTGTGGACGCCGAGACGCGCAATGGGAGATGATCAGAACCAAGAAGGATGGATCAATTGCAGCTTTCATCCAGGAGCAAAACCAACATATTCGTCGCCAGGAGAACCAGATGTGCACGGACAAGGAAGAACTGAAGAAGGCATTGACGAAGATCAAGGAGCTGGAGGAAGAACTCAAGGCTACACGCGAGGATTATATGGAGGAAATCGTCGCATTAGTAGGGAAGAATGACGACCTGGAGAAGAAGATTGGAGTATTCATGGGAAATCCAGTGCCAAAAGCAAAGGATGACGAATGCACTTGTCCGGATAACTACATCATCATCGACGACACCGACTCGGAACCAAGTGAAGATGACTTTGTTGATGAAGCTGGAGCAGACATCATGGAGTCTTCAACTGATCAGAATTTCTAGTAGACCACCATATCAGTAGTAGTTTTCCCCCATTTAATAGTATAGTTCAAGCACTTTGTAACGCTAGTTAGATCGATTGTTATGCCTTGTTTGAATTGATTGAGTGATATTGATTGTATTTGTCTCATGAGCATATGGGTAGTGTTTTCCTCTAGACCTCATTCTATTCTTAACTCTCATCTTTTCTAACCCATCAGATGCCTCCGAGACGCGACCCCGGATTTGTTTTCCCACCAGAGATCACCCAGTTGATTCAGCAACAGAATGCCCTGATGCAAGTGTTAGTGCAGAACCAAGGCAACAACAACAACAACCCACCGCCACCACCACCTGTTGATCACTTAGCCCGTTTCTTAAGGCTAAACCCGCCGGTGTTTTCCAGTAGCACCGAGCCGATTGTTGCAGATGATTGGCTCCGCAAAGTTGGAAGGGAGTTGACCACTGCAGGATGCACAGATGCTGAAAGAGTGCGTTTTGCCGCACATCAGCTTGATGGACCCGCAGCATCATGGTGGGAGAATTATACAGCCACGCACCCTATTGACACTGTCACATGGGACCAGTTTCAGCAAGCTTTCCGTACAGCTCATGTTTCAGCAGGAGCTATGGCTATGAAGAAGCGTGAGTTTCGCAACCTACGCCAAGGAGGACGCACCGTAGGCCAGTATGTGGAGGATTCAGTAAGTTAGCACGTTATGCACCAGATGACGTTGCTACAGATGCAGCCAAGCAGGAGAAATTTTTGGAAGGACTGAATGATGAACTGAGTATGCAGTTGATGGTAGCAACCTTCAACAACTACCAGGAGTTGGTAGATAGAGCTCTCATGATTGAAGGGAAGCAACAGCAGATTGAAAACCGTAAGAGGAAGTATGGACAAGGGAAGTATAACTCTGGAGCTCAACAGAAACCACGTTTTGCCCCGAAGCCGGGAGGACAGTTTCAGCATACCCATGGAGGAGGTAGTTCGCACAACCATAATGGCTCTAAAAATGGTAATGGGAATGGAGGAAGCAACGGACAGAACCGCACCAACCCATCTACCCCAGCCAAGAGGGACCTGAGCCAAGTCACTTGCTTTAAGTGCCAGAAGACTGGACATTATGCCAATGAATGTCCTGAAGCCCAAAATGGAAATGGCAATGGAAGCTCTGGGAAGAAGCCGAACCCGTTCAACAAAGGACACGTGAACCACGTGAGCGTGGAGGAGGTTGAAGCACAGCCTGATGCAGTAATAGGTAAGTTTTTGGTTAAGTCATTTACTGCAACCGTTCTTTTCGATACTGGTGCATCGCATTCATACATATCAAGGGGATTTGTGAATAAGTTTAAGCTGTCCACCAAAGTTCTCAGAACCCCTATGTTAGTAACCTCGCCAGGAGCAGAGTATATGGCAAGCCAAGGATGTTTTCAGATGCCATTGGCCATTGGTAGGCATGTTTTCCCCTCAGACCTAATAGTTTTGGAGTCGCAAGGTTTGGATGTGATTTTGGGAATGGATTGGCTATCGTTGTATGGAGGAAACATCGATTGTGCCAGCAAGACGATTTTGCTTACCACCCCAGAAGGAAAAAGGATCAAGTATGTATCCCGGCATATGCCGAAGAGGACTCAAGTGAATTCCTTATCAGGAGTTGTACAGGAGGAAGTACCAGTGGTGAAGGATTATCCGGATGTATTTCCAGAAGAGTTGCCAGGCATGCCACCGGATAGAGACATTGAGTTCTTGATTGAACTTTTGCCAGGCACAGGGCCAATATCTAAGAGACCGTACAGGATGCCCGCAAAAGATTTGGAGGAAATTAAGAAGCAGATCAAGGAGTTACTGGATAAAGGCTATATTCGCCCAAGTTCGTCACCTTGGGGATCACCAGTACTTCTAGTGGAGAAGAAAGATGGATCGCTGAGGATGGTTGTTGATTACCGTGGATTGAATGAAGTGACCATCAAAAACAAGTACCCACTGCCGATGATCAATGATTTGTTTGACCGCCTACAAGGAGCTAAAGTATTTTCCAAGATCGATCTACGATCAGGATACCATCAGTTAAAGATTCGAGAGCAGGATATACCTAAGACGGCTTTTACCACCAGATATGGATTGTATGAGTATACCGTTATGTCATTTGGTCTGACTAACGCACCTGCCTATTTTATGAACCTGATGAACAAAGTGTTTATGGAGTTTTTGGATAAGTTCGTCGTGGTGTTCATTGACGATATTTTAGTCTTTTCCAAGAATGAGGAAGAGCATGAGGAGCATTTGCGATTGGTACTTGAGAAGCTCAGAGAACATCAGTTATATGCCAAGTTCAGCAAATGTGAATTTTGGCTGAAGGAAGTTGGATTCCTTGGACATGTTATTTCTGGAGAAGGAATAGCAGTAGACCCTGCCAAGGTTGACACAGTGACAAGTTGGGAATCACCCACGACAGTTGGAGAAATCCGGAGTTTTCTTGGACTTGCAGGATACTACCGGAGATTCATCGAGAATTTCTCGAAGATTGCTAAGCCCATGACTGAGCTATTGAAGAAGGACACCAAATTCAATTGGACTGAGGATTGTGAAGCTAGTTTCCAAGAGTTGAAGAAACGATTGGTTACATCACCAGTGTTGATTCTGCCAGATCAACGCAAGGACTATGAAGTTTATTGCGACGCTTCTCGTCGAGGACTTGGAGCAGTGCTTATGCAGGAAGGAAGAGTTGTGTCATATGCTTCACGACAACTTAAACCCCATGAGAAGAATTATGCTACGCATGATTTGGAGTTAGCAGCCGTGGTGCATGCGTTGAAGACATGGAGACATTTTCTCATCGGAAACCATTGTGAGGTGTATACGGATCACAAGAGTTTGAAGTATATTTTCACGCAGAAGGAGTTAAATCTCAGACAGAGGAGATGGTTGGAGCTCATTAAGGATTATGATATGAGATTGCATTATCACCCAGGAAAGGCTAACGTAGTAGCAGACGCGTTGAGCCGCAAGAGTCATGTCAACACCCTCATGACAGGAGAGTTACCTCAGGAGTTAGCCGAGGACCTTCGCGAACTATGTTTGGAGATAGTCCCAAGAGGCTATTTAGCGACACTGGAGATTCAGTCTACCTTGATGGAAAGGATCAGAGAAGCTCAGAAGACAGACAAGGAGATTGAAGAGATAAAGGAGAAGATGAGCAAAGGAAAAGCCAAGGGATTTCGTGAGGACGAGCACGATACCTTATGGTTTGAGGACCGCGTTTATGTGCCAAAAGATCCGGAGATCAGGAAGTTGATTTTGCAAGAAGCCCATGATTCACCGTACTCGATTCACCCAGGAAATACCAAGATGTATTTGGATCTGAAGAATACTTTCTGGTGGACCGGAATGAAGAAGGATATTGCAGAGTATGTAGCAGTTTGTGATGTATGTCAGAGAGTGAAGGCAGAGCATCAGAAGCCAGCAGGATTGCTACAACCATTGCCGATACCCGAATGGAAGTGGGATAAAATAGGCATGGATTTTATCACGGGATTACCCAGGACTCGTTCAGGCTATGACTCAATATGGGTTGTAGTCGACCGTTTGACGAAAGTGGCTCATTTCATTCCAGTGAAGACCACTTACACCAGTGCTAAGTTGGCAAAGATATACATGACCAGGATCGTATGTTTGCATGGAGTTCCGAGGACCATTGTATCAGACAGAGGAACCCAATTTACCTCGAAGTTTTGGAAGCAGTTACATGAAACTTTGGGAACCAGGCTAGAATTTAGTACAGCTTTTCACCCACAGACAGATGGACAGACCGAGAGAGTCAACCAGATTTTGGAGGACATGTTGAGAGCTTGTGCACTAGATTATGGATCTAGTTGGGACGACAATTTGCCATATGCAGAGTTTTCGTATAACAACAGTTATCAAACCAGTTTGAAGATGGCCCCTTTCGAAGCTTTGTACGGAAGGAGGTGTAGAACACCGTTGTTATGGGACGAAGTTGGAGACCGTCAGTTGTTTGGACCAGATTTGATTAAGGAGTCTGAACAGAAAGTGAGGTTGATTCGCGATAGGCTCAAGGTAGCCCAGTCCAGGCAGAAGAGTTATGCTGATTCTAAACGAAAGGAGACAGTTCACGAAGTTGGAGACAGAGTTTATCTTCGAGTATCACCACTTCGAGGAGTGAAGCGCTTTGGAGTTAAGGGAAAGTTAGCGCCCCGTTTTATCGGACCATACAGAGTTTTGGAACGTATGGGAGAAGTTGCCTACAAGCTGGAATTGCCCGAAGGATTGTCTGGAGTTCATGATGTATTTCACGTTTCCCAGTTGAAGAAGTGCCACGCAGAGATGGCTGAGATACCACTGAGAGATACTGTGCCGCTGGAAGCGATTCAGCTGGAAAGTGATTTGACCTATGAGGAGAAACCAATTAAGATTCTTGAGTATGCCAGCCGAGTTACCCGCAGTAAGGTTATCAAGTTTTGCAAAGTCCAGTGGAGTCACCACACGGAAGATGAAGCCACCTGGGAGCGAGAGGAAGATCTACGGAAGGACCACTCCCACCTGTTTTCTAGCCAACCCGAATCTCGAGGGCGAGATTCATCTTAAGGGGGGTAGGTTTGTAACATCCCAAATTTTCAATTTAGAATGTTATACATAGATCATCATTGCATATCATATTTTCTATTGCATTTTGACAAATCCTCGATAAATCCTAAGCAACTCAAGGACCCTCGGAGAGAGTTGGGGATTTTCTCGAATTTTCATATTTGATTTTCATCAAATAATAAAACGAGGATTTTGGTTTTAATTATTTTTCTCTCCGGAAAAATATTTCATTAAAAATAAATGAGAGGAGAAAATATGACTTCTCCAAAACAATTGAAATATTGGAGGAAAAATGTTAAAATCATTTATTGGATTTTATTCGGATTTTATTTGCAATTTTAATTGCATTAAAAAAAGATTGCATGTTTTCAAAAATTTATTTTTTGTGTCAAACAAATGTTCACCCTGTTCTAAATATTCTAACTAGACGGGGAAAATTTGTTTTATCTTTTTTGGATTTTTATTTATTTTTCTACGAATTTTTCGGCGGAACGTTTAAAAAAAAAATTCGCGCCGCGCCCGACCGGGCCGAGGCCCAGCCGAGCCGCCGGCCCATCTCCGCGTTCTCCTCCGCGAGCAAGCCGGACGCCGCCGCCGTGTCCGCCACGGACACCCCGCCGCCGCGCCTTGCCCCCTCCTCCAAGCACCCCTCCCTCCTCTTTATAAACCCCGCCGCCGCCCCGCACCCCGCCGCCGGAGCCGGAGCCCGAAGGCCGCTGCCGCTCGTCGAACCCCGCCGCGGAGCCGCCCCTCGCCACCCCCGATCCCCCTGAGCCCCGCCGCACCCCGCCGCCCTCGCCGGAGCCAGCCGGAGCCCCGCCGGAGCCTGCCCCGACGAGGTATACCTCGCCGTCGTTGCCGGTTTTGTTTTAAAAAAAACCGTTCGTTTAAAAAAAACCCTAGATCGGTTTATTTCTTCGGTTTTGTTATTTTGTGAACGTTCACCGACCCGTTCGTTTTAACGAACGCGTTCGTCGGATTTTCTCTGTTAACGAACGTCCGTTCTTTAACCGTTCGTCCGTTTTTCTTTTTCATCGGATTTTTCCGCGATTATCTCAGATCTCGATTTCTGATCGAATCTTCGTTTCTGTTTAACTTTTCGCTCGTTTATCGGAATCAGGCGATTCAAGCGCCTAGAGTTTCGTCTCGAAATTCTCTTTCCGTTTAACCTACTCAAACAAGTTTTTGCTACTGTAAAATTTGACCTAGATCCAGATTAGTAAACGAAGTTTGTTTCTTTCGCCGTTTGACTTTCGTTGCTTCGTTCGAGTTGATTCTTTTTGCAAACCGGAGTTCTTAAGTTGAACTTTCTGGTTGGATCTTTCATTCGAGTTTTACCTGTGCATTAGATGAGTACTTATTGTTTGCTTGTTTGTTTGCGATAGAGTACCCGGAGTGTGCCGCTTGTTACTTCGAATCGCTAGGTTTCGCGGATCATCAGCAAGGCAAGTAACACTTTGATCATATACCTTCCATACCCAGTTTTTATTGCATTAGATCTATTCCTCAAACATTGCATGATTAGGATCTAATTAAATTGTGGGTATTGGGAAGTAGTTGAGGTAGTACCTATTACCTGTTCTTTTATCAAACCCTTGGGAGTTACTTCTACGTTTGCTATTATATTGCCATGCTATGCTCGTAGACGTGGATTGGGTTTGAGTGATATTCATGACAGATGTGAGATTGTTAATAATGGTTTACTTAAGGTGGCAACTAAAACTCACATCTGGGTGGATTGAGGTACCTGGGTATTCCAGGATTGCCTGTTTTTCTTTTGGACCGCCACCCAGGTTCAAAGGGATCATGAGATTATTCATGCTAGAAACTTCCGTGTGCAGCCACAAGCTATTATGGGCTCTAGCATAGTTGACTAAGTTGTGTGAACTCTTACAGTGGTAGACTAGCAGATGTAGGGGAAAGTAGGTGTAACTGTCTACCCATACGTAAGGTGCAAACACTTCTGAAAGACTGTGTCTCGGTCATCCGTTTCTCAAACATCATGTAGTGCGAGAATCAAGCGGAGGCGATCGAGTCTTGTGGGGAAAAGTGCACAAACCTCTGCAGAGTGTACAAACTAATCATGGTTAGCCGTGTCCCCGGTTATGGACAATTTGAGTATCTAGTACCTGGATTATCATGTGAATCTCATCACCATGTTACTTTTAATTAATTTTGTTGGGTTATTGATGACACTTAATTGGGATTGAGATGCTGTCAACCATCTCAATGTTTAACAACCACCATGATAGTTAAATAAAATTTATTCCTTTGCAGTAGGGAAAAATTGGCTTTCCGCAAAAACTTTAACCATAGAGCTTTCCACCAGCCATATATGCATGTAGTATAGTATTATTACTGTTCATTATTCTCTATGTGTTACATTGCCAGCATATTCCATGTGCTGACCCGTTTTCGGGCTGCAACGTTTCATGTTGCAGACTTTTCAGACGACGAGTAAGGTGCCTTAGGTCGTGGTCTTATACTCAGTGATGCCGCTGGAGTTGATGGACTCACTTATCTTCCAAGTCTTCCGCTGTTATCGTTTTAGATGGCCTTAAGCCATATTTTTCATACTTATTCTCTTTGGAGATATTCGATGTAATAAGTGTGTGATTGCTACTCTGTTATAAATCCTCCATTTGTACTGTGCGTGTCAGCATTACTGATCCAGGGATGACACTGGTGCACAGCAGCGCAGACCATTTGAGGTCTGGTTGCTACACTTGTGCTTGACAGAGTTTGCATAAACTGACATCTCGAATATGTCTATAGTGTAGCGTCTTCTCGTCAGGTAGAATGTCGCGCATGACACGCCACCAGAAGACACGCACCTTGGGGACAACTTTGAGAGACCAAAGGGCCTTCCACATGTGTGATTGATCCACTAAAGTTCCGGTGCCGGGCCCTTCGCCTAGAGCTTGTTGCTCGTTGCGGTTCATCAAGGCTCGGTACGCTGATTTCACAGTGTAGTTGCCAGATTTCTCATGTGCCCACGCAAGAAAGTCCTCTCCTCCACCTTGCCGAAGTGGTATATTCAGAATTGCATCGGCATCTGGTGTGGTAAATGTTCTTCGAACTAAGTCTCGTCTCCAGGTCCAGTTGGTGTTATCAATCAGATCGCTCACCCTTACCACACTTGTGTTCACTGGCTTGAGTATCGGGGACCGGGAGACAGTGGTTGGGATCCATTTGTCGGTCCAGGCGTTGATAGTGGAGCCATCGCCAACACGCTGAACCACTCCCACATCAAGAGCTTCCCGCCCGGCAATGATGGCACGCCATACAACCGATGCAGAGTGTGGCACTTGAGCCTGCATAAAATCACTATCAGGGAAATACCTCCCCTTCAAAACTCTGGCACATAATGAGTCTGGATTGGTCATGAATCTCCACCCGTGCTTCCCCAATAGTGCCAAGTTAAACAGATGATAATCACGAAATCCCATACCTCCTTTGCATTTTGGTACAGTGAGATTTTTCCATGATATCCAATGAAGGGATCTTCTATCAATCGAGCTACTCCACCAGTATTTAGCCATACTGGAAGTCAAGCTTTTGCACACTTTCTTTGTAAGAAGGAAACAGCTCATACTAAACGTGGGGATTGCTTGTACTATGGATTTCAGGAGTGTTTCTCTCCCCGCGCACGCAAAGAGCCTTTCAGACCAGCCTTGCATCTTGCCTCTTGATCGATCACCTATGTGATCAAAGGTCCTGCTAGTGATTCTGCCCACGGCAGTGGGAAGGCCGAGGTATATCTCGCTGAAAGCTTCAACGTTCACCCCCAGAATGTTTTTTAGAACTTGCCTGATAGTATGTGGAGTATTCGGGCTGAAGTAGATGGCACTTTTGTCACGATTCACGCACTGTCCGGATGCATCCCCATATATCCGCAATATGTGATTCAGTCGCTGTGCACTGGTTGCATCTGCACTGAGAAAAATCAAGCAATCATCTGCAAAAAGAAGATGGCTGACCCATGGAGATCGAAAGCTTACTCTGACGCCTCTGTCAATGTTACCACCATAATATTTCAGGAGAGAGGAAAAACCTTCAGCACACAATAGAAATAAGAATGGTGAAACTGGACATCCTTGCCTGAGGCCTCTCGATGGAGTGAAATATGGTTGGAGCTCTCCGTTTACTCGAACCGAGAAGCGCACCGACGTAACACATTTCATGATCAACCTGACAAGTGCATTGCTGAAACCGAGCCTAAGAAGAATGGCCTCGAGGTAGTGCCACTCTACGCGATCGTAAGCTTTCATCATGTCCAGCTTTAGTGCACATGCAGTATTCCCTCCCTTCTTCCTTCTTCGCAAAGTGTGGACACTTTCAAAAGCAACCAAAACATTATCGGTGATCAAGCGGCCAGGAACAAAGGCGCTTTGTTCCTCGCTGATAATATCGTCCATATAGCATCTTAAGCGGTTAGCGATCGCCTTAGCCGCTAATTATACAGCACCGGGCATAATGCAATAGGACGAAATTGAGATATTATCTGTGGGTGTCGTACCTTTGGTATAAGAGTAATAGACGTGTCATTTAAACCCAGAGGAAGATCCCCACCATTTAAGAAACCAAGCACTGCAGCTATCACATCATTCTTCAGAAGCTGCCAGTGCCTTTGAAAGAATCCCGCTTTGTATCCATCAACTCCGGGCGCCTTGGATGGAGCCATTTGGAAAAGCGCTTCCTGCACCTCCTTTGCTTCGAATGGCCGGTCGAACCGCTGATTCATCTCCGGTGTCACCTTCTCAGGGACATGTTCCAACAGCTCACTCATATCAAAAACCCCTTGCGAGGTGTAAAGATTTTGGTAGAATGACTGTATTTCCGCTTTGTCTTCCTCGGGATCAACACACACCGATCCGTCAGCTCGTCTAAGCCCACATATTCTGTTCATACGCTGACGTTGTTTGGCTTATGCTTGAAAATACCATGTAATTTCGATCCCTAGCAACTGCCGCGAGAACGCCCCGTTCTTTCTTCCTGGGAAATAAAGAAACGAGTCACATCCTATTTGGAGGGCTGTCCGGACATGCCGGATATCCCATGTCTTCCACATATTTCGTATGAATACAAGGATTTGAGGACAGTCCGATCATACGAGGTCAAAATGAGCTCCAGCTAGACGACTTTTTTTTCTTATCTTTTCTGAGCCCCATCGTAGACGACGCGATGATGTAGGGCAAAACACAGTACAGTGGACGCAGCAAAGTTACTGGAATGAACAGTGACTGCAGTACGTGATCATGCGACGATCCACCGTGCAAAAGAGGGCATGCACCAGTGTGCGTATCTGCCCATCTACCTTCGCCACGAAGGATCGAGCCTGTTCATGGACCTGACCCACATGCCGGGAAGAAAGGCCAAGGTCGTATAACTAATGACTTGACAGGTTAGGGCTGTAGCTCGACGTACAGCTCTCACGAGCGTCGAGAAACGGCAGAGGAGACGATCCGGCCATTTGCTACAGGTTTGGTCGATGCTGGTTGCATAGGAAACAACGCTAGCTTTGGTTACGGCATTCTGCGTGCGTGTGCTTTGCCCGTCTTGTCTCCCTATGTGCGTGCGTACGTCTGGTACGCACGGCCAGCAGGCAGGAGAAGCAACCCTGTCCCCGTACATCGATGGCTCGATGCATACGGCGCCTACCGCATGCGCCCTGGCCTTGTCCCTGCCCAATCTGTGGATTATATGTGTTATGTGCATATTGTGTATCGGGTCCGTCTCCTAGTTCTTTGTATAGTTAAGGTCCGTGACCCATCTCTGTACATTATATATACATATGCCTATGCATAAGAACAATACATCGTGCAATCATACATGGTATCAAAGCGAGTGGGCGGGATCGCTGGCGGGGCAGGAGCGGCGACTGGCAGGGAGGGCGCGCGAGCGGCGGCGGCGGCCGGTGTGGAGGAGACGCGCGGTGGCGGCGCCGGCGGCGGCGGAAGCGAGAAAGAAACCTAAAAAGCTGGTATCGTGTATAATTGCACGATGTATTGCTTTTGTGCATATGCACGTATATATGATGTACGCCAGCGATCCCGCCCGCTCGCTCCCAACCAACCCGCCCGCTCGCTCCCAACCCGGTCGATCGCTGCCTCCTGCTTACCCGCCTCGCCCGCCGCGTTGACTCCAGCCGCCAGCCGCCACGTGACGCGCCTGATCCAGCCGCCTACTCACCCGCTTCGCCCGATCCAGCCTGCCGCGCCGCATCTTCCGCCGCCCACCGAGTCGCCTGCTGCCGACTGCTGCCATGCGATCCCACCGAGTCGCCTGCTGCCGCCGCTCCACCCGAGCCGTCCGAGCCGCCCGCGCCGTCCCGTTCCCGCCATGTCGTCCGTCACCTCCTCCGCGTCCACCAACTCCAACCCGTTCGCCGACGCCAACCCTCGAGACGTCAACGAAATCCGCAACCTCAACATCTTCGAGCAGGTACCGGTTCGTCTCTCACAGGCGGACTCCTCCTACTACACGTGGAAGACGTATTTTTCCCTCGTGTTTGGGGAGCATCATCTCATCGACCACGTGGACGGCACCGTCGACTCCAGCCTCGTCCCCGAGTTCCATGACTGGTCCACCATCGACACCACGATCATCCGCTGGTTCTACCTCACCATCTCGCCGGACCTCTTCCAGACAGTCGTGCAGGACGGTGACGATGCCTGCGCCGTGTGGACCAAGCTGAACGGGCTCTTCACCGACAACCAGCTCCAGCGTCGCGTTTTCTTACAGCAAGACTTCTTTGGGTGTCACGAGGACAACACCTTCGTTGACGACTATTGTCGCCGCCTGAAGACTCTCGCTGACGAGCTCCACGATATTGGCGCAAAGATCGATGATGACCTCTTCCTCAGCACGCTCACCGCTGGGCTCAACGTGGACTTTGGCAACGCCGCAGCGAACCTCGACCTCATCCCCCATCCGTCCTTCGCCAAGTTCGTTGTGTACCTCCGCTTGGAGGAGCGGCAGATAAAGCAGGTAAAGCCGTGGGCTATCCACACCACTCTCGCCGCCGGCACCACCCGCGGTGGGCCCTCGGTGCCTCCCGCTGCTCCGGCCGCGCCACCCGGTGCCCCAGCAGCCGGGGCTGCTTCCGCTGCCCTATGGGCCGCCCGCCCCTCCCGCCGAATGGCGTCGTGGGGGCCGGTGCGGTGGGGGCCGCCGCGGCGGTCAGCAGCAACAGTCGCAGGGCACCGGCCCGCCCCGTCAGCAGCAGCAGTTCCAGGTGCCCTCTCCGTGGGCCTCCGGCTATAACCCGTGGACTGGTGTTGTTCATGCCTACACCATGCCGGTTCCACGGGCTCCTGCACCGACCCTTCCCATGCCACACCCGCCGGCGCACCAGGCGTACTACGCGGCTCCGCAGCCGCACGGAGGATACCCACCGCCGCAGCTGAGCGGTACCCACAGTCTCCCTGCGGCCCCGCCGCAACCCCCGCCATCCCTGCCGCCGCCACCTTGGGATCCAGCGCTCCTCGCCGCGCTGCACATCGCGCCTACGCCGAATAACTACACTGGAGGCGGTGATTGGTACGTGGACACCGGGGCTACGACTCACATGTTTGCTCATCCTGGTAATCTTGCCTCCTTCAATCCCGTCACCACTGACTGCCGCATCATTGTCGGCGACGGTTCCACGCTTCCTATTACACATGTCGGGCACACTTCTTTTCCTTCGACTTCCATGCCTATTACTTTGTCTAACATACTTGTGTCACCTCATCTTATTAAGAACCTTGTTTCCGTTCGTTGTTTAACTTGTGAGAATCATGTTACTGTTGAATTTGAAGAGCTTGGTTTTTGTGTCAAGGACGCTCGAACCAGGATGGTACTTCACCGCTGTGACAGCCTCGACGAGCTTTATCCGGTGCATCCACCGTCCAGCTCCACCACCGCACCGGTTGCTCTCTCCGCTAGCGTCGATCTCTGGCACGCTCGTTTGGGTCATCCCAACCCCGTCACACTTCGTGATATGCTTAGGAGTTTCAGTTTCAGTTGTAATAAGATAGAGGATCACACCTATCATGCCTCATGTCCGCAAACATGTTCGCCTCCCGTTTAATAACTCCACCACCATAGCTTCTTTCCTTTTTCAGTTGATTCATAGCGATGTGCGGACCTCTCCGGTTCCTAGTAATTTGGGCTATTTACATTATCTAGTTATCCTTGATGATTATTATCACTATGTGTGGACGTTTCCTTTACAACGAAAGTCGGATGCACTCTCCACTTTGACGGCCTTTTACTCCTATGTCAGCACGAAGTTTGGGCGTCCCATCCTTGCTATTCAGACTGACAATGAAAAAGAGTTCGACAACCTTCCTTTCCGCACTTTTCTGTTGCACCCTGGCATAGTTTTTCGTCTCACATGCCCGTATACTTCACAGCAGAACGGTCGAGCCGAACGCGTCCTTCGCACTCTGAACGACTGCGTTCGCACGCTCCTGTTCCATGCTAATGTGCCACCTCATTTCTAGCCGGACGCACTCGCTACTGCTTCACTTCTCCTTAACCTTCGCCCCTGCCGCCCACGGTGGAACTATGCACCTCACCATCTTCTCTTCGGTACGCCCCCATATTATGATGGCTTGCGTATTTTCGGGTGCCTTTGCTATCCTCACAAACTCGCACCTCATTCTTTCGCTTGCATCTTCATCGGCTACCCCTCTAACTCCAAGGGATATCGGTGCTACGATCCCGTCTCCCACCGTGTGTTTCACTTCCTGGCACGTTTACTTTGATGAGCATGTGTTTCCGTTTCAGCAGGTACCCCCGGCTGTTCCTCCCGCCACCGGTGAACGGGGCTCCTCAACGCCTCTTCCAGGGCACTCGCGCGCCTCTCTTGGCTCGCCCCTGGCTTTGAGGCGTGCCCCCGCATGCGGCTCCTCCTAAAGCCGCGACGCTGGCGCCCCCGTCACCCCCGACGTTGGTGCCCGCGGTCCCCGCCCCCCCCCCCCCCCCCCGTCACCCGCGCCCGTACGGGCGTTTTTCGCCCGAGCTCGCGCTACGCCGCGAATGACTACATCCATGCGGCGTCCACCTCTGAGCCATCGCTGTTGCCGTCCCCCGTTCGAGCCGCTCTTCGTGACCCGCTCTGGATGGCTGCGATGCAAGAGGAGTTTGACGCCATGTTGCGCAATCGGACGTGGCAGGTTGTTCCCCGTCCCCGGCACGCCAACGTGATTACCGGCAAGTGGGTCTTCAAACACAAGCTCCGTCCCGATGGTACCCTTGATCGCTATAAAGAGCGCTGGGTCGTTCATGGCTTCCGACAGCGTGCTGGCATCGACTTCACCGACACCTTCGCTCCGGTCGTCAAGCCCGGCACGATACGCACGGTTCTCCACCTTGTAGTTGTTGGAAATACGCCCTAGAGGCAATAATAAATGGTTATTATTATATTTCTTTGTTCATGATAATTGTCTATTGTTCATGCTATAAGTGTGTTATCCGGAAATCGTAATACATGTGTGAATACATAGACCACAACGTGTCCCTAGTAAGCCTCTAGTTGACTAGCTCGTTGATCAACAGATAGTCATGGTTTCCTGACTATGGACATTAGATGTCATTGATAACGGGATCACATCATTAGGAGAATGATGTGATGGACAAGACCCAAACCTAAGCATAGCACAAAAGATCGTGTAGTTCGTTTGCTAGAGCTTTTCCAATGTCAAGTATCTTTTCCTTAGACCATGAGATCGTGTAACTCCCGGATACCGTAGGAGTGCTTTGGGTGTGCCAAACGTCACAACGTAACTGGGTGACTATAAAGGTGCACTACGGGTATCTCCGAAAGTATCTGTTGGGTTGGCACGGATCGAGACTGGGATTTGTCACTCCGTATGACGGAGAGGTATCTCTGGGCCCACTCGGTAATGCATCATCATAATGAGCTCAATGTGACTAAGGAGTTAGCCACGGGATCATGCATTACGGTACGAGTAAAGAGACTTGCCGCTAACGAGATTGAACAAGGTATTGGGATACCGACGATCGAATCTCGGGCAAGTAACATACCGATTGACAAAGGGAATTGTATACGGGATTGATTGAATCCTCGACATCGTGGTTCATCCGATGAGATCATCGTGGAACATGTGGGAGCCAACATGGGTATCCAGATCCCGCTGTTGGTTATTGACCGGAGAGGCGTCTCGGTCATGTCTGCATGTCTCCCGAACCCGTAGGGTCTACACACTTAAGGTTCGGTGACGCTAGAGTTGTAGAGATATCAGTATGCGGTTAACCGAAAGTTGTTCGGAGTCCCGGATGAGATCCCGGACGTCACGAGGAGTTCCGGAATGGTCCGGAGGTAAAGATTTATATATGGGAAGTCCTATTTTGGCCACCGGAAAATGTTCGGGATTTTTCGGTATTGTACCGGGACCACTGGAAGGGTCCCGGGGGTCCACTGGGTGGGGCCACCTATCCCGGAGGGCCCATGGGCTGAAGTGGGAAGGGAACCAGCCCTTAGTGGGCTGGGGCGCCCCCCTTGGGCCTCCCCCTGCGCCTAGGGTTGGAAACCCTAGGGGTGGGTGGCGCCCCACTTGCCTTGGGGGGCAAGCTTCCCCCCTGGCCGCCGCCCCCCCTTGTAGATGGGATCCAGGGCCGGCGCCCCCCTCCCAGGGGGCCTATATATAGTGGGGGGGGAGGGAGGGCAGCAAGACCACAGCCCCTGGCGCCTCCCTCTCCCCCTGCAACACCTCTCCCTCTCGCAGAAGCTTGGCGAAGCCCTGCCGAGATCCCCGCTACTTCCACCACCACACCGTCGGCCTGCTGGATCTCCATCAACCTCTCCTTCCCCCTTGCTGGATCAAGAAGGAGGAGACGTCGCTGCTCCGTACGTGTGTTGAACGCGGAGGTGCCGTCCGTTCGGCAATCGGTCATCGGTGATTTGGATCACGGCGAGTACGACTCCATCAACCCCGTTCACTTGAACGCTTCCGCTCGCGATCTACAAGGGTATGTAGATGCACTCCTTTCCCCTCGTTGCTAGTATACTCCATAGATGGATCTTGGTGATACGTAGGAAATTTTAAAATTCTGCTATGATCCCCAACAGTGGCATCATGAGCCAGGCCTATGCGTAGTTACTATGCACGAGTAGAACACAAAGCAGTTGTGGGCGTAGATGTTGTCAATTTTTCTTGCCACTACTAGTCTTATCTTGTTTCGGCGGTATTGTGGGATGAAGCGGCCCGGACCGACCTTACACGTACGCTTACGTGAGACAGGTTCCACCGACTGACATGCACTAGTTGCATAAGGTGGCTAGCGGGTGTCTGTCTCTCCCACTTTAGTCGGAACGGATTCGATGAAAAGGGTCCTTATGGAGGGTAAATAGAAATTGGCATATCACGTTGTCGTTTTACGTAGGTAAGAAACGTTCTTGCTAGAAACCTATAGAAGCCACGTAAAAACTTGCAACAACAATTAGAGGACGTCTAACTTGTTTTTGCAGCATGTGCCTTGTGATGTGATATGGCCAGAAGATGTGATGAATGATATATGTGATGTATGAGATTGATCATATTCTTGTAATAGGAATCACGACTTGCATGTCGATGAGTATGACAACCGGCTGGAGCCATAGGAGTTGTCTTTATTATTTTGTATGACCTGCGTGTCATTGAATAACGCCATGTAAATTACTTTACTTTATTGCTAAACGCGTTAGCCATAGAAGTAGAAGTAATCGTTGGCGTGACAACTTCATGAAGACACGATGATGGAGATCATGATGATGGAGATCATGGTGTCATGCCGGTGACGAAGATGATCATGGCGCCCCGAAGATGGAGATCAAAGGAGCAAAATGATATTGGCCATATCATGTCACTATTTGATTGCATGTGATGTTTATCATGTTTTGCATCTTATTTGCTTAGAACGACGGTAGTAAGTAAGATGATCCCTTATAATAATTTCAAGAAAGTGTTCCCCCTAACTGTGCACCGTTGCGAAGGTTCGTTGTTTCGAAGCACCACGTGATGATCGGGTGTGATAGATTCTAACGTTCGCATACAACGGGTGTTGACGAGCCTAGCATGTACAGACATGGCCTCGGAACACACGCAATACACTTAGGTTGACTTGACGAGCCTAGCATGTACAGACATGGCCTCGGAACACGGAAGACCGAAAGGTCGAGCATGAGTCGTATAGAAGATACGATCAACATGGAGATGTTCACCGATCTTGACTAGTCCGTCTCACGTGATGATCGGACACGGCCTAGTTAACTCGGATCATGTTTCACTTAGATGACTAGAGGGATGTCTATCTGGGTGGGAGTTCATTGAATAATTTGATTAGATGAACTTAATTATCATGAACTTAGTCTAAAATCTTTACAATATGTCTTGTAGATCAAATGGCCCACGTTGTCCTCAACTTCAACGCGTTCCTAGAGAAAACCAAGCTGAAAGATGATGGCAGCAACTATACGGACTGGGTCCGGAACCTGAGGATCATCCTCATAGCAGCCAAGAAAGATTATGTCCTAGAAGCACCGCTAGGTGAAGCACCCATCCCAGAAAACAAGACGTTATGAACGCTTGGCAATCACGTGCTGATGATTACTCCCTCGTTCAGTGCGGCATGCTTTACAGCTTAAAACCGGGGCTCCAAAAGCGTTTTGAGAAACATGGAGCATATGAGATGTTCAAAGAGCTGAAAATGGTTTTCCAAGCTCATGCCCGGGTCGAGAGATATGAAGTCTCCGACAAGTTCTTCAGCTGTAAAATGGAGGAAAATAGTTCTGTTAGTGAGCACATACTCAGAATGTCTGGGTTACACAACCGCTTGTCTCAGCTAGGAGTTAATCTCCCGGATGACGCGGTCATTGACAGAATCCTTCAGTTGCTTCCACCGAGCTACAAGAGCTTTGTGATGAACTTCAATATGCAAGGGATGGAAAAGACCATTCCTGAGGTATATTCAATGCTGAAATCAGCGGAGGTGGAGATCAGAAAGGAACATCAAGTGTTGATGGTGAATAAAACCACTAAGTTCAAGAAGGGCAAGGGTAAGAAGAACTTCAACAAGGACGGCAAGGGAGTTGCCGCGCCCGGTAAGCCAGTTGCCGGGAAGAAGTCAAAGAATGGACCCAAGCCTGAGACTGAGTGCTTTTATTGCAAGGGAAGTGGTCACTGGAAGCGGAACTGCCCCAAATACTTAGCGGACAAGAAGGCCGGCAACACCAAAGGTATATGTGATATACATGTAATTGATGTGTACCTTACTAGTACTCGTAGTAGCTCCTGGGTATTTGATACCGGTGCGGTTGCTCATATTTGTAACTCAAAACAGGAGCTGCGGAATAAGCGGAGACTGGCGAAGGACGAGGTGACGATGCGCGTCGGGAATGGTTCCAAGGTCGATGTGATCGCCGTCGGCACGCTGCCTCTGCATTTACCTACGGGATTAGTTTTAAACCTCAATAATTGTTATTTAGTGCCAGCTTTGAGCATGAACATTGTATCTGGATCTCGTTTAATTCGAGATGGCTACTCATTTAAATCCGAGAATAATGGTTGTTCTATTTATATGAGAGATATGTTTTATGGTCATGCCCCGCTGGTCAATGGTTTATTCTTGATGAATCTCGAACGTGATGTTACACATATTCATAGTGTGAATACCAAAAGATGTAAAGTTGATAACGATAGTCCCACATACTTGTGGCACTGCCGCCTTGGTCACATTGGTGTCAAGCGCATGAAGAAGCTCCATGCAGATGGACTTTTGGAGTCTCTTGATTACGAATCATTTGACACGTGCGAACCATGCCTCATGGGTAAGATGACCAAGACTCCGTTCTCCGGAACAATGGAGCAAGCAACCAACTTATTGGAAATCATACATACCGATGTGTGCGGTCCAATGAGTGTTGAGGCTCGCGGAGGATATCGTTATGTTCTCACTCTCACTGATGACTTAAGTAGATATGGGTATGTCTACCTAATGAAACACAAGTCTGAAACCTTTGAAAAGTTCAAGGAATTTCAGAGTGAGGTTGAGAATCAACGTGACAGGAAAATAAAGTTCTTACGATCAGATCGTGGTGGAGAATATTTAAGTCACGAATTTGGTACGCACTTAAAGAAATGTGGAATCGTTTCACAACTCACGCCGCCTGGAACACCTCAGCGAAATGGTGTGTCCGAACGTCGTAATCGCACTCTATTGGATATGGTGCGATCTATGATGTCTCTTACCGATCTACCGCTCTCATTTTGGGGCTATGCTTTAGAGACTGCCGCATTCACTTTAAATAGGGCTCCGTCGAAATCCGTTGAGACGACACCGTATGAATTATGGTTTGGGAAGAAACCTAAGCTGTCGTTTCTAAAAGTTTGGGGATGCGATGCTTATGTCAAGAAACTTCAACCTGAAAAGCTCGAACCCAAGTCGGAGAAATGCGTCTTCATAGGATACCCTAAGGAAACTATTGGGTATACCTTCTACCTCAGATCCGAAGGCAAGATCTTCGTTGCCAAGAACGGGTCCTTTCTGGAGAAAGAGTTTCTCTCGAAGGAAGTAAGTGGGAGGAAAGTGGAACTTGATGAGGTGATAGTCACCCCTTCCGAACCGGAAAGTAGCGCAGCGCGGGAAGATATTCCTGTGGTGCCTACACCGACTGGGGAGGAAGTTAATGATGATGATCATGAAGCTTCGGATCAAGTTACTGCTGAACTTCGAAGGTCCACAAGGACACGTTCCGCACCAGAGTGGTACGGCAACCCTGTCCTGGAAATCATGTTGTTAGACAACGGTGAACCTTCGAACTATGAAGAAGCGATGGCGGGCCCGGATTCCGACAAATGGCTAGAAGCCATGAAATCCGAGATAGGATCCATGTATGAAAACGAAGTATGGACTTTGACTGACTTGCCCGATGATCGGCGAGCCATAGAAAATAAATGGATCTTTAAGAAGAAGACAGACGCGGATGGTAATGTGACCATCTATAAGGCTCGACTTGTCGCTAAGGGTTATCGACAAGTTCAAGGGGTTGACTACGATGAGACTTTCTCACCCGTAGCGAAGCTGAAGTCCGTCTGAATCATGTTAGCAATTGCCGCATTCTATGATTATGAGATATGGCAAATGGACGTCAAAACGGCATTCCTTAACGGCTTCCTTAAGGAAGAATTGTATATGATGCAGCCGGAAGGTTTTGTCGATCCTAAGAATGCTAACAAAGTATGCAAGCTCCAGCGCTCAATCTATGGGCTGGTGCAAGCATCTCGGAGTTGGAACATTCGCTTTGATGAGATGATCAAAGCGTTTGGGTTTACACAGACTTATGGAGAAGCCTGTGTTTACAAGAAAGTGAGTGGGAGCTCTGTAGCATTTCTCATATTATATGTGGATGACATACTATTGATGGGAAATGATATAGAATTCTTGGAAAGTATAAAGGCCTATTTGAATAAGTGTTTTTCAATGAAGGACCTTGGAGAAGCTGCTTATATATTAGGCATCAAGATCTATAGAGATAGATCAAGACGCCTCATTGGTCTTTCACAGAGTACGTACCTTGACAAGATATTGAAGAAGTTCAATATGGATCAGTCCAAGAAGGGGTTCTTGCCTGTATTGCAAGGTGTGCAATTGAGCACGGCTCAATGCCCGACCACGGTAGAAGATAGAGAAAAGATGAGCGTCATCCCCTATGCCTCGGCCATAGGGTCTATTATGTATGCCATGCTGTGTACCAGACCTGATGTAAACCTTGCCGTAAGTTTGGTAGGAAGGTACCAAAGTAATCCCGGCATGGAACACTGGACAGTGGTCAAGAATATCCTGAAGTACCTGAAGAGGACTAAGGATATGTTTCTCGTTTATGGAGGTGACGAAGAGCTCGTCGTAAAGGGTTACGTCGACGCTAGCTTCGATACAGATCTGGATGACTCGAAGTCACAAACCAGATACGTGTATATTTTGAATGGAGGGGCAGTAAGCTGGTGCAGTTGCAAGCAAAGCGTCGTCGCGGGATCTACATGTTAAGTGGAGTACATGGCAGCCTCGGAGGCAGCACAGGAAGCAGTCTGGATAAAGGAGTTCATTACCGACCTAGGGGTGATTCCCAATGCGTCGGGCCCGATGACTCTCTTCTGTGACAACACTGGAGCTATTGCCCTTGCCAAGGAGCCCAGGTTTCACAGGAAGACCAGGCATATCAAGCGTCGCTTCAACTCCATTCGTGAAAGTGTTCAGAATGGAGACATAGATATTTGTAAAGTACATACGGACCTGAATGTAGCAGATCCGTTGACTAAACCTCTCCCTAGAGCAAAACATGATCAACACCAGAACGCTATGGGTGTTCGATTCATCACAATGTAACTAGATTATTGACTCTAGTGCAAGTGGGAGACTGTTGGAAATATGCCCTAGAGGCAATAATAAATGGTTATTATTATATTTCTTTGTTCATGATAATTGTCTATTGTTCATGCTATAAGTGTGTTATCCGGAAGTCGTAATACATGTGTGAATACATAGACCACAACGTGTCCCTACTAGTAAGCCTCTAGTTGACTAGCTCGTTGATCAACAAATAGTCATGGTTTCCTGACTATGGACATTGGATGTCATTGATAACGGGATCACATCATTAGGAGAATGATGTGATGGACAAGACCCAAACCTAAGCATAGCACAAAAGATCGTGTAGTTCGTTTGCTAGAGCTTTTCCAATGTCAAGTATCTTTTCCTTAGACCATGAGATCGTGTAACTCCCGGATGCCGTAGGAGTGCTTTGGGTGTGCCAAACGTCACAACGTAACTGGGTGACTATAAAGGTGCACTACGGGTATCTCCGAAAGTATCTGTTGGGTTGTCACGGATCGAGACTGGGATTTGTCACTCCGTATGACGGAGAGGTATCTCTGGGCCCACTCGGTAATGCATCATCATAATGAGCTCAATGTGACTAAGGAGTTAGCCACGGGATCATGCATTACGGTACGAGTAAAGAGACTTGCCGGTAACGAGAGTGAACAAGGTATTGGGATACCGACGATCGAATCTCGGGCAAGTAATATACCGATTGACAAAGGGAACTGTATACGGGATTGATTGAATCCTCGACATCGTGGTTCATCCGATGAGATCATCGTGGAACATGTGGGAGCCAACATGGGTATCCAGATCCCGCTGTTGGTTATTGACCGGAGAGGCGTCTCGGTCATGTCTGCATGTCTCCCGAACCCGTAGGGTCTAAACACTTAAGGTTCGGTGACGCTAGAGTTGTAGAGATATCAGTATGCGGTTAACCGAAAGTTGTTCGGAGTCCCGGATGAGATCCCGGACGTCACGAGGAGTTCCGGAATGGTCCGGAGGTAAAGATTTATATATGGGAAGTCCTATTTTGGCCACCGGAAAATGTTCGGGATTTTTCGGTATTGTACCGGGACCACTGGAAGGGTCCCGGGGGTCCACCGGGTGGGGCCACCTATCCCGGAGGGCCCCATGGGCTGAAGTGGGAAGGGAACCAGCCCTTAGTGGGCTGGGGCGCCCCCCTTGGGCCTCCCCCTGCGCCTAGGGTTGGAAACCCTAGGGGTGGGTGGCGCCCCACTTGCCTTGGGGGGCAAGCTTCCCCCCTGGCCGCCGCCCCCCCTTGTAGATGGGATCCAGGGCCGGCGCCCCCCCTCCCAGGGGGGCTATATATAGTGGGGGGAGGGAGGGCAGCAAGACCACAGCCCCTGGCGCCTCCCTCTCCTCCTGCAACACCTCTCCCTCTCGCAGAAGCTTGACGAAGCCCTGCCGAGATCCCCGCTACTTCCACCACCACGCCGTCGGCCTACTGGATCTCCATCAACCTCTCCTTCCCCCTTGCTGGATCAAGAAGGAGGAGACGTCGCTGCTCCGTACGTGTGTTGAACGCGGAGGTGCCGTCCGTTCGGCACTCGGTCATCGGTGATTTGGATCACGGCGAGTACGACTCCATCAACCCCGTTCACTTGAACGCTTCCGCTCGCGATCTACAAGGGTATGTAGATGCACTCCTTTCCCCTCGTTGCTAGTATACTCCATAGATGGATCTTGGTGATACGTAGGAAATTTTAAAATTCTGCTACGATCCCCAACAGTAGTCTCTCGGGGTTGGCCGGTGCACCAGATGGACGTCTCCAACGCCTTCCTCCATGGTCACCTTGAGGAGCAGGTCTTCTGCTAGTAGCCCACCGGGTTTATTGACCCGACGCTTCCCGACCACGTGTGCCTGCTTTCGCGGTCCTTGTACGGACTCAAGCAGGCTCCGCGCGCCTGGTACCAGCGCATCACGACGTTTCTCCACCAGCTTGGGTTCCGCTCTACCCGCTCGGACGCCTCGCTCTTCGTCTATCATCAGGGCTCTGACTGTTCGGGAACGTAGTATTTTAAAAAAGTTCCTACGATCACGCAAGATCTATCTAGGAGAAGCATAGCAACGAGCGGGGAGAGTGTGTGCACGTACCGTCGTAGACCGAAAGCGGAAGCGTTTATCAATGCGGTTGATGTAGTCGTACGTCTTCACAATTCGACCGATCTTAGCACCGAACGTACGGCACCTCCGTGTTCAGCACACGTTCAGCTCGATGACGTCCCTCGTACTCTTGATCCAGTTGAGGCCGAGGGAGAGTTCCGTCAGCACGACGGCGTGGTGACGGTGATGATGAAGTTACCGGCGCAGGGCTTCGCCTAAGCACTACGACGATATGACCGAGCTGTGTTTCTGTGGAGGGGGGCACCGCACACGGCTAAGAGAAACTTTTGTGTGCCTTTGGGGTGCCCCCCGGTACTCCGAAACTCATCCGAAACGACCCGAACCATTCCGGTGTCCGAATGTAACCTTCCAATATATGAATCTTTATTTCTCGACCATTTCGAGACTCCTCGTCATGTCCGTGATCTCATCCGAGACTCCGAACAAACTTCGGTACATCAAATCACATAACTCATAATACAAATCGTCATCGAACGTTAAGCGTGCGGACCCTACGGGTTCGAGAACTATGTAGACATGACCGAGACACATCTCCGGTCAATAACCAATAGCGGAACCTGGATGCTCATATTGGCTCCCACATATTCTACGAAGATCTTTGTCAGTCAAACCGCATAACAACATACATTGTTCCCTTTGTCATCGGTATTTTACTTGCCCGAGATTCGATCGTCGGTATCATCATACCTAGTTCAATATCGTTACCGCCAAGTCTCTTTACTCGTTCCGTAATGCATCATCCCGCAACTAAACCATTAGTCACATTGCTTGCAAGGCTTATAGTGATGAGCATTACCGAGAGGGCCCAGAGATACCTCTCCGACAATCGGAGTGACAAATCCTATTCTCGATCTATGCCAACTCAACAAACACCATCGGAGACACCTCTAGAGCATCTTTATAATCAACCAGTTATGTTGTGACGTTTGATAGCACACTAAGTGTTCCTCCGGTATTCAGGAGTTGCATAATCTCATAGTCATAGGAACATGTATAAGTCATGAAGAAAGCAATAGCAATAAACTAAACGATCATAGTGCTAAGCTAACGGATGGGTCTTGTCCATCACATCATTCTCTAATGATGTGATCCCGTTCAGGAAATGACAACACATGTCTATGGCTAGAAAACTTAACCATCTTTGATTAACGAGCTAGTCTAGTAGAGGCATACTAGGGACACACTACTGGAATTAGGTTATTTGCCGTCTGCCAGTTCTTTGTCGTCTGCTAGCTGACGGCAAAGAAGGTCTTTGCCGTCCGCTTACGAAAAACGGATGGCAAAGAACTGGCTGATGGCAAAGAAGGATTTTGCCATCAGCTGGCTGACGGCAAAGAGAGAGGTGGCCCCACTTACGAGCTGGTTAGATAAAACTTAACGGCTCCCCTCTTTGCCGTCCGCTAGCGGACGGCAAAGAGAGAAAAATAGCGGACGACAAAGCACGGGGGATGGCAAAGACCTAACTTCACTAACCTAACTAACGGCCGAGCCCCCCACCCCCTTCCTCTCTATTTCTCTCCACGACCAGATCGACCCCCCCCCCCGCCGCCCCCCGCCCCCCCCCCCCACCCGCCGCCGCCCCCAGCACCCGCCGCCGCCCCCGCCACCCGCCGGAGCCTGCCCCGTCGCCCCGCCACCCCGCCGCCCCCCACCCGCCGATGCCCCGTCGCCCCACCATCCCGCCGCCTCGGCGCCCCACCACGTCGCCGCCCGACCGTCCCACTGCCCAGGCGCCCCGCCGCCCCCACCACCCGCCCACCACCCCGGCGCCACCGCGGCCCCATCGGCCCCGCCTCCCTGTCGGCTCCCCCTGAGCTCCACCGCCCCGGAGCCCTGCCACCCCCGTCGCCACCGCCACCCTGCCGCCCGCCGCCCCCGTCGCCACCGCCACACCCCGAGATCCGGTGAGTTATTTTTTTTCTGTTTTTTCTTTTTTTGTTGTTTAATTGTTTGTGTTAGATTTAGGTCTAGATATGTGTTAGTGTTAGTGTTAGATTTAGTGCTAGATATGTGTTATTGTTAGATTTAGTGCATGGGTTTTAGATAATTAGTTATATTATTAAAAGAAGTAGAAAATAGATGAAAAAAGAAGAAGAAGAAAAGAAGAATATGTAGAAGGGGAAGAAGAAGAGAAGGAAAGAAGAAGAAGAAGAAGAAGAAGAAAGGAAAGAAGAAGAAGAAGAAGAAGAAGAAGAAGAAGAAGAAGAAGAAAGGAAAGAAGAAGAAGGATAGAAGGAAACACCCCGACCCCCTGACCCCGACACCCCGACCCCGACACGACACCCCGACACCCCGACCCCCTGACCCCGACACCCCGACCCCGACACGACACCCCGACCCAAAACAGCACCCCGACCCCCTGACCCCGACACCCTGACCCCGACACCCTGACCCCGACACCCTGACCCCGACACCACACCCTGACACCCCGACCCCCTGACACCCTGACCCCGACACCCCGACCCCGACACCACACCCGACCCCGACACCACACCCCGACCCCAAACAGCACCCCGACCCCGACACGGCACCCCGACACCGACACGACACCCTGACCCCCGACACCTCCCGAAAAGGTGCTCTTTGGCCTTCCAGAGGCCGATGGGGTCATATATTTGTGAATTATGAGTTAGGTCATATATTTTTCGATTTTGTTATAGAAAAACATCATATATAATTGTGTTGGTCGGGTAGATTTAAATGTGCAGTTGTTTCATCGCTGCGAGTTTTGGTGTTCGACGACCTCCCCGTGCGTTTGATGAGCTCTGCCCCTTCATTTGTGGGTGAGCACAAATGACATGTCCTCCTCCCCCCTTAATTATTTGCTCTGTTCCGGCGTTCGTGCCGATGAAACTTGATAGCTAGCTATATATCTGTCTTGAATCATCAGTATGCGTAACCAATATGTGTCTCCTGTTCGAAAGCGTTGTAGTTATAAATATGCATGCATTTGCATATTTATAACCGTGATTCTTTCGAATTGTCCAACGCTATCCGTGGACATCCCGAGTATGTGTAGATTGGGTTCGTTTTCCCATAGGCTTTGCTCCGGATCCGACGCATAAATTTCGTCAGTGCCTCCCCTGTTGTTCTCCGGGTACACATCCTCTCTGTTTATTGCAGAGACGTGTATCAGGAGAACAGCGGGGAGGTGCTGCCGAAATTTTGCGTCGGATCCGGAGCATAGCATGGGAAAATGAACCCAATCTACACATACTCGGGTGGGATTAGGACCTATCATTACCTATTAGAGTGTAGGTTGCATGGACGTAATAAAATTGACAAAGTAGATCAACTGATGAATATATACATGGTGAATTATATATATATATATATTTGTTGTGTGTCCAGTAGCTCTGAAAGTCAAGATGAGTGATCGTGCGTGGATGTACACCGGTCACACTGGTCAGAACAAATGGAGCACTGAATGGTTCACAAAAACCAAGGGGTTTGTGCAAGCCGCATTTGCAAATGGCCAGAGGAAAACCTGGTGCCCCTGTTTACGGTGCGGCAATTGGGAAAAGAGGACAGAGGCTGAAATGGGCAAACACCTGCAGAAGAGTGGTTTTACGCCCGATTATACGGTGTGGACATATCATGGTGAGTCTGCCCAACGTGACCGAGCTGAGGTGGATCGTCGTCGCATCGAAGAGCATGGTACCGGGATGGAAAACATGGTGCAAGACTACGATGATGCTCGGGATTCGGACGAGGAGATGGAGGAATCTGCAAAGGCCTTTAATGAAATGTTGGAGTCTTCAAAACGTCCGCTCCACGAGCACACTGTGCTTTGTCAGTTGGATGCCATCTCACAAGTAATGGCTCTGAAGGCTCAGTTCAACTTGGGCAGAGAATGCTACAACGCAATGATGTCAGTATTTGGACGCTTTCTACCCAAAGGCCATGTAATGCCTGCAAACCTGTACCAGTCTGACAAAATCCTCCGTGCACTGAAGATGCCCTATGAGAAGATACATGCATGTGAGAAAGGATGCGCCTTCCTTGCCGCCACCCCCAGCTGTTTCACCCGAGCACGTGACTGCTAGGGTGGACTCGTCCGAGGAGGAGGCTACACGGACTCCGGTCCACGAGCCTTCGGCCCACGAGCCTCGGGTCGACGGGCCTTCGGCCCACGAGACCCCGGAGGAGCACACGTCTGGATGGGGTACCTGGCCGGATGAGTCTGAGGGGCCGAGTGGCCATGCTGATGATGGCGGGGAGCCGACTGATATTGAGGAGGAGGGGCACCGTCTACCAGCGTGGTTGTACACGGCTCCCGTCCGTGGCGGCGACCCGCGAGCAGAGGTGGTTGATTTTCCCTGATGGGGAGAGGTAAGTGCATTTAATCTTTTTGTACCTTCTGCATTCACGTTTCTTCAAATATCTAATGCGTTGGCATTGTCATGCTGTAGGGGTTGGGACCACCATCATAGTGTTCGCCGGCCCAACTCCATCCATGGAGTTCTTTGTCGGCAAAACTTCCCGGGGTTTGTCACGTTGCCTGGTGAGGGTCGGCTTCCAGAGCTTGGATTGAGCTGGGAGCACTACTTGGCTGCCCCGGCCCCGCTGGGTGAGATTATCGACGATGTCTTGTGCGACACGAGGGCAGACGTGAAAGTTCTGGGTAATTTCTCCTTTACACATTTAAAAATCTTCAACTAGCTGGTTATTAATTGTACTAATCAATATTGTCTCATTTGATTGCAGACATTGTACAGGTGTGAGGAGGGATACGAGGAGGAGGCGGCAAATGTTATGGAGAACGTCTGCAAGCGCCTACTACAGAACTTACGGCACGAGGCTCGGGTGCAGACTGTTCGAGACTACTATGCCTTGCGTGGTATCAAGAAGCCCAAGCCGGCGTGCCGCGATAAGTTCCTGAGTAAGGAGCAGTACATGAAGGTAATTCTTAAGGCCTTGTACTTACTTCCTTCATTTAGTAATTCATAGCCGTAGCGCTCAAGTTTCTATTTGCTAACTTAGGCGCCTTCGAGATGGTGTGCGGATCGAATGGATTGTTGGGAGGTGTTGGTCAATGAGTGGTGCTCAAAAGAATGGCTAGCCGTCCACAACGCGGCCAAGGAAAAACGTGCCCAAATGGAAGGTGTGCCACACCATCAAGGCAGCTCCAACTTATATCAGTTCGGGCGGAACTGGGTATGTGGTTTGCTTCATGATTCATGCAATTCATTCATCATGCTAGCTTGAGCCCTTTAATTACTAATTTACTTTGTTTCTCTCTTTCAGGCACGCTACAATAAGGCGGATAAGGTGCCAGAGGTGTACGACCTGTATGCCATGGCCCACACTGCCTCTTTCAAGAAAGTCAAGGCATTCTCTCCGTCTGACCTCGATGATGCAAACAACTTCACCAACATCTCCTCCCACGACAAGCTCGTGAAATATAGAGATGAGGGGAAGGCGAGGAAAGGGGAGGACTTTAACCCGAGCCAGGGTCCCATTGATCCAGAGCTGGTGATGATATCTGGTGGCGGGAGGTCCCATGGCTCCATAGCCATTGGAGATGGACTTATCCGTTGTCCTAGCACTCTCCCGGAGATCAAGGCGCGCCAGTCGAGCTCCGCTCCTGAGATAAGGCCTCGTGAACGGCCAGTCCAACTCGCCATCAAGGTTAGTTATACGTACTCAGCTATCTTTCTCCATTACATTGTTGTGCTTCCATCAATGATTACAAATGGTAACGAGGAGTGGTGTTGCAGGCTGCTATACAGAGTGAGAGAGATAGAACGGAGAAACTTCTGGCGGAGGCGGCGGAGAGGCAGCGGGAGTTGGAGGAGAGGACGACAACGATGTTGGAGGAGGAGAGGGCACGGAATGACATGCAGGCAAGGGCCATGTACGAGCTCCTTGTGGTAAGTTTCTTCTGCAGATTAGCCAAAACATTCATGTAGTGTTTGTCTCATTACTAACTAGTATGACTGAGTCGTCAAAACCAAATGTGCAGTCTGTGTGCGAGAAGACCGGTCAGACCGCTCCGCCGATGCCAGTGATTGCTCCTGGGACCACGGTGAGTTTAATTTGAATGGACATTACTTGCTAGTCTTAACATTTGAGTGTCATCATGCTAACGAGACATTGGAAATGATCTTTGGTGCAGCGTAACTCCAGACAAGCATCGCACGATCCTTCTCCAGCTACCGGCACGAGCCAGCCCGCTCCTACACCTCCATGATCATGGTAAGTTTCTCTAGTGTTTTGCTTAACAAATGCATAAAGACCTAGACTTAGCCTTATTTCCTCCAATATGCTTACCACAATGACCTAGAGTTAGCTTCTTTTCCTCCAAAATGACTTAATAAGCTTACTGACCTCCAAAACCATCCATTTTACCTAAGTTAGCTCTAAAACGATCTATACTTAGCTTTGTTTCCTCCAAAATGACCTAAGTTAGCTCTAATATGCTTAGTTAACTAGGTTTGCTCAATAATGACATGTACTTAGCTTACTTATGTCAAAAATGGCATAATTAGCTTAGTTAGCTCATAAACAATCCATTTTACCTAAGTTAGCTCTAAAATGACCCATTCTACCTTAGTTAGCTCATAAATGATCCATTTTACCCAAGTTAGCTCTAAAATGACCCATTTTACCTAGACTAGCTCCAAAATGATCCATTTTACCTATGTTAGCTCTAAAATGACCCATTTTACCTAGGTTAGCTCCAAAATGACCCATCTTACCTAGGTTAGCTCCAAAATGATGCATTTTACCCAAGTTAGCTCTAAAATGACCCATCTTACCTAGGTTAGCTCACAAACGATCCATTTTACCTAGTTTAGCTCCAAAATGACCCATCACACCCAGGTTAGCTCTAAAATGATGCATTTTACCTAAGTTAGCTCATAAACGATCTATTTCACCTAGGTTAGCTCATAAACGATCCATTTCACCTAACTTAGCTCAAAAACGATCCATTTCACCTAGGTTAGCTCCAAAATGACCCATCTTACGTAGGTTAGCTCTAAAATGATGCATTATACCTAAGTTAGCTCATAAACGATCTATTTCACCTAGGTTAGCTCATAAACGATCCATTTCAACTAAGTTAGCTCATAAATGATCCATTTCACCTAAGTTAGCTCATAAATGGCATATACTTCTTCTTCTAGTCACCTTTTTCTAACTTTCTTATTTGCCATTTTGCAGATTTCATTCACTTCACGGAAGCTAGCTTGCTATGATGGAACTTGCTATCTTGATGAAACTTTGTATGGATGGAACAATGTGTATGTGCAACTTGCTATGTATGAATGGATGGAACTATATATGTATACACGATGAAACTTATGTGCTGGATATGTCATATGTTTGCTGTTAAATAGCCCTGTGAAATATATATATATATATGTCATATATTTGCTGTGAAAATTGCTAGATTAAAAAAACAGAAAAAAGAGAGGCACCTTTGCCGTCAGCCGCTGATGGCAAAGGCTCCTTTGCCGTCTGCCGCGGACGGCAAAGAAGCCACGCGGCGGCCACCTGTGCTCCCTGGGAGCTGACCCATTTGGTCAGTTTGCCTACAGCGGCGGACGGCAAAGGCTTTGCCAACAGTGGCAGACGGCAAAGAATGCCCACATTTGCCTACATCAATAGACGGCAAAGGCTTGTCCCGCAGTGACGTCCAGCTAACGTCATTCGGCGGACGGCAAAGGCCGGATGCTCTTTGCCGTCAGCGGTGGACGGCAAAGGCTACCGTTAGCCGCCTAACGGACTAACAGCGCATTTATTGCCGTCGGCTTATTTGCCGTCAGCCGCTGATAGCAAAGGCCCCTTTGCCGTCCGCTTCAAAAAGCAGACGGCAAAGAAGCTCTTTACCGATGCCTACTCTGCCGGAGCCTTTTGCCGTCCGCGGCAGACGGCAAAGGCCTTTGCCGTCTGCCGTGGCAGACGGCAAAGTAGCTAATTCCTGTAGTGACACTATGTTTGTCTATGTATTCACACATGTACTAAGTTTCCAGTTAATACAATTCTAGCATGAATAATAAACATTTATCATGATATAAGGAAATATAAATAACAACTTTATTATTGCCTCTAAGGCATATTTCCTTCAGTCTCCCACTTGCACTAGAGTCAATAATCTAGATTACACAGTAATGATTGTAACACCCATGGAGTCTTGGTGTTGATCATGTTTTTCTCGTGAGAGAGGCTTAGTCAACGGGTCTGCAACATTCAGATCCGTATGTATCTTGCAAATCTCTATGTCTCCCTCCTTGACTTGATCGCGGATGAAATTGAAGCGTCTCTTGATGTGCTTGGTTCTTTTGTGAAATCTGGATTCCTTTGCCAAGGCAATTGCACCAGTATTGTCACAAAATATTTTCATTGGACCCGATGCACTAGGTATGACACCTAGATCGGATATGAACTCCTTCATCCAGACTCCTTCATTTGCTGCTTCCAAAGCAGCTATGTACTCCGCTTCACACGTAGATCCCGCCACGGCGCTCTAATTGGAACTGCACCAACTTACAGCTCCACCATTCAATATAAATACGTATCCGGTTTTTGACTTACAGCTCCACCATTCAATATAAATACGTAACCGTTTACGACGAGCTCTTTGTCACCTCCACAAACGGGAAACATATCCCTAGTCCTTTTCAGGTATTTCAGGATGTTCTTGACCGCTGTCAGTGATCCACTCCTGCTAAACTAATAGCAAGGGACACATCAGGTCTGGTACACAGAATTGCATACATGATAGAACCTATGGCTGAGGCATAGGGAATGACTTTCATTTTCTTTCTATCTTCTGCAGTGGTCGGGCATTGAGTCTGACTCAACTTCACACCTTGTAACACAGGCAAGAACCCTTTCTTTGCTTGATCCATTTTGAACTTCTTCAAAACTTTATCAAGGTATGTGCTTTGTGAAAGTCCAATTAAGCGTCTTGATCTATCTCTATAGATCTTGATGCCCAATATATAAGCAGCTTCACCGAGATCTTTCATTGAAAAATTCTTATTCAAGTAACCTTTTATGCTATCAAGAAATTCAGTATCATTTCCGATCAACAATATGTCATCCACATATAATATCAGAAATGCTACAGAGCTCCCACTCACTTTCTTGTAAATACAGGCTTCTCCAAAATTCTGTATAAAACCATTTGCTTTGATCACACTATCAAAGCGTATAATCCAACTCCGAGATGCTTGCACCAGTCCATAAATGGATCGCTGGAACTTGCACAATTTGTTAGCACCTTTTGGATCGAGAAAACCTTCTGGTTGCATCATATACAACTCTTCTTTAAGATATCCATTAAGGAATGCACTTTTGACATCCATTTGCCAAATTTCATAATCATAAAATGAGGCAATTGCTAACATGATTCGGACGGACTTAAGCATCGCTACAGGTGAGAAGTTCTCATCGTAGTCAACTCCTTGAACTTGTCGATAACCTCTCGTAACAAGTCGAGCTTTGTAGACAGTAACATTACCGTCAGCGTCAGTCTTCTTCTTGAAGATCCATTTATTCTCTATGGCTTGCCGATCATCGGGCAAGTCAACCAAAGTCCACACTTTGTTCTCATACATGGGTCCCATCTCAGATTTCATGGCCTCAAGCCATTTTGTGGAATCTGGGCTCATCATCGCTTCCTCATAGTTCGTAGGTTCGTCATGGTCAAGTAACATGACCTCCAGAACAGGATTACCGTACCACTCTGGTGCGGATCTTACTCTGGCTGACCTACGAGGTTTAGTAGTAACTTGATCAGAAGTTTCATGATCATCATCATTAGCTTCCTCACTAATTGGTGTAGGAATCACTGGAACTGATTCCTGTGATGAACTACTTTCCAATTCAAGAGAAGGTACAATTACCTCATCAAGTTCTACTTTCCTCCCACTCACTTCTTTCGAGAGAAACTCCTTGTCTAGAAAGGATCCATTCTTAGCAACGAATATCTTGCATTCGGATCTGTGATAGAACGTGTACCCAACAGTTTCTTTTGGGTATCCTATGACATAGACACATTTCTCCGATTTGGGTTCGAGCTTATCAGGTTATAGCTTTTTCACATAAGCATCGCAGCCCCAAACTTTAAGAAACGACAACTTGGGTTTCTTGCCAAACCACAGTTCATACGGCGTTGTCTCAATGGATTTAGATGGTGCCCTATTTAACATGAATGTGGTCGTCTCTAAAGCATAACCCCAAAACGATGGCGGTAAATCAGTAAGAGACATCATAGATCGCACCATATCTAATAAAGTGCGGTTACGACATTCGGACACACCATTACGCTGTGGTGTTCCAGGTGGCGTGAGTTGCGAAACTATTTCGCATTGTTTCAAATGAAGACCAAACTCATAACTCAAATATTCAGCTCCACGATTAGATCGTAGAAACTTTATTTTCTTGTTACGATGATTTTTCCACTTCACTCCGAAATTCTTTGAACTTTTCAAATGTTTTAGACTTATGTTTCATCAAGTAGATATACCCATATCTGCTCAAATCATCTGTGAAGGTCAGAAAATAGCACTACCCGCCGCGAGCATCAACACTAATCGGACCGCATACATCAGTATGTATTATTTCCAATAAGTCCGTTGCTCGCCTAGTAAAAGTGAACAAAGGTATATTTGATATACAGATTATTGATGTGTACTTTACTAGTGTTTATAGCAACCCCTCGGTAATTGATACTGGTTTAGTTGCTAAAGAGTAGTAACTCGAAAACGGGAGTTGCAGAATAAACAGAGACTAGTAAAAGGCGAGGTGACGATGTGTGTTGGAAGTAATTCCAAGATTGATATGATCATCATCGCACACTCCCTATACTTTCGGGATTAGTGTTGAAACTAAATAAGTGTTATTTGGTGTTTGCGTTGAGCATGAATATGATTTGATCATGTTTATTGCAATACGGTTATTCATTTAAGTTAGAGAACAATTGTTGTTCTGTTTACATGAATAAAAACCTTCTATGGTCATACACACCAACGAAAATGGTTTGTTGGATCTCGATCGTAGTGATACACATATTCATAATATTGAAGCCAAAAGATACAAAGTTAATAATGATAGTGCAACTTATTTGTGGCACTGCCGTTTAGGTCATATTGGTGTAAAGCGCATGAAGAAACTCCATACTGATGGGATTTTGGAATCACTTGATTATGAATCACTTGATGCTTGCGAACCGTGCCTCATGGGCAAGATGACTAAAACGCCGTTCTCCGGAACTATGGAGAGAGCAACAGATTTGTTGGAAATCATACATACAGATGTATGTGGCCCGATGAATATTGAGGCTCGTAGCAGGTATCATTATTTTCTGACCTTCACAGATGATTTGAGCAGATGTGGGTATATCTACTTAATGAAACAGAAGTCTGAAACATTTGAAAAGTTCATATAATTTCAGAGTGAAGTAGAAAATCATCGTAACAAGAAAATAAAGTTTCTACGATCTGATCGCGGAGACAAATATTTGAGTTACGAGTTTGGCCTTCAGTTAAAACAATGTTAAATAGTTTCACTACTCACGCCACCTGGAACACCACAGTGTAATGGTGTGTCCGAACATTGTAACCGTACTTTATTAGATATGGTGCGATATATGATGTCTCTTACCGATCTACCACTATCGTTTTTAGGGTTATGCATTAGAGACAGCTGCATTCACGTTAAATAGGGTACCATCTAAATCCGTTGACACGACATCTTATGAACTGTGGTTTGGCAAGAAACCAAAGTTGTCGTTTCTTAAAGTTTGGGGTTGCGATGCTTATGTGAAAAGGTTTCATCCTGATAAGCTCAAACCCAAATCAGAGAAATGTGTCTTCATAGGATACCCAAAGGAGACAGTTGGGTACACCTTCTATCACAGATCCGAAGGCAAAACATTCATTGCTAAAAATGGATCCTTTCTAGAGAAGGAGTTTCTCTCGAAAGAAGTGAGTGGGAGGAAAGTAGAACTTGATGAGGTAAATGTACCTGCTCCCTTATTGGAAAGTAGTTCATCACAGAAATCTGTTCCTGTGACTCCTACACCAATTAGTGAGGAAGTTAATGATGATGATCATGTAAACTTCAGATCAAGTTACTACCAAACCTCGTAGGTAAACTAGAGTGAGATCCACACCAGAGTGGTACGGTAATCCTGTTCTGGAAGTTATGTTACTAGACCATGACGAACCTACGAACTATGAAGAAGCGATGGTGAGCCCAGATTCCGCAAAATGGCTTGAGGCCATGAAATCTGAGATGGGATCCATGTATGAGAACAAAGTATGGACTTTGGTTGACTTGCCCAATGATCGGCAAGCCATTGAAAATAAATGGATCTTCAAGAAGAAGACTGACGCTGATGGTAATGTTACTGTCTATAAAGCTCGACTTGTTGCGAAAGGTTTTCGACAAGTTCAAGGGATTGACTACGATGAGACCTTCTCACCCGTAGCAATGCTTAAGTCTGTCCGAATCATGTTAGCAATTGCCGCATTTTATGATTATGAAATTTGGCAAATGGATGTCAAAACTGCATTCCTGAATGGATTTCTGGAAGAAGAGTTGTATATGATGCAACCAGAAGGTTTTGTCGATCCAAAGGGAGCTAACAAAGTGTGCAAGCTCCAGCGATCCATTTATTTACTGGTGCAAGCCTCTCGGAGTTGGAATAAATGCTTTGATAGTGTGATCAGCATTTGGTTTTATACAGACTTTTGGAGAAGCCTGTATTTACAAGAAAGTGAGTGGGAGCTCTGTAGCACTTCTGATATTATATGTGGATGACATATTACTGATTGGAAATGATATAGAATTTCTGGATAGCATAAAGGAGTGTTTGAAAGGAGTTTTTCAAAGAAAGACCTCGGTGAAGCTACTTACATATTGAGCATCAAGATCTATAGAGATAGATCAAGACGCTTGATAAAGTTTTTTCAATGAGTACATACCTTAACAAGATTTTGAAGTAGTTCAAAATGGAACAGTCAAAGAAAGAGTTTCTTGTCTGTGTTACATGGTGTGAAATTGAGTAAGACTCAAAGCCCGACCACGGCAGAAGATAGAAAGAGAATGAAAGTCATTCCCTATGCCTTGGCCATAGGTTCTATAAAGTATGCCATGCTGTGTACCAGATCTATTGTATACCCTACACTGATTTTGGCAAGGGAGTACAATAGTGATCTAGCAGTAGATCACTGGACAGCGGTCAAAATTATCCTTAGTGGAATAAGGATATGTTTCTCGATTATGGAAGTGACAAAAGGTTCGTCGTAAAGGGCTACATCGATGCAAGTTTTGACACTAATCTAGGTGACTCTAAGTCTCGGTCTAGATACATATTGAAAGTGGGAGCAATTAGCTAGAGTAGCTCCGTGCAGAGCATTGTAGACATAGAAATTTGCAAAATACTTACGGATCTGAATGTGACAGACCCGTTGACTAAACTTATCTCACAATCAAAACATGATAACACCTTAGTACTCTGTGGGTGTTAATCACATAGCGATGTGAACTAGATTACTTACTCTAGTAAACACTTTGGGTGTTGGTCACATGACGATGTGAACTATGGGTGTTAATCACATGGTGATGTGAACTATTGATGTTAAATCACATGGCGATGTGAACTAGATTATTGACTCTAGTGCAAGTGGGAGACTGAAGGAAATATGCCCTAGAGGCAATAATAAAGTATTATTTATTTCCTTATATCATGATAAATGTTTATTATTCATGCTAGAATTGTATTAACCGGAAACATAATACATGTGTGAATACATAGACAAACAGAGTGTCACTAGTATGCCTCTACTTGACTAGCTCGTTAATCAAAGATGGTTATGTTTCCTAGCCATAGACATGAGTTGTCATTTGATTAACGGGATCACCTCATTAGGAGAATGACGTGATTGACTTGACCCATTCCGTTAGCTTAGCACCCGATCGTTTAGTATGTTGCTATTGCTTTCTTCATGACTTATACATGTTCCTATGACTATGAGATTATGCAACTCCCGTTTACCGGAGGAACACTTTGTGTGCTACCAAATGTCACAACGTAAATGGGTGATTATAAAGGTGCTCTACAGGTGTCTCCAAAGGTACTTGTTGGGTTGGCGTATTTCGAGATTAGGATTTTTCACTCCGATTGTCGGAGAGGTATCTCTGGGCCCACTCAGTAATGCACATCACTATAAGCCTTGCAAGCATTGTGACTAATGAGTTAGTTGCGGGATGATGTATTACGGAACGAGTAAAGAGACTTGCCGGTAACGAGATTGAACTAGGTATCGAGATACCGATGATCAAATCTCGGGCAAGTAACATACCGGTGACAAAGGGAACAACGTATGTTGTTATGCGGTCTGACCGATAAAGATCTTCGTAGAATATGTGGGAGCCAATATGGGCATCCAGGTCCCGCTATTGGTTATTGACCGGAGAAGTATCTCGGTCATGTCTACATAGTTCTCGAACCCGTAGGGTCCGCACGCTTAACGTTACGATGACAATTTTATTGAGTTTTGATGTACCGAAGGAGTTCGGAGTCCCGGATGAGATCGGTGATATGACGAGGAGTCTCGAAATGGTTGAGACGTAAAAATCGATATATTGGACGACTATATTCGGACTTCGGAAAGGTTCCAAGTGATTCAGGTATTTTTCGGGGTACCGGAGAGTTACGGGAATTCGTATTGGGCCTTAATGGGCCATACGGGAAAGGAGAGAAAGGCCTCAAAAGGTGGCCGCACCCCTCCCCATGGTCTGGTCCGAATTGGACTAGGGAAGGGGGGTGCACCCTTCCTTCTTTCTCCTTCCCCCTTCCCTTCTCCTACTCCCACAAGGAAAGGAGGAGTCCTACTCCCGGTGGGAGTAGGACTCCCCCCTATGGCGCGCCTCTCCCCTTGGCCGGCTGCCTCCCCCTTGCTCCTTTATATACGGGGGCAGGGGGCACCCCAGAGACACAACAATTGATCCTTGAGATCTCTTAGCCGTGTGCGGTGCCCACCTCCACCATATTACACCTCGATAATACCGTTGCGGAGTTTAGGCGAAGCCCTGCGTCGGTGGAACATCATCATCGTCACCACGCCGTCGTGCTGACGAAACTCTCCCTCAACACTCGGCTGGATCGGAGTTCGAGGGACGTCATCAAGCTGAACGTGTGTAGAACTCGGATGTGCCGTACGTTCGGCACTTGATCGGTCGGATAGTGAAGATGTATGACTACATCAACCGCGTTGTGATAACGCTTCCGCTGTCGGTCTACGAGGGTACGTGGACAACACTCTCCCCTCTCGTTGCTATGCATCACCATGATCTTGCGTGTGTGTAGGATTTTTTTTGAAATTACTACGTTCCCCAACACTAAAATGACCCATTTTACCTAGACTAGCTCCAAAATGATCCATTTTACCTATGTTATCTCTAAAATGACCCATTTTACCTAGGTTAGCTCCAAAATGACCCATCTTACCTAGGTTAGCTCCAAAATGATGCATTTACCCAAGTTAGCTCTAAAATGACCCATCTTACCTAGGTTAGCTCACAAACGATCCATTTTACCTAGTTTAGCTCCAAAATGACCCATCACACCCAGGTTAGCTCTAAAATGATGCATTTTACCTAAGTTAGCGCATAAACGATCTATTTCACCTAGGTTAGCTCATAAACGATCCATTTCACCTAACTTAGCTCAAAAACGATCCATTTCACCTAGGTTAGCTCCAAAATGACCCATCTTACCTAGGTTAGCTCTAAAATGATGCATTACACCTAAGTTAGCTCATAAACGATCTATTTCACCTAGGTTAGCTCATAAACGATCCATTTCACCTAAGTTAGCTCATAAATGATCCATTTCACCTAAGTTAGCTCATAAATGGCATATACTTCTTCTTCTAGTCACCTTTTTCTAACTTTCTTATTTGCCATTTTGCATATTTCATTCACTTCACGGAAGCTAGCTTGCTATGATGGAACTTGCTATCTTGATGAAACTTTGTATGGATGAAACAATGTGTATGTGCAACTTGCTATGTATGAATGGATGGAACTATATATGTATGCACGATGAAACTTATGTGCTGGATATGTCATATATTTGCTGTTAAATAGCCCTGTGAAATATATATATATATATATATATATATATATATGTCATATATTTGCTGTGAAAATTGCTAGATTAAAAAAAACAGAAAAAAAAGAGGCACCTTTGCCGTCAGCCGCTGATGGCAAAGGCTCCTTTGCCGTCTGCCGCGGACGGCAAAGAAGCCACGCGGCGGCCACCTGTGCTCCCTGGGAGCTGACCCATTTGGTCAGTTTGCCTACAGCGGCGGACGGCAAAGGCTTTGCCTATAGTGGCAGACGGCAAAGAATGCCCACATTTGCCTACAGCAGCAGACGGCAAAGGCTTGTCCCGCAATGACGTCCAGCTGACGTCATTCGGCGGACGGCAAAGGCCGGATGCTCTTTGCCGTCAGCGGCGGACGGCAAAGGCTACCGTTAGCCGCCTAACAGACTAACAGCGCATTTATTGCCGTCGGCTTATTTGCCGTCAGCCGCTGATAGCAAAGGCCCCTTTGCCGTCCGCTTCAAAAAGCAGACGGCAAAGAAGCTCATAAACAATCCATTTTACCTAAGTTAGCTCAAAAATGACCCATTCTACCTTAGTTAGCTCATAAATGATCCATTTTACCCAAGTTAGCTCTAAAATGACCCATTTTACCTAGACTAGCTCCAAAATGATCCATTTTGCCTATGTTATCTCTAAAATGACCCATTTTACCTAGGTTAGCTCCAAAATGACCCATCTTACCTAGGTTAGCTCCAAAATGATGCATTTACCCAAGTTAGCTCTAAAATGACCCATCTTACCTAGGTTACCTGGATTGTTTATGAGCTAACTAAGGCTCCTGCTAGTTGCCGATAATTTTTACAAAACATGATCATATCATACAACAATTTATGTATCATCACGTCTTGACCATATCACATCACAGCAAGCCCTGCAAAAACAAGTTAGACATCCTCTACTTTGTTTTTGCAAGTTTTACGTGGCTGCTACGGGCTTCTAGCAAGAACCGTTCTAACCTACTCATCAAAACCACAACGATTTTTCGTCAAGTGTGTTGTTTTAACCTTCAACAAGGACCGGGCGTAGTCAAAATCGATTCAACTAAAGCTGGAGAAACAGACACCCACTAGCCACATTGTGTGCGAAGCACGTCGGTAGAACCAGTCTCATGAACGCGTTCATGTAATGTCGGTCTGGGCCGCTTCATCCAACAATACCGCCGGACCAAAGTAAGGCATGCTGGTAAGCAGTATGACTATTATCGCCACAACTCATTGTGTTCTACTCGTGCATATAACATCTACGCATAGACCTGGCTCGGATGCCACTGTTGGGGAACGTAGTATTTCAAAAAAAATTCCTACGATCACGCAAGATATATCTAGGAGAAGCATAGCAACGAGCGGGGAGAGTGTGTCCATGTACCCTCATAGACCGAAAGCGGAAGCGTTTATCAATGCGGTTGATGTAGTCATACGTCTTCACGATCTGACCGATCTTAGCACCGAACGTACGGCACCTCCGTGTTCAGCACACGTTCATCTTGATGACGTCCCTCGTACTCTTGATCCAGTTGAGGCCGAGGGAGAATTCCATCAGGACGACAGCGTGGTGACGGTGATGATGAAGTTACCGGCGCAGGGCTTCGCCTAAGCACTACGACGATATGACCGAGGTGTGTTTCTGTGGATGGGGGCACCGCACATGGCTAAGAGAATATTTTGCATGCCTTTGGGGTGCCCCCCTCCCACGTATACAAAGGGGGGAGGAGGAGGCTGGCCAAGGTGTGGCGCGCCCAGGGGGAGTCCTACTCCAAGTAGGATTCGCCCCCCCCCCCTCCTTTCCTATTCCCACAAGGAGAAGGGGGGAGGAGGAGGAGAAGAGAAGGAAAGGGGGGCCGCCCCCCCCCCCCAACCCTAGTCCAATTCGGTTTGGGCTAGGGGGCGCGCGCCACTCCTTAGCCTGCCTCCTCTCTTCCACCACTAGGCCCATGAGGCCCAATAACTTCCCAGGGAGGGGGGGGTCCGGTAACCCCCGGTACTCTGAAACTCATCTGAAACGACCCGAACCATTCCGGTGTCCGAATGTAACCTTCCAATATATGAATCTTTATGTCTCGACGATTTCGAGACTCCTCGTCATGTCCGTGATCTCATCCGGGACTCCGGACAAACTTCGGTACATCAAATCACATAACTCATAATACAAATCATCATCGAACGTTAAGCGTGCGGACCCTACGGGTTCGAGAACTATGTAGACATGACCAAGACACATCTCCGGTCAATAACCAATAACGGAACCTGGATGCTCATATTGGCTCTGACATATTCTATGAAGATCTTTATCGGTCAAACCGCATAACAACATACATTGTTCCCTTTGTCATCGGTATGTTACTTGCCCGAGATTCGATCGTCGATATCATCATACCTAGTTCAATATCGTTACCGGCAAGTCTCTTTAATCGTTCCGTAATGCATCATCCCGCAACTAAACCATTAGTCACATTGCTTGCAAGGCTTATAGTGATGAGCATTACCGAGAGGGCCCAGAGATACCTCTCCGACAATCGGAGTGACAAATCCTAATCTCGATCTATGGTAACTCAACAAACACCATCGGAGACACCTGTATAGAGCATCTTTATAATCACCCAGTTACGTTGTGACGTTTGATAGCACACTAAGTGTTCCTCCGGTATTCGGGAGTTGCATAATCTCATAGTCATAGGAACATGTATAAGTCATGAAGAAAGCAATATCAATAAACTAAACGATCATAGTGCTAAGCTAACAAATGGGTCTTGTCCATCACATCATTCTCTAATGATATGATCCCGTTCATCAAATGACAACACATGTCTATGGCTAGGAAACTTAACCATCTTTGATTAACGAGCTAGTCTAGTAGAGGCATACTAGGGACACTCTGTTTGTCTATGTATTCACGCATGTACTAAATTTCCGGGTAATACAATTCTAGCATGAATAATAAACATTTATCATGATATAAGGAAATATAAATAACAACTTTATTATTGCCTCTAGTGCATATTTCCTTCACTGACATGGCCTACTTGCTGCTCTATGTCGACGACATCATCCTGACGGCATGTACGGCTGGTCTCCTCAGTCAGCTCACGGCTCGTCTTCACGCTGAGTTCGCCATCAAGGACTTGGGTCCTTTGCACTACTTCCACGGTGTCGAGGTGGTGCGCCGTCCGGATGGCTTCTTCATTCATCAGCGAAAGTACGCTCATGAGCTCCTGGAGCGCGCCGGCATGCTTAACTGTAAGCCCACCGCCATGCCTGTTGATACGAAGGCCAAGCTTTCTGCCACGGATGGTTCTCCTGCTTCGGATGCTGCTTTCTATCGGTCTATCGTTGGTGCTCTCCAGTACCTCACTCTGACTCGAACGGAGACCCATTATGCCGTGCAGCAGGTGTGTCTTCATATGCATGCTCCTCGAGACGTTCGCTTGGCTGCTGTCAAGCGGATTCTCCGCTATGTCTGTGGCACCGCATTCATGCCTGGAGCACCGTCTGCATCGTCTCCTGGTGTTCGTGCCTTCTCTTGACATGCAAACGCCATCCGTCTGTCCGCCTCTTATCAATAAACAAGCGCGGTTGCCGAGAAACCCACTCCAATGCCCGCATGCTAACGCCACCTAACTACTGCTACAAGGCCCCTAAAAAATACTGCTAGGTGGCTCCCCAACCCTAGCCGCCGCCGGGGCCTAGCCCATCTTCCTCCCCTCCTCCCGCCGCCGCCGGAGGACGCCGCCGGCTTGCGCCCGGAGGCCGACGGCGGTGGCGGGGGCTCTTCCTCCCTCCCGCGTCTCAGGGGTGGCAGGGCCCCAACATGCGTGGAGGTGCGGCCGATCTAGAAGCGACGACGTTGGCTTCGACGGCGGCGATCTAGAAGCGACGACGTTGGCTTCGACGGCGGCGGCGGTCGGCCCTGCCTCGGGCCAGGGGCGTCGGCTGCGGCGGCGGTCGGCCCTGCCTCGGGCCACGGGCGACGGCTGCCTGGATTAGGCGGCGGCGCGATGCGGTCTTCGGCGGCATGTCATCTGGCTATAGATCGGCGGCGGCGTCGAGGGCCTGGTGGACTGCTTGGCGGCACCCATGGCAGATCTGTTCTGGCCGGTGTAGCCAGTAGTGGTGATCATCTTCTTCGTCGGCGGTGGCCAGCCAGAAGCTTGGTGATCGGATCTCGAGATCCATCATCTAGTCCCGGCTGCGAGTTGGGGAGACATGGTTGCCGGTGAAAACCGAGCCGACGACAGGCAATGGCGGTGTTCTACGCCGTTACCTTGATGAAGGCATCGTCGTGTAACTACTGTCGACCCACTCGTGCTACTCGGGGGAAACCCTAGGATCTGGTGTTCCAGATCGGACGATGGCGGCACTGCGGTGTCGTTTCTCTCTTGGGAGCATCGTTTGTGGAGCAGCGCTGGAAGTCAGAGGCAGGAGGTGGAGCGGCTTCGTCTTGCACGGAGCTTCGGTGTAGATGTCAAGTCATGCCTGACCGACAGGTGCTACGCTTTGTCATGCCTGGCCGGCAGGTGCTACGCACGACAGATCTTCCAAGGACTTCAAGCTGTGTCGGCTGGTGGTACTTGGCAGCATGGCGCTGAGGTGTATCAGTAGCGACCGCGACGTGCTCAGCTGTTTGTGCGCAGGGAGGAGGTGCCGTTGGGCGCCGTGGTGGCGTCGACGATAGCTAGACTGAGTAAGGTTGATGCATCAGTACAGTTCTGAAGATGGAGCGGTGGCAGTTGGCGGCGGCGGCCTCTGGGAGCACGCCGGACCAGTGTGTGCCCCAGACCTGGCAAGTGGCTAGGTCGAGGTCTCAGGTCTTAGATGTTAGACTTGGCTGCGATGTCTGTTTGGTATTAATTAGGCCCAGACTATCTGCGCCCCTTCATCAACTGGATAGGTGTAGCGACAGTTTGTTGCTTAGACGGCGGCTTTAGTCTTACTGTTATATGACTTTATAAGGTCTTCTGAAAATAATTAATAAAGTGGCCGTATACATCGTGCAGAGGCCGGGGGTCATCCTCCTTTTCTAAAAAAACAAGGAGTATCAGAAAAAGGAGCCCGACTCCGACCGGTAACTGAACACGGAACGGTCCGCATAAATAACTACGTGCTGCAATCGTACACCGAGCCACCGCGCCACGTCCATATAATTCACCACAGTTAGCAGCTGGATCCAATCAACGTCAACTAATACGACTGGCGATCAGATAGCACGCCGATCAAATTGGCGTCGATGGCCAGCTTCATGGAAGAACCGCCGTTCTGGTGCCATAGGTGCAGACGCCTCCACCAGACCCGCGCCGGCGAAGCCGTCCCGGCGTGCCCCGTCTGCGCACACGGCCGCGAAGCCTACGTCGAGAGCATAGTCGACGTCGTGGACGAAATAACCTTCCTCGAGGTCGGCCAGCCGAAGGACCCGCCCGCCCGCGCCCACGCCAAGCCGCTCCCCCTCGTCACCGTCCGCGAAGCCGGGTTCACTTGCCCGATCTGCCTGGACGAGCTGGAGCCCGGCGCCCACGCGGCCGAGACGCCGTGCCAGCACGTGTACCATCCGGCCTGCCTCGCGACATGGCTCGGGGCCAGAGGCACCTGCCCGGTCTGCCGCTGCAAGTTCGCCGCCGAGGAGGGCGCGGCTGGCTACCCGGACGGCCTTATCCTGTTGGACCTGCAGAACGGACGCTTTGCCCTCGGCCGGCGTACGGCCGGGGATTGCTTGCGGATGGTCGGGATCCTGGACGAGGTCGGCATGCTCGTGCAGCATCCCAGCCCGCCGCTCAACCGCGGGTGGCGTCTCGGCTTGCTGCGCTGGTTCAGGGCAATTCGTGCGCGCCATGCAAGGCGGCCGCGCGCGAGAGCGCCGTTGCGCCGGGAGAACGTGTTAGCCTGATGATAATGCAACCTGTAGTTTCGCAGTAGCCTGAGGCTGGAACTACAGCACCAGCTACGAACACTCCTTGGAGGTGTTTTATGCTCAATTTGGTCAATTGTAATTAGGGGCTGCGTATATGTCATGTGACTGAAACTTTGTACATTTTCGATAGATAACCTTTTCATTTGCCTTCAGATTTGTTTTACGAGTAATGCTGCATGTACAGGGAGGTTGCATATGGATTTAGCGGGCAGGCTGACTTTGGAACGAGTAATGCTAAACCCACTAAGGGTTATGTAATTGTTTTACGTGCAGGCTGATTTGTAGGATTAGGATTGAAAGTTGGGGGGGTGAACGGGTATGGGGAGGACGGCCGGGGATTAGGATTTGGCAGGTTACATAAATCTTTGTAGGTGGTTACGTAGGTTTAGCATTTTTGATTGCAAGTTTAAGTAAGTTTACGTAGATGGTTAAGTAAATGTAGGATTATTATGAAATTCAAGCCACAAATGCTACACCTACCAAAAGTTCCTATACGTAACCTACCTAAATCCCTCCCTCCACTAACTACGATAAACGACCGTACATCTTGGATTATTGTTGTTTTATGACCTCTTATACACACTAATACCCATGTCTATGGGGCACGCCAACTTTTCTGGTGTTGGAAACCTGTTGGGTTCAAATGATATATAAGAGCATCTCCAGCCGTTGGCCCCCCAGGGGCGCCTAAAATTGCCGCCTGGGGCGAGTCGGCGCAAAAAAAGGCCTGTGGGCGAGTTGGTTCCCAGTCGCCGGCCCCAGGGCCGCCCCCAGATGCGTCTAATTTTTTCAAAAAAAACGTTCGGCGAAGTTCGGTTAAACACGACTAAATTTCGACAAACTTTGGCATATATTGACATGTTCGCGACGCGGTACATAGAAAATATAACTAAAAAAAGAAATCGCTGCACGCCGAGTAGTCGTCGTCGTCGCCACCATCCTCGCCACCGCCGTCGTCGTCGGCCTCCTCCTCCTTGACGCGGCCGTCCCTGGTGGACCCCTGACCGGCGTCGCCAACGCGGACTGGTGGCGGCGGCGGCACGTCGTCGTCGTCGCTGTCTTCGATGACGACGACTCCTCCTTCGTCGCGGCCCCGGCGGCGCTGCTCGAACCGCCGTAGGGCGCCGCACTGGCGCTCCCTCGCCATCTTCAGGGAGTCCTTGCACGCCCATTCCAGGGCCGCGTCGTCATCGAGCTCCACGTCGCCGTGCTCCGTCTTCACGGCGGGGAGACCCGGCTCCGTTTTCACCGGCGCGAGCCCCGGCTCTGTCTTTGTCTTGACGAAGCGCGGAGGAGCCGACGAGGAGGCGCGCCGGCCGCCCTCGTTGATGACGATGCCGGCGCTGCGAGTGCGCCGGCCGAGCGGCGTCTCCGCCGCGGGCTCGGCCTTGACGCCGAGCAGCGCCGGAGAGCCGGAGGAGTGGGAAGAAGCCCGTGAGGAGGAGTCCGAGGAGGACGACGAGGAGGAGCCGAACCTCCTGGGCATCCATTGCCCGGCGCGTCGGCGGTGGGCCGGGGCGGCCGCCCTCGCTGGGGGAGGGTATGCCAGCGGTGGGTTGTTGCCGCCCTCAAGGTGCGTCAACACGCCCTCGAGCGTGCGGCCGGGGATGCCCCACCACAGGTGGCGCCCCTCGCAGTTCTTCGTGCCGCCCACCACAGGCTCCCCGTTGGTGGACGCCAGCCTCTGCCGCTGACGGCGCTCAAAGTACGCTGCCCACGCCGCGTGGTTGTCGGCGGCGTACTGGGGGAGGGCGAGCTGCTCGTCGGTGAGGGAGGCGCGCACGATCTCCACCTCGACGGCGAAGTAGTTGGGGCGCGCCACGGCGTCGGGCAACGGGGGAATGGGCACTCCCCCGTTGCTGAGCCTCCACCCCGTCGGCCCGGCGCGCATGTCCGGCGGCGCCGGGATGTTGGCCTCGAACAGGAGCCACGACTCCTGTTCGCGGAGTGAGCGGCGGCCAAAGCCGTTGGCCGCCGCCTCATCGCCCGGGAAACGTTCGGCCATCGGGGAGGGAGAGGGAGGGCTCGGCGGCGGCGCACGGGAGAGGGAGAGGGAGGGCTCGGCGGCGGCGCACAGGAGAGGTAGAGCTCGGCGTTGTGGCCAGAGGCGAGGGAGGCCACCGGCTTATATAGCCGCGCCCGTGTGTACGCCGCGCCCGTGTGTACGCGTGCGCGGGAGGGGAGGCGTCGGCGCGCCGCCCCGTGACGCGCCGCCCCGTCACGCGCCGCCCGTGAGGAATCAATGGCAAGGCTGACAGGCGGCGGCAGCGCGGCAGCCTTAGCATTGATTCCCGCGGGAACCGAGGCGATGAGGGCGACGAAGCGCCCGTCTCGCTGACTCGGTGGGCCCGCGGCTGCTTCGCGCCAAAACAACTCGCCCCGGCGCCCCCAGCGCGCCGGTTTCGGCCTGGGTCCGCCGACGCTGATTTCGGCCCAGGCCGGCGAAAATCGGTCTCCTGGGGACGCGACTGGGCCTTTTTTCGGCGCCGGTGCGAAAAAATTGTCTGGAGAGGCCTTTCTGGGGCGCGGCTGGAGATGCTCTAGCCCTTGCTGTGATGAAAAAGACAGTGATAGAAACAAGGCAGAAGTATAAACAAAAGCAGGAAACAAGATAGAATTTGTGGAGAATTGCGCCATTGATGCAAGAACAAAAATTAGAAGGCTTGGCTCAGCGCCGAATGAACTTTGTTAGAGCACCTATAGCCGCATATATCAAATCCGGCCTCTGGGACGTCCACGAGCACTGATCAGGCATCCCTCATTTTACATACAACGTAAAAAAAATAAACTTGCGTAAATCAACGAACTAGCAACTAACGGACTTAAATTAGGCAAAATTCACAGATAAGCGGTCATTGAACAACCAAAATAACAAGTGTGCATCGACCGGACAGTACTTAAATATAAGAAAAACTAACTTAAACGGAGGAGGGATTAGGAAATCACCATTTCCTCACCAACACCTTCCCCTTGCGGTCGGTGGTGCTACTTTGGCCCTCCTGTGAGAGTCCGACTTAATAGAAATGATAAACTACTCATATCAACAAGGAATTGTTTTTTTCTAAGAGCCCATTCGCAAAGAACTCCAAACTTAAGCGTGCTTGGCTTGAAGCGATTTCAGGATGAGTCCCGGACTAGAAAGTTGATGCCAGATGCGCATGAGTGAGGCAAAGTGCGCAAAAAAGACTAGTGCTGGTCTGCGGGTCCCGTCTAGATCCAGCCAAGCGTAACGGCCAGAACAGTGGCCGGGGTGTTACAATTGGTATAAGAGTCGACCCTTACGGTTACATGGGCGTGTGCAGATCAGGTGCGCGGGCATGTGGCATATGGCGGGTGTAGCCCGTCGTAGTCAACAGAATTCCATGCACCCGCACACCGCACACTACAAAAAAGTCAGTGATCCATGGTGTGATCTCGGTGACATTTTTGAGAACATCACATACATGATACCATCCGTGACGACCCCAATATTTAGCCACAACGCAGGCTCACCAGTCTTACAAAGAAGTGGCGTATTGTGAGGGAACGTTCCTTGACCCATAGGCTAGAAATGGGAAATGTCAAAGAAGAACCGTTAAGCTATGTATGGTATAGTGATATGATTCTGAAAGTTTTAATTCTTCATAGTGTGGTTCATCTGTACATTTGAGTTTGTTTCTCCATATTTAGATTTTGTAGTAAAAGAAAGTAAAAAGAAAAAAAGAACAAGATGCACACACAGGTTTGAATTTTTGTATGCAAACATTTGGATTTTTCATCGTTTTTTGGATAGGTGCTAAAAATGTGGATAATTACTTAAATGTGATTTATGTAGTTAACATTTAATTGTATCCAATAAATAGACGGAAAATCCTTTTATAATACAAATAATTTAAAAAGTCCTAATTTTTACATGAACAATATAAGGTGGAATATTCCATTTAAAATTTAGAATACTCAAAATAAAAAGATTATAAGGTAGTACACCAGGTACCTTAACTTCGCATGTAAAAAAGTAGAAAAGTGCAAATTATTGCATATCAATATGGAACACAAAGATATATTTGTGAATATTGATGGTAAAGAACGTTGTACTCCAAATTTGATGTACGAATGGCCAAGAAAAATCTTTTGTCGAGTACAAAATTCGTAATACATCTTAAATATTATGATGCATCTTGGGAGATTCATTAATTACAAAATAATATGCCATCCATTTTTTAAATAGTTTGGAAATTTGAACTTATGAGGAAGTAATACAATGCCAATTTTAGTTTTTTCCAACCATATTTAGATATCATAAGAAAAAAAATCAATAAATGCATTTTAAGGTGTGATTTTTTGCAAAAAGGTTCAAATTTCCTAACTAAACATTTCATGTGAATAATTTATATAACTAATTCAATATTTCTATGTAGATACCTTATTTGAGATGTATGTAGTGCAAGTTTGGTTTATACTCCCTCCGTTCCTAAATATTTGTCTTTTTAGAGATTTCAGATAGACTACCACATACGGATGTATATAAACATAATTTAGAGTGTATATTCACTCATTTTGCTTCGTATGTAGTCACTTGTTGAATCTCTAGAAAGACAAATATTTAGGAACGGAGGGAGTACCAAGTAAATAGCTAAGTCATTTTATACATAAAAATGGGGAAATGATTATGAATAAACTCTAACCTTTACATGGACATTATAATGTTGTGTGTTCTATGTGGAATAAACAAGAGTACTTGAAATAAGTATATGTTTTTTGAAACGACCACACAAGTAGACATGACCATAACCTAGGTTATCCGGGCCTAACAAGTCCCGAGTTGAAGGCCCAGACGTAAAAAAATGAATATTGTGTTTCCTATTTAATTTAGTCATTTTAGCATTTAAATATATTATTATGCTTTTGCAAAAGAAATCATAATTTTGAACAAAATAATGATGTGTGCACACTTATGGATTTGCAAGATTTTAGAGTTAGGGTCTACTTTAGGGCAGAAAAGCTAAGCCTGAGCCAGGCTCGAAGGTTGTGCTTCGTTCCTGGGCCGTCAGAGCGGGCTTCCTCCCATGGTTAGCATCAGGGCAGATGGTAGGCGTGCTCGAGACGAGCAGCCCAATTTGCTTGTGAGATTTTTTGTATGTTTGTGCGAGAAATTTTCAAATTCAGTAATAATTTTGAAAATAATGGACATTCTTTGGATTCGTTATAAAATAGAATTCTCAAACAATTGTTTGGATTCAAGAACACGCTTTAGAAATCATGAAAAAAATCAAATACGATTTTTATTCAAATCCGTGAAAATAATTTTAAATCATGAACATTTTCGAATTTGTGAATTTCACGTGTACACTGTTTTTAAATTGGGGATCATTCTTTGAATTTGGGAACAATTTTTGAAATTCACAAACATTTTTTTGTTTTGACGAATATTTTCTAAGTTCATGATTTTTTGAAGACATGAACTTTATTTAAACTTTTGGGACATCTTGTGAAATTTACGAACATTTTTTATAATCTTGTGGTTTTTTTTATAAAATTCGTGAACATTTTATGTTTTACCGAACATTTTTGGAAATCCTGAATTATTATAAATCCATATCTGAAAAATAAAAATAAAGGAAAAAAGGAATAGGTTAGAAACAAACGAAACAACAAACCTCACACAAGATAAAGAAGGAAAAAAGGAAACGAAAAAAAAGCCGAAGGAAAGCAGTTCTGCCAAATGGGCCGGCCAGGCGGCTGCGCCTTCGCCTATTTGCCGCGTGCGGGCGGCGAATAGGATTGGCCAGGCGTACGATTGCAGGAATCCGTACGTCTCGCAGGGAAGCAATCCATTGCTGAGTTGTTCAAAAGGTTCGCTGCCTGCACGTATCTTGGTTTGTGCTTTGCTCGAGCTTGGAGATGAGATTAATTAGATGCCCCTGCTTCAGCTCAGCTTGACCAAAATCACTGTACGCGACGGCGGGCTAACACACGGCGGATGCAGATGCAGCAACGCTGCTGCAATGAAACAGGGGGCCATCTGTCGCGCCGGCGGCGGTACACAAGTCGCTGGGCCGTGCCGTACGTGATGAAGTCCAGTCATCAAGAAGAGACGGCAAGGAGAGAGATCTACGATCGGCGTGGTCTCCTCAACAGTGCAGCCAGTGTAGCCGTAGCGAGCTAATTAACGCGCATGGCAATAGCATGCAATGCATGGCTACGTACGTGGTAGAGGCGAAACCGAGGTCACCAACACGGGAGGCCGAGCAGCCCCCGTGTGTGTGTGTCCCAACGGCCAGCCGAGAGAGGCGTGTGGCTCTCTCCGTCCGTGCGCGCGCTCAGCCTGTCCTGTCTCCTGCGTACGTGCGCACGTACGCACGGGCAGCATGCATGCAGGAGAAGCGAGCGAAGCAACCGTGTCGATCGGCCCACACGCCGCCGATGCTACCGGCCGGGCCGGCACACAACGGCACGGCATGGCGACCGGGTGCTGTCGTCGTACGTCATGCTCTTACGTGCTCATGTTCGTCTATCTCAAACAGACCTGCTAATTGGCTAGACAAGACACGCGGTGGGTGCATTGCACGTACCGGCCGCTCCGACGACGATAGTTAGGAGCCACATGCATTGCAAACCTAGCATAAGGATCTCCACCCGCAACCCATAAAAAACCCTCCCGCATCCGTCCACAAACAGAGGACCAGTCCGCGCACACGGATGCGTGAGGTCAACATCGAACCGTAGCTGCATACATCCGGTATTCCGAATTATTTTCCCAGTCCGGACGATTAAGTAGCTGCATGCAAAGGGCACAAAAATTCAAATAGCTGCATGCATGCACCACTAGTTTAAATTTTAAAAAGTTCAAATATTTACGTCCCAACATTGTTGTCCCCTTTCACCGCCCGCTGATCCTCAATCAGATCTTCCTTGAGCTGCTGGTGAGTTGGTCGGTACTGAATTTGTTGATGCATTTGAATAAACTCCTCAAATGTGGCCGGATTCTGGTCCGGAAGTTGGATAGGATCACCCATGTTTTCAAATTCTAGAGCTGCGGCAGCATCGTCACCCTCATCCTCGACGATAATGTTGTGAATGATCACACAACATGTTATCACCTCCCACAAGGTCTCTAGATCCCATTGCTTTACAGGTCCACAAATAATTGCAAAACGAGCCTGAAGAACAATGTCCTCTTGACATCCTTTCTTGCTGCTTGTCTTTTGGTAAGTGAGGCTTTTTTTGGCCAACTGAGTTCGAGATGGTGCTGACAAAGGTAGCCCATGGAGGATAGATACCGTCAACCAGATAGTAGCCCATGTTGTACTCATGTCCATTGACAATATAGTGGCAAGGAGGAGCTTTTCCTTCAGTCAGCCTCGCAAACAACAACAATCGTTGCAGCACATTGATGTCATTGTGAGACCCAGGCATGCCTAAGAAGGCGTGCCAAATCCAAAAATCTTGTAATGCAACTACTTCAAGAAGTGGGTTTCTTAACATGACCCTGATATTGGCCTTGTAAAGCCTTCGGGCAATTCTCTTCCATTTCCAATGCATGTAGTCAAGAGATCCAACCAAACCTGGCCACCCTCTTGCTTCAGAGATTACCAGGGGCCTCTCGGTGTCTGCCACAATTGGTTCTTTCAGGTACTGAGGTCCGAACACCTCGATCACGACAGTTGCAAATCTGACCATGGCATTTCCGCATGTGCTCTCAGTCATCCGTAGGTACTCGTCCCACGAATCAGCGACCGTGCCATATCCGAGTATCCAGAGTGCGGTCGTGCACTTCTGGTAACTAGAGAAGCCAATCGTTCCTACGACGTCCTTCTTCAGGATGAAGTAGTCATCGTAGGATCGGACGCCATGGTACAAACAATCGAAGACAGTCTTGCGCATCCAAAAACGCCGGCAAAAATCGTCAGTGAATAGTGCATCGGGGGCAAAGTAGTCGGCCCTCAGTGTCAAATGCCTGCGCGTCCTGTTGCGGTCTAGCACTTGATGACCCTTGATCGAGCCCTTGAAATTGAGAACATGCTCCTCCGCACGCTCCACGTCTTCAAGGACGCCTACATCATCGCCGTCTCAGTGCTCCTCCTCGTCCGACGAGCCGTCGGAGGACTCAACATACTGCTCGTATGTGTACTCCAAATCGGAATCCATTGCTAGAGACAAGAAGGGAATACTGTTTTCAGCTTCGGCGATTCGTCGAACAGTTGTGGGGCATGGTAGAGGATGATACCTCGCGGGGCGGTCGGGGGACATGGGGTTGAACGGAGATAGAGGAGAAGCGGCGGGGAGCCCTACTGGATCGCGGAGGTGACGGAGACGCAGATTTTCGGCAGGGGTGGCGTGGTGGCAAGGGTGGTGGAGCGGCGGCGACAACAAGAGAGAAAGAAGGAAGGAGAGAAAATGGGGAGAATGGAGTCGCGGGGTCCGGGATGGGTTTTGGGTGGGCCTGGGGTGTCAGATTCGTACGTTTCACGTGTCCGGACACCCACAAAACTCGGTCACTTTTGTCTCTGTTTTGCGGGAGAAATCACGCCTGGATCACCCCGCAGACCGATACAAGACTGCGTTGGATGGCTTGCGAGGTCCAGGCAACACGGTCCGGACGGTTGCGGGAGGTGTACAGGTCCGCCTTGGAGATGCCCTAACCGGACTATCCTCCACAACTTAAGCATCAAATCGAAATGAACATACAAATATAGAGTTACACAACTCAGTTAACGTGAACAAAATTTTAACCACCGTCAAGCAAACTTTTCTCATATCTCTGTAGATTTCTACTCACTCCGTCTTATAATATAAGATGTTTTTGCAAATTAACATTACTTGCAAAAACGTCTTATATTATTGGACGGAGGGAATACATACTTGATTCATACCTTCCGATGCAATATATAGCTTTAACGGATCATCATAAGCATCCATGACTCGCTGCCCGGCCTCTGACACCATGAGACGGTAGATTCCAGGTTTCTTTTGCGATCATGGGCGTATCGAGCTCAACAAGCATGTGGTTTTAATGGTTCAATGTTTCAGTAGAGTCGTGGTCGATTTTGCTATATCACCATCCTTTTAGAGAAGTATAATCATATAGTTCACTAAAAAGCGCAATTTACACTCCCTCCCAATCCGATCTTGGGCTTCGAGCCGCCGCCGCTTTTCTCCTCACCGCCGTTGAACCTCCGCCTGGCAAAGCCCAGGCGAGGGATGATTGCAGCGGTGAGGCCTTTCTCCATCGTGGCCCTTGGATACATCTGCGACAGAGATCCACGCGGGTGTTCTGGATGTGCGCATCGTCCGGCGTCGGCGGCATAGCGGTGAGGACCCCTTCACTGTCGATGGCTCACCCAGACGGGGCGGCGGTTCTGGACAGTGGTGCGGCTCCGTTCGTGCAGGAGAGAAGACAGGCAAAGCGCAATCACATCCTGTGGTTGCTGCCCAGAACTCGGACCCACAACGGTCTTTCTTTGTTTCACGTCACGTGGCCATGCATGCATGCACGTCGTATCCAGAGCCGGGGCGGCGTTTCCGATGCAAAGAGTAGAGACCAAAGCTGTAGCAAATGGCCGAATCGTCTCCTCTGCTGTTTCTGTCCGTTCGTACGGCATTGAGCTGTACGCCGAGCTACAGCAGCCTGACACGACATTAGCTGTACGGCCCTGGTCTTTCTGGCATGCACGTCAAGGACGATGAACAGGCTCGATCCTTCGGGGCAAGATAGACAGACAGATACGTCTACTGGTGCGTGCCTTCTTTTACACGCTGGGTGGCTGCCTGCTCAGTCCTGCTGTGCTGTCTTCTTTGTTTTTGTTTTGCTATTTGCTAGTTCTCTAGATGTGATATAACTAGAGAGAATATCACATGAAACTAAGTTTCAGTAGAAATCGATGAAAACCACGTGTAAACAATATTATAGTTTAGAAAATATCTTCAAAAGATACGGAATCTTAAAAGAGTGATGTTCTATTAGCATGTGAAATTTTAAAGTTCATACACATTACCATTATTTACGAGGTACGAAAAAACAAAAATCAGCATTGTAGAGTGCCAAACAGTAAACATCATTATTCATTGCTAAATTTGTCCTTTTCATAGCTCGCAAATGGTAATGTATTTGAACTTGGAATTTGCATGGCAATAATACATCACTCTCTTAACATCCTGTATTTTTTATAGTTTTTCTGAAATTTTCAAATATGGTTTCCACGAAGTTTTCTTTGAAACTAGGTTTTCATGTGATATTCTATGTCGTGTATAAACCTCTCACCACCTCTCAAAATAGTATTAAGATGCATGTTTCAATATTCGTTCAGACTATCGAGCGCCGCGTGCTTCTTTTTTCTCTTGGGTCGTTTTTTGTGATGCGCCTGGACACATGTAGTTTATCTATCTGTGTGGAGTATACCAGACATCGAGTCAGTCTGTAACACCGGCCCGGAGTGGCTCCTGAACCTAATTGCAGAAAGTAATGAAGGGGACCGGCTGCGCCTGATTATGCTGCTGTGGAGATGTTGGCATGTGCGCAACGAGATCACTCATGACAAACCGGCGCCGCCTGTGGAGGTATCTCGTCGCTTTTTGCAGAGCTACGTAACCTCACTGCTCGGGATCCAGCAGTATCCGCAGGGAGATTGGGACAAAGGGAAGATGACCATCCAACAAGAAGGTGCAGAACAGCCTATATCGCATGTGGGAGGTGTGCCACGAACAGCCCACAAATGGAGTCCCCCACCCGCCAACTGGACGAAGCTGAATGTCGACGGCTCCTTTTCCCATGATGACGGGAGGGCCGGGACGGGAATGGTGCTCCGTGACCAGGAAAGGGCCATTATTTTCTCCGCGTGTCGCTCGCTATGGTCTTGCCCGGACCCACTACATGCCGAGCTAGCTGGGTGCATGGAGGGCATAGCTTTGGCCCTCCAATGGACGGAGCTGCCGTTTATCGTCGAGTGCGATAGTCTGCAGGCAGTGCAACTGATCAATGCCTCAGGACAAGACCGGTCGCAGTACGCCATGGTAGTCTCGGAAGTGAAGCATCTTATGAGTGAAAGGGAGTGCCATGTTATTCATATTTCTCGAGAGCAGAATAATGTAAGCCATACGTTGGCGAACTTTGGAAGGACGGAAGACCGTACTGTGGTCTGGCTCCGCTCCGGCCCGGACAATATCCCTAGCTTGTGTAGGGAGGACCTTCTTGGCTCTTGAGTAATACAAATCCCTTTTACCCCGCAAAAAAAAAATAAGTGGGTTGTGATTTTCATTATATTTTTCTGGTATGTGAATCCAAGATTCGTTATTGCACATCATATGTGTGTGGGCGGTTGTAACAAAGTACATCCTTTTTTTTTGCGGGGTTATAACAAAGTACATCAGCACAACGTCCGATCTAGTGCTCCAAGACTTTTCTTATTTTCGGGACCGCACGTGCAGATTTTCTTTAGGCCAATCTCTTTTGTTGCTGGCCACATTTTTCGCTGGACCGTTGTCGGTGTGTGAGGTTTTTAGTTCATGTGTTGTTTTTTTTTTGAAAATCACTTCCCCACTTTATTAAGCTAAACTAGGAAGTTCATCAGACACAATACTCAGAATACAATCCGGGGGAGAAATCTCCCACAAAACCGAAACACTATTACAAAAACCAAACCGGGCAATCTCGTGAGCTGCTTTATTTGCCTCCCTCCTCACCCATGTAGCTTTGAACTCCCCCAAGTTGTAGCCATCCCCTCGATCTCTTCCACCATGATACCTACCGCCGATAGATTTCGATCTTGCTCATTCAGCATCCGGGCCACGTTTAGACAGTCGGTCTCCAGATGGAGCTTGGGCACACCTCTTTGCAGAGCTAGTTCCACCGCCCTCCTGCACACCAGCAACTCGGCCACTTCTGCCGTTGTAATGTCAGGTAGAAAAACAGCGTTTGCACCTCTGAAGGCTCCATCTTCATCTCTGAACACTACGCCACCTCCTCCTCCCTGGCTCGGCCGAGACATAGCACCATCGACATTGGCCTTGAGCCAGCCCGACGCCGATGGTTCCCATCTTGCACGCTGGGTAAGTGAAGTCGATCTCTCCGGCCGCCCCCGCACTTTCTTTCATTCTTCCATGAGCGCTGCTACTCTCCTCGCCACCATGTAGCATATAACCCTTGCACCATCGCTGACTTGTCATCCTCCAAAGCATCCGACATCCACTATAGCATCCATGATGCGACCGAACTCTGAGTGCACATCGAACGAGGTGGGGTCGCCACCCTCGCACCCAATACCGAGTTCAGCTCCTTCCAGAAAAGCATGGAATGATAGCAGCCCCAAAACCTGTGACACTGTTTCTTCACGTCCAAACGCTGGGCAAAAGACGCCGGGCTTGATCCTTCTTCGAAGAAGTTCTGAGCCCACCGCCAAGCCATTCTTGATCAGCCGCCAGACGTGGATTAACACCTTCCCCGACGCGTTTGTGCCCCACAGTGCCAACCAACTTCGGTTGTTCACCGCAGTAGAGGACGAGCCCGGCTGTCCAGTACTCGCCCTCTTCTTCTCCATGCATAAGTGATAAGCTGACTTTACTGAGAATTTTCCATTCTTCGTATAATTCCATGCTAATATGTCATCTGTACCCAGGCCCCCACACAAATCTGCAATATATCCTGTACGTCATCCTCTGTAAACATTGCTTCTAGCTTGTGTCGATCCCACCCTGAAGCCTCATCATTTAGTAGGCCGCTCACCCTCGTCATCCCAGGCACATACACCTGGCCCAGTGGCCTTAGGCTACCCTTGCGAGGGATCCAATTATCATGATGAATACGGATTGTAGACCCATCACCCACCCTCCATATCAGACCTTCCAAAAGCAAGTTCCTGCCATGCAAAATTCTCCTGAAGGTATATGACGCACCACCGGGGCATGTTGCGTTGAGGATGGATCCATGCTCATAGTAGCGAGCTTTGAGGACGCGAGCGCACAGAGAAGAAGGGACCTGCAGCAGTCTCCAGGCCTGCTTAGCAAGTAAGGCCTGATTGAACGCTTCCATATCTTGAAACCCCATCCCTCCCTCCTGCTTACTCACACACATTTTCTGCCAAGCAATCCAGTGAACCTTTTTCTCACCATTAGCTTCACCCCACCAAAAGTTAGAAGAGATAGATGTCAGATTCCCGCACAATTTCTTGGTGAGCTGAAAGCAACTCATGGTGAAAGTTGGGGTTGATTGGAGCCCCAATTAGACCAAAACCTCACGAGCCTTCTTAGATAGTCCTTGCCCCTTCCATCACGTGACCTTACCCTTTGCACTCTCCCGGGCATATTTAAACGTTCCCTCCTTGGATTTTCCCATAGCTGTGGGCAGCCCCAAATATTTCTCACTTAGAGCCTCGGACGTAATCCCGATCACTGCCTTTAGATGTTCTTTGGTATCCTCTGTGCTTCCTTTGCCAAAATAAATAGAAGATTTCTGCAAATTAACTTTCTGTCCCGATGCCACCTCATAGTCCCCAAGGATTGTTTTGAGGACAAGAAGATTACTCTCAGATCCCTCAAGAAACACAATGCTATCATCCGCAAAAAGGAGGTGGGTGACCATGGGGCCAGTGCTCCCAAAAGACACCCCCTTTATGTCACCAGAACGTTGTGCATTCTTAAGCAGTGCCGAGAAACCCTCCACACAGAACAAGAACAAGTAAGGCGATAGAGGGTCACCTTGCCTGAGTCCCCTTGTTGGCAGAAAAGGATCCGAGATCCCCCCATTGAGCTTCACAGTGAACCTTGCCGACGTCACGCACCTCATAACCATTTGAATCCATGTTGCATGAAAACCAAACCTCTCCAACACCCTCTCCAGAAAGATCCACTCCACCCTATCGTAAGCCTTCATCATATCTAGCTTAACCGCGCACAAAGGCTTCCTCCTCCTCCTCATCCTAATAGCGTGTACACACTCATATGCCACTAGAACATTATCCGTGATGAGCCGACCAGGTACAAAGGCACTTTGCTCCTCTGAGATCAACACAGGAAGGATTCCCTTGAGTCTATTGGTAAGTACCTTTGTTGCTATTTTGTAGAGTACATTACACAAACTGGTAGGTCTAAACTGAGACATCAACTCCGGTGAGGTGATTTTAGGTATCATCACAATGATTGCTAACACTCATATCGTACCCATGAGCAAAACGTTTCAACTGGACGCATAGAAAGATAGGGGCTTATAGTTTCGCCTCCCAACATATTCACCTCAGGGGTGATGTCAACAATAATAACTTATGCTATCTATATTCAACTGGACATATGTGCCTAGATCTTTCCTCACCACATGATACTTGCCAAAGGAGAAAAATAAAAGGGAATAGAAGAAAAACTTTGACTCTTTCCATAAAGTAAATACATAAAAAGTAAAAGAAAGGCCCTTCGCAGAGGGAAGCATATGTTGCCATGCGCTTATTTGTTTGTATGATCAATCCCTTAGTGCAAAAGAATGTCACGTTGTATTGCCCCTTAATATGACAACCTTTATTTTGCAGTCTGTCGCTTTTATTCTTTGTCATCCAAGTTCGTACAACGCTCAATTTCTCTTACACTAAATGATCTCACATTTTTAGAAGCAATTTTTATTGTCTTTTTGCACTGATGACAACTTGAGGGATCTTGCTCAATCCCTAGGTAGGTATGGTGGACACTTGAAAATAAGATTTGGGTTTAAGGGTTTTTTGGATGCACAAGTAGTATCTCTACTTAGTGAGGAATTTTTGGCTAGCAAAGATAAGGGCAAGCACCACATGTTGAAGGATCTATGACAATATGACTTCTATGTGAATATAAACAAACATAAACCATTAAGTTGTCTTCCTTGTCCAACGTCAACAATATTGGCATATAATATTTTGATGAGAGCTCACAATCACAAAAGATTTCTAGGATAGTATATCTATATGTGAATCTTCTCTTCCCTTATTAATTCTTTCATGAGTTGCATCATTGACTAATGCTATGTTTGTCAATCTCTAATAAAATTTCCTACTTATACTTTTCCTTATGTGGTGCCATCACCTACCATAGGATTAGTATATGATCTTATTGATTTATTTCCTTTCTCTTTTTCTTTCTTTCTTATTTATTTTCTTTATTTGCAACATGAAAGTAAAGAAAGCAAAAACTCAAAATAAACTTTATTATATAACTTGCACATGATTACAATGATATATCACTAAGCAAACTCTCAGAGAGGAAAGGATCGAACTAAACTTTTATTCATCTAATGCAAAAAGATCGAACTGAAAACAAGTAAAAGCAAAAGGATAGTGGGATGATACGATACCGGGGCACCTCCCCCAAGCTTGGCGGAAGCCAAGGGGAGTGCACATACCCGATACTTAGTTCTCTTTTGGTGGTGAAGAAGATGCTAGTGGTGATGATTGTGCCTTCAAATTTTTCATATTGTAGTTGAGGAGAGCAATTTCCTCCTGCAAGATCTTTTTCATATTGTAGTTGAGGAGAGCAATTTCCTCCTTTAAATCATCGACTTCCAATTCCAACTGCAAGATCTTGTCACATAGATCCCTTTTGCTTTTCTACCTAAAACAAAGAGGAATAGATCGGTTATTAGACCGGTTAGCTCTCTGAGGGAGACTGGACTTCTTGAACTCCACATGCATATCCCCAGGTTGAGGTAGAGGAATATCCTCCTCCTCCGAGCTTGAATCATCAACCCTCATCAAGTGAGCATCCTCCTCATCATTCGTAGTTCTACCATAAGGGGATAGGTCCCATAGGTCTTTGGATCAGCAATGAGATGTGAGACATTGCTCTCTCTGTCAGAGTCTTGGGACGACATATTTTCAGAACTACGTAGAAAACAGCAAGAAAGAGAACAGAGGATTTCTCCATGATACTGTGGTTAACAGGTTCAGGAAGTATTTATAGATTTTTTTATCTTGGAGGACAAGCATACGGAAGAAAAACGGAGTACGGAAGGTGTCCCAGGTGGGCACAACCTGCCTGGCGCGCCCTGGTGTCTTGTGCCCACCAGGGGACGCTTCCTGGAAGTTTCTTTATTTCCAAAATTCTTAAATTTTCCAAAACTGATAAAAATATTTTTGTGGATTTTTCGGAGTCCGTTTACTTACCGTATCACGTGCCTCCTTATTTTCATGATTCTGGAGTGTTCCGGAAGGACTCTTTTATGTGTTCTTCCGGTGTCAAAGTTTGGATGATATTACTTTCAACATTAATGGGCGTACCTGAGATATAGCTTTATTCGTTGTCCACTTACAACCTTTGGGTTAGTACCTTCGGAATTATTTATTTTTATGGCTCTAGACCGGTAAACCTCCTCGATGACATATGGGCCTTCCCATTTTGAGAGGAGTTTTCCTGCAAAAAATCTGAAACGAGAGTTGTACAAAAGAACATATTCTCCGACTTTAAACTCGCGCTTTTGAATTCTTTTGTCATGCCATCTTTTAACTTTTTCTTTGAATAAGTTTGCATTTTTATAAGATTGGGTTCTCCATTCATCCAATGAGCTTATATCAAAAAGCCTCTTTTCACTAGCAAGTTTGAAATCATAACTGAGTTCTTTAACTGCCCAATATGCTTTATGTTCTAACTCAAGAGGCAAATGACAAGCTTTTCCATAAACCATTTTATAAGGAGACATACCCATAGGATTTTTATATGCTGTTCTATAAGCCCAAAGTGCAACATCTAATTTCTTAGACCAATTTTTCCTGGACCTATTGACAGTCTTTTGCAAAATTAATTTTATTTGTCTATTGCTAAGTTCAACTTGACAACTAGTAGTGATGATAGGGTGATGCAATTCTATGGTTAACATCATACTTGGCAAGCATTTTACGAAAATCACCATGAATAATGTGTGAACCACCATCAGTCTTTAAATATCTAGGGACTCCAAACCTTGGGAAAATAACTTCCTTAAGCATTTTAATAGAGGTGTTGTGATCAGCACTACTAGTTGGAATAGCTTCTACCCACTTAGTAACATAATGAACAGCAACCAAAATATGTGTATACCCATTAGAGGATGGAAAAGGTCCCATGTAATCAAATCCCCAAACATCAAATGGTTCAACAGCAAGTGAATAATTCATAGGCATTTCTTGACGCTTACCGATATTACATATTCTTTGACATTCATCACAAGATAAGACAAACTTACGGGCATCCTTGAAGAGAGTAGGCCAATAAAATCCAGACTGCAATACCTTATGAGCAGTTCTATCTCCAGCATGATGCCCTCCATATAAACTTCGGAGTGACATTTCCGTATGATTTGTCCCAGTTCATGCTCAGGTACACAATGTCTAATAATACCATCTACTCCTTCCTTATAAAGATGTGGGTCATCCCAAAAGTAATGTCTTAAATCATAGAAGAATTTTTTTCTTTTGTTGGTAAGTAAAACTAGGTGGTACATATTTAGCAACAATGTAGTTAGCGTAGTCAGCAAACCAAGGAGTACTATGAGAAACATTTATTGCAGCTAACTGTTCATCAGGAAAACTATCATCAATAGGAAGTGGGTCATCAAGCACATTTTCAAGCCTAGACAAGTTATCAGCTACGGGGTTCTCAGCTCCTTTTCTATCAATGATATGTAAATCAAATTCTTGTAGCAAAAGAACATAACGAATAAGTCTAGGTTTAGCATCTTTCTTTTGCATAAGATATTTAATAGCAGCATGGTCTATGTGAATAGTTACTTTGGAATCAACAATATAAGGTCTAGATTTATCACAAGCAAACACCACTGCTAAGAATTCTTTTTCAGTAGTAGCATAATTTCTTTGAACACTGTATAGAGTTTTACTAGGACAGTGAATAACATTCAATTTTTTATCAACTCTTTGTCCTAAAACAACACCAACAGCATAATCACTAGCATCACACATAATTTCAAAAGGCAAGTTCCAATCAGGTGGTTGAACAATAGGTGCAGAAACTAAGGCTTTCTTGAGTGTTTCAAAGGCTTCTAAACAATCATCATCAAAAACTAAAGGAATATCCTTCTGCAAAAGATTATTGAGAGGCCTAGAAATTTTAGAGAAGTCCTTGATAAACCTCCTATAGAAACCAAAATGACCTAGGAAACTACGAATACCTTTTATTTCTTTAGGACATGGCATTTTCTCAATTGCATCAACCTTAGCTTTGTCCACTTCAATACCTCTTTCAAAAAATTTATGACCCAAGACAATGCCTTCATTTACCATAAAGTGGCACTTCTCCCAGTTCAAGACAAGATTTGTTTGTTCACATCTCTGCAAAACTCGCTCAAGATTGCTTAAACAATCATCAAAAGACTTCCCGTAAACAGAAAAGGCATCCATGAAAACCTCAACAATCTTTTCACAAAAGTCAGAGAATATAGCAGTCATGCATCTTTGAAAGGTAGCAGGTGCATTACATAAACCAAAAGGCATACGTCTATAAGCATAGGTTCCAAAAGGACAAGTAAAAGTGGTCTTTTCTTGATCAGGTTGAGAAACAGGTATTTGTGAAAAACCAGAATATCCATCAAGGAAGCAAAAGTGTGTGTGCTTAGATAATCTTTCAAGCATTTGATCAATAAAAGGCAAAGGGTAATGATCTTTTCTAGTTGCTTTATTTCATTTTCTAAAATCAATTACCATCCTATAGCCTGTAACAATTCTTTGTGGAATTAGTTCATTCTTATCATTAGGAACAACAGTTATACCTCCTTTCTTAGGGACATAATGAACAGGACTTACCCATCTACTATCAGCTATAGGATAGATTATACCTGCTTCCAGAAGTTTTAATATTTCCGTTCTTACCACCTCTTTCATCTTCGGATTTAACTGACATTGGTGATCAACAACGGGTTTAGCATCAGGTTCCATATTAATTTTGTGCTGACATAGAGTGGGACTAATGCCCTTTAAATCATCAAGAGTATATCCAATAGCAGCTCGGTGCTTCCTTAGAACTTTCAATAATCTTTCTTCTTCATGTTCTAAAAGGTTAGCACTAATAATAACAGGATATATCTTCTTTTCATCAAGATAAGCATATTTCAAAGTGTCTGGCAATTGTTTTAATTCAAACACAGGATCACCTTTAGGTGGAGGAGGACCTCCCAGAGTTTCAATAGGCAAGTTGTGTTTAAGTAGAGGACGTTATTCAAAGAAAATCTTATCTATTTCGTTTCTTTCATGCATATGTAAATCATTTTCATGGTCTAGCAAATATTGTTCTAAAGGGTCAGTAGGTGGCACAGCAATAGAAGAAAGACCAATTAATTCATCCTTACAAGGAAATTCTTTTTCATGGAGATTTCTACTAAGCTTGGAAAAATTAAATTCATGACACTCATCACCAAAGCTAACACCGACAGCTTGTTTCTTACAATCTATCTTAGCATTAACTGTGTTCAAGAAAGGTCTACCAAAGATAATGGGACATAAGTCATCTTGTGGGGAGCCAAGAACAAGAAAATCAGTATGGTATTTTATTTTCCCACATAAGACTTCAACATTTCTAATGATCCCAAATGGTGATATGATGCCTCTATTAGCAAGTTTAATAGTAACATCTATTTCTTCTAACTCTGCAGGTGCTATGTCTTTCATAATTTCTTGATATAAGGTGTAAGGAATAGCACTCACACTAGCACCCATGTCACATAAGCCATGATAACAGTGATCTCCTATTTTAACTAAGATGACAGGCATGCCCACAACGGGTCTATGTTTATCCCTTTTATCAGGTTTAGCAATTCTAGCAGCTTCTTCACAGAAATAAATAACATGCCCATCAATGTCTTCTTCTAAGAGATCTTTAACCATAGCTATGCTAGGTCCTACTTTGATTTGTTCATCTTGTTTAGGTGTTCTAATATAGCTTTTGTTAACCACAGTTGAAACTTTAGCATGTTCCTTTATCCTAGCAGGAAAAGGTGGTTTCTCTATATAAGCAGAAGGCACAACTGGATCAACATTATAAAGTATAGTTTCTTCTTTAACTAGTACCGGTTCCTTAATTTCCTTTTTAATAGGTGGGTGATATTTAAACCACTTCTCTTTAGGGAGTTCAACATAAGTAGCAAATGATTCACAAAAGGAGGCTACTATCTCACAGTCAAGTCCATATTTAGTGCTGAACTTTTGAAAAGCATCGGTATCCATAAAAGATTTAACACAATCATACTTAAGTTTAATACCTAACTCTTTACCTTCGTCGAGTTCCCAATCTTCAGAGTTACGTTTAATTCTTTCCAAAAGATCCCAGCGGAATTCAATAGTCTTCTTCATAAAAGAACCAGCACAAGAAGTATCAAGCATGGTTTGATCGTTACGAGAAAGCCGAGCATAAAAATTATGGATAATAATTTCTCTTTAGAGCTCGTGATTGGGGCATGAATATAACATTGACTTAAGCCTCCCCCAAGCTAGAGCGATACTTTATCCTTCATGAGGCCAAAAATTATATATATATAATTCCGATCACGATGAACTAGATGCATAGGATAATTTTTTTGATGAAACTCCAATTTTAATCGATTCCAATTCCAAGATCCAATATCATCGCATAGCCTATACCATGCCAATGCTTTTCCCTTCAAAGATAAAGGTAAAACCTTTTTCATAACTTCATCCCTGGGTAAGCCTGCAAGCTTAAATAATTCACAAATTTGTTCTACATATATCAAGTGCATATCATGATGTTTGGTTCCATCTCCTGCATAAGGATTAGCTAGCAGTTGTTCTATCATACCCAAAGGAATTTCATATTCAATATTTTTAGTAGGTGCACTAGGTTGAGGGGTAGCTAATTGTGGTTCCGGACGAGGTGAAGATACCCCGAACAAACCCCTCAAAGGATTTTTTTTTCCATAGTAAAAAGTGACAATAAATTTCAGCACACTATATAAATGTTTCCTTACCAAAGGTGCTTCACTCCCCGGAAATGGCGCCAGAAAATAGCCTTGATGACCCACAAGTATAGGGGATCAATTGTAGCTCTTTTCAATAAGTAAGAGTGTCGAACCCAACGAGGAGCAGAAGGAAATGACAAGTAGTTTCCAGTAAGGTAATGTCTGCAAGTGCTGAAGTTATAAGTAGTGAAGTAGTTTGATAGCAAGAAATTTGTAACGAGCAAGTTACGATAGTAGTAACAAAAGTGCAGCAAGGTATCCCAATACTTTTGAGGCAAAGGACAGGCCAAAATGGTCTCTTATGATAAGCAAAGTGTTCTTGAGGGTTCGATTTGTGTTCGCTTTCATCATGTTGGTTCGATTTGTGTTCGCTACTTTGACAATTTGATATGTGGGTGGACCGGTGCTTAGGTGCTGTTTTTACTTGAACAAACCTCCTACTTATGATTAACCCTCCCGCAAGCATCCGCAACTACGAGAAAAGTATTAAGAATAAATTCTAACCATAGCATTAAACTTTTGGATCCAATCGGTCCCTTACGGAATAGTGCATAAACTGGCGTTTAAGCTTCTGTTACTCTCGCAACCCATCATCTAATTGCTACTCCACAATGCATTCCCTTAGGCCCAAATATGGTGAAGTGTCATGTAGTCGACGTTCACATGACACCACTAAGGGAATCACAACATACATACTATCAAAATATCGAACACATATCAAATTCACATGATTACTTGCAGCATGATTTCTCACGTGACCTCAAGAACAAAAGTAATTACTCACAAATGATAAACATGCTCATGATCAGAGAGGTATTAAATAGCATAATGGATCACATATAATCTTCCACCAAATAAACCATATAGTAATCAACTACAAGATGTAATCAACACTACTAGTCACCCACAAGTACCAATCTATAGTTCGGGTAACAAGATTGAACACAAGAGATGAACTAGGGTTTGAGACGAGATGGTGATGTTGAAGATGTTGATGGAGATTGCCCTCCCCAAGATGGGAGATTTGTTGGTGATGATGATAACGATGATTTCCCCCTCCGGGAGGGAATTTCCCCCGGCGGAATCGCTCTGCTGGAGGGCAAAAGTGCTCGTGCCCAAGTTCCGCCTCAAGAAGGCGGCGCTCCGTCCCGAAAGTCCTCTCCTTATTTTTTTCTAGGTCAAAATGACTTATATACCAAAAGATGGGCACCAGAGGTGGGCCAAGGAGGGCACAACCCACCAGGGCGCGCCCGGGTGGGTGGGTTGTGCCCACCTGGTGGGCCCCCTCTGGTAGTTATTTGCTCCAATAATTCTTAAGTATTCCATAAAAAATTTCCGTGAAGTTTCAGCTTGTTTGGAGTTGTGCAGAATAGGTGGCCTGACGTAGCTTTTCCAGGCCAGATTTCTAGCTGCCGGAATTCTCCCTCTTAGTGCATACCTTGCAAATTATGAGAGAAAAGGCATTAGAATTACTCCAAAAAGCATTATTATGGATAAGAAAATTATAAATAACAGTAAGAAAACATGATGCAAAATGGACATATCAATATGTTAATAATATTGTTACCATGTTTCACGGAAATGTCTATTTGAGAACTTTTCAGCTAAAGTGGTGCCTGTATATTGGACAAGTAAGACACTCGAAAATAGATTCAGCATGGTTCCTGCGCTCCCAACTTTTCATGGTTCACTTCACGTAAAAAAAACTTCTTCTTCATGGTTCGCGACGCTGCGAGAAGATGATTGAGGGTCAGCAGCACGGGTGCTTCGTCGTCATCATCGATGAGTCCAAGTGATTTATATCTGGTACTGGCCGACAATGATTATCCATTGGCATGCTCGATCGAATGTCACTGCTTTGATCATGAAATCCAACACTTTCAGATGCCACTCAAAAGAGAACTCTGAAGCTGGTGAACTTGGATGGCCTGACAGTATACCATACCAACAGACATCTCCATGCAGATGCCACTAGACAGTCTTCAGAGTGTTGGTGCTCTGCCTTTCACCAGCAGCAACACTTCAACGAAGTGGACGGTTTTGTTGGGACAACAGAATCTGCTCATCTGAAGGTAAGCTCTGATTTAATTCACGAGGTTGTACCAATGATCAAGTGGCATGACGTACCTATAGGTTTTATTCATGAGCTCCAAATGAATTTGTTAACCATCTGGTCGATGTGTTTGCGTGTGTATATATGCACATAGTATGCCTATAAGTTGGTAGAACTCCGCGTTGTGTTGTGATGGCTAAATTATGATTTTCTAGATTCTTAATGTTCAAGTACATGTTACAAACCTGAAGTCAAAACACAAGCAAACGATAAACTGACAAAACTAGATAGTGTACAGATTCCTATATTGGGTATAATCCGAGGATTATTGCAGGGGTGTTTTAACCATGTCAGAGTATGCAGTGAGAGAATGAGGAGTGGACTTACTGATGTGAAGACCATGATCAAGAGTACCTTTCAAATACCTAAGAACACGTTTGACATGATTATAATGCGGAAGCCGTGGATCATGCATATGGAGACATGCTTGTTGAATAGCAAAGGAAATTTTAGGACGAGTGATAGTGAGATATTGGAGAGAACCGAATAGACTATGGTACAGAGTAGGATCATGGAAACGTTCACCGTCAGCGGATAGTTTGAAACTGGTATCAACAGGGGTGCGAGAGGAGTGACAGTCAAGCATGCCAACATGATTAAGAAGATCAAGAGTATACTGATGTTGGGAAAGAAGAATCACGAAGAATAGCAATGCCCAAAAAGTGATGAAGAGTACCAAGATAAGTCATTGAGAATTCAGAACGAAGACGGGTAATAATATCATCTAAAAAGGTTTGAGAAGATGCGGAGAGAATGATGTCATCTACATAAAGAAGGAGGTAGGCAGTTTCAGAATTGTGGTGGTACACAAAGTGAGAAGTGTCAGAAAGGGAAGAAGTGAAACCTATCGTTTGGATGAAAGAATAGAAACGTTGAAACTAGGCTCGTGAAGCTTGTTTGAGACCATAAAGAGATTTCTGGAGAAGATATACATGATTTGGATAGGAATGATTTTCAAAACCAAGAGGTTGCGGATAATAAACGGTCTCTTGAAGAGAACCATGGAGGAAAGCATTTTTTTATATCTAGTTGATGGATGGGCCATGCGGAGGAAATATCGATGCTAAGAACAGTACGAATGGTGCTGGGCTTGACAACAGGAGAGAATGTTTCATCATAATCAATGCCATGTTGTTGAGAGTAACAACGGCAGACCCAACGGGCTTTATAGCAGGAGAGGCTCCCGTCCGAGCCCTAGATGTTGGCGGCGGTGGCTCCGTCGTGATCAAGCATGTTGAAGATCTCAGTGGTGATGCGGGTGTAGAACCACTGAACAATCGCAAGATCGTCTTTCACCCATTGAGGATCATGAGGGCGAGGAGGACTGTTGGCGGCGACGTGAGAGCGAAGGTTGCAGCGTCCCAGGTGTAGATCGAAGAGGTGGCGCCAATGATAGTAGTTGTGGGCGGCGAGGTGGAGGACGATGGGGATGAAAGGGCTGACATCGGTGATGGTGTCGACGATCGACATGGGGCAGCCAGAAGAGTAGTAGGAGGTGTTGGTGGTGCTAGGGAAAGAGTAGAGGAAGAAGAGGCTGCTGCGGCGGCGGCTCTGGCGATGATAGTAGCCCGACGCTCGAAGTAGCCGGGCGGTGGCGGCGGTGGTGGGGTGGGTGGAGCCATACCCTAAACCCTAGGATCAAAAACTGATACCATGATAGATGAATAAAACTATTGTTTGTAATATGTTTAGCACAAGGTACATGGCTATATATTGATACAAACCGACTTAGACTAGATATTACAAACCGACTTGGACTAGAAAACTTGTGATCCAAGGAATAGTCTACAGTGTTGACCGTGTAGGACCAGGAACGAAGCTCGGATCCAAACCCCAGTCAACTTTTCATGTTTTTCCCGACGAAGCCAAACTTTGGATACTGAGTTGCTGTATGTACTATATCTAAACAGAAGCCCATCAATCTAGAACAATTTAAGTAGACGAGCGTACGCCTCACCGGGCGGGTCTTCTGGAATTTGTCTGTACTAAACTGTCCTTAATAACTTGTACGTGTTTTGACCTAATTGACTTAAGAGTGGGGTACGGTTAAGGATAAGTAAAAGTAAAGACTAAAGTTCATGAAGCATCTTCAAATGAACGGAAGCTCCGAATCTTGCCAGCCTGATCCATACGGGCTTTCGGCTGGTTCCATTATTCATTTCATTTTCAGCATCCCGATGAAATAAGTACTAGCTACTCCACTCCTGCTGTTCTTTTTCCCTGTCCAGTACGTACACCTAGATTCGAATGCTCGAAGAATCCCTGAATTCCTTCGTCTCCGTATCAGTTCCCCTGTCTTCGTGCTCCCGTCCTACGGGGCCGGCCGGTCCGTGGAAAATTTGCTGGACACATGCGAGCACAAAAGGTCCATGGAGTTGGAGGTAGCTGTTTCATTTCAGTATCTTTCTTGTCGCTTCCGGCTATAGCTTCGCTTAGGCACGTTGCTAGTGACATAGTGCTAGCTGGTAGGCACAGTACGTCCTAATCAGAGTCCGCATGCATAGCCCGTTCTTTGCGCTTAATTTGACAGCACTAGTATATCTGTAGTAGAGGTGGTGAGGTGGTGACGATGTCATGCAATCCTCGCTCTACAGCTTGCTCACTTTCTGGGCCTCGGAGGTTTTCAGTCTGCTTGGTGAGGTGGTGGACAGTTTTCTTTTCTGCTTTTTCGGCACTCAAAAACATAAAAATATGATTGACAGAGTGTAAGATTTTTCACATATAAACATGAAAAACAATGACAAGAAAGGTGGTGCATAAGTCAACACGGTAGCATTGGTTGTTACTATAAGTGATAATATATATTAGACATGATCTTACATTGCAAACATCTATCAAGATATTTGATAGACCACAGATTTAAGAGACCTCTAAGGATACTAAAATATGTACTCACAAGAATTATCATTCATGCAAGTGCCACCAATTGATCTAGAAGGCATGCAACTTTGTTCTTTTTTAGTGTTGTCATGTTTAAGGGGGTCTTTTGAGAAGCAATGCTTAAAATAAAACTAAATAATTTCTTGTTTAAAAGAAATGTAAATTTTGCACAACACAAGTGTATTGTTACAACTGTAAAAAAACAAGAATGTAATTAATATTTAGCATCACCACTATGTTGTTAGTTATGCTAACTAACTAAATGAAAAACAGAATACTTCTTATTATAACTTGATCAAAATTTATAAATAGGTGTAAACTTTTAGTATTAATGTTCGTTATTTTATCCTACCCCGAAAAATTTAGTACAAGTTGTTTCAGGTCTTGTAAAACATGATTGCATCATTCAATCACTTAGAATGCCGTAGAAAAGAGATCTTTGATAGCTATTTTTGACAATTTTTTTAAGATGCACCACTTTGTGCCTGAGCTGTTTTTTTTATGGCTACTATTCCTCTTACCTTGTAGGAGGTAGGAGACCAATTAGTACTATGTAAAGGGTGCAAGCGTCTTCGCATATCACGTGTTGTTGATGTTAGATGCGAAAATTGGGAAAGGATTCAATATTTTGAAGGAAGGAAATTTATTAAAGTTTATACTGGCATAAATCCCTCATTTTCACACATTTTCAGTTGAATGAAAAAAGTTGTAAAATGTGTATGGAATATTGTTTTTGGTATTTCAACAAATTTGCAAATTAAATTTTAACATAGGTATTAAATATAGGCATTGTGAAGTTCTGAACTTGCTTTTGGATTAAATAGATGACTACAAACTTTTACTAATGCTTAATTCCAGATATTGTCATTTTTCCTGAGTATAAACATTTGCCTGACGGAAAATATATTTTATTTTGTTTTGTTTCTTTTAATAATGATGACTATTTTAACCAAGTAACATAATATGTAATCTAATCATCGTACGTGTAGACATAATTATGTATAAGGCAACAGTCACATAAATCAACTAATGAATTTTCTTGGTTTGGATTTCTGGAAGGATCGAATAGATTGCTACTTTCTATTTCAAGTGCAGCTTAATCAATGGGTGGGCACTTTCCTTAACAGATTTATTTAGTTTGCCCAAGTAACCTTCATCAATGGATGGCTAATAATTAAGCTTTCCCTTACCTCTATGAGGGACCATCTTAAAAGTGCTCATTTTTTACATCATACATGCTTATTTTTGTGGAGATGTTTACGGACAGTCTTCCAATCAGACATTACTTATGAGCGGTGAAAAGATATATTGATATTAAAGAATACCTTATCCATGATACAACGATGAAGAGCTGGAAGGAGGGATAGAACACCAAGAGGGGCCCAGACATGATGAAGATGTTGGACATGATGAAGAGGTCATACATGCTGGTGCAATGGTGCAGAACCCTAATGTCACAGAGTTGATTTTGAAATAGACGAATAATAAAGGGCTGCTCTTAGAGGCTGCCAAGTTTGCGAAACTGGAGGAAGACTCAAAAACTCCATCGTATGATGGTTCTGATCCCTAGCACACCCGCCTCAACACAACCCTTAAACTTTTATAAATCAAGGAAAAATACAAAAGCACGGATGCAAGCCTTGAAGCGACATTGAGGTTTCCACACAAAGTTATTTTCCAAGGCGAACGTGTTGCCTAGTAGTATCAATGAAGCAAAGAAGGTCGTGTGCATCTTGATTTTCCGCACAAAAGATAACTAGTAGCTTTAACCAGTGGCATGCCACCCACACGCCACTAATGAGATTTTGCGCACCCCACTAATAAGGGGGTTCTACACTAGAGCATACTAATGTTTCTCCATGTAATGTTCTCAGCATCAATATAATACCGAGCATGCATAGACAAAACTAATTACCCCATAGTTTTTGAAGAGACACATGAGTTATGTCAACTCAATAAGTGGGAATGTAATGTCACTAAATACATGGTAGTCGAGGGCAATACCATTTGCAATGCAATGTATGAAACAACGACTCCATCACTGAATTAATGAGGAAGAAGACCAATAGCACGAAGAGATGAGTCGTAAGAACCACGGGCACCATGGGGTAGGCCGTGATAGCAACATCATGATGGGGATGAAGCAACAAGAATTTTATTCCGCACGACGTCGCCTCCACCACCAAGGATCCACAAACCTAACTAAAAAAGTACCAAATCATCTAGCTAGACGTTGATCCATGTATTTCCCCACATCTTGATGCTAGAGTGGCTATTAGATGCGAGGAGAACTAGTGGAGATTGAAAATGTGGGTGGTTCTCCTAGTGACATCTATGGTATTTATCTGCCTCCTTTATCTCATTGTGGTAGAAAACTAACATGTACTAAACTCGCAAGGAAATCATACCTGACGTTACTCATACTAAAATTCTTTTGAAGATCCCCCTTAACAAATTCTTCATATTTTCATCATCTTGAACCTTTGATCTTGTGATTGTGTTGATTCTTGTATGAAGTAGGGTTATGTCGAGGAGAGGCAGACATTCCACAGACGATCTTTGAACTGGTTGATGTATAGAGGTTCCTCTTTGGCAACTGCACTAGGCATGCATTTCACTCCATCTTTAGGAGGAAAACAATGGAGATGGTAGCCACACTAAATGGGATATATGACTAGCCAGAGGATGTGGAGAATCTCCTCGGCATGGCTCCTCAGAAGATCTAAAGTTTGTTTGTCTTGCAAATTCTTTCAAGCTGTGAGAATTAAGTCACTTCTCTCTCTGCAGAGGCCTCTAGGTCCTCTATATAGTCACATTGTCTTGACGAGCAAGGCTTGGAGTCATCTTTGTGTAGGGCTTGTAGATGGCACTCACCTAAGTGCAAATAAGCTTGGTTGGCATGTACTCCATGAAGACGGGCATACACCGGGCCGGGCTTGCAAGAGCCCAACCTACAAATGTCAAGCCTACATCGGCCGGCCTGCTAGCACAAAAAATAGTTGTTTTGTATTTAACAGCAATAAATTATCATTTTCAAGATTAAAAATGAATTATTATACCTATTTTTTGGGCAAACCCTCAGAAACAATTCCTCCTTCGCTTTTTGGGCTTTTGAGATGGGCCATGTGTTGAAAACTAAGGCCCATGCCAGTTTGGGCCTTGGCTTTCAGGCCGGGCTTCCTGTGCTGAGCTTTAAGGGCCAATTCTTTTGTTGGCTTCTACAATAAGCTAGAATAAGCTGGCCCTATCCAGATTATTCTAGAACCCCAACCACATTTTTTAAAGCCTACTAATTAAGACTTGACTAGTAGACTTTAAAAAAAAAATTGGTTGGGCTTATAGAATAAACTGGATAGAGGGTAGCTTATTCTAGAAATCCAAAAAAGCCATCAAAAGAACTAGCCCTAACTCCAGGTACCCTCAAGGGAACTACTGTCTCAACGGCTCCCTAACACGTCTTCAAGGCCCTAGGGTCTTGTAAAATATGACTATCCTATATACTATGTGTGAATAGGGTACAATGTGTAGTGGTTTTCCACTACACGTCAGTCACAAGTATATCATTTGTCCTTGAGTTGTCCCTTGTTAGTGCTCTCTCACTGTGTCATTTATCCACACGCTCAATGTACTAGTGTTTAGAAATTATCTAGAAGAGTAGAGAACCTGAACTCACTAGTCAGCAAGGACTGTTCATATTCCTCACGCTAATTGGCATCATAGACATGGGTGTCAGGTACACACCCTGCCACATCATTGTCAGCATCACATTAACTGTACCATTATCTGCCCATTTGCTTCAGCACCAGAGATCACTTCCGAGATCACACCCCAACAACCGTGCATACATATTCAGCAGTGGCTAGGCTAGTGTAGATGCTACTACTACTAGGTTTTAGCGCCATATCCCACATTCTCTTTGTTTCCATACTGTCACTTCAGTGCTAGCAATGTTCGCAGAGCATGGCTCAGTCCATGATTAGCTAGATTTTCTTTGCAAGCACAACGAGGCACTTTAATTGGGGTAAGCTTTTAATCTGAAAGCCATTTAATTAGTGAAGTTGCTGATACACATTTTGCTTGTTCCTTCTTATCTACTACCTCAGTCCTGGTTTATTAGTCTCTTTTGTAGTCTGTGCCAAATTTTGACCAAAGATTTAACTAAAAAAATATTAACGCATGTCAACAAAGAACATATCGTTGGATCCATATTTGAACATAGTTTTCAATGATATAATTTTTGATGACATAAATAAACGTTTTATTAGCTAAATTTATGATTAAAATTTGTCACGAAATACAATAAGGACCAGTAAATCAAGATGGAGGTAGTATCTGGATATCAATAGTGGGATTTATAGTAGATCACCATCGTGATTAGTAGTTTGCATCACATATAGCTATAAAATACAAATTAGCCTAATGACCCTCACGCATAATCATCCCCAAAACCCTTCAAAACCAAAGCACACGATGAGGCACTTCCTTTAGCTAGTTGGGTGGTTGCTGATGCACACTAGTTAGTTGGTCCCTTTCTTCTCTGTCGTCTTCCAGTATTATTGTTGCGGTGCGTCTTGATTTTCACTATCTGAAGTTGACAACGCATGACTAATGATGAGGTCAAAAGGAAACCAAGATCTTGTGTCCAAAGAGAGATCGCCTGCACAAGAGTGTATTCGATGATCGTGCGTGCTGTTCTTAATTGTTTGGCATCCGTGGAAAGGTAGCAGGGAGCACTCGTACTCTCTCTTTCTCTTATTTGTTTCCCATTTGTTTACAGGTACGCTAGGCTATTGCCTATTGGCTATATGTAGTGGATGGTTTCTGCTTTACACGTGCACTGCATTGCACTCAAACTACACCAACTGCACGGTGTGATACATATTGTGAGTCGACCGCCTACATCGTATCCGATCGAACATAGTGACTCTATATCCATACTAAATCATGCAACGTCGATCAAACTATATAGATCAGTTGACCGGACATAGAATCAAACATAGGATAGCACAATAGTTCATCAAAAGATCACGAACGGCTGTTCATAGGTCCACCAAAGTTCACAGAAACGACAGACAACTTATACTACATCTAAAACTTGAAATGAAATTGAACTTCACCACTTCCGGGCCGGCCCTTTCCCCTTCTAGTCGTCGGCGTAGCTGTAGCCATCGGCGGCTGGTGGAAGATCATCCGATTCGTCAGACGATGAGCCGTCGACGATGACTAGGCCCTTGAGGCGCTGGATGGCCCGGTCCTGCTGGCGCCTGAGCATGCCTCCGTCACTTTCTCCTTCGCCTCCCACTCGGATTGCTCGATGGCAACCGGAGAGCCTTGGCGTTCTTCCGGCGGAGCCGCCGAGCGTCCGTCTCCGCCGTCGTAAGCTACCGGCGGTAGACCCACGCGAGGAGCCGTGCTTCCTCGTTGGGCTCCGCCGGTAGTCCTCGGCGGCGGTAGATAGAGCTCTCCGCAGCGTCCCTCTCCCTTGCCCGCTCCCTCGCGCGGCGGGCGGCGCGTGTCTCCGACTCCAGCGTGCGCGTCCAGGCCGGCAGGCGGGCACAAGCACCCACCGCTGCCCACGAGAGGGGGCAGCAGCCGGCGGGGCCAGGGGACGACGTAGGGGGCGCGGATTGCGCATGCCGCCTGTCGGAGCTGCCCCCGGGCCGGGAGGGGCTAGCGCCGGCTGTCGGTGTCAAAACCGGCGGATCTCGGATAGGGGGTCCCGAACTGTGCGTCTAAGGTCGATGGTAACAGAAGACAAGGGACACGGTGTTTACCCAGGTTCGGGCCCTCTTAATGGAGGTAATACCCTACTTCATGCTTGATTGATCTTGATGAATATAAGGATTACAAGAGTTGATCTACCTCGAGATCATATGTTGTGGTCTAAACCCTAGAGGTATGATGAGTAATATCATAATGATCTATTGACTAGCCTGGCCTTGGCTTATATAATGCACCAGAGGCCCAGGATAACAAGAGTCCTAGTCGAATACGTCGGTGGAGAGGAGTCCTTGTCTTGATCACCAAGTCTTGTGGAATCTTCCTTGTGCATGTCATCGGCTGTCCGAACTGGCCCATGAGTAAATGGCCCTGGGGTTCCTCGGCCCAATCCAACTGATCGGGAGACGACGGGGTGAGTACCCCCTAGTCCAGGACACCGTCACCGGTGTCCGAGCTGCGCCGACGGGGAAGCTGCGGCTGCGGCGAGGCTGCGGATCAGGAGCTGCCCCCGATCTCCACCTTGGACCGCTCCAAGGCGATGCGGAGGGCAAGCTCATACTCAGGATCTAGCTCGTCGTCGGAGCGGATGTCGGAGCTCGACATTGCGTCGGATTCGATCGGAATCGGTGCGCGAGAGGAGAGGACGGAGTGAGAGAGGAGACTGAGTGAGCTAGGGTTTCGGAGCGATGAGCCCGATGGGTTTTGTTGTGGGACGTCCGTGGGGTCGGTGGTGGACCGGGCTTGTCAAGCGAACGCGCCCGGGTGTGCCCGGGCCACCTCATATCCGCCCTACATTTGGGACGGATATGAGGGGAGCCGGTCAGCCCGGACGTTTGAGGCCCGTTTGAGAGCTCCGGTTGGGTCGGTATATTGTGACCGGTCAGTGACCGTATGGCCTGGCCGGGCGTATGGGACAAATATAGGGCGCCCGGCTGTAGATGCTTTCGGATCGACTTTGGAGAAAGGGCCGGGCCAGAGAGTCCATAGTTCGTACTGCCCAGGCCCACTTACTCGCCTTCATTTCTATCGAAAGAAGTTTGACCTCGGGCTCGGTAACATTGTGATTCTCTTTCCGAAAAGGCTCTGCAACATTGTGATGTGCATATCCATTTTAATTAATAAGTACTAAATATTCAAGCAAAGGTAAAACAGCAATTAACGATTAAAACCACATCCAATCGGTAATAAGATTACATGGTACCGAGAACAGAGTGCATATAAGATCCAATTAAGCATGCCACAATGATTTTCCCTAAAATAACAGCAACCCCCACCCCCACCCCCCACCCCCGCCCTCTGTGTGTGTGTGTGTGTGAGAGAGAGAGAGAGAGAGAGAGAGAGAGAGAGCTATGTGGTGGTCACATCCGGGTTTTATTATGATGGACCAAAAGTTTGAGGTATTGGTAGTTATGGAAGAGGTTACATAAAAAGGCGAGTAACTGAAAATTAAACAACTGAATAAGTTGTGAGACGAAATGTGCACTCACCTCACTTAAGTTACACAAACCCTTGTAACTTAAGCTCTATGAAATGCTATTTTTTTTAGGAACCGGCAGAAGGACTGCCTTAATATATTGAGAAGGAGAAAAAACAAACACACAAATATTTAGTTACATGACACAAATTGGGTGTATGAATACCCACAGCGAGGAGTACAAGAATCAATCAGGCTCAGGCTCAGGTTCATTTTCTACATCAGAAAGCCAGCTAGCCGAGACCGAAGGAAGAGATAGGTCTTGCTTAATGAGGTAGAGGATAGCAGCTTCCTGGAGCGAATGATGCTCGAACACCCGCCTGTTCCGTTCCTTCCAGATGTTCCAAACCGTATAAATGGCCACTTTCTTGGCCCTTCGTTCCAGGCACGAGGTCAAGTCATCCCACCAGTGCTCGATGGAAGTCGCGGTCTGAGTGTTCGTTGCAAGAGCAGGCAGGCCAAGGATGTTTCCTACCATGGTCCAGACGCACCGGGCGAAAGGGCATGTTAGGATTAGGTGAGTGGGCGTCTCATCAGCCTGGTCACAGAAGCAGCAGATATCGTCATGAGGAATTCCCCTGATGCAAGGTTGTTGGCCGTAAGGATCCGGCCTCGCAGCCACAGCCACATGAAGAATTTGCACTTGGCTTCCACCTTCGCAGTCCACAGCCTATCAAACCGTATTGGGCAGAACGATCCAAGGAATTGGCACTGATATGCTGACTAAGCAGAGTAGGACTTGGAGTCGTTCCATACCCAGGAGATGGAGATCAGCAGCGAGAGGGTCAAGGGTTACCTGCTGAAGTTGGTTCCAGAGTAGAGCAAACTGGCGAAGCTGCGAGATGTCAGAGATCCGATGCAAGCCTCGCAGCCACTTATTATTAGAGATGGCATCATTGACAGAGATATTCTTGCGGGAGCACGGGCTGAAGATATCTAGAGCAAGGAGCCGTGGCACATGTCCGTCGAGCCATCTGTCATTCCAAAAGTTGGCAGTCAGTCCATTCCCGATGGCCACCGTGGTGGAGGAAGAGAATAGTGCAACGTCATCCTTGTCGCCAGGAATCTCGGTGCCGGCCCAAGGGCACTCCTTGTCAGTCCAGTCAAGCCGTTTCCACCTGAGACGAAGAGCTCTGCTGAAGCGTTGGAGATCGAGCACCCCAAGGTCCCCCAGCCGCTTGGGGCGACAAACAGTGCTCCAATTGACGAGAGCCATACCCTAGTTGGTATCAGGCTTGGAGCGCCACAAAAAATTCCTCCGAAGCTTATCCATTTGTTTGAGAGCCCACCCATCAAGCTTGAATACAGAAAGAAGGTGAACTGGAATGGCCTCGCGACTCGGGCGCCTGGCCGCCCCGGCCCAACAGGCCCGGCCCAGGAGGCGGTCACCGCTTCTGTCAGTCATGCTGCTGGGCTGCCTCTTCCCTCCCAGCCCACCGGGCCCGATGCCGCTTCCGCTGTCACTGCCACCGCTCTAGCTGTTGCCGTGCAGGGCCTCTCTGTTGACCCCATGCTCTCCCCTGCCTTGCCATTCCTCTCTGCAATCAGCACCGCTATCCAGCCGCCGCTCATCTGTTCCCCTCCTCCCACGCGCCAGCCGCCGGCGCTGCAGGCGGCCACCCCGGTGAGGCGCACCAGCCGTAGGCTTGCCGGGCAGCCTGCCGCCGGCCTGACCACCATCGAGCGGGCACGCAGCATGCTCCGCAAGAAGTGGGGAATCGCGGCTGACCTCAACGACAAGGCCACGGAGGAAGCCATGATGCAAAGCTTCCTCGACATGTTCACGGATCCCCTCAGCGCTGAGGAGATCGAGGCGGTGAAGGCCCTCTTCTCCTCCGTCCAGCGGATCAAAGGAAGGCCAAGCTCCAAGGGGCGCCCCGCAGCCGTTCGCCGGCTGCGCGACCGCCGCGGTGCTGCCTAGGGTGGCCTCTAATGTGCGCCGTTGACGACACCTCCATGCTTACCTCGCCTCCATGCTCGCAGAACCACCAGCGGGTCTCTGCAGTTGTATCTGTTTCCTTCTGTGTACTAGATTTCCCTTTTTTTCGTCAGTTACAGCACTCTACCTGCTAGTCTCCCCTTGCTCTTTGTCACCCTCTCCCTTGTACTCCATCTTAATCCAGTCCCCCCGTGTGTCATTGCGTTGCAATGAGTGAGCACAAATGTATCATCCTCAATTGGAACGTCCGGGGCCTCAACAACCCTGCTCGTCGCCAAGTTGTTGATGTCTATTACACAACCTTCTTCTTGTAGACGTTATTGGGCCTCCAAGTGCAGAGGTTTGTAGGACAGTAGCAAATTTCCCTCAAGTGGATGACCTAAGGTTTATCAATCCGTGGGAGGCGTAGGATGAAGATGGTCTCTCTCAAACAACCCTGCAGCCAAATAACAAAGTGTCTCTTGTATCCCCAACACACCCAATACAATGGTAAATTGTGTAGGTGCACTAGTTCGGCGAAGAGATGGTGATACAAGTGCAATATGGATGGTAGATATAGGTTTTTGTAATCTGAAAATATAAAAACAGCAAGGTAACTAATGATAAAAGTGAGCGTAAACGGTATTGCAATGCTAGGAAACAAGGCCTAGGGTTCATACTTTCACTAGTGCAAGTTCTCTCAACAATAATAACATAATTGGATCATATAACTATCCCTCAACATGCAACAAAGAGTCACTCCAAAGTCACTAATAGCGGAGAACAAACGAAGAGATTATGGTAGGGTACGAAACCACCTCAAAGTTATCCTCTCTGATCGATCTAATCAAGAGTCCGTAGTAAAATAACACGAAGCTATTCTTTCCGTTCGATCTATCATAGAGTTCGTACTAGAATAACACCTTAAGACCCAAATCAACCAAAACCCTAATGTCACCTAGATACTCCAATGTCACCTCAAGTAACCGTGGGTATGATTATACGATATGCATCACACAATCTCATATTCATCTATTCAACCAACACAAAGAACTTCAAAGAGTGCCCCAAAGTTTCTACCGGAGAGTCAAGACGAAAACGTGTGCCAACCCCTATGCATAGGTTCATGGGCGGAACCCGCAAGTTGATCACCAAAACATACATCAAGTAAATCACGTGATATCCCATTGTCACCACAGATACGCACATGCAAGACATACATCAAGTGTTCTCAAATCCTTAAAGACTCAAGCGATAAGATAACTTCAAAGGGAAAACTCAATTCATTACAAGAGAGTAGAGGGGGAGAAACATCATAAGATCCAACTATAATAGCAAAGCTCGCGATACATCAAGATCGTGCCAAATCAAGAACACGAGAGAGAGAGATCAAACACATAGCTACTGGTACATACCCTCAGCCTCGAGGGTGAACTACTCCCTCCTTGTCATGGAGAGCGCCGGGATGATGAAGATGGCCACCGGTGAGGGTTCCCCCCCTCCGGCAGGGTGCCGGAACAGGGTCCCGATTGGTTTTTGGTGGCTATAGAGGCTTGCGGCGGCGGAACTCCCGATCTATTCCGTTCCCCGATGTTTTTAGGGTATATGGATATATATAGGCGAAAGAAGTCGGTCAGGGGAGCCACGAGGGTCGCCCAGGGGGTGGGCGTGCCCCCTGCCTCGTGCCTTCCTTGTTGCTTCCCTTACGTACACTCCAAGTCTTCTGGATCTCTTCTGTTCCAAAAATAACTCTCCCGAAGGTTTCATTCCGTTTGGACTCCGTTTGATATTCCTTTTCTGCGAAACATTGAAACAAGGAGAAAAACAGAAACTGGCATTGGGCTCTGGGTTAATAAGTTAGTCCCAAAAATAATATAGAAGTGTATAATAAAGCCCATAAATATCTAAAACAGATAATATAATAGCATGAATACTTCATAAATTATAGATACGTTGGAGACGTATCAGCATCCCTAAGTTTAATTCCTGCTCGTCCTCGAGTAGGTAAATGATAAAAGAAATAATTTATGAAGTGTGAATGCTAGCAGGTGCATAAGTTTGATCAATGATAATTTCAATCACCTTTTCTAGCATCATTATATGTCATAACAGTAGCTCAACTCATAAAACTTTTCATGATCAAGTAACAAACTATTCACATGTTAAAGCATAGGTCATAAACTTCCTTGAAAACTAACAAACCGTGTTATTAGTCATCAAACAATTACAATTCATCTTATTTTCAGGAAGAGTCTATGTCAGAGCTTTGATTTAGCAAATCCCACATACTCAACTATCATATAGTCTTCCATGATTGCTACCACTCAAAGCATATTTTTAGAACAAATAACATCCATCGAACACAGAGAAAGATAGGGGCTTAATGTTTCACCTCCCAACTTATTTATCATATAGATAATTGTCAACAATAATAATTCATGATCAAATATATTTGAATGGCCATATATGCTCATATCTTTCCATCACATGATGCTTGCCAACTAAAGAGTAGGTTGGAATGAGAAGGAATACTACTGACTCTTGCATAAAAGTAAAAGATAGGCCCTTCGCAGAGGGAAGCAGGGATTTGCAGAGGTGCCAGAGCTCGAAGAAAAAACAGAGATGAAAATAATTTTGAGAGGTATGCCTTCATTGTCAACATAACGACCAAGAGTTCCCAAATATCTTCCATACTACATACATTATAGGCGGTTCCCACGCAGAAAGGTAAAATTTTTACTCCCCCTCCACCAACATTCACACTCCACGGCTTGTCCGAAACAACGGGTGCCGTCCAACTATCAACATTCCTGGGGGAGTTTTGTTTAAATTATTTGCGATTTTGTTTTTGATCTTTTGATCATAGGACTGGGCATCCCAGTTACCAGCCATTTTCTCGTGAATGATGAGCGGAGTCCAATCATCGTGAGAATAACCCACCTAGCATGGAAGATAGTGACAACCCCTAGTCGCTACATGAGCGATTCGGGCATACAAAACAGATTATTATTTGAAGGTTTAGAGTTTGGCACATGCAAATTTACTTGGAACGGCAGGTAAATACCGCATATAGGTAGATATGGTGGACACTCATGGAAGAAACTTGGTTCAAGGAATTCGGATGCACAAGCAGTATTCCCGCTTAGTACAGATATTTTGGCTAGCAAAGGATTCTAAATAGCAAGCACCACATGTTAGAGGATCCATAACAATATAACTTCTATACAAATATACCCAAGCATAACTCATTATGTTGTCTTCCTTGTCCAACTTCAACTAATTTGCTCAGGTTTGAAAATAATTAATGGGGCTCACGATCATAGAAGATGTCCAAGATAGTATATTTATATGTGAAATTTCTCTTCCTTCAATATTCTTTCACGAATTGTTCAAGTGACCAATACAATGTTTGCTAACCTTCAAAAAATTTACCACCTCTACTTATTATAGGTGAAGTCATTACTCCCCATGGGATAAGCATGTGAAACATATATAATTTCAGATTTATGACATTCAAATCATTCAACCATTTACTCATAGGACATAAGTGAAGCACACGAGTAAATGACAAACTACTCCAAAAAGATATAAGTGAAGATCAATGACTAGTTAAATAATTATGTAGCTATGTGAAGACTCTCTCTCATTTAAGAATTTCAGATCTTGGTATTTTATTCAAACAGCAAGCAAATCTAAAGAAAATAAAATAACGCTCCAAGCAAAACACATATCATGTGGTGAATAAAAATATAGCTCCAAGTAAAGTTATCGATGAACGAAGACGAAAGAGGGGATGCCTTCCGGGGCATGCCCAAGCTTAGGCTCTTGGTTATCCTTTAATATTACCTTGGGGTGCCTTGGGGATCCCCAAGCTTAGGCTCTTGGCACTCCTTATTCCATAGTCCATCGAATCTTTACCCAAAACTTGAAAACTTCACAACACAAAACTCAACAGAAAACTCGTAAGCTCCGTTAGCGAAAGAAAACAAAACACCACTTAAAGGTATTGTAATGAACTCATTCTTTATTTATATTGGTGTTAAATCTACTGTATTCCAACTTCTCTATGGTTTATAAACTATTTTACTAGCCATAGAGTCATCAAAATAAGCAAACAACACACGAAAAACAGAATCTGTCAAAAACAGAACAGTCTGTAGTAATCTGTAACTAACACAAACTTCTGGAACTTAGAAAAATCTACCAAAATAGGACGACCTAGAAAATTTGTTTATTGATCTACTGCAATTGGAATCAGTATTTTATCACGTTCTGGTGATTTTTAACAATTGTTTTTGTGAACAGAAAGTTTCTGAAATTTTCAGCAAGATCAAATAACTATCATCCAAGAAGATCCTATAGGTCTTACTTGGCACAAACACTAATTAAAACATAAAACTACATCTAACCAGAGGCTAGATCAAATATTTATTGCTAAACAGAAACAAAAAGCAAGAAACAAAAATAAAATTGGGTTGTCTCCCAACAAGCGGTAACGTTTAACGCCCCTAGCTAGGCATGATGATTTCAATGATGCTCACATAAGAGATAAGAATTGAAACATAAAGAGAGCATCATGAAACACATGGAAAGCACATTTAAGTCTAACCCACTTCCTATGCATAGGTATTTTGTGAGCAAACAACTTATGGGAACAATAATCAACTAGCATAGGAAGGCAAAACAAGCATAACTTCAAAACCTTAAGCACATAGAGAGGAAACTTGATATTATTACAATTCCTACAAGAATATATTCCTCCCTCATAATAATTTTCAGTAGCATCATGAATGAATTCAACAATATAACTATCACATAAAGCACTATTTCCATGATGCACAAGCATAGAATTTTTACTACTCTCCACATAAGCAAATTTATTCTCATCAATAGTAGTGGGAGCAAACTCAACAAAATAACTATCATGTGATTGAAAATTAAGATCAAGATGACAAGTTTCATGGTTATCATTATTGTTTATAGCATACATGTCATCACAATAATCATCATAGATAGGAGGCATGCTTTCATCATAATAAATTTGCTCATCAAAACTTGGGGGACAAAAAATATCATCTTCATCAAACATAGCTTCCCCAAGCTTGTGGCTTTGCATATCATTAGCATCATGGATATTCAAGGAATTCATACTAACAACATTGCAATCATGCTCATCATTCAAATATTTAGTGCCAAACATTTTGATGCATTCTTCTTCTAACACTTTGGCACAATTTTCCTTTCCATCATACTCACGAAAGATATTAAAAAGATGAATCGTATGAGACAAACTCAATTCCATTTTTTTGTAGTTTTCTTTTATAAACTAAACTAGTGATAAAACAAGAAACTAAAAGATTCGATTACAAGATCTAAAGATATACCTTCAAGCACTCACCTCCCCGGCAACGGCGCCAGAAAAGAGCTTGATGTCTACTACACAACCTTCTTCTTGTATACGTTGTTGGGCCTCCAAGTGCAGAGGTTTGTAGGACAGTAGCAAATTTCCCTCAAGTGGATGACCTAAGGTTTATCAATCAGTGGGAGGCGTAGGATGAAGATGGTCTCTCTCAAACAACCCTGCAACCAAATAACAAAGAGTCTCTTGTGTCCCCAACACACCCAATACAATGGAAAATTGTATAGGTGCACTAGTTCGGCGAAGAGATGGTGATACAAGTGCAATATGGATGGTAGATATAGGTTTTTGTAATCTGAAAATATAAAAACAGCAAGGTAACTAATGATAAAAGTGAGCGTAAACGGTATTGCAATGCTAGGAAACAAGGCCTAGGGTTCATACTTTCACTAGTGCAAGTTCTCTCAACAATAATAACATAATTGGATCATATAACTATCCCTCAACATGCAACAAAGAGTCACTCCAAAGTCACTAATAGCGGAGAACAAACGAAGAGATTATGGTAGGGTACGAAACCACCTCAAAGTTATCCTGTCTGATCGATCTATTCAAGAGTCCGTAGTAAAATAACACGAAGCTATTCTTTCCGTTCGATCTATCATAGAGTTCGTACTAGAATAACACCTTAAGACACAAATCAACCAAAACCCTAATGTCACCTAGATACTCCAATGTCACCTCAAGTAACCGTGGGTATGATTATACGATATGCATCACACAATCTCATATTCATCTATTCAACCAACACAAAGAACTTCAAAGAGTGCCCCAAAGTTTCTACCGGAGAGTCAAGACGAAAACGTGTGCCAACCCCTATGCATAGGTTCATGGGCGGAACCCGCAAGTTGATCACCAAAACATACATCAAGTAAATCACGTGATACCCCATTGTCACCATAGATATGCACATGCAAGACATACATCAAGTGTTCTCAAATCCTTAAAGACTCAATCCGATAAGATAACTTCAAAGGGAAAACTCAATCCATTACAAGAGAGTAGAGGGGGAGAAACATCATAAGATCCAACTATAATAGCAAAGCCCGCGATACATCAAGATCGTGCCAAATCAAGAACACGAGAGAGAGAAAGAGATCAAACACATAGCTACTGGTACATACCCTCAGCCCCAAGGGTGAACTACTCCCTCCTCGTCATGGAGAGCGCCGGGATGATGAAGATGGCCACTGGTGAGGGTTCCCCCCCCCCTCCGGCAGGGTGCCGGAACAGGGTCCCGATTGATTTTTGGTGGCTACAGAGGCTTGCAGCGGCGGAACTCCCGATCTATTCTGTTCCCCGATGTTTTTAGGGTATATGGATATATATAGGCGAAAGAAGTCGGTCAGGGGAGCCACGAGGGTGGAGGGCGCGCCGAGGGGGGATGGGCGCGCCCCCCTGCCTCATGCCTTCCTCGTTGCTTCCCTTACGTACACTCCAAGTCTTCTGGATCGCTTCCGTTCCAAAGATAACTCTCCCGAAGGTTTCATTCCGTTTGGACTCCGTTTGATATTCCTTTTCTGCGAAACACTGAAACAAGGAGAAAAACAGAAATTGGCACTGGGATCTGGATTAATAAGTTAGTCCCAAAAATAATATAAAAGTGTATAATAAAGCCCATAAATATCCAAAGTAGATAATATAATAGCATGAATACTTCATAAATTATAGATACGTTGGAGACGTATCAGTTGTCCGTAATCTTGTTGCTCAAACTCACTCCTCTGTTGTGTGCCTACAAGAAACAAAGCTCGCTCACATCGACCGCTCGATTGTGCTCGAGCTCCTTGGGAATGGCTTTGCTGACTCATTCTGCTTCCTCCCGACTGATGGCACCAGAGGAGGGATCCTCTTGGCTTTCTCCTCTGACCTTTTCGTCATCACGAGCTCTAATGCCACAACTCATACGATCTCTGCTTCCGTCTCCATGCGTGCTTCGGCCGCCTCCTGGAGCATCTATGTGGTTTATGACCCCCAAACCGACAATGACAAGTTCAATTTCATCTCCGAGCTACGCTCTCTGAAAGCAACCATGCTGTCCTCTTCGGTTCTCCTGGGAGATTTTAATCTTCTATGTCGTGCTGATGACAAAAGCAACGGTGCCATAAACAGGCGTCTCATTAACAGTTTCTGCTCGGCTCTGAACTTCCTTGAGCTCGACGAGCTGTGACTTCACGGTCGCCGCTACACTTGGGCTAGCACCTGCCTGCAGCAGACTAAAACCAAGATCGACCATGTCTTCTGCTCTACTAATCGGAATCTCCTTTTTCCCCAATGCCACCTGCGTGCCACCTCCTCCTCCATATCTGACCACTATGCTATGCTCCTCACTGGTCAAGTTAGCCACTGGAAGTTCTCCGGGTTCCGTTTTGAGAACTACTGGCTTAAAATTCGAGGATTCAGAGACGTTGTAACTGAATCGTGGCAGGCGTCGGTCGCTCCCGACGGAGACTCCATGTGCAGATTGCACTGCAAGTTATCCCGCCTCGCCAAATCCCTCCGGCTTTGGAGCCGCCGGCGCGTGGGCAACATCACCCTGCTGTCCGCGATTGCTGATCTGGTCATTCTGGGCCTCGGCTCTGCTCAGGACGGCCGTGATCTGTCCATCGCGGAGATGGGTCTCCGGCTGCACCTCAGGCACAAGCTCCTCGGTCTGGCTGCCATCCAGCGGGTGCGTATCCGACAACGGTCTCGCATCCTCTACCTGCGTGCCAATGAGGCTGATTCCAAGCTCTTCCACATCAAGGCTAACGGACGGAGAAGACGGAATTTCATCCCGGTTCTGGACAACGGTGAGGCCCAGCTCACCCTGCAGGCTGACAAGCAGAAGGCGCTTCTTGACCACTTCAGAAGCACGATCGGCACCCCAACCCCCAGGGAGTGTTCGATCAATTGGGAGTACCTGGATATGCCGAGGCACGATCTATCTGCTTTGGAGATGGACTTCACCGAGGAGGAAATCAAGGCAGCCGTTTTTGACTTGCCATCTAGGAAAGCTCCAGGACCGGACAGATTTACAGCTGATTTCTACAAGTCTTGCTGGAGCATTATCAAGGGCGATTTGATCAGTGCCCTCAACCAACTTTTCTCTCTCAGAGGCAATCGTTGGAACCTGCTCAACTCTGCCTTCATTACCCTTCTGCCAAAATCTCCTGACGCAAGCAAGATTAAGGACTTCAGGCCCATCAGCCTTATGCATTCTATTGGCAAGATCGTCTGCAAACTTTTGGCAAACCGGTTGGCCCCTCTGTTGCATCTGATTGTGCCCCACTCGCAAAGTGCATTTATCAAGAACCGCAGCATCCAAGTCAATTTCCTGTATGTCAAAAACACGGTTAGACTGCTGCACCGGTCCAAGGATCCGGCCCTTCTGTTGAAGCTTGACATCGCCGGTGCATTTGACTCAGTTTCTTGGAGATATATGTTCAAGCTCATGACAGCCATTGGTTTTGGCCCAAGATGGTGCGACATCATGGCTCTTATGTGGACCTCTGCATCTTCTCGGATCATGGTCAATGGGCAGCTTGGCTCTCCCTTCTTCCATCAAAAAGGATTGCGGCAGGGCGACCCCGTCTCCCCAATGTTGTTTACCATCGCAATCGCCCCCTTCACTGGCTGCTGGAGAAGGCTTGTTCGGCTGGTGCTCTGTCCGCGTTACGGCTGCCTCCCTCCAGGTTGCGTGTCAGCCTTTATGCCGACGATGGAACTCTTTTCGTTGCTCCTACGCCTCATGATGTCGCCACCACCAAGGAGATCCTTAGGGTTTTTGGCTCTGCTTCTGGGCTGAAGGCCAATGTGCAGAAAAGTGCCTTCCTCCCCATTGCCTGTGAGGATATTGATCTGGCCTCCTTGCTTCAGCATTTCCCGGTGCCCCTCGGTCAGTTCCCGTGCAAATACCTTGGATTGCCTCTACACCATAACAAGATTACTAGAGCTGACATTCAACCGACCATTGACAAAATGGCCTCCAGATTGCAAATTTGGAGAGGCAAGCTGCTTTACGGAGATGCGCGCCTTAAATGCTATATTATGGTTTTTCGGTGTTGCTATTGAAAAGTAAATTGACATATGTACTAACCAAGTACTGAAAGCATAATTTTCTTGGAACATCTTATTCTTCCTACTGGGCGTTGAAGAAAACAAAACCAAAATAAACTATAAACATAATATAAGGATATTCCAAATAGTTGCTACCCACCCTATGGTGAGAATATATGTTTTTGAAGGTGTACGTGAGGAGGCAAAATCCCATCTTAACAACTTTTCATTATGCTGAAAGGCAGCCCAATAGTAACAAGTTGCAAGGGGAAGGCGTTGTGGCTACAAACCGTTGATGATGCACGGAGACATGCATAAAAACCTACTGTACATGGGCGTGGCGAGGGAAGTGGAGGTGGGCGGCCGAGCGTGCAGCAGGTGCGTGCTTTGTTTTCCGGAATCAATAACTCCCGAACGTCCGGGCTGTGGCTACTTGTCCCGAACGCCTCGCTCGCCGTCAGATCGTGCTGCACGAATCTGAGGAAAAAGACTTGCCACGTCACGTTTGCAGATCGTTCGGTCTATTAGTTTGTCGGCCCGAACGCGTGAGACCAGCTAACCTTATCCCCTTATCCACACGACCCCCACTCTCTCCTCACGGACGCCCGACAACAACCTCCTCCGCCATGCGCCGTCTTCTCCGGCCGCCGCCGGCGATTTGTCACCACCGGACGGAGAGACCGTCTGAGCCGCGACCGGCCTCGGGCGCCTCCATGTCCGCTCCTTTGCAGCTCCGCGGATCAGCATCGCGCGCCATCCCCGATGGCCCTGGAGCCGCCGCAATGCTGGTCAACGCGCCGGCTGGAGGTGCGCTCCTGAAGGAGGCCGAGCGCTGCGGCGACGCCTGCTCTCCTGCTCTGCCGCGGCGGGCGTCGAGGCCGCCTCCCCTCGTCGAGGTCTTCGCGCGAACCGTCAGGCCTCCGTCGCGCTCCGGGTCAACCTCCTTCTGCAAGCTCCTCGCCGACCGGCTCGAGGTGCCGCCGCGGGAAGAGAGCCGAGCGCCGCCTGCTCGCCCGTGCTGACGTGACCGACATCGGGGCCGCCTATCTACACGTGGTTCTCGTGCGCTGCGGCAAGCACAAGGCGCCGCCCTCCGGGTGAATGCAGCTACCGACGACGACGAGACTGAAGGTATTTTGGCACTGTTTTCCGTCTGCCACCACTCGCCACCCCCCATTGAAATTGGTCTACACTCCTATCAGTACTCCAGAATCGTAGTCATTTAGGCCCTGTTCGGAACTTGCCCGCTCCGCGGAGTTGGGGAGCTGGGTTTTGGCAGCTCCATAAAATTAAGCTAAAGTCTGGTCCACTCCGGGAGCGGAGTTAAACGAGCCGAGAGAAACCGAACGCAGCCTTAGTTGCAGGTCTGCTCCTAGTTTGTGAATCGCTGTTATTACTCTTCAGAAACGAAGCATACAAGAGAAGTATTCTTTCAGCAAGCGAAGAGCTACTTTTATTTGAGCTATGATGATGCAAAAATGAGTCCACATCCCTACTATTTTTAGCCTACAGCAACACTACTTTGACTCACTGATGACGAAAACACCAGTGTTTTGGATTATTTCTTACCATATATGTTCATAAATGACGGCAAATTCATGTGATTTTGCCATGGCAACTTTTGTGTAAACATGAAGTTGGCATCATGGCTTAAAAGTCTGTTGATTTTTGTATTTTTTTTATTGTCTAGTTTGATTGTTGTTGCTTTTTGTACTTGTGCAGCAACAGAGTAAATTCTCGTCAATTTTTCGACATCAACAAATTGTAGCTACCATGTTTCGTAAAGTGGATAGTTGCCATGGCAAATTTGCCATGTTTTTGCTATGATTCTTTTTCACACCATGGTAAATTGATATTCACTCTTTTATAGATCGTTTTGCCATGTATTTCAGAACTCTAATTAGAGATCTCTAAAATTGCCATGACAAATGATCTATAATACATATCATTTTTTCTAAATTTACCATGATTTACTTCGCTTAGTTTGAATATGACCATGGGGAATTCACTATGAATTGCAGATCGTTTGCCATGGCAAATTATAATCAATTGACATGGCAATTTCACAATCTTGTATAGGTACCATCTTCTGCTTTTTAGTAGATAGTTACCATGGCAAATAATTTAGAGAGAAGGATTTAAGACTAAGCATGTACCGTGCTATATATTTTTTTCTTAAATTTGTTGTCTCACTGTATAATTTTTCTTAAATTTTCTTGGAAGATGGCAAATATAGTTATCGAATCATGGCAAATTTCGTTCTCGGATCATGGAAAATTTATTGATTTCTTGCCATGTCAAATTTTTATTTTGGATCATGGCGCAATTTTACTGTTTTCTACCATGGCATTTTATTTATAGACCATGGCAATTAATCTTATACTTTTTGCCATGTAAACTTCAAAATTTTAGTTAATTGAACATGGCAAATTTAGTTTACGCATTGTAGCAAATTTGCTTCCTGTAAGATGGCAAATATAGATATCGAATCATGGCAAATTTAGTTTTCGGATCATGTTAAATCCATTGCTTTCTTGCCATGGCAACGTTTGATTTTTATAATTGTCCCCTGTAATTCTTTAAATTGTCAAAAATAACACAAAATGGCAAATATTGTCGTGGCAAGTTTTACTAATTATTTCACTTTATTAACATGGCGAATTTTGCGTAAATACCCATGGCAATTTCTTAACATTAATTGCCATGCACGTTTTACTATTTATTTGCCATGGCAAACTTACCTAAATCCCCATGGCAATATTTAACTTTAATTGCTATGGCAAGTTTTATTGTCATGGCAAGTTTACTATTTATTGAATTTTTATTGTCAGGGCAAGTTTTACTATTTATTTTGCCATGACTAATATACATTCAGTAATATGGCAAATTTACCTAAATCCCAATGGGAATATTTAACTTTTATTTTCATGGCAAGTTTTACTTTTTATTTGCCGATGCCAAATTGACCCTTATTATCATGATAAATTTACCTAAATTTCCATGGCAATTTTTAAGTTTTATTGCCATGGCAAGTTTTACTATTTATTTGACCTTACTAACATGGCAATTTTTAGTTTTTTTGCCATGTCAATTATATGCAGATTTTAATATGATTTTGTATTTTTTCACACACGGCATTTTTCGCAGGCATTACATGTAAATTTAAGTAAAAATACCATTGACATTTTTGCTATGAATGTGCCATATACAAATTATTATTGTTTGTGTGATAGAAAATGCCATGACTTTTTCTTTTTTTCTTTTTGGGTTATTGTTAAAATGTATTCTTGTTCACCCATGGCATTTTTCTGTGTTTGGAAGTTGATGGCATCTTTTCACTTAACAAAGAAAAAATGTTTCTTTTGTCAGAGCAAAAAAAGGAAAATCTGGGCTTTTTTCTTCTATTTTTCGTTTCTGGGCTTTTTTGGTCGAGAACTTCTGTTTTCTGTTAGCGATCAGTTTTTGTCTAAAAATATGTTAGCGATCAGTTTGTCTACGTGGAGCGTTCGGGCTGATGATCAATTTGTTCGGACGCTCGATCATCCCAGCCCGAACGAATCGTTCGGTGGGAGGTTCCTTGAAATCTGCCGTTCGGCAGTTATTGGTGTCCTTGTTTTTTTACGTGGGTGCTACTTTCTTTCCCTTTTTTCCGAACATGGGCAATTTGTTTTCTTTTTGACGTGACTAATTTATTTGCTTCTTTTTTGACACATGATTGATTTGTTTCCTGATTTAAGACATTCTCTTAATTGGTAATTCTGTTTTAAGATGTTCTTTTTTCCTTAATTAAGATGATTTGATTTGGTACATTATTGGGAAGATCTCGTGTGTTGCTGTTTGGATATGTGCGGTCAAGATTTAGTGGATTCACACAACTCGCTCTTGCGGTCAAGATTTTATCCGGATTGTTTTCCTTGGGAGAATTTGGTGCATTTGAGTGGATGAGGATGGAGTATGTACCGAAGAGAAACCGGATCGAAGAAAAAAAACGAATGTGGAAGGTGAAGGGAAAAAACCAGCGTGAGATGGGAGGAAGAAAACCAGTTTGGAGGGGTAGTGGTGAGTGGTGAGGCGAAACTAAACCGCTGAGGCAAAAATAAACCATAGATACCGGCCTACCAACTCCAACTTTAGAAGTAGAGATCAAACAGAAAATAAAATAAAATAAACGAAACATAGAAAAAAAGGAAAAATAAAAATGCGTGCACACGTCAAATGGGCCGGCCAACCTTGATTATTGTTGATGTTTTGGTGCTTTGGGTATGGGTAGTGGAAGGCAAAGAAAGTTTGGATTAACTTGGGGTTTTTTAAAATTTGATTTGAATGAGTAAATGCATGACTTTTCTTTAGAGAAGTGCCGATTTGATGACTTAATGCAAGCGTCGAATAGGCTGGTTCAAATTCGTTGCGGTTCAACGAAAGGTCATCCATAAGACACGCTCGCAGGCGTAATGTAGGGCTGATGGGAGAAGAGATTTTGTGTGCTAAGAGCATCTACAGCTGGACATGGCAAATCCGGCCCCTCAAAAGCCTGTGGACGCGGCTGTGCGCATCCATGGGCATTGACCGGTCACACCTCAAATTTCTCCTCTCACAACCGGACACCTTAATTAGCATACCTCAAATTGACACAAACTCTTGCAACTACGTAAACGGTGAAAATTTACACACATTGTCCGACTACTGTTGGAAATATGCCCTAGAGGCAATAATAAATGGTTATTATTATATTTCTTTGTTCATGATAATCGTCTATTATTCATGCTATAATTGTATTGTCCGGAAATCGTAATACATGTGTGAATGCATAGACCACAACGTGTCCCTAGTAAGCCTCTAGTTGACTAGCTCGTTGATCAACAGATAGTCATGGTTTCCTGACTATGGACATTGGATGTCATTGATAACGGGATCACATCATTAGGAGAATGATGTGATGGACAAGACCCAATCCTAAGCATAGCATAAAAGATCGTGTAGTTTCGTTTGCTAGAGCTTTTCCAATGTCAAGTATCTTTTCCTTAGACCATGAGATCGTGCAACTCCCGGATACCGTAGGAGTGCTTTGGGTGTGCCAAACGTCACAACGTAACTGGGTGACTATAAAGGTGCACTACGGGTATCTCCGAAAGTGTCTGTTGGGTTGGCACGGATCGAGACTGGGATTTGTCACTCCGTGTGACGGAGAGGTATCTCTGGGCCCACTCGGTAATGCATCATCATAATGAGCTCAATGTGACTAAGGCGTTAGTCACGGGATCATGCATTGCGGTACGAGTAAAGAGACTTGCCGGTAACGAGATTGAACAAGGTATTGGGATACCGACGATCGAATCTCGGGCAAGTAACATACCGATTGACAAAGGGAATTGTATACGGGATTGATTGAATCCTCGACACCGTGGTTCATCCGATGAGATCATCGTGGAACATGTGGGAGCCAACATGGGTATCCAGATCCCGCTGTTGGTTATTGACCGGAGAGGCGTCTCGGTCATGTCTGCATGTCTCCCGAACCCGTAGGGTCTACACACTTAAGGTCCGGTGACGCTAGGGTTGTAGAGATATATGTATGCGGAAACCCGAAAGTTGTTCGGAGTCCCGGATGAGATCCCGGACGTCACGAGAGGTTCCGGAATGGTCCGGAGGTGAAGAATTATATATAGGAAGTCCAGTTTCGGCCACCGGGAAAGTTTCGGGGGTTACCGGTATTGTACCGGGACCACCGGAAGGGTCCCGGGGGTCCACCGGGTGGGGCCACCTGTCCCGGAGGGCCCCGTGGGCTGAAAGTGGAAGGGAACCAGCCCTAGTGGGCTGGGGCGCCCCCCTTGGGCCTCCCCCCATGCGCCTAGGGTTGGGAACCCTAGGGGGGAGTTCCCCCTTGCCTTGGGGGGCAAGGCAACCCCTTCCCCCCTTGTGGCCGCCGCCCCCCTTGAGATCCCATCTCTTGGGGCTGGCGCACCCCCCCAGGGGCCTATATAAAGGGGGGAGGGAGGGCAGCACACAACAGCCTTGGGCGCCTCCCTCCTCCCCTGCAACACCTCTCTCTCTCTCGCAGAAGCTCGGCGAAGCCCTGCCGGAGACCCGCTACATCCACCACCACGCCGTCGTGCTGCTGGATCTCCATCAACCTCTCCTTCCCCCTTGCTGGATCAAGAAGGAGGAGACGTCGCTGCACCGTACGTGTGTTGAACGCGGAGGTGCCGTCCGTCCGGCACTCGGTCATCGGTGATTTGGATCACGGCGAGTACGACTCCGTCATCCACGTTCATTGGAACGCTTCCGCTCGCGATCTACAAGGGTATGTAGATGCACTCCCTTCCCCTCGTTGCTAGTAGACTCCATAGATGCATCTTGGTGAACGTAGGAAAATTTTAAAATTATGCTACGATTCCCAACAGTGGCATCATGAGCCAGGCCTATGCGTAGTTACTATGCACGAGTAGAACACAAAGCAGTTGTGGGCGTTGAGTTTGCCAATTCTTCTTGCCGCTACTAGTCGTTTCTTGTTTCGGCGGCATTGTAGGATGAAGCGGCCCGGACCGACCTTACACGTACGCTTACGTGAGACTGGTTCCACCGACTGACATGCACAAGTTGCATAAGGTGGCTAGCGGGTGTCTGTCTCTCCTACTTTAGTCGGAACGGATTCGATGAAAAGGGTCCTTATGAAGGGTAAATAGAAATTGGCAAATCACGTTGTGGTCATACGTAGGTAAGAAACGTTCTTGCTAGAAACCTACAAACCACGTAAAAACTTGCAACAACAATTAGAGGACGTCTAACTTGTTTTTGCAGCAAGTGCTATGTGATGTGATATGGCCAGAAGATGTGATGAATGATATATGTGATGTATGAGATTGATCATATTCTTGTAATAGGAATCACGACTTGCATGTCGATGAGTATGACAACCGGCAGGAGCCATAGGAGTTGTCTTTATTATTTTGTATGACCTGCGTGTCATTGAATAACGCCATGTAAATTACTTTACTTTATTGCTAAACGCGTTAGCCATAGAAGTAGAAGTAATCGTTGGCGTGACGACTTCATGAAGACACAATGATGGAGATCATGATGATGGAGATCATGGTGTCATGCCGGTGACAAAGATGATCATGGTGCCCCGAAGATGGAGATCAAAGGAGCATGATGATATTGGCCATATCATGTCACTATTTGATTGCATGTGATGTTTATCATGTTTTTGCATCTTATTTGCTTAGAACGACGGTAGCAAGTAGGATGATCCCTTATAATAATTTCAAGAAAGTGTTCACCCTAACTGTGCACCGTTGCGAAGGTTCGTTGTTTCGAAGCACCACGTGATGATCGGGTGTGATAGATTCTAACGTTCGAATACAACGGGTGTTGACGAGCCTAGCATGTACAGACATGGCCTCGGAACACACGCAATACACTTAGGTTGACTTGACGAGCCTAGCATGTACAGACATGGCCTCGGAACACGGAGGACCGAAAGGTCGAGCATGAGTCGTATAGAAGATACGATCAACATGGAGATGTTCACCGATCTTGACTAGTCCGTCTCACGTGATGATCGGACACGGCCTAGTCGAATTCGGATCATGTTTCACTTAGATGACTAGAGGGATGTCTATCTGAGTGGGAGTTCATTAAATAATTTGATTATATGAACTTAATTATCATGAACTTAGTCTAAAATCTTTACACTATGTATTGTAGATCAAATGGCCCACGTTGTCCTCAATTTCAACGCGTTCCTAGAGAAAACCAAGCTGAAAGATGATGGCAGCAACTATACGGACTGGGTCCGGAACCTGAGGATCATCCTCATAGCAGCCAAGAAAGATTATGTCTTAGAAGCACCGCTAGGTGAAGCACCAATCCCTGAGAACCAAGACGTTATGAACGCTTGGCAGCAGCGTGCTGATGATTACTCCCTCGTTCAGTGCGGCATGCTTTACAGCTTAGAACCGGGTCTCCAAAAGCGTTTTGAGAAACATGGAGCATATGAGATGTTCGAGGAGCTGAAACTGGTTTTTCAAGCTCATGCCCGGGTCGAGAGATATGATGTCTCCGACAAGTTCTTCAGCTGTAAAATGGAGGAGAACAGTTCTGTTAGTGAGCACATACTCAGAATGTCTGGGTTGCACAACCGCTTGTCTCAGCTGGGAGTTAATCTCCCGGATGACGCGGTCATTGACAGAATCCTCCAGTCGCTTCCACCAAGCTACAAGAGCTTTGTGATGAACTACAATATGCAGGGGATGGAAAAGACCATTCCCGAGGTATATTCAATGCTGAAATCAGCTGAGGTAGAGATCAGAAAAGAACATCAAGTGTTGATGGTGAATAAAACCACTAAGTTCAAGAAGGGCAAGGGTAAGAAGAACTTCAAGAAGGACGGCAAGGGAGTTGCCGCGCCCGGTAAGCCAGTTACCGGGAAGAAGTCAAAGAATGGACCCAAGCCCGAGACTGAGTGCTTTTATTGCAAGGGAAGTGGTCACTGGAAGCGGAACTGCCCCAAATACTTAGCGGACAAGAAGAAGGCCGGCAACACCCAAGGTATATGTGATATACAAGTAATTGATGTGTACCTTACCAGTACTCGTAGTAGCTCCTGGGTATTTGATACCGGTGCGGTTGCTCATATTTGTAACTCAAAACAGGAACTACGGAATAAACGGAGACTGGCAAAGGACGAGGTGACGATGCGCGTCGGGAATGGTTCCAAGGTCGATGTGATCGCCGTTGGCACGCTACCTCTGCATCTACCCACGGGATTAGTTTTAAACCTCAATAATTGTTATTTAGTGCCAGCTTTGAGCATGAACATTGTATCTGGATCTCGTTTAATTCGAGATGGCTACTCATTTAAATCTGAGAATAATGGTTGTTCTATTTATTTGAGAGATATGTTTTATGGTCATGCCCCGCTGGTCAATGGTTTATTTTTGATGAATCTCGAACGTGATGTTACACATGTTCATAGTGTGAATACCAAAAGATGTAAAGTTGATAACGATAGTCCCACATACTTGTGGCACTGCCGCCTTGGTCACATTGGTGTCAAGCGCATGAAGAAGCTCCATGCAGATGGACTTTTGGAGTCTCTTGATTACGAATCATTTGACACGTGCGAACCATGCCTCATGGGTAAGATGACCAAGACTCCGTTCTCCGGAACAATGGAGCGAGCAACCAACTTATTGGAAATCATACATACCGATGTGTGCGGTCCAATGAGTGTTGAGGCTCGCGGAGGATATCGTTATGTTCTCACTCTCACTGATGATTTAAGTAGATATGGGTATGTCTACCTAATGAAACACAAGTCTGAAACCTTTGAAAAGTTCAAGGAATTTCAGAGTGAGGTTGAGAATCAACGTGACAGGAAAATAAAATTCTTACGATCAGATCGTGGTGGAGAATATTTAAGTCACGAATTTGGTACACACTTAAGGAAATGTGGAATAGTTTCACAACTCACGCCGCCTGGAACACCTCAGAGAAATGGTGTGTCCGAACGTCGTAATCGCACTCTATTGGATATGGTGCGATCTATGATGTCTCTTACCGATTTACCGCTCTCATTTTGGGGTTATGCTTTAGAGACTGCCGCATTCACTTTAAATAGGGCACCGTCTAAATCCGTTGAGACGACACCGTATGAATTATGGTTTGGGAAGAAACCTAAGCTGTCGTTTCTAAAAGTTTGGGGATGCGATGCTTATGTCAAGAAACTTCAACCTGAAAAGCTCGAACCCAAATCGGAAAAATGCGTCTTCATAGGATACCCTAAGGAAACTATTGGGTATACCTTCTACCTCAGATCCGAAGGCAAGATCTTCGTTGCCAAGAACGGGTCCTTTCTAGAGAAGGAGTTTCTCTCGAAAGAATTGAGTGGGAGGAAAGTGGAACTTGATGAGGTGATAGTCACCCCTTCCGAACCGGAAAGTAGCGCAGCGCGGGAAAATGTTCCTGTGGTGCCTACACCGACTGGGGAGGAAGTTAATGATGATGATCATGAAGCTTCAGATCAAGTTGCTGAACTTCGTAGGTCCACAAGGACACGTTCCGCACCAGAGTGGTACGGCAACCCTGTCCTGGAAATCATGTTGTTAGACAACGGTGAACCTTCGAACTATGAAGAAGCGATGGCGGGCCCGGATTCCGACAAATGGCTAGAAGCCATGAAATCCGAGATAGAATCCATGTATGAAAACAAAGTATGGACTTTGACTGACTTGCCCGATGAGCGGCGAGCCATAGAAAACAAATGGATCTTTAAGAAGAAGACGGACGCAGATGGTAATGTGACCATCTACAAAGCTCGACTTGTCGCTAAGGGTTATCGACAAGTTCAAGGGGTTGACTACGATGAGACTTTCTCACCCGTAGCGAAGCTGAAGTCCGTCCGAATCATGTTAGCAATTGCCGCATACTATGATTATGAGATATGGCAGATGGACGTCAAAACGGCATTCCTTAACGGCTTCCTTAAGGAAGAGTTGTATATGATGCAGCCGGAAGGTTTTGTCGATCCTAAGAATGCTAACAAAGTATGCAAGCTCCAACGCTCAATCTATGGGCTGGTGCAAGCATCTCGGAGTTGGAACATTCGCTTTGATGAGATGATCAAAGCGTTTGGGTTTACACAGACTTATGGAGAAGCCTGTGTTTACAAGAAAGTGAGTGGGAGCTCTGTAGCATTTCTCATATTATATGTGGATGACATACTATTGATGGGAAATGATATAGAATTCTTGGAAAGTATAAAGGCCTATTTGAATAAGTGTTTTTCAATGAAGGACCTTGGAGAAGCTGCTTATATATTAGGCATCAAGATCTATAGAGATAGATCAAGACGCCTCATTGGTCTTTCACAGAGTACATACCTTGACAAGATATTGAAGAAGTTCAATATGGATCAGTCCAAGAAGGGGTTCTTGCCTGTATTGCAAGGTGTGCAATTGAGCACGGCTCAATGCCCGACCACGGCAGAAGATATAGAAGAGATGAGTGTCATCCCCTATGCCTCGGCCATAGGGTCTATTATGTATGCCATGCTGTGTACCAGACCTGATGTAAACCTTGCCGTAAGTTTGGTAGGAAGGTACCAAAGTAATCCCGGCAAGGAACACTGGACAGCGGTCAAGAATATCCTGAAGTACCTGAAGAGGACTAAGGATATGTTTCTCGTTTATGGAGGTGACGAAGAGCTCGTCGTAAAGGGTTACGTCGACGCTAGCTTCGACACAGATCTGGATGACTCGAAGTCACAAACCGGATACGTGTATATTTTGAATAGAGGAGCAGTAAGCTGGTGCAGTTGCAAGCAAAGCGTCGTGGCGGGATCTACATGTGAAGCGGAGTACATGGCAGCCTCGGAGGCAGCACAGGAAGCAGTCTGGATGAAGGAGTTCATTACCGACCTAGGGGTGATTCCCAATGCGTCGGGCCCGATGACTCTCTTCTGTGACAACACTGGAGCTATTGCCCTTGCGAAGGAGCCCAGGTTTCACAGGAAGACCAGGCATATCAAGCGTCGCTTCAACTCCATTCGTGAAAGTGTTCAAAATGGAGACATAGATATTTGTAAAGTACATACGGACCTGAATGTAGCAGATCCGTTGACTAAACCTCTCCCTAGGGCAAAACATGATCAACACCAGGACGCAATGGGTGTTCGATTCATCACAATGTAACTAGATTATTGACTCTAGTGCAAGTGGGAGACTGTTGGAAATATGCCCTAGAGGCAATAATAAATGGTTATTATTATATTTCTTTGTTCATGATAATCGTCTATTATTCATGCTATAATTGTATTGTCCGGAAATCGTAATACATGTGTGAATGCATAGACCACAACGTGTCCCTAGTAAGCCTCTAGTTGACTAGCTCGTTGATCAACAGATAGTCATGGTTTCCTGACTATGGACATTGGATGTCATTGATAACGGGATCACATCATTAGGAGAATGATGTGATGGACAAGACCCAATCCTAAGCATAGCATAAAAGATCGTGTAGTTTCGTTTGCTAGAGCTTTTCCAATGTCAAGTATCTTTTCCTTAGACCATGAGATCGTGCAACTCCCGGATACCGTAGGAGTGCTTTGGGTGTGCCAAACGTCACAACGTAACTGGGTGACTATAAAGGTGCACTACGGGTATCTCCGAAAGTGTCTGTTGGGTTGGCACGGATCGAGACTGGGATTTGTCACTCCGTGTGACGGAGAGGTATCTCTGGGCCCACTCGGTAATGCATCATCATAATGAGCTCAATGTGACTAAGGAGTTAGTCACGGGATCATGCATTGCGGTACGAGTAAAGAGACTTGCCGGTAACGAGATTGAACAAGGTATTGGGATACCGACGATCGAATCTCGGGCAAGTAACATACCGATTGACAAAGGGAATTGTATACGGGATTGACTGAATCCTCGACATCGTGGTTCATCCGATGAGATCATCGTGGAGCATGTGGGAGCCAACATGGGTATCCAGATCCCGCTGTTGGTTATTGACCGGAGAGGCGTCTCGGTCATGTCTGCATGTCTCCCGAACCCGTAGGGTCTACACACTTAAGGTCCGGTGACGCTAGGGTTGTAGAGATATATGTATGCGGAAACCCGAAAGTTGTTCGGAGTCCCGGATGAGATCCCGGACGTCACGAGAGGTTCCGGAATGGTCCGGAGGTGAAGAATTATATATAGGAAGTCCAGTTTCGGCCACCGGGAAAGTTTCGGGGGTTATCGGTATTGTACCGGGACCACCGGAAGGGTCCCGGGGGTCCACCGGGTGGGGCCACCTGTCCCGGAGGGCCCCGTGGGCTGAAAGTGGAAGGGAACCAGCCCCTATTGGGCTGGGGCGCCCCCCTTGGGCCTCCCCCCATGCGCCTAGGGTTGGGAACCCTAGGGGGGAGTTCCCCCTTGCCTTGGGGGGCAAGGCAACCCCTTCCCCCCTTGTGGCCGCCGCCCCCCTTGAGATCCCATCTCTTGGGGCTGGCGCACCCCCCAGGGGCCTATATAAAGGGGGGGAGGGAGGGCAGCAACACAACAGCCTTGGGCGCCTCCCTCCTCCCCTGCAACACCTCTCTCTCTCGCGCAGAAGCTCGGCGAAGCCCTGCCGGAGAACCGCTGCATCCACCACCACGCCGTCGTGCTGCTGGATCTCCATCAACCTCTCCTCCCCCCTTGCTGGATCAAGAAGGAGGAGACGTCGCTGCACCGTACGTGTGTTGAACGCGGAGGTGCCGTCCGTTCGGCACTCGGTCATCGGTGATTTGGATCACGGCGAGTACGACTCCGTCATCCACGTTCATTGGAACGCTTGCGCTCGCGATCTACAAGGGTATGTAGATGCACTCCCTTCCCCTCGTTGCTAGTAGACTCCATAGATGCATCTTGGTGAACGTAGGAAAATTTTAAAATTATGCTACGATTCCCAACAGCTACTACATCAGGACATGCCATCGGACTATCAAAATTTGCATGTTTACCAACATGGTAGCTATGGAGAGCCCTTACTCTTCCCAGCACCCTTGGCAACCTTCTCACGGAAATAGCTGTCGAAAACACAGTATAGGTTGAGCCGGATCTGCTTATCGCCAGAGTTGTCCAACCTGTCGTTGTCCTTCTCCTCCTTGGGGGCAGTCCGACCATGGCACGACCGCCCGATTATGTTCTCAGGTCATGGCACGCGTGTTCCTCTGTTGTTGCTTCTTTACAATGCGGGCGCGGATGGCTTCCTCCTCTACGGCACCCAACGCCCCTGCATTAGCCACCTCCGCCGTCGCCATGTCGGCAGCGAAAGCGGGCCTCAGCCACCCTCATCCTCTCCTTCCCAAGGCGGACACACCAGTCCTGGTAGCACTCATACTCTGGAGGACCGCTAATGGGAAAGGGAGATTGGAAGGCTCCCGGGAGGACCGCGATGATCCAACCCTGGGGGATCCGAGCTTCCGATGCGATGAAGCAATGGACTCGCGCTGGAGAGGTCCCGCCGTTTGTCGGGCGCTGTCCTCTCGGAAGCGGGAGAGTGCAATGCGAACGGCCATTGGCTCCTCCAACTCATACGGGACGACACCCCAGGAAGTGGATGAGAAAATATATATGTATAGTGAAGTCAGATCCGCTGCCTGCCATGCCGAAGAAGGCCGGACGGGAGCTTGGGTGGCGTAGGGAAGCGGAGGAGAGTACAGTGAAGTGACTAGGATTTTGTCTGGAAAATGAACGAGAAGAATATACTATGTAGGGTCGGGTGGGCCAACGTGGGCTAGCTCGGACGTGGTCCGCCCAGACGTTCGTAACGCCGCACTGCCCACAGGTTCGTATCTGCGTTTGCGGCGGCAGTGGTATATGTACAGATACAATAATGAGAACTCTCGAAACTGCAGCGTCTTTCATGGCAGACCGGTAACGCGTGTGTACTGAGTAGTACACCGCACGTCTGCGCGGTCACATTTATAGACGGAGCAACCAAACCAAATCCCAAGAGTCATTCGTATACAGATACACGGGAGCGAGCCCGGCCGGAAACCAAACACCATTCGTCGCTCCCTCGCTTCACACCAGCGCGCACTAGTCCCTCTCTGCCTCCTCTTCTCGGTCGCGCGCCGCCTCTGCTCTCCCTCGGCAACGACAGCAAACACCGGCTAGCCAGCCAAGAAAGAGGCGCCGACATGGCCATCCCGCTCCAGGCGAAGAAGCAGCAGGAGAACGGAAGCAAGGGCGGCCAAGGCAGCGACGTGGACGGCGGCGACGACAACCCTTCGGCGGCGGAGGAGCTGCGGGAGCTGTGGCGCATGGCGGCGCCGATCACGGCGCTCAACTGCGTGGTGTACCTGCGCGCCATGGTGTCCGTGCTCTGCCTGGGTCGGCTCGGCCCGCTCGACCTCGCCGGCGGCGCGCTCGCGATCGGGCTCACTAACATCACGGGCCACAGCGTGCTCTTCGGCCTCGCGTCCGGGTTGGAGCCGCTTTGTGCCCAGGCCTACGGCTCCCGCAACTACGACCTGCTCACGCTCTCCCTCCACCGCGCCGTGCTGCTGCTCGCCATCGCCGCCGTCCCCATCGCGCTGCTATGGCTCAACGTCGGCCCTATCCTCGTCGCGCTCGGCCAGGACCCGGCCATCTCCGCCTCCGCCGCCGCATACGCCGCGTGGGCGCTCCCGGACCTCGCCGCGCTGGCCGTGCTCCAGCCGCTTCGCGTCTACCTTAGGTCCCAGGGCATCACCAAGCCCATGGCCGCCTGCTCCGCGGCCGCCGTCGCGCTGCACATCCCGCTCAACTTCCTCCTCGTCTTCCGCATGGGCTTCGGCGTGCGCGGCGTCGCGGCCGCGCAGGCGCTCACCAACACCAACATGGTGCTCTTCCTGCTCGCCTACGTGCGGTGGGCGGCCGCGTGCGATGACACGTGGAGGGGCTTCGCGCGGCCCGCCGCCGTAGCCAGCGGGCTCGGCGGCCTCGTCCGCCTCGCCGTGCCCAGCTGCATCGGCGTCTGCCTCGAGTGGTGGTGGTACGAGGTCGTCACCGTGCTCGCCGGCTACCTCCAGAACCCCACCGCCGCCTGATGTACACCGTGCCCATGGCGCTCGCCGCCTGCGTCTCCACCCGGGTAAGAATAAGATTAGGAAACACTAGCCCGCCATTGGTGTCAACTTTCCAAAAGGAAAAAAAACCTTTGATTCGTGAAATGAACACTTGCCCGCCATTGTCATCAACTTTCCACAAAGAATTATTATTATTTTGATTCGTGTCGATCACCCAACTGCCAAATTCCTTTTGGGGTTTCAATCACATCGCATCGCATCGATCGACCGACCCGTTGGTGATGTGGGCGAGAGGTTGTTATATTGCGGGTGATGATGAGTTTGTTGTGAGCATGCATCATCATCCGACGTATCACACGTAACTTGTGCCGGCACATCCCTCTTGCTCACACATTTTCTGGTGCTCCCTTTCCTCGTTTTTTTTTGCACCTTCTCTTTTGCATGATACCAGACCGATATTCACTTCCGTTTTTGGTCCCATGCATGATTTACGAGACCAAGCTTAATTGTTTCCTCCATTTTTTACGCCATATTTTGGGGTCACTTTGTACCATCTGCTTTTGGAAATGAAGATTTCTTTGCCCTGCATGCATGCTTCTTTCAAGGAAAATCCAATTTTCATGAGCTAAATTCTGTCAAAACATCCTGTATATTGGGTTCTTTAACACACTTCGAAGATGTGAGCTTGTTTTTGGGAGACACGCAAGTCTGTCTAGCTGCTTTGAGCTACTCTTGTCAAACATAGTTTCATTCAATATCAGTCGGAACAAAAGTTGGATGCACCGCACACACTTGCTTAGCTAGGCTAGCTGCACGCATTTGCCATAGACCTACTTCCAAAACGGCAAAATAAATGTTGCCATAGTTCCGTTGAACCACAAAATATCTATATAGCTGCTAGACGTAGTACGTAGTTGAGCTTGGGCGTGCTGCCTAGATATTTTCCTCTCTTTTCAATTGAAAGAAAATGTTTAATTTGTCTACATACTTCAATTTGGGTACATACTGCATACCCTAGTATTTAGAGCTTTCATAACCATTATCTTAAAAATAACATTGAAAAAATTACCTAAAAAACCACCTGATCGGGTAAACGGAATATTTGGACAGAATTAACTGCAATATATTCCCCTAAGAAAAAGGAAAAACTGACGTATATTCCTAGTCCCAAAAGACACACTCCCACGCTCCTATCTTAGGTAGATTCCCAGGTAGCTAGACTAGACAGCTGCTGTTTTTACCCCAGGTAAAATAGTGCGGGTGAAAAGATTACTTTTACTAGTTACAGCGACGAGACACAGAAACGACAAGGTTTGTGGCGGTAAAAGCTTTGCTTGCTTTCTTCTTCTTCCACTTGTCCATGGCATGGCCTGGTCTGGTCTCTTCGTGGCAGCATGCACACAATTGCACCACTGTGCACATATAGCAGCTGAGTTGACCAATCAATGGCCGCTGCAGTAGCTAGCCGCCGGGCCACATGCGGCAACAGTGCTCCCACTGCTCAGTTGCCGGAAAAGACAAGACCAGTTCCTCTCTCCACTGTGGGCACTGTTTGTTTCTGCAGGGCACACCATTTCTGTGTTTGTGTTAATCGATCGATCTTGTTGAGCTTGAGGAGGGCATGCATGGTGGTTTTTCTGATTTGCATGGTGGGTGGGTGGATGCATGCAGGTGGGCAACGAGCTGGGCGCCGGGAAGCCGCGGCGTGCGCGGATGGCGGCGACGGTGGCGCTGTGGTGCGCGGCGGGCGTGGGCCTGGCGCACGTGGCGTGGACGGCGGCGTTCAGCGCGCAGTGGGTGTCGCTCTTCACGCGGGAGCCGTCGGTGGTGTTTCTGGCGTCGGCGGCCATGCCGGTGCTGGGGCTGTGCGAGCTGGGCAACTGCCCGCAGACCACGGGGTGCGGCGTGCTGCGCGGCACGGCCAGGCCCGCCGTGGGCGCCCGCATCAACCTGCTCTCCTTCTACCTCGTCGGCACGCCCGTGGCGGTGCTGCTGGCGTTCGGGCCCTGGCCGTGGACCGGGTTCGGCGGGCTGTGGTACGGGCTGCTGTCCGCGCAGGCCGCCTGCGTGGCCCTGGTGCTGGTCGCCGTCGTGTGGCGCACCGACTGGCGCGTCGAGGCCATGCGCGCGCGGAGGCTGACCGGCACCGGCGCGGAGACGACGGCGACGTCCACCGAGGGGGAGGAGCAGGAGGAGATGAGGCGCCTCGTGGCCGGCAACGGCCGGGAGGCCGACGTCGACGTGTAGCGACCCGTTCCTTTCGGTCGAACCACTTAGTTTAGCCCTACGTGCGGTGCATCGCGGTGACATGCTAAACTTAAGCCAGACTAGCCATTCCACCCGTAGAGCAGCCGTAGCATATTTGCAGCACCTAGCTGGCTAGCTTTAGTTATTGCTGTGAGCCACACAGCTCACAGATTTGCTGCTGCATGCATGCTTGCAGCTAAGCGTAAGCGGTGGGGTGTTGCATTGAAGTGGTTGCTGCTTGGAGAAATGGCCTAGCTAGCAAGCTAATCAAGCTAGAGATCTTGATCGAGCTAAGCAAGTTCATTCCAAGTGACACGCACTTCCTTTTGTGTACCAGCTACACAAGTTCATTAGCACTTGATTTTGGGATCGATGGGGCATGCATGCATGCCTTGAAAAAGAAGCATGGAGCCTTTGGGAACCTTTGCATCTGCCACTGCTTCCTGCCGCATACGAGAAAGTTGGCTAGTATAGTAAGTTGTGTTTGGATATGATGCTAACCTGCACTGAACGTGAAGGATCGAGGAGCTTGCGGTGTGATGATCGGTGTCTCGATCTGATCCTGTTTTATTCCTTTCTTTCTCGTGTAAGTGTATCAGCTAGCATGGCTTTATGAGAAAGAGGGAAGCGGCTTTTCTCGTCATATTCCCCCTCCCCTTTGCGGAGGACAACGTATCGCTACGCCTCGCTTTCGCCTTTCTCTCTGGCTAGAGCGGGGCCGGCTGAAGCCTTACCTTGCGCCCGCCTGTCTCACCGTCTTTAGAGCATGGTTAAGAATGCTTTTGGTCACCTCAACTGATCTTTCATATTTGCATCAGTGGCTCATTTGAGTCTGGCTGAGATAATGTAGGCTGAAAACCATGTTCTGTAGATTGTTTGATTGCATGTATATGTTTTTACCCGAATTTTTAAACGCGCAGCTGCGCTGGATCGTTGTCTTGAGCGCACGCTCATGTCCGCCAATTTCTTTCCCGACATGTGGCTAATACAAAATGCAATTAAGTCAACCTAATCATGGGGTCTATAGAGAGGATTAACACGCATGGAAAGCACATGGTCCCCGACGTATCCGCATACCATCTCATCCCGTGAGTTTCTCAGCAAGATATCACGTGCATGCATTTAATGTGTGTTTCAAATTTTTAAAAAGCTATAACTTTTGAACGGAGTATCAAAATTAAGATCCGCTTTCACCGCTAGGTTCCTGACGACGAGCTCTTCAAAACTATATCTCATATGAGTATGTTTTGACTATATTTTTTGGGAGCAACTTTGAAGACTACAGAAGCAACTTTAGTGCTATAGGAAAGCAACTTCTAGTTAGTATGTGTAGTGTGAATGCCTATCATTGGAAATTCCTTCAAAGTTGATTGCCATACTACCAGGTTAACTAGGTTCAACTCTAAGTTTTCTACCATAACTAGCAAATATTCTACCATAACTAGTTCCGCCTCCAAGTTGATAGTATTATACGTAACTTAGTTTTCGAGGTAGGCTGCCAATATCCTAAGTTGCGTGCCATGACTAACGAGTAGCTTAACACCATCCTAAGTTGCCCATATATGAAAGGATTCATCCACTATAGTACGTTGATCTTTCACGAACTCGTCCGACCAACCATATGAACCCAACGATGACATAAGATGCATTAATTTCATTACAGGAAAATTC